>NC_135306.1:68249566-68886066 GCF_048772815.1 Callospermophilus lateralis | reverse complement strand
TGGGTTTTCTTGAAAATTGAAAATTTTAACCATATGTTCAACCATGATAGTGTCCATTTATCAATTGAGTGTCTATTATGGGCTGGGCACAGTACTTGAATGCTTTTATCTTTCGGTCCCTCACTGGGATCTGAAGTAAGAATTACTACTCCTATTTCACACATAAGACAAATTGCTTAAGATCTCAAAAGGAGAAACTTTAAAGAAAGCCAATAATAGGGAACTAAACCAGGACTACAAACTAGGTGTGACTGACGGAAAGACCCAATGTCCCACTAGAAACCTTTTATAATTAAGAGATGAAAATATATATATACTATGAAATCATACAGCTACATAACATCCATGTCATTATTTTACATATTTTGGACTTTAGCTTTTGCCAATGGGCTATTTCTTTGCTTTTGTTTTTATTTGCTGTTGCCGTTGTTGGTGGTTGTGGCTATCGTGGTTGATTGAATGGTTAGTGGTTTAGGTAGAGGTACTTTCCATGAGATCTGAGCAACAATGTTTCAAACTATACCATCAGAAGGAGATGGGACCTTCTAGTTCCCATCCCAATTGTGGTCAAACTCAAGAGAATTTCAGGTGCAAAATTAATGTGTTTCTTTAGCATCTCACTGGTAGACAGTAGGGTCTGCTTTTGTGAGATTAGCAACAAGATGAAATGCTATATTTCAGAAAATGATTCTAATAGTAGAAGTACTAAAGACTAGAAATGGAAAGGACTGGATTCAAAACTGTGCTGAGAATTGGATCTCAATAACTCACATCATCAGTTGATGGACCAATAAACAAATGGGGTCTAAGCATACATTGAAATGATTGAAAATTGAAAATGAATGGGGTGGTTGTCCACATTTCCATTTCAGAGGATTTGTACTTGGGAATCAACCTAACAAAAGAGGTGAAAGACTTATACAATGAAAACTACAGAACCCTAAAGAGAGAAATAGAAGAAGATCTTAGAAGATGGAAAAATATACCCTGTTCA
The DNA here is from genome assembly GCF_048772815.1 of Callospermophilus lateralis. Lineage (NCBI taxonomy): Eukaryota > Metazoa > Chordata > Mammalia > Rodentia > Sciuridae > Callospermophilus > Callospermophilus lateralis. The sequence continues at coordinate 68,885,072 of NC_135306.1, read as the reverse complement.
TGGATAGGTAGAACTAACATCATCAAAATGGCGATATTACCAAAAGTTCTCTATACGTTTAATGCAATGCCAATCAAAATCCCAACGACATTTCTTGTAGAAATAGAGAAAGCATATGGAAAAATAAAAGACCCAGAATAGCAAAAACAATGCTAAGCAGGAAGTGTGAATCAGGCGGTATAGCTATACCAGACTTCAAACTATACTACAGAGCAATAGTAACAAAAACAGCATGGTACTGGTACCAAAACAGGCGGGTGGACCAATGGTACAGAATAGAGGACAGAGAAACCAATCCACAAAACTACAACTATCTTATATTCGATAAAGGGGCTAAAAGCATGCAATGGAAGAAGGATAGCATCTTCAACAAATGGTGTTGGGAAAACTGGAAATCCATATGCAACAAAATGAAACTGAATCCCTTTCTCTCGCCATGCACAAAAGTTAACTCAAAGTGGATCAAGGAACTTGATATCAAATCAGAGACATGGCGTCTGATAGAAGAAAAAGTTGGCTATAATCTACATACTGTGGGGTCGGGCTCCAAATTCCTCAATAGGACACCCATAGCACAACAGTTAATAACTAGAATCAACAAATGGGCTTACTCAAACTAAAAAGTTTTTTCTCAGCAAAAGAAACAATAAGAGAGGTAAATAGGGAGCCTACGTCCTGGGAACAAATCTTTACTCCTCACACTTCAGACAGAGCCCTAATATCCAGAATATACAAAGAACTAAAGAAATTAGACAATGAGATAACGAATAACCCAATCAACAAATGGGCCAAGGACCTGAACAGAAATTTCTCAGAGGAGGACATACAATCAATCAACAAGTATATGAAAAAATGCTCACCATCTCTAGCAGTCAGAGAAATGCAAATCAAAACCACCCTAAGATACCATCTCACTCCAGTAAGATTGGCAGCCATTAGGAAGTCAAACAACAACAAGTGCTGGCGAGGATGTGGGGAAAAGGGTACTCTTGTACATTGCTGGTGGGACTGCAAATTGGTGCGGCCAATTTGGAAAGCAGTATGGAGATTTCTTGGAAAGCTCGGAATGGAACCACCATTTGATCCAGCTATTCCCCTACTAGGTCTATTCCCTAAAGACCTAAAAAGAGCACACTATAGGGACACGGCTACATCCATGTTCATAGCAGCACAATTCACAATAGCAAGACTGTGGAACCAACCTAGATGCCCTTCAATAGACGAATGGATAAAAAAAATGTGGCATTTATACACAATGGAGTACTCTGCATTAAGAAATGACAAAATCATAGAATTTGGAGGGAAATGGATGGCATTAGAGCAGATTATGCTAAGTGAAGCTAGCCAATCCCTTAAAAACAAATGCCAAATGTCTTCTTTGATATAAGGAGAGTAACTAAGAACAGAGTAGGGACGAAGAGCATGAGAAGAAGATTAACATTAAACAGGGATGAGAGGTGGGAGGGAAAGGGAGAGAGAAGGGAAATTGCATGTAAATGGAAGGAGACCCTCAGGGGTATACAAAATTACATACAAGAGGAAGTGAGGGGAAAGGAGGAAAAATATAAGGGGGAGAAATGAATTACAGTAGAGGGGGTAGAGGGGGTAGAGAGAGAAGAGGGGAGGGGAGGGGGGAGGGGGGATAATAGAGGATAGGAAAGGCAGCAGAATACAACAGACACCAGAATGGCAATATGTAAATCAATGGTTGTGCAACTGATGTGATTCTGCAATCTGTATATGGGGTAAAAATGGGAGCTCATATCCCACTTGAATCAAAGTGTGAAATATGATATATCAAGAACTATGTAATGTTTTGAACAACCTACAATAAAAATTAATTTAAAAAAAAAGAAAATTGAAAATGTTTGGAAATTGTGGTGATCATTATACAATCATGTCATATACTAAAAAACAGTGAGTTGTACACTTGAGAGGGGGAATTTTGTGGTATGTGGGATTATATCTCAATAAAGCTGGTATTGAAAAAAAGAATAAGTGCATTGAGGGTAGTGATTCTGAAGTTAGAAAAACTAGTTAAGAAAGAGTTGCCTGTTCATACAGATGACATTGAGTGCCTCCCCTTATCAGTGATGTATCAGTAAAGCAATTCTAAAAACAAAGCAAACAAAAAAGTCAAACCCATGAAATGGGGAGTCATTTGAAAATTATTCATATATTTTCCCCTTTCTATGTATGGTCCACTCATTTGCCCAAAAGTAGATTAAATTTTTTTTCAGAAATATGCCAACCAAAGAGTAAAGTAATGTCAGCTTCTAACATGAAAAATAGGATTTTTTTTTTTTTTTTGGTACAGTAAGTCTTGTAATCCAATGGACAGTTTTGAATATTTCAGAATGTCAATGATCAAATGTCAAATCGTGGAGTTCTCCAAATGTGTAGGGAAAATATCCTTTGCTTTAATGGCTTAGAGAAGAGTTAAGAGGACTATAGGGAAGTATCTATCTACCTGGGGAATTGCAGAGAGGAAAAAATTAAGAAAACCAGAAAAGGTCCATTGCCAACTTTCCCATCCCTGGACTTTAATCAAAGTTCCTTTGTCCTGGGCAGAAAGAAGTACATTAGATAAATAATGAGGAGGGTGGCAGAAAGACATTGGGGGCCAACAGGCCACATCCCTGTGGGAAACTTGAGTAACAGATCACCTTTCAATTGCCTGCCATGACCAAGCAGAAGGACCCTCTCAAAGTCATCTATCCTGAACCATCTTTGATATCCTGTTTCATAAACAAGATCTGAAAGTAGCTGCTAGTCTGTAGAAAGGGGCTACAGAGTTGAACATTGAAACTGAGGCTGGATGGGGGTCACAGAAGGCTAAGTCTTTCTGAATACACCTTCTTGGCTCTAAACACGGCCACAGAGAGAGAAAAAAAACCTGCCAATTACAATGTGCACATGTTAGCCATTAATGCCAGCAAGGAAAAAAGCACCAGGTAGAGCACAGCAACCCCCAGAGATACCCAGAAGAGGCAAAGAACATGACAGGTAAACTCCACCCTCCCTCTGTTATCAGGATTCTATGTCACATCCCCCTCTTCTAAAGCTGAATATCCTCTTAGGGAGAGTTTCTCTTACTATTGCTGCAAACCACCCCACACATAGTATAAAACAAAAGCCATCTTATTATGTCTTGAGATTTTGGGGGTCAGGTACTTTGGCAGGGTATGGCAAATACAGAGTTTCTGCTCCACAACATCTAAGGGGGTTAGCTGTGAAGACTTGAAAGTTGGGGCAAATGGAAGGCGAGGTGCTGGAAACATCTCCTATTCCAACTGGTAGTTGATGTTGGCTGTCCACTGGGATCTTGGCTGGGCTGTGGGGTAGAACAACCATATATATGTCCTTGCTTGAGCTTACTTACAACATGGCAACTAAGTTCTGAGAATAAGCACCACAAAGTGAATCAGGAGGAAGGTGCACTTCTTCTTATTAGCCAGCTCCCAAATCCACAGAGCATCACTTCCAGGGCAGGTAATATAGACTCTGCCTCTCAGTAGAAAGAGTATCAAAATTACATTGTAAGATCAAATGGGATGGGAGCACAAATCGCAGCCATTTTTTAAAAACACACTTTGTCTCTTCTTTTCAGAGAGAAAAGTAGGATATATCAACATCCCTAGGTTTGATTATTTTCTGGGAAGATTCACAGTTGTATATATATGCAATTGTTACTCATGGCTATGCTTTATTACAACAAAAAGATACAAAGAAAAATCAGCAAAGAGAAAAGGTACATGGGCAGAAGTCCATGGAAGCCAGGTGCAAACCTCCAAGAACACCCTCCCAGTGGAGTCTCAGGCAAATATAATTCCCCCAACACTAAATTGTAAAATGCTCCCTACTAGGGAAGCTCATTAGAAACTCAGTGCTCAACGTTTTTATTCGGGACTGGTCACATAGGCATCCTCAGCCTGACATATCCCAAAATTTCAGACTCCCAGAAGTAAAACATGTTTGGCTAAACCATATCATTTGCACGAATAGATTATACCCAGTGAACCATTCTACTCATGGAATACTTATCCTGAAAGCCAAGTTTCTAGATGTCAGACAAGCCTTGCAATCAGGCTTTTTAAAGGACAATAATCTCAGTTCTGCTATGTTAGCTCTTTACTGCACACAGGGGATGGGGAGAAGTGAGAATATTTTTTAAAAGAAATTAAACACTTCCACTGAGAAAAGTTTACTGTGGAACCAAAGGAAGCATTACTTGGTGGAAAGAATTAAGTGTTTTCCTACTGCAGGTGGGTTGGGAAGAAGGCTAATTACATACTTCCTCTACATACATGAGCCGACAGAAGCAGGAAGTTGCTCAATGCCCTAATTTAATAGTTAAATCTTAGCTGTTCTGGGGGGAAAAAAAGACTCAGGATATAATGGACTGGGGAAAAGTATTTAGAAATTGTGTACAGAGACAACTTTGTGAAATACTACACATTAGTGACTGGCCCACTATTTGGTGCTACTCAGTTTTGGATTTCTGTCACAGTTTACTCAAAGTCAGGCAGGCATTTGCAAGCTTTTTCTGAACCCTTCAGATAGGAGATAGTAAATGCAAGAATTTGTCCAAGAAATTGTCCATTTGGGCAATGGGTCGGAATTAGCACTCAAAGGTTTATGCAGAACCAGAGTAAAGGCATATTTCACAGGAAGAACTTAGAGTACTTAGGTGACTAACTAGGGATGAAGAACCAAAGATGATTCACAACTTCAAATCTGGACGGCTGGCTGAGTTATCATGTTACTAAAAAGAAAAAAGAAAGACTTGGGGTGGGGGGGGGGGTGCCGGAGGACTTCTTTCAGAGGGGGAAATGATGAGTCACATTTTAGACTTTTTTATTTTGAGATGACATCAGTACAAAATGTTTATTTGGAAGGTGGTGGTATGGGACAGATGGCCCAGGCCTGGAGAGAAGTCAATGCCCCATGCCCAGCAGTAAACATTGGCAGAGAAAAAATAGAAAGAACATTATTGGTACTATGCATTATATTTGCATGTGGATTACATAATTGTACTCTATCAATTTTCCTAAGGTTGAATAATGTACCAGAGCTATGTGTCCTTGTTCTTAAGAAATCCACATTGGTCTATTTAGAGTAAAGGAGCATAAATATCTAGTCTTCTCTCACAGGGGAAACTGCTTAATATAGGAGCTCCTTGTGTAATTCTTGCAACATTCTTGTAAATTTAAAATTATATAACAATAAAAAGTTGTAACCTGAAAATGATGGTTGATGCAGAGCCCTGGGAGTTGCTGAATTCCCTGAAATTATATAAAGTGGAAGCAGCATGGTTCTGGAGCCCAAATATTGGGGATGCCCAGAGGTGGAGCCATAAAGAAGCCATGAAGGACAGAGAAAGAAATGTAAGGAGCATGTTGCAATGTTGTAGGTCCTGCAGCAGCAGGAAGGTTGAAGAATGCAGCAGTAGCCAATAATGTTAACTTCCAAGGAAACATGACAGCGAGCAAGACCCGACCAAATGCAACAGTATAAATCGATCTCTAGTTGCCTTTGAGTGCGCTGCTTCAGAAGAGGGTTGGGAGTTCAATAAAACAAGCCGATACAAGGCAGAAAAGAAAGTGCCAGAGAAAGGAACACTGAGGGCAAAACAGGCCCTGCAAAAACAGGAACGCCTGACTTTGCAGCCAGAGAATCACTGCAGGAGAAAGAGAGCCTTCAGAAAACCAGTTAAGAAAACTTTCTTCTCTTTCTCTTCCTTCTTTTTCTTTAATAGATCATGGTAAGACAGATTAGTGAGTAGGTTTCCCAATTGCCCTTTCCTCATTATGAAGGACCAGTTTAACTCCTTTCCCCACTCCAATCTGTAAAATATATCAATGTGTCTTTAAGTGATGGGCTGGACGAGGCCCACATCACTCCACCCCCACTGCTGTATTCTTATTCTCAGCACCATTATCTCCTGCATCTTTTTTTTTTTTCAGAATTAACTGGCACTGAGTTTCTTAGTCAATGTATCCTCAGTCTTCACCCAGTCTTTCAGTAGGCAGTTCCCTGGTTACATTTATTATTTGGTTTCATCCTCTTTCATTAGGACTTTTTAACTTTTGGTAGTTTTATTTTTTTCAAGGTCATTTTCAGTTTTAGACTTGCCTTCTGGAACATCAGTAACTCTGCCTAATTTATATTATAAGACAATTTGAAAGCATAGTCTCAATTCTTTCATCTAGCTCATCCATAAAAATGCATAATGGGTTGTTTCCTGGCCAAATCAGTCACTGCGAACTAACCTTGTGTCCACCATTAAAGATAGCTATTAGCCACCTGGCCATAGTACAGCAAAGACCATCCCCTCCCTAATACAGCTGGAAGTAAAATCATTTGAGGTACTTCATTTACTCTTAAATGGCATCTGAAGCAGTACACTTATTTATGTGAATGTCACATTGGATAAAATGAAAGTGGATGTAAAAATAGTTTACTGTGTTATTTCCCTTCATTATTTTCAGTATACCTCATGTATGAAGATTTTCCCACTTATAGGCAGTTGACTAAAGACCTGTCTTCCCCTGATAATTTTCTACTAAGCACACATGTAAAATGGTGTGGAAGGAAAAGAACGATTCTCTTATGGCCACATCTATCTTCATCTACCTGGGGAGCATCAGGGGACAGATCTCCATACTCATATCCTTCACTAAACTTCAAGTGATTTTATTCTTATTGGATATTTTTCTCCCAATGATTACATTACAAATACAAGAATACTTGCCAAATGTAGCAAAAATAAATATGCAACTAATGGGATACATATTTTTGTTATGTATTTAAGATACATTTACTATACTACTTCTTACTTGATAAAATTTACCATGGAAAGAATTTGTAACAATTACACATATTCATCAATAGAAAAATAGTCATGGAAAGTACAAAGAAATTTAGTCTGTGGGTATAAATATAAGTATGTATAGCATAGATAAATCTTGTCAATATAATAAGGTTTCATATGAACAAAATTGCCACAAAATAAGATGACTTTAAAAGATTAATATCACACAAATTTTAGTTATGGCCAGCTCAAAAACTAAACAAAGTGCTATCAAACATTAGATACTAACATATTTTTTTCTTTCTAATGCACAAAGTTTGACTAGTCCTATCATTTCAATCATATAAAATACAAATACCATTTTTTAATATATTTTTTGTAGTTGTAGATGGACACAATACCTTTATTTTATTTATTTTTGTCCTGCTGAGGATTGAATCCAGTACCTCATATGTGCTAGCTAGGCAAGCACTCAAACACTGAGCCACCCCTCAGCCCCAAATATCATTTTTCTTATTCTTCAATTTATATTAAGACATTTGCCTCTGTCACTGATTTATATTTCTAATGGGTTATATTTAAATCTGAGACCTAGCTTTCTTGATTTTAAAAGCTTTTTTCTCTTTACAAAAGTCAAATATGTTCAATGTAGAAATTAAGCGTAATCAAAAAGAGAAGAAAAGAAAATCTCTCATGATTCCAAATTCTTTGAAGTAGAAATGAGCTGTATGACCTAACTCATATACAAAAAAGCAGAGCTTGGTTATTTAACTTCAGAAGGTGATGTCAGACAAAGGTAGCTGGGCATGGTGGTGCTCATCTATAATCCCAGCTATTCAGCAGGCTGAGGCAAGTTCAAGGCCAGGACAGGCAATTTATTTAAGATCCTGTCTCAAAAAGTAAAAATTTAAAAGAAAGCTGGGGATGTAGTTCAGTGGTAGAGTGTCTGCCTAGTACATGGGAGGTCCTGAACTGGATTGGTGGTACTGGGGAAAATAAGAGGGAGGGGAATAAAATAAAAAGTAAAGTTTCAGGAGAAACAGTATATTTCTACTGAAAAGACACAACACTAAAAAATACAACCTGAGAAGTGATACTCCACAATTTCAGTGCTGTTGGTGATACATGAGATGAATAGGGAGTTAAAAATATTTACTTGCTAATTTTCAAGCAGCCTCCAATTAAATGTCTGGCAAGGACTTTAATCAAGAAGATTACTTGGTCATAAAATAAATAGCAGTTTCAATGGAACAGAATCAATGAGATAGAGTCAAATCAAAGACTAGAATTTGAGAGTAAAAGGACTTGTAAAGATCATTCTGTCCTGAGAAACAGAAACAATGGGAGAGACAGATGTTAAGGAACTAGCTCACTGGATTACATGAGTGTGAGGGCTGGCAAATCTTAAATCCTTGGGGCAGGCAGGCAGGCTAAAATTAGGCAGGATTTTTATGCTGCAGTCTTGAGGCTAAATTTCTTCTTCCCCATGAAGCCTCAATGTTTTGCTCTTAAGGTTATCAACTGATTAGATGAAGCCTACCCACATTATTGAGGATAATCTCCTTTACTTTAAATCACCTGATTATAAATATTAGTCATTTTACAAAATAGCTTCATAGCAACATTTAGGCTAGTATTTGACTAAAAAAGTGGGCATCACAGCCTAACCAGGTTGACATAGAAAATTAATCATTATGGCTGTCCAACCCACTAATCTTCCACTCAGACCACCAAGGCCTACAGCATTGGATTATGCAATTGAGTCTAGTTTGTACAAGGATGGATGAAAGCCTGCCATCTGCAGTCAGGCTCAAGTTCACTTTGGACACATCTGCTATGTCATGACTACTCTTTATTGAATAGGTTCTCTAATACATAATTGTAACAGGGATGGTTTCCCAGGGTAACTGTGAGGGTTAATTGAGCAGGTAAGAAAACCAGGCCAGTGCCTGAAGCATAGTAGACATTCAACAAATGCTATTCCATTTCTCTTTTCTCCCATCTTTCTTCTATCCTTTCCTTCATTTCCTCTTCCTTTGTGTTATCCACCAGCAACTCTATATTGTACGAAGGAAGGCAAGTCCTATTGTATCCCAATCAAAAGGGGACGTTATAGAAGCCCTGTAGAGCTACATGAACAACTACCAGCAGATCCTGAGGTTGCAGCTGTGGCCTAGAAATGTGGTCCTTGGTACTGGCAGAATGACATGAGACTCAGAGTCAGCATCATTTGCCTATCAAGCTACAAAAAAATATGCCTACACATACCTACAAGATCAGCACACATATGTATAACACACATTGAGGTCTCTCGGGCAGAATACTTAGGTTCAGGAAGACCACCATATCTTTCTGGATCCAAGTAATAGAGGAAACAAGCATTATGTTAAAAAACAAACTCTGACATGAATAATAAGACGGGAGGTACAACTGCATGACCTCTTTCTTCTCCAATTCCACCCCCATCACTACCTCATTAACAGATTCTAAAAATCTCATTCCTTTCATTCAATATAAAAAAGATAAATAAGCATACTAAGTAATTGGCAATTATTCTTTTGTTAGCAGATAATGAGTCAGAACTTAATAGGAAAAAAAGGGGAAAATTAAATAGTGAATATGTTCAGATGCTGTTCAAATAAAAGTAGAACTGAAATAAAAAGCAATGAAGACACATTATGGAGCCTAGAACATTATCTACTCAAATGTCAGCCTTAATTTCCATGGTACAAGTTTAGCTGAACCACATTTATCCCAGATTACAAAGTTTATACATGATTATTTTATGTGAACAAATTTATATCACACAACTTCCCATTCTATTGTTTTTAAAACAGCTGAAAAAGAAAAAAAAAAAAGGAAAATAACAGGCCTGGCTATACTGAAATGAAACCAGGGAAAACCAGAGGGACCAAGAATAAAGATAGAATTTAAAGGTCTTAGAAAGAACTGGGCATTGACAGCTAATTTATTTCAGAGAAGTGATGCTTCCTATAGAGCTCTACCCTGTTCCAAATTCATTTTTTGTCTCAGTTCTTCTTGTTTTTCTGTGAGTCATTCCTGATTTCTTTTAAAGGCCCCAGGTAGGCATCCTTTTTTAAGAAGCAAAAAAAAAAAAAAAAAAAAAAGCTATTCCATTCTTCAGGAAGTTCCTTTACTGTGAATGAGGCTAATTAATAAAGGGCTCCATAGTGGTGCTGCCCCCATGCCCACCTCTGTCTGTAGCCAAGAAGCACTGAGATCTGGATGATATGAAAAATATTTACCATCCAGTCTGACTGAGCAAGTCCTGAGGTTCCTAGGCATCCAGGTACTGACCTGGCTTCTTGGAGGTCCAGCCTGGGCCCAGGTAGACATCACATAGGAAGCACAGTGCCTAGGGCCCATGAAACTTCTAGGGGCCCATAAAGTTTTTTAATGGCTTTTAAAAATCAGAATTTAAAAAAGAATATAACAATGGGAATGCACTTAATACCACTGGATTATACAAGAAAAGGGGGTTGAAATGGTAAATTTTGTTAATGTATATTTTACCACAATCTAAAAATGCAGGTGCCATTTTAAAAAACAAACTCTACCAAATGATCATTAAACTAGAAAATCATGGTGATTATATAATATCCACAAACATCTCAGGGCCAAAAACCAATGGCAGTGTGTACTGAAGTTCTCTGAAGTAGCCCCTCTATATTAAAGATCCTGCAGGGGGTCTGGGGTTGTGGCTCAGCAGTAGAGCACTCACCTTGCACATGCAAGACCCAGGGTTCAATCCTTAGCACCACATAAAAATAAATAAGTGAAATTTTTAAAAAAGATCCTGCAGGCTGGCCTGGGTTGATTAGAACACACTGTAATTGTGGAAAGATGAAATGTTTCAGCTCAAGAACCAAAATGATCTTCCAGTCTCTGTTTCTGAACTAACTTCCTAATAATCACTAGGTAAAACTCTTGGACTACATCACTAAGCTTAGCAACTCCTAGCCTCCAGCAGCCCTATAGCTAAGAAGGCTGTAAGATGTCAGCAGAAACCTATAGAAGAAATGCCCTGCCCTGCTCCAGCCCCCTACCTGAAGCCCCCACCCATGTAATGGCAAATATGTCAATTTATGACTTTTTCTTTGTTCATGTAACCTTCTCCATTACAAAACATATTATGTATGGTAACATGTATGTTCCCAGGCCCCGGTCCCTCATATTTGACCCTGAATAAACTTACTTCCTAAGGAGCAAGAGCTGTGTTTTCCATTGATAGTAGCTATTATATAGAAATTTTTGCCTAAAATAAGATATAAAAGTCAAAAAGTACTTCCCAGGAAAAAGTGAGTGTTAAGTACTTTAGTTTTATGCAAAAATACTTACTGGTAGGTACATTGGTAACAATTTCAGGAAGGTTAACAATAACAGGTTCACAAATACAGCTATAAAAATACAATACAGAGCCAGGCACAGTGGTACACCTGTAATATCAGTGGCTCAGGAGGCTGAGGCAGGAGGATAACAAATTAAAATATAGCTTCAGCAATTTAGGAAGGCCTAAGCAATTTAGCAAAACCCTATCTAAAAATTAAAAAATTAAAAGGCAGGGGAATGTGGCTCAGTGGTTAAGTGCCCCGAGGCTCACAACCCTGGTATCAAAAAAAAAAAAAAAAAAAAAAAAACCAAAAAAACCTCACAATACAAATAGGCAAGGATTCAAGCAGTGTTTAAAAAAAAGGGGGGGGGGGTTCTCTGCAAAAATGCTAATGAGAAATAGAGCCTAAAATATATATTTATTTAATAAGCTTTAAATGTCCCCCCCAGGGGAAAAAATCCAAGTGAATTATATTTGTCTTTATACCAACTCAATCAAAAATATATTTTTCTATTTATTTTAATGGAGGGAGGCGCCTATGAAGGTAAAGTGTTTCAGGCCAAGGAAAATCATCATGCATTGCTGAATGCAGAGATTCCAAGATAGGTCTGGGCCAGCAGGATCCTGGAGGATTTCAAATCACAGATAATTTCCAATCAGCACAGAAATACAGTATTTTAACAATGCTATGTGCATCCCAGTGCACAGAGACCCAGGGGTAGGGCAGGCCAATCCTGCTTTTGTTATAAATAACTCTAAAACAGAACAGCTTCTTTTCTTTACTGTAAGACAGTGCATGCAGTGCTGAGGTCCATTTGGAATGCAGGCTAACTTTTAAAACATAATTATTGAAAACTTCCTCAGCTTTCTACTTATAAATTAACTAGATTATACAACAATTTTTGGTTTGGAAATACTCATACACCTAGAAAGACAATTCAAAAGGCAATTCCAGTAAAAAAGACAAAAAGATGCTTTATACTTGTGACTGAATGATTGATAGCTGCATGGCTGGAAAGAGCCACCAACTTTCTGATGCTTTCTGAACTTCAGGTGCTGCTGAAGTTCACTGGGGGCTGGTCATCTGACTCACAGTCTTTGGCCCTGCCCTCTGTCCTGCCCTCTTGTATATTAATTTCCAACATCCATACTTTGGATCTAGCCAACATCCTGGTTTATCATGCCTTCACTTTTTCAAATTAATGAATTTGATACATGTTAGAAACTCACTCTCATGGCCACACCTTATCCTCTGTCATTTTCCAGAACTGTCCTACCTCTGAAATAGAGTAAATTCTACACCTCTCTCCAATCATGACCTCTTCTAGCTCTCTCACTCCTGTAGCTGCTCTCATATTGTAGTTGTTGGGTTTTTTTTAATCTATATTTTTGTGTCTTTGACCTTTTAACTTCCTGAGCTTGCCAGTCCCTGAGCCAAACTAATTCTTTTCCTTGCTTATCTCACTAGAGTCAGTAAACTCTCTACTATTATCTTCAGCTTGCTGCCTTGTCCTAAGGACTTGCACATCAATCCATCAGCCTTGGACCCATTCTCTAATATACCTTCTCTGTAACTTAATCTCTGTCCTAGCTCTTTAGGATATGGAGAAGCTTTTAAGAGAAGATATCTGTAAGCAAAATTGAGATGAGCTAATAAGCCTCCAGCTTAAGAAATGGAGTTCAGAAGATACAGCTCACAATTTTTTTTTCCATTCCTTTCCTTGGAAATGACTTATTAGCTTTCTTTGTCTTTATCTATCTTTCCTTGTCTTTATTTAGAGCTATGAGATGATAACTTGCATTCCCTTTATCTCCAATAATTCTTTCCCACTTTATATAAAAGTGAATTAAGAAAATGTAACAGAACATAATATGAAAATTAAAGGATAGGTTCATGCATGTTTGAAATAATAGGCATCCAAATGCTTTCATATTTCTTCCAGAATTACATAATGGCAAACATAGTAGGATGAATGAGTAGTGAAACTAACTTCTGCTAAGGCCACATGCCATGACTCTAGGAAGTCAACAAATATGCTCTTTTTTAATATTTTGTGAGTCATACATTTTCATGCATGGTAACTTCATTGTCAGAGTTCCATCACTACACTGCTGGGTTTTAACCATCTACAATTATTATAATTTAAAATATTTTTTGTATCCTGTAACAATATAATGCAAGCACTCATTAAATGTGGATATTAGAAGCAGTGCTAAAAGTATGCCTTGAAATCATTTACTCTGGCACGGAAGTTAGAAGTGAACAAACAGAAGTCTGCAATAAATCTAAACAACTGCTATAGCATGCTGTGCTACTGATGTGGGAACAAGCAAAGCGAGAAATATTAGAAACAATGCTGAAAATATTAAAAACAGGAACATAAAATATAATGGGTAAAAATTGATGTGCCCTGAAAATAAAGCTCACATTCTTTAAATTTATTATATTTAGTTCTTTGAATTTTGTGCGTTTCTTTTTCTTTTAATTTTTTAGTTGTAGATAGACAGCATGCCTTTATTTTATTTGTTTATTTTTATGTGGTGCTAAGGATCAAACTCAGTGCCTCACGCGCGCTATGGAAGCGCTCTGCCTCTGGGCTACAGCCCCAGCCCCTTTTGTGTTTAGTTAGGTGTCATGCAACTTCCTTTTGCTCAAGGATTGAGATAAGGCCATTATAAGTAAGGAAATAGGTCTGAAGTGTATATTTAAATAATATACTTCCTTATGATTTTCTAATTATTAATGATAATGCTTATTGTATGGGAAAATTCTAAAAAGGAATAAGATGAAGAAAATCACCTAGAATCTCAACATTCAATGGCCAAATTTACTAGTATTTGAACATTTTTTTCAGTTTTTAAATTTCCTCTATATTTTAACCATTTAGGGTAAACTTAATACATAATTTCACATCTTAATTTTTTTAACCTTCAATGAAGATTTATTAAGACACTAAGAACTATCTATGGACATTATAAAGACTGCACAATATCTCATCATATGATTATAATTAACACCATTCCTAATAGAAATATTTACATATTCCCAAGTAATTAGCATATTTTGATATAAATTTTTGTTTCTCATTTGATTAATTGTTCATTGGGAGATTTTCTAGAAGGAAAATTATTAGGTCAAATGGAATCTTAATGCATATTGCCAAATCCCTTTCCAGGAAGATTGAAACAATTTAGTTTTCCAGGCAACAGATAAAATACACATCTCACGCCATTTTTCACCTCACTGAGGATTATTATTTTTAAAAATATTGCCAATATTTTGTAAAAAAATCTTATTATTGTAACTCGTGTATTTTATTATTTGTAAATTGGTTTATAACCTATATTTATTAGTTAATTATATTTCATACTTTTGTAAGTTACCTTTATATGTCCTTTGATTGTTTCTCTAAAGTTTTTAACATTTTCCTTGCCATAAGTATGAGTTCTGTATGTATTGAGTTTATCAATATATTAAACTATTGTATTTGCTGTTTTTATGGTTTGAATGCTATTTTAAAATAAGAATATAATATATACTAAAGGTAATATTATAAGTCTTTTACTTCCTTAAAATTATTATATGTATTTTATTCTCATCTATTTGTTTCTTCAAGTAATTCTTAGAATCCTAAATTCTGATGGAAAACAAACCACTGGAGTTATATTAAATTTATAAATTTAATTTATTATTAATTTTCAGTTCCTTTAAATGGTAGCTATTCTTTTTCATTCAAGATTTCTGTCTCAGTTATTTTTTGATTTTTAAAAAATAAATAAACGAACTTAGTAGCTTCTGCCCCTGTGTTCTCTCGGGGGTTTCCCGTCAGGGTTAGCTGGAGTCAGAGTCCAGTCTCATACAAGCTGGAGGTCCAAGATGACTTGCTCACTTCTAAGACAAGCTCCTGGGTGTTCCTCCCTATGGCCTCTCTTTTTAACAGAGTAGCCTAGATTTGTTACATGGTAATTCATTTCAAGAGGCAGAAGCCCTGTTCTTAAGGTAAGGTTTACAGCTGACTCAGGGTCACTTCTGCAATGCCCTACTAACCAAATCAGTCAACTGACAGTCCAGATTCAAGAGACAGAGGGACAATCAATCACCTCTTGATGGAGAAGTAGCCTCTGATTTCTTTGGAGATGAAACATCACATCTTCTTTTACTAACCTTGGTAAATATTTTTTCATAAAAGTATTTTAAAATCTGTGTTACTGTAATAATTAGTATGTTTTTTTTCCTTTATAATTTACTAGCTGGTTAGTACTGATATGAAGGAAAACTATTTCATTCATTCTAATTATTCCTTAGTTTTAATATCTTGGTTCTCCTAAGTAGATAATCACAGAATCTGAACATAACAATGTCTTATTTTTCTTTTTATCAATATTTAAATATCTTTTTTCTATCTCATGTTTATTGGTTAAAACTTCTAAGCAAAGCTAATTCTGTTGCATAATTTCTTTTTTTCTTTTTTTTGATACTGGGGATCAACCCAGGTCTCACACGTGCTAAGCAAATACCTTGCCACTGAGCTATACAACTGAGCCCTACTGTATAGTTCTTAAAGTACAAATATATTTAAGTTTGAACCGGACTTTTTAAAAATCAACATACACATTTCCCAGAGCTAAATTAAGCCACATATTCTTGTGTCCATAAGATACAAACAAAAGGTAGGTTCTCATTCCAAATAAATTAAGTTTAAGATGGGAGCAATAAACTAGATGAGAAAGAAAGTGATTAATATGTTTTGGACACTGCAATATTTTCCACCCTAAAATCTATAAGCTTCCAAAAATAAATTATAACCATAAAATATTCTATTGACTTTCACAAACAGCTAATATATCTAAATAAATATAAAACATCATAAATCTCAGCAACTTCTTTTTTCTTCACAAGATCAACTGTTTATACTAGATGCAATCTGTCATTTTAAGTACATAAATTTTAGATTGTGGTTCTTGTACTCACACGTGGCGGATAATCATGTGGTGGAACATAATCTTCAGCGTATGTTGTCATTGTATACCTAAAAGGGATAAGTCAACATCTGATAAAAGGATTCCAAAAAAGAATAAATTTTAAAATGTTAGTGCTATAAACTTTGCATGAAATAAAAACATCAGGATAGACTGGCCCCAACAAAATATTTAAACCCCACAACTGCCCCAGGCTCTTTTTATAGCATCACCCACCACCAGCAAGTATCCCTCCTTCCATTACTTCAATATAGCACCACCTACTACTCTTCTATGTGAATAAAATTTGTGGCTACCAACTCCCAAGTCCCTGAACTCAGGTGTTCTGCATTCCAGGAATTCTCTTTACTACTCTCTACTTGATTCTGAAACCTTTTTGGCCCTTTTCTCCACATTCTCTTTAGGATGACAGCTGAAGAGATAATAGAAGACAACTAGGTAAACTGAGAACTCTGAGTATACCCAGCCCCTACCCCCTTAAACACACAGAAATGCTGGATGGAACACTTCCACACACATAAAAGGACAAGCCTAGCCAAGCTCAAAAGGGAAACACAGAGATGTGAGAAATGAAAAGGACGCTCACTACAAGGGAAAATCATAAAAGCTGTTGGCCCAGCCCTGGAGGGGGAGTTTTAACTTCAGGTCAAGAGAAACAGCCTTAGCTTCACATGAGACAAAGAGCTAAACTCCAGTTTGCAGCTGAGAATCTGTAAAGTCTGCACTTCTACATAAAAGAGACCAGAGAAACCACAGGTCCCAGCCCAGAGACACTTGCAAGAAAGTCTCCTCCTGGAGCTTAGGATAAGGGGAAATTTTCTCCTATAAGCAATTACAACCCTACTTCTATTCCTGGCAATATTACAGGACTAAATGGTCAAGGAAACCACCTAATTTCTTTGGAAAGTAAGACATTTTAACAAGAATTCTAAAATAACAAAGTCCAACTCAAATGGGTTATCAGCTACAGTTGTTAGTATTTAATCTGGTGATGACCACCAACTCCTACCTCCAGGTGTTGTCCCCAACAGTAGCACCAGGGAACATGACAAAAATGCAAATATAGTCATCCCTGGGTATTGCAGAAGAACTGGTTCCAGGACCCCAGTGGATAACAAAATCTGTGGATGCTTGTATCCCTTATTTAAAATGATGTAGTATTTGCACATAATCTGTGCACATCCTCCTATGAGCTGAAATTCATCTCTAGGTTACTTATAATACCTAATACAATATAAATGATGCATAAATAATTCTTATACTTCATTATTTAGGGAATACTGAAGAGAGAAAAGTCTGTACATGTTCAGTATAGACACACTTTTTAAAAATATATTCAGTCTAGCTGGTTGAACATGCAGATGGGAAACTGTGGATATGGAGGGCCAAATGCACTTGGGTCCTACCCCAAGCCCATTGAATTAGAAACTCCATGGATGGGGCCCAGCAAGTGTAGTGTAACAATCCTGCCAGGTGACTCCTGTTGCACACCAGTGTTTTGAGCACTGATTGTCAAAAGAAAAATTGGATGTGTAACTTTCAAACTGGTAAATGAGATTTTAAAAAGAAAAACCAATCTTTAAAAAAGATTGAGGCAGGGGTAGGACACAGATGACATCATCTGCAGAAAGAGAAAAAAATAAAAGGAATTGGGAAAAAAATGATTTCCACCCATAGGACAAATTAAAATCATAAAATATCTTATCAGCCACACGAAAGTAAAATGGTTAAACTCATTAGTGAAGACATTTTCTCAGACTGAAATTGAACATCAAATTATTTTTGAATGTCCAAATATGTGTTTTAATTCTCAACATTAAATTGTTTTCAAAGAAAGCTTTAAAATAAATCTATAAATATATAAAACACTTTTCTAAAAGAAATTATATTCTTATACTAACAGCAAATATAAGACTTAGAGCCAAAAATTACTAGTTAAAGAGATCTTTACCAACTGATTAAAGGGACAAGTCACCAAGATGATATATAATAGTCCTAAGTCAATAAACTTATATAAATGATGTATAGAATACATAAGGCATAAAAAGACAGAATCACAAAGATGAAATGAAAGATGTACAATCATAGAGGAAGATTTTAACACATTTCTTCGCCCTTTGGTTGCTTAAATCTGAATCTGTACTTATATCCTCCAAGCTTTACAAGTCAACAACAAAGAAAATTAAATCATACACATGCCTATAATTCAAACATAATAGAGGATAGAAAATTATATTATTAAATAAAATATATAAGAAATCATTGGTTTGAATTGAGCTCTGGCAGTAGGCCCAACAGAACAAATCAAAATGGAATCTCATGCTGAGTTTCCATGCCACCAAGCCAAAACCAAGTTGTTTATTTGACTCGCCAAGAAATAAGAGAGAGAGAGAGAGATGGTAGCCATATCTCTCCTAGAAAACCAGTTTTAGATAGTATAACAAGGGAGAGGTCCCTCTGTTTTACCCTTTGCAAGGAAAACAAGTTTGAAACAACCAACCCACTTTTTGTTCTTTGAAACAACCAACCCACTTTTTGTTCTTTGTTTCTTCAGCCTTCTGTCTATAAAACCAACCTCCTCTTTCCAGCTCATTTTATTTTATAGGATGAAGTGATACCTGACTCTAGAATTGCAAGTAAAAGCCAACTAAGACCTTTAAATTTGTTATAATTTTTTTTTCTTTTGACATTACAAGTTTCAATTTACATGTAGGCAGGCGGAACAATCCACAATCAACGTGCAGAGTCAGATCAAAGCCCACGCTGGGACAGAGTCAGGCAGGATTACATGGAAGAGAGCAGAGGGTAGTCGGTCCCTTGTGAGGCAGGGGTAGGACACAGATGACATCTTCTCCAGAAAGAGAGCATCTTTCCCTGATGTGGGGAGATACTGAGAATAGTCTCAAATGAGAGGATCTGGACCATGATTTGCCAAGTACCAAGGACCAGAAGAGCAGTAGAGGGAAGGTATTGCTTCTGGGGAAAATGGGGGCAATTGGGAAGGTGGGAAAAAAAATCAAATACCAGAAATTAAAGATCATGGAACTGTAAGATGATACCACATTATCAGTACCCCTCCTCCTTCCTCCCTCCACCTTCTACCCTCCATCCAGTTAAGTGTCACCAATTAAATTAACTTGACTTCAATATCCTAACAGAAGAGGGCACTCTTAAACTAAAATACTGAGCAAACTGCCCAAACTTATTTCCCCTTGGTAGAATTACCTATGGTTGTTGCTAGTCCAGGAAAATCCAGCATATTTAAATAAACAGAAAATCCAAACCCAAAAGCAAGGTGTTACATGATACTTGTTAAAAAAATCTTAACTTTTTGGAGTCATAAAAATGCCAAGGACAGAGGAGATGACTTTGAAAAGGAAGATGAGGGTTAAGTTCCCACTATCAGATATCAAGACATAGCATAAAGATGTAGTAATTAATACAGTGTTGTATCAGTGCAAGAATATACAAATAGACCAACAGAGTAGAATATAAAGCTCTAGGGCTCAGAAATAGACTTGTTTAATATGAGAACTTGGCATATGATAGAATGACTTTGTTAATTGGCAAGGGAAGGGTGGATCAAATGGTACTGGACTAACTGGTTAGTCTTACAAAAATGTTACATATGAATTCATATATTATGCATGTTACATATGTATATATGCATACACGTGTATATATGCATGACACGTGTGTATACATATATGTATATGCGTATATGTATATACACGTGTGAATGCATTTACACGTGTGCATGCATATACATGTATATGTGCATATACATGTATATGTATGTGTGTGTAATTTTAAAAAAGCTTATAGTTTGATATTTAATATTGAAGTATTGACTAATACTTCAAAACTTGTGTTGATCAAAAGACATCAAAAATAAAATTACAAGGAAAGTCATAGACTGGAGGAAGAAATTCATTATAAATTTAACCAAAACAGGATCAGTACCTGTATTTATTAGAATAAATTTTAAAACACTTTCACAAATCAACAAGACAAAAATCTCAGTTGAGAATGCACAAAGGCTATTAAGTGTCAATTCACAATGTAAAAAACCAGTATGGCTAATTACTATTTGGAAATAAATTCAGTCTTAAAATTCTGTTGTAAATCCAATAATTAATAAAATGCAAAGTATAGCAAAATAAAGTACCATTTCACATCCATTAGATATTACTCAGCATTAAAAAAGAATAAAATTATGGCATTTCCAGGTAAATAGATGGAGTTGAGAATATCACGCTAAGCAAAGTAAGTCAATCCTGAAAAACCAAACACTGAATGTTCTCTCTGACAAGTGGTTGCTGATTGATAATGGGAGGACGAATGGGAAAAAATGAGGCACTCTGAGGGCAAAAAGGAGGGAGCAAATAGAGCCAACAGGAAGAGAATCCTGGAGGTATTTTACTCCTGATTGCAGTCAACCCTGGAGCCAGGTTTCACCTTAGATTTCACCATAGTTCCATGAGGCATTCCAGTACTTTAATAAACCCCTCTTTTGCCCATGATGATGTGTTTCTGTCACCTACAACTGAAAGAGTCCTATTACAATCAGAGTCTAAGGTCATTAATCACTATAATCATATAACCAACTCCCCTGGCTCAGATTCCAAACACTGAACCACATTCTGATTATAATCTGGCTTCCCATATGGTTTTTTACACAGAGAGAATGCTTTTATTAGGCTGACATGACTGTCTAGTGTGCTTGAAATTTTTATTTCTCATTATAAATTAACTAATTAGAATTCTGGCTTTTCTTATGAGTTTAATGAGCACAAGTCAGTCTCCATGAGTCAGATAAATTCTGAAGCAAAGATAAAATGATCTTTCTGGAAATGCAAAACCGAAGACCAGATGCTGATAAACTCACAGGATAATGCCACACTGTAAGGATGCTTGGACGTTAGACAGCTGGCTTTCACCCAGCACCTCCCACCATTTGTCACATATGCCCTCTTCGACCTTTAACAGGTGCAGCTATGAGACAACTTTCAAGATAAAGAACAACTAAAGGTGTTTTGTAAGATGAGAAAGAGAAAGAAGTCTGATATTCAAGTTATCATTAGAGTTATGGTGTTAAAGTAGCTATACCTGTAAAAACACCAGTGATAACATGTGTGAAGTGGTGACAAGATGATATACCCAAAGCCAAAGAGTCACAGTGGATTAATTTTAAACTTGGAAGAAGCTTAAAGGTCAGCTGTTTCTTTTCTGTTGTGTCTAGAGGCAAGACAGATATTTTCTCACCCAACACCCTGGCAGTCATGACAAAGGTGAGTGACATCTACTCACCAAATCACATGGTCCCATCTAGGCATCTGAATCTGTGTAAGAGACTCAAATAAGCAGGAAATTAATTTGAAATTAATCTCATTGCTGGAAGCAGTAGAACAGCATCCATTATTAAGACAAGTCCAGTCACAGAGGCCCACACAATATCTATGTTGCAGTGGGGAAGGAGGAAAGACTACGACCATTCTGGGAAATTCCGTTCCATTCTTTAGAGCAACCATCATTTAAAAAATATATATCATATTGTGCTGATATTGATGTCCCTGTCATTTCCTCCTACTTCTACCTACTGAGGCACCATGCAAACCACTGAGAACCCAAATAGAACAAGCAGGCAGAGGAAAGGCAAATTTTCACTCTCTTCTTGAGCTGAGACATCCATTTTCTCTTGCCTTCAGACATCAGAGCTTCTAAGTTCTTGGGACTCTAGGATTTATATCAGCAGCCCTTTACTCCACAAGTTCTCATGCTTTCAGAGTTGAAGTGGGTGTTATACCATCAGTTCCCCTGTTTCTCAGACCTTTAGACTCTGAATGACCAAAGGCTCTCCTGGTAGCTTGTGGACAACAGATGTTTGGACTTCTTGGCCTCCATATTGTATGAACCAATTCCCATAATAAAATACCATATGTATATAATGCTAAAGTGCACTGGACCTAGCTGCCTAAATGTAGTAATTGTTATATCCATTTTTATAGAGAAAAGCAATATTCAGAGAACTAAAGTATGTATCCTAGGTCTCCTAGTTGGCAAGATAGCATACAAGAGTGTCTAAGATCATGAGTTTTAATGTTAAACTGTCTCAGTTAAAATTCCGACTTGTTATCACATACCAGCTATGAGAGTTGGGACATGTTACTTCTCTGTGCTCTGTTTTATCCTCCACAGAATGCAGATGATGGAACCAACTTACAAAGTTCTTGTAGGGAACATAAAAATATGACACATATAAGCTCCATGTAAATATTTGATTTTATTAGTATTTCTAATATAGTTTTAAAGCACAGGAACCCAACTCAAACTTGAATAAGAAAGAAAAATACCAGCTCACAGAAGCAGGAGGTCATCAGATCATTCCTTTTCTATACCTCTGCATAACTCAATGCACAGACAGATGCTCCCCCAGAAGGAAGCTATCTTCTGAACCTGCAATCTGGGAGTAGAGGAGGAATGCTCCGCTCCATGTTTACCACCCCTGCATGTTCTCTGATTGGCCTGGCCTGGATCAGGTACCCAACACTTGGGCTTATGGGGAGATGGGA
Source organism: Callospermophilus lateralis (assembly GCF_048772815.1). Lineage (NCBI taxonomy): Eukaryota > Metazoa > Chordata > Mammalia > Rodentia > Sciuridae > Callospermophilus > Callospermophilus lateralis. The sequence continues at coordinate 68,862,355 of NC_135306.1, read as the reverse complement.
ATGGGGAACAGAATCAGCCCTTCATTCATATGACCTAGCTGAATTACACAGAGGGAAAGAGAGGATGTTGGCCCCAAAGAAAAAAAGCTGGTCACACAAAAACTAAATGTCCTGCAATAAGATGCAGAATCGGGAATGGAATTCAGGTCCCTCTCATAACAACTGACTAGTGTTCCACCAAGAGAAAAACACCATAGGAGTGCCTAAGTAGAAAAGAAAACAAATGTTTTGCACTGTACTTTGAAAAAGGGGCGGGGGTCCTCTAACAACTTATATGCAGTATGTTTCCTTTGAAAAGTACAGAGGTTTTACAGATGCTAAATGCCCCAGTGAGAGGAATAAACTGTGGCCCAGCGTGCTGTGGCTACTGTGAAATGACCACTCCACTCACACTTATGGATGACGGCTGTCTGCCAACAATGAAAACTTAACTGCCTGAACTACTTTTGGCCTCATTTAACTTGCCTATTTACACGACCATAGATGCCTTGCTCCTCGGAGCCATAAAATTTTAGCATGGGAAAGGACTTTACAGATCATTTGATCCAATCCCCTCATTTTCCAGATGGAAACAACTGGAGTCCAGAGAGAGTTATTAACCAGCACAAGGTCACCTAGTAGCTTTAACGTAGGCCAAGAAGTGGATCCCAGGTTTCCTAGTTTCCCATACTGTGCTCTTTCAAAAAACACACAATGTCAAAAAGTTATCCAGTGATAAAAAAGTTATCCAGTCAATATTAATTTGTTTCTTCTCCCACCAGGAGAATCATATAAGTATTTTGATGAATTGGGAAACATGACACACTTAAAATCATAAAATTTTAACAAATATACACTGATCACTACCATCAGAAGGCAATAAGTTTCAGTAAAAAAATGACAGTATACAATATTTAGGGCTGACCTTGTATGAGGTCTACCTTGGCTATTTCTCCATTCTCCAGTGGGTGCTTAGTGCTCAGTATTCCCGACTGTTCTTAAACTGATCCCGGTTCCTAAGCAACTGCTTCTCCCATGGCAAATACCCTCTACCAGAATTGGGGTTTTCCCTATTAAAAAAAAAAAAAACTGACTTCTTCTGTGGACCCTTATCCTAGGATCACAAAAGATTACATGAGTATATTTAAGTTACTATCAAATCAATATTTAATACTCTGAGAAATAAGACCTCACATAAAATTATATTTCTTGCTAAATTTCCCTTTTAAAATTGAATCTGTTGATATGGTTTTTGTTGTTGTTTATTCTATTGTTTTTGTCTCTAGCTGTTCATTTAATGGTCACAGATACAATTCAGACACTTTTATACAGAAAACCTTACTTCCTGAAATGAATTAGCTATGACTATCTGGGTCTGAACAAATCATGAAATTATTCTGTATTAGATAATCAGATATATAGAACCCCTCTGATAAGTTATGATTTCGTTTTCTAGGCCTCATAAAAAGTCTTTCAAAATTGAGTCAAACTTACTTGAGATGCTTGAGAATCAGATAAGAGGGCAAGGAAAGACGCTTAAGTTAGCCCATTCACTCTATTCACATTTCCATCCATTGTTCCTATATGCCTTAAAGGAAACCATCCTCCCCTTTATTTTTCTATGTTTTGACTGTCTACATCTACATAGTAAAAGTAATGTATGTTGGAGACTCCTTACACAGGCAAGCAGATCAGAGATCAAAAGAGCACTGTTACTAAGAGATTTTTGAACCTCCTTGACTCAACTTTTCCATCACTGGCCAATGTCAAGTCCTTGGGAATGGAGCCAACCCTCAAGAGAAACAATATATCTAGTTCTAGATGAGCTCAATCCAGACTCAAAGTCTATAAATCTTATATTAAGACTTTGCTATCAATTTTCATCTCTGCCTATTTGTTCCCTATATTATAAATTTTTTCCATATATCTCAATGTGGGGCATATAAGGAAGAAATTGTTCACAGAGCCCTTTTCTCTAGTGAAAGTCAGGAGTGACAAGTTTGACCAAAGTGACAAGTTACGAGTGGTATTGAGCATTCTAGTTCTTCTGATTTTCAATCTGTTTCACTGAGATATGTACCACCAATTTGTGTAAGTATTGTGTCTTCTCCATCTTGGTCCCAAGTGAAGTAAGTGGACCAAAGACTGAGTTATGAGAAAAAGAAACAAATAGTTTAGTGTCATTACAATATAATGGATATTATCTCAAAAAATTAAGATCATTGCATTGGACTAATGTCTCTTTAATAACAAAGCTATACCTTTCTTCTGATTTTTTTTCCTTAAGAGGTAACCTGAAGTTTAAATTTACATTATGATTACAGCCTTTCTTTTATAAGTTGAAGCACATTATTTTGGTCCATTGAGCAAACTCATTCTTATTCATTGCCTTTTAAAGTTGACATTTAACTTCCATAGCTGTACAACTGGCAAGAAGCAAAAGAATATTTAATATTCAAGACAGCAGATTCTAAACCCCCACAGCATTCTATTATGTGGACTGTCCTTTAATTAGTGTATATTACCTGAAAGAAAGAATTACTTATGGAATTAGCAAAGGACAGTTGAAGGTGCTCATGTGTTTATTTCCTTGCTAATACTCATAAATCAAATAACACAAAGAAGTTCTAGCAGTTCCAATTAATAATAAGGGCTGGTTTTCTGAAACACCATGTCTTCTAATGCATTTATCAAAATAGAATTGAAGACATCATTGTGTTCTCCAGGTCTCAAATTCCTAAATCAAATAAGAAATTAGATACACCCCCCTTTTATTATAATTTGTTGTTCAACATCAGAAGTAATTAACTTATGCATTCAAATACAATCATAGTGTACCTGCTATGGGTCAGGCACTATGTTAGGCACTGGGGATGGAACTGTGACAGTCCTGCCCCTCAGAGCATTGAATTCAGAAAGAAACACAAAAAAAGGAAGTAATGGCAAAAGCAAATAAATAGTGTTAGTATAAAGGAAGCACACAGCGCTATGAACAGCCATGAAGAGGGGTCTATGAATTCATGGGAATAGGGGTGTTAGGTATGGGAAGGTCCTCTGCAGGAGGCCAACTTCAGAGTTAAAGTTGAACAGCATATCAAATCTTGCTTTCCTCAAGAGCTTCTCAAAAATTTCATTAGAACCTTAGAATCCACAAGAATAGATAGAACAGAAAGGAAGAGAGAAACAAATTTTGGAAGCATAAAGGAAGATGGATAAGGTAGTAGAAAGCCAAATTCTAAGATATCAAAGGGTGACTGAGGCAGAGCTATTCAAGAAGCAGTGAGAGCTCCAAAGGTCCTCCCCTCCACTGCAGAGCAATTGCACCTCCCCTGGTAAACTTCCCCTGGAGCTCCTCCTCTGGTAATCTGACCAGTCTAAGAGGGAAGCCTGAAATTATGACACTAAGGCTGCTTTGAAAAGCTGACCCAGCTAGATTCCTCCAATGACGCTTGCCCATAGGTTCCCAGCCTTATTGTTTAATTATGAACAAAAACCAAGGACTGATGCCCAGCCATCTGAGGAAAATGCCTCTCACATCAAAGGTACATGCCATACAAACAAAAACTAAAACTAAAGAAAAAGCAGCTTTGAGTGAAGACTATGTGTGAGAAGAAATTCAAAGAAAAACAAACTATCATTAACCGTCCCTGATGGTTAAGGGAAGATATTGTGGTCATGAAACCCCAAAAGGATCTTATAACAACAGTATAATTCAGAAAACAAAATTCATTAGTAGCATTGAAGTAATAGAGAGCAAAGTAAATACTAAAGATATAAAGAAAAAAAAAAGAGAGAAAAAAGATAAGAAAATCCGAGGAATCAGGCCAAGCAACCCAATATCCAAGTAGAAAATTTCTGAAAGAGAAAACAAAATGAATCAAGAATGAAAGAAATCAAGAAAATTGTCCTGAAGTCACAGTTGCTATTCTAATTGTTTTACATATCTTAATTTGCTTAGTTCTCACAACAATCCTGTAATACACAATCCAATATCAAGAATTTTGTCATGTTTGTAAGTATATTTCCATATCACTTACCTGTATATTACAGGTGTATGTGTTCTTTAGAAAGATGAGTGGATAAGAAATTTACTTTTTTGTAGTGGTAATTAACACTGTTCCCAAAATAATTTCTATTATCAGTAAAAATGTATCAATCTCTTGCTCTACAGTCCATTCTGTTTTCACAGTAGTGCTCCAAGAGGTCGTTGCAAACCCTGAATTAGCAAGCATTGAACCACCATTGCTCTTAAGGGAAATACAAGGTTAGGTTCCTGAAAGTGTCTGGTCATGACATGTCACTGCTTGATCAATATATGACCTTATTTTGTGCGTGTTTCTGTTTAAAGACATCTTATTTAGAATATATTGTCACTTCATCAACATTGAACTCGCCACCAATAGCACTATCATCATTATCTGAATGAAGTTTATCTAACACATGGATTTTCTCCAAAAGGCACATCACTGCTTTATTGTATTTAGGGACATGATGGCACATCAGCACTATGCTTGGGGGACATTTTAACGACGAGATCAACAAAAAGCATAAAAGTTAGAAAAGCATGGCACTAAATAGACTGTGAAGAGACAGTCGTTTACTGCATGAGAACTAAAACAAGAAGGCAGATCACCTCCATATTTTACTTCAGCTGAAAGTGTGAACATCAGGTGACTTAACATTTTGCCCATGTCTGCAAGTAACCGCATCAGTACCGCAAGTATTAATTTGAAGGTTACAAGTAAATTTTAGAGAGTTAGGAGAATTTGTAAATACAGATGTGCAAATAATGAGGATTGGTTTGCATTATTCCTTTTATTATTGTTGTTGTTATTATTAATGTTATACCTCTTGATTGACAAAAATTTTTTGTTAAAGAAAATCTAAAATGTCATGTAACAGTCATTTTATTGACCTTGGCATACCCTCATGCCTTCACTCCTCTGGATCAATAAATATTTTATACAACCTGCAGCAGTTCGGAGGCTACTTACATTTTGTTCCAATCTGGTGGATGTCTGGTAAAAAGAGCCCCAAAATCTGTTGCAGGCAACCCTGTATCCCTGTATACAAGAAGGGATGGCAGTTTTTAATAATATGTGACAGACTGCCATAAATAAATTATCAAAGCTGTATAAAATGAATTTAGGGTTGAATGTTTACAATTATTTTTACAGGGTTTTATGTTTTCAATGTTTATCCACTTTGAAAAATAAATGTCTAAGTAAAAGGAAATTTTAACATTTTGTCATTACTTTGATTGCATTTTCCAATAATAACAATAAAAGACAAAGTCGATGGCATGCTCTTCCATGAAGAGGCACTGGCAAGGACTTGCATGCATATAAACAACTAGAATACAAGTCCAGCTCTCACGTAGGACATAACATACTCCAATGGCAGGGACACCAGAGCAATTAATTCTGGTTAATGACAGCTTACCTAATTCTGACAGCATTTCCGGCAATATTTCTAGATACATTGCATACTTTATCTCACCTAAACTTCTGGACCACCTTTTGAGGTGAAGAGTTTAGTCTTTCCCATTTTATAGGTACACAAACAGGATTGTATGCACCAAATAACTTTCACATTTGTGAAAGTGGGGTTCAAACCTAGATAGTCAGAAAATGTATAAAGAGGAAATGAGATTTTTACCTGGACCAAGAACATGTGAAAGTGTTGACTGGTAAACCATTGAGGGAAAAGGAATTCCAAAGAAGGGGTAGAGCATGAGAAGAAAGTTTGAGGCAAAAAAAAATAGGAGGGGCATCTACATTACTATTAATACAAATCCTTTCCTGCATGTTCAGGTCCCCATAAACAAAAGAAGGTACTTAGAATACCTCTCGATAATCCCAGAGCACATTGTTTCCTCATTTAATAAGGGCTTGCTCTTTATTTCAACGAAGTTTTTGTTTGAAAAACCTTGTGCCATCTCTTCGTGTGTTTCTGATATCCAGATCTGGAAAAATAGAAGCCACGTGTAAGAAAAATGAATGAATCACCAAAAATGTCCAGTTACTAAAATATTTTCCCATTGAAGTGCATTCTGATTTTAGTTATTGATTCCTTCATATTAAAAAATAAGATAGCCATAAACTATTTTATCATGAATATCTAAAAATAGCAATTTTTACTATGTGTTGTTGAAAAATAAAAATTAAATTAGTTGTTTTTATGAAACAGAAAGTGTTTCATTCAACTAAATACTAATTTTTACCTACTTTCTATTTCCTTCTTTATCCTTCTCAGGGTTGGTATATTTAACTTCCCTAAGTAAGAAAACATTTGTTGCAATAACTTTTTTTTTTTTTAAAAAAAAGGAATTCGGGTATCATCATCATTGTCATCATCATCATTGTTATCCATTCCTTATTAGGGAGGATAATTTGATAAATATCAAGCAATTATTACTATAGGGAATAATCTGAAAACTGATGTTTTCAGACCAATTGCAGAAGCATCACAGGTAGCATCTAAGGAATCTTGGGAAGAAAAATGGTGCTAAGGAGTCAGTATTTCACCCATATGAACCTCTAGATCATGAATCTGGAGGTTCAGAGCAGAGAACCAGAACTCATCACCAAAAGAACCCACTCTTTTACCTGAGCCCAAAGACTAGGTTCTCCCAAACATTCAGTGAAATCTCAGAACACAATAATCCCACTAGATTTTTGTTTCACACAAAGGCTTACCACTCTTTAGAAACCTGAAGCCTCTAATTGCAGTAGTATCACAGCTGTAGTCCAAGAGGTTTGGTCTACTTCAAGTTAGCAAGAAGGCTCTGCTATAACTAGGATCCTACCCAACTCAAAATAGTTTTAACCATAGTCACTGGGCCTGGATCCCTGGTCTACACCACCGATCTCTGACCACTGTTCTCTAAAACCTCAACCTACAAAATCATTAGTCTCCCAGCCCAATTTCCCAGCTGTGAACTATTCTTCCTCTAAGATTTCACCACTCACCAGTCAATGCTAAGGGAGCCTGGATGGGACCTCATGTTATACATTTTAACAACAAAGGAAGAAAAAATATCTTTGGGGAAACAATTAGCATCCACCTTTTTTTGAAGGTATAAAATTGAAAATTTGACGTGAGCTATGTTCTGATCATTTTCAACAGTAAAATATTTCAATAAATCCACTGACCCTTCAGAAATTATGTGCAGCCAAGATATTGCCAAACATGAAATAATGCAGGATTAAAAGGAAATAGATAATAATAGCATTAGTATATGCATTATTTCACTGAATACAAAGAGCAACGCTGTGACTTGTTTACCCATCATGGCCTCAGAAGAAAAAGACCAATCAAATGGGGAACTGAGGAGAATATGAGGATCCATTTATAAAAGTATGGTGAACATTAAGATCTCAACAATGTTGAAGTACTCTGAGAATAGTCATAGAGAAGAGCCATATGGTAGAGCAGTTACGGAACCCAAAAAAACCTACAGCTATAAAGATAGTGCAATCTAATAGTTGTGGTTTTCCAGAACAGGCACACAATGATCACCAAATCATGGTCCTGTAGGAGGAAATCACAGGATAAGTAGTCACACTCATTCTTCTCCCTCCTCTAATCACCTGCCAGTGCTTCTTGCAGGCCAATCCCCCACAGAATGCTAGAGGGCAAGGAAGCTCACGGGTATAATCTACAGAAGTTATCCTTCTTGGCACTTGGTGGAGAAAGCTAGAAAATAGAACAGGAGGGCAAAGAAAGAATTCTTGACATAATTTATTTCCATTTTACAGGTGGGAAAACTGAGGCTGAAAGGAATTAAGCAATGTGCAGCTAGAAAGTACAAGTCCCATCCAATCTGATTCATTCATTCACTTGTCCATATATATTCCCACAGTGCCAGTCTTCATAGTAGGTTTAAGATGATATCCTCCATGCTTTTTACATGAAAGAATAAAACCTAATGTGAACAGCCTCTGTTGATTTCTGGTTTCTGGTATATGTAGGCAAACCTAATCCTACACCAGCTTAATGTGAAAATCACTTTGGTGTAGAAATGTTCATAACCTGACGTAAGCGTGGGTGATCCATAAAAGCACTTCCATATGTTTAAAAGTCTTTTGGGTTTTATATATATACACATCACAAACTGGAGATTGGCAATTTGGTACATGAGATAGCTAAATTAACACAGCACACACTCATAAAATATCACTAAAATTTCCATTCAATTTGCATAATAAAATCCAGCTTGAGTCAAATGGTAATATAAAAAATATCAAATGTGGATAGGCAGTGCATTTCAAAATATCACTTATTCCCTGTTTTCTTGACTCTCAGGTTTTTTTTAAGTCCCAGTTTCTAAACTTCTAGAATGAACGCCCCCCACCCCAATATGTGTTGCATTTAAGAAAACCCAGTAGACACATAACGTGGGTAATTGGCACAGAGAATGAAGAGTAGCTTGTGACTTCCTCTCAAGTTATACATTTAAGGTAGCCAGCATCTTTGTCCCCAGGATGACTTACCTCTTGGAAAAATCATGGAAAGCTTCATTTTAGATAACTTTCAATTGACAGATCTTTCTTGGCCCCCTCAAAAGAAGACTCCTCTGACACATACTGAAGAAAAGTGTAAGACTTGCCAAGTCAAATTCTCCCTCGGATGCCACAGGCTGCTTCTGAAACCCTCTAGCCTATAGTCTTTTGGCAAGCATGAATGAGGGAGACCCCAGTCCATCAAATCCCCCAACCTCCAAGGAACTCTTATCAAGTCCTAGGTGATACCTGTGAGGGCCTAACTCTTCAGGTTTAGAGTGAAGGAACACCTTTCCTGTCTCTACCCTTTGGGAGTGAGATCACAACCTGCACTTTCCCTCCAGATGATTCTGACACATTCTAAATGCTTTTGTCCAGGTCTTCTCAAAAAAAAATTTTTTTTTTGATTGTTTGTCTTTTTATCTTCAAGGTTAATGAAAGACCAAGAAATTCAGTTTCTGCCGAAATGCTTTGCATGTTCCACCTAACTAGTTTGTCTCTTCACTTTGAAGTAAAGTTGAAGATTGTAGATCTTAGATCTTCAGTCAAAAATAAAGAAAAGTCTTTAGTGTCAAATAGCTCAACTCCTCCAAGGATAGCATTTTTGTATAATTGACAAAAAATCAGCGGCTGCAAGAACAGTTAACACCCAAGACTTTGTTAGCAATCTTGCTCTTTAAAAGTCATCAAAAAGGCCATTCTTATTTCTCAGCAGTAGTTTTGCCCTTGAAAATACTGGTCCTCTTTTCATATCTAGGTTAACTCAGTAGTGCCACACAGAGTCTTAAAGGATCCCAGAGAGTTCCCCACAAATACAACCATCATTATTTTGAACAAATGAGACTTGCTAGGTATAATAAAAAACTAATTCAATTTCCTCCCCACTGCCTATTCAAGCAAGCTTTTATAGGATGGTTAAATTTCTGTTCCTAGAAGAAATAAATCTTGAGCAAGTCTCAATTTTTTTTTGTCTGATTACTCTAAGTAACAAACCCATTTCTTGTCACAAAACAGTCTTGGCTACATAATGAATAGTAGACAAATAATCACAAAAGGACATTCATGCTGTCCAGTGTCTGGGGAAAGGAAAGAGTAGAACAGGTGGAGAAATAGAAAATCAACAAACCTCACCCTGTCCTTCACCTCCCAATTCCCTCTGCAGACTTCACTGGCCTGAAGTAGGCTTTGGCTGGTAGAGGAGAAAAGTTTTAACCTTAAATGAAATCATCATTTTGATGAGATATTTAATTACTGAAATATGAGCAATAGGCTTTTTATTACCTCAGAGTGACTAAAGAAATTATAGTATCTGTATAAGATCTTATCCAGGGAAAAAGGAAGAACTAACTCTATGGAGCAGTGTAAATAGACAGTGGAAGCAAAGAATATGGGCGTGTGTGTGTGTGTGTGTGTACATGTGTGCACATGCCCATGATTGGGCCATTTAAGTTTCATTTCTTCAACATAACAGTTATGCCTGCTTAAGTAAACTAATATATGTGAAAAATTAATATCTAGCCTAAGAGTTAAATTAGGGCATGATTAGTGACATATAATTGCAGCAGCAAAGAGAATGATGGGATTCAAAGGGTGTGTGGCCTGCTTTCATTCCTGTCCCAAATCCCTAGAAATGACAGAGAAGATATTTGCTAGAATAAATGACCCCACAGATGTAGCAAAGTACATTCATTGGCCAAAATTTATACAGAATTTCCTGAAACAGGAAAGGCAGATGCAGTTATGCTGATACTGAAAGACAATCCAAAATACTTCCAGGAAGTGATGCTCAAAATGATGGCATCAACTCCAACTTCAGAGACTATGGAGACAGGAAGAAAAGGAAGCCCTCTCTCAGCAATCCTCTGCCCCTAAATATTTTACTGTTAAAATGGCAGTGAAAATTATTCCATCTATAAAAACTTGATCCATATGCTCCATTCAGGTACTTAGATGCAAATTCAAGGAGCATCTGTTAAGATTATACTGGTTAAATCACTGTTCTACTATATCAAAGAAAAATATCTGAACTAAGTACATTATAATCTAATATCTTAGATCTAGTATATTTATATCTTTTAAAATTCCTTTTAGAGTCATTAATTTCAAAATATCCTATTTTATCTACAAAACAGCTCATATTTAGGCCTATATGTAACTATTCTTTTTAAAGTTTTGTTTTATTTTTAATTGACAAAATATTAATCAACTATATATATATATATGTGTGTGTGTATATATATACATATATATATATATATATATACACACACATACATACACATATTGTATGTGTGTGTGTTGGTGGTGCTGGGGATTGAAACCAGGGCTTTGTGTATGCTAGGCAAGCACTTTACCAACTGAGCTATTTCCCCAACCCCTAATTGCATATATTTATGGAACATAATATGATGTTTCAATTCATGCATACAATGTGCAATGATCAAATCAGGCTATTAGCATATCCAACACCTCAGATTACTTTTTTTATATTTTTGTAGTGAGGACACTTAAAATCTCTCTTGTAGCTCTTTAAAATTTAAATTATTATTAGCTATAGCCATGTTGTTGTGCAATAGAATATCAGAACTTACTCTTCCTATCTAACCACAACTCTGTGCTAGTTGACTATCTTCTCCCCATCTCTTCCACTTCCCTGTCCCCTCGGCCTCTAGTAACCACCATTCTACTCTCTTCTCCAAAAAGTTTGACTTTTTAAAATTCTTTTTATGATTGAGGTCATAAATTTTAGGGATTCAACATGCACCACTTCCTCAGACATGGTCTCTCTTCAGCCTCTTGCAGCCCTCACCTTGACATCAGTCTCACATGCAAGGAGGGGTCAACCAGTGACTGTGGCACCAGCCCTTGGTGGCATTGGGGATGCTTAGGAAAGAGGCTTAACAAATTGAAAAAACAATAATGGATGTGCTCCTGATAATTTTACTCTGCACTGAATTCATTCTGGTAGAGTTATATCATTTTAATAAAGTCCAAATAAATACCAAAACAAATATCATAATTCAAAATGCTATTTCTCATAATCACTTAGACTAATAGACAATCAGAGAAAAACCTTAGTGCCTTGAACTACTTCTCCCCTGTGAATCTAGATCCTCTGTGGTCCACTTGGCCTCTTGAAACCTCTAGAACCATGGAGTAGGAAACCATTTATCTCACCATCAAAACCTAAGCAGCATTTTCCCAGATTGTGTCAAGAAAGGGTTCCTTTAAGACTCAGTTCAGGAGTTCAAAGGAAGCCATCCCCGAACCTCAACCAACTCATTTCAGTTCAGGTGCCTTTCACAGCACCCTGATCTTTTTATCGTAGCACCCATTAGACCCCTTGGCATTATGGTTTTATCTCCTCATTTTCCCTATGAACTGTGGGTTCCTTATGTACAAGGACTTTGTTTGGAATTGTTTCTTACCCTAGCATTTAGTATAATGCCTGCCAAAACAATAGGCCCTCAATAAATATTTGTTGAATGTTGTCCTTCCTTCCCTCCCTCCTTTCTTTATTCCACAAAAAAAATAAATAAATATATATACTGAACACTCACTATGTGCTGGTCACTTTTCTAGGGAGCAAAACAGACCAAAGTCCCTACTCTCATGAAGCATGTATCCCAGTAAAGGGACACAGACAGTTAACAACTAAAAAAGTCTAAGAAACGTCCAGTGATGTAAGTGTTATGAAGAAAACTAAACTAAGGAAAGGGAATAGAGCAGGGGAAATAAGAATGAGCTTTTTTTTTTTTTAACATGCAAATGGGTAACTGGCCCACTGAGCAAGTAGGACTTGTAAGTACTTGTAAGGTACAATCAGAAAACAAACCTGTTCTTCTATAACTGCTCTTCCACAGTCAGTCCTAGAGGCTAGTTCTTGCTCATTTATCTTTGATGCAATATCAGAAAACCCCCAGGAATGTTCTGGTTACCTTCAGATAATGGGAAAAATTTTCTGGCTGTTTTGGTCCAAGAAGAGTCTCATGAAGGTAAGTAGAATGCCTAGTCTCATGTAATACTCAAAACTTCAAACTTCATTTAAAGTTGAAGATTTTCATTCCTCTACCTTGGGCTTGCTCTGGCTTAGCCTACTATAATGGGAATAGGGGAGCATAGTTGGCTTCTTTTCAATTGTCCCTCTTGGAATTCTTCCCTACTCTCCACCTCCCACTGTCTCCTTAGGGGAATGATGCCAAGAGTGTGGGGTTATGAGGAAGACGAGATAGAGACAGTCAGGGCAGAAAGCAATCTTCATTTGATTTCCTGTGGGCATGTTTATGTTTGATCCTCCCTGACACTGATGGAAACTGGCTTACCTGGGATGTTCTGGTAGACTTTGGCATACTCTCTGGGAAGACTCAATGGCATATTCCATGACACAGGATGCTTCTGGTTGGACTTAAATATCCAACCTCAAACCCTGGAAGTCCATTCACTCCTCTTCCCACATACAATGAAAGCAAGCTGTGAAACTGTTCCCTGGTCTCTTTCTCTTCCTCATGGCCCACATATGACTCACATGAGCTACATCTGGGCCCACATATCCATACATCCTTGTTCAACCTCTGGCAGACATGTGGCTGCCTGCCTCCTTCTGCTCTGCTTCTTTAGATAGCTCACCAGAGCCTTGTGTCTATCACCAGGCACTCAAGAAGCTTTACAGATGAGCTTGGCAGAACTGTCACTCAAACTCTTCTTTTGGCTTCTTACTTTTTAATACTCTTATATCCTTCATTTGAGTGGGGTCCTAATGGTATCATCATATTTGAGGATCTGGCATTAAGTGATCCAATACTTCACTTTGGTTTGTGAAATTATTATTTCATTTTTGATCTTTTGGAGTTTTAGCCAAAATGTAGACAAAGAGAGTCCCATTCATTTATAAATAAATGAAGTTTACATTAGCCCCTGCTGCAGAATTTAAGTGTAATGAGACTTTCAATAACTTAAACAGAAATACTATGCTCGTGAACATAAGAAGTAGCCACTCAGCAGTAATCTGACTGCTAAGACCAAATTGCTAATTTTGCTAAACCAAAAATGCTAAGAAGGCAACTAGAAAGAGAAACAGATGGGAAAGGGCTAGCCAGCAGGTGTGTGGATGTAACTCAAGGAAATAGGACAAAAGTTATAGCTAAGGCAGGAGAAATCAAAACCTCAACACATACAAAGTGAGAAGTATACTATACTCCAGCCAGATCAACAAACTATCCGGAAGCAGTGTGGAGGGTAAAGAAACCATTGGACTAGTTGTGAAGAGGCAGTTTGGGAAAGTATTTAAGTGATAGAGGAAGAAAATTTATTTTAGTTTTTAAAATACTTTTTAGCTGTTTAACCTTGAATAGTGATATATACAAACATGGGTCACATATGGTACCTGCTTGAAGAGTTGTCCAAAGGTTGAGATGAGCATTTTTAACTGCCTTAATGAGTTGATCCAGTTGCATCACTGGGATGCAATCATGAAGTAACTTCATTTTAAACAAGTTGCCCCTCATCTCATATGCTTAGCTAGTTCTTTTCTTTGGCTTGATGGAAATCCTAGGCTGGTCTCATAGCTTTTCTGGGCTAGAGGATCTTGTTCTATTTAGGAAATTTACCAGTCCCGTGAAATGATCAGAGCTTCTAACTGGGTTCCATGCAAGCTCCCCCTCTCCCAGCTTGGTGTGGCTTTAGGCCTGGGGGCCTGCGCCGCTAGAGCTTTACCCAACTGTGCTTCTCTCTACTGCTCTCTATTCTAACTGGGCAAACAGGGAGACATCAGGTAAAAAGGCACAGTGTTAAGTGGCCCTGACTCTCTTGACCTCTCTTTCTAATGTCCTCTAAATTCTGGGACACACAATAATCTCTCTGAGTTGTTCCCCTGATAACTCTTCTCAGATGGGAAAGAAGGGAATGAAACTCAAAACTAAATAAATCCTGTTTCAACTCTTCAGACCCTACCCTTCAAGAACATAAGAGCTAAGTACTGGTTTAACCCCGCTGATAGTCTCTCAGGAGTTTCTGCCTACGTAGTTCAGCTTCTTGCTTTTAGATGTGTGGTTCCTGTCAACTATCATGAATGTTCTAGTCTGTAGGCCTCTATCAGAACCTGTGACAGGGAAAAGGACTCATCCATCCGTCGTATGAAGGCCTGGAGGTCCCAAACCTGTATCCCCACCCCTCCTTCTCTGTACCTTTGGAACCTTGGATAAGATCTGAAAGTCTAGGTTTAGCACTGGAAGAATAATATCTTTCTTGCCAATTTTTAGAGCCCGGATGCAAAGAACAAGAATGAAGATGTATGGAACAGTACTTAATGCACAAAAAGTCTATTAGAGAAAAATGTAACTTATTGTTAAGATGCAAGAATAGCAATTTTATCTGACACAGTCACTCCTTGATCTGTTCCCTTCCTCTCTAATACATATATTAAACCTGGTAGAGGAAGGACATGATTTTCATGGGCATCAACAAAAAGACATAGAAAAAGTAAACATTACTCTCTACTGATGCATCCTCCTAAAAACCCAGTGCTTGACTACTATAATGCATAGAAATCTGGGGGAAGAAATATTTGAGGTTTCAACACTTCACTTCATCTCACTTTCTCCCACAACCCAGAAGCCAGGTAGAAATCAAAATAAATGTTTCTGTTTGTTTGTTTGTCTTGCAGGGGTGGGGGCTGTTTGTTTTTTTGGTACAGGGAATTGAACCCAGGGGCACTTTACCACTCAGCTACATCCCCAGACTTTTTAATATTTTATCTTGAGATAGGGTCTCACTAAGTTGCTTACAGCCTTGTTAGCTAAATTGTTGAGGCTGGCTTTGAACTTGAGATCCTCCTGCCTTAGCCTCCCCAAGACACTGGGATAACAACACCTTTTGCCAGGCTCCACCACGCCTGGCAAAAATAAATATTTTTAAAGGCCAAAGACCCTAATTACATGTCAGACAATGCCTATCTTGCCAGCTTTCTCTTTGTTTGCTCACAGCCCCACATTCAAGAAAGCATGGGTTTGGAGGAGCGGGAGTGAAGCAGGGTGGCTCTTGACTAAGTTGAGCATAACACTTCACATGCTAGCTAATGACCAGCAAGGCAGCTTGGTGCAAAGGGAAAGAAAGTTGGGTGGAAACTGACAAATCTCAGATTGCTCCTGAGATTTAAGCCACAGGGCAAGAGAAAATCCTGAGCACAGATAAAGATTCCAAGAAAGACAATATGTTTGTGTATGTGTCCAAGAAAGTGTAGTATTAAGGAAAATGTCTTGCTTTAGACCTCTCTTGGTTTTGATAAATTTCCTTGTTCTATATCTGGGCAGCTATAACTTTATAATAAATCCCTATTTTTCAGGTTGTTCTTACCATTCTCTGTCCACTCTAACTATAAGAGAAAGGGAGGAAACATTACTACCACAATAAGCAAATTCATTCCTCTCACCCTGGAAAACAAAGCATCTTCTAGAACAATTTCCAGTGTTGAAAAATGGATAATCTTAGGCCAGCACTACTTCAAAAGCTGGTCTGAGAGTAGCCCAGCCTTTCGGGGGCAGACAATGATATAAACCCAGTCTTCTTAGCACATTCACATTCATCTTTGTCAAATAACCTTCTCTTCAGGCCCAGAGGCCATCCTCTAAGGCTGAATTGGGTCTTCATCTAGCTCCAAAGCTGCTGGCATTGTAGAAGGCAACTTGGGAGTCTTTCAGAAGCTGAGCTCCTGCCTCAATCAAGTAACCAAGCAGTAACTCACTCACAGCAATTCAAACAGGAATTACTTGCAATGCATGTGCTTTTTTGTAAATGGACCTTAAAGATATTATCAGAATATCAATAGCATGTTTTAATTTCTTGCAACTTCACTACCTTGAGACAAGTACAAATGATTTGAGATCAAAGACTTGTGTTCAAACTCCTGTTTTTCCAGTCCCTACCTGTGTTGGTTTTAAGTTGCTTAACATCTAGGAGTCTCTTTCCTCTCCTCTATAAAATAAGAGATGATAGTGCCACTTCACAGGATTATTGTGGAGGGCAAAGAAAGCAGCCAGCAAGATGCTTTTGAGCAATATCAGTATCAAAATAATAATAACAATTTCTTGAGCACTTGCTATGTGCCAGTGCTATATTTTGGATACTGAACATCCCTCAAAGGCCTATGTATTAAGAGCTCCATCCCCAGGATGGCAGTACTGGGACGCACTGGGGATCTTTAAGAGGAGGGCCTAGTGGAAGTCACTGGGGGAATGCCATCAGAAGGGACAGGGGTATTCAAAGCCAGCCTCAGCAACTTAGTAAGACCCTATCTCAAAAAATAAAAAGGGCTAGGGATGTGGCTCAGTGGTTAAGAGCTCCTGGATTCAATCCCCAGTAACAAGAAAAAGAAAGAAAGAGAGAGAGGTAGGGAAAGAGTGGGGAGGGAGAGGAGAGTGGGGAGGGAGAGGAGAGTGGGGAGGGAGAGGAGAGAGGGGAGGGAGGGGGAGAGGGGAGGGAGGGGGAGAGGGGAGGGAGGGGGAGAGGGGGGGAGAGGGGAGGGAGGGAGGGGGAGGAAGAAGAAAAAGGGATTGGGGAACCCCAGCCTTTCAGTCTCTGTGTTAGTTAGCTTTCCCTTTCTGTAACAATATACCTGAGAAAAAATTAAAAGGAGGAAATTTTGTTTTGGCTCACAGTTTCAGAGATTTCAGTCCCTGGTCACTCAGCCCTGTTACTTTGGGCCCAAGCCAAGGCAGAATATCACAGTGGGAAGTGTATGGCAGTGAAAAGCAGTTCACCTCATAGCAGCCCAGCAGGCTAGCAAAAGAAGAGAAAGCAGAAGGATCTGAGTTCAAACCCAGCCTTAGCAAAGGCGAGGCACTAAGCAACTCAGTGAGACCATTTCTCTAAATAAAACACAAAAAATAGGCCTGGGGATGTGGCTCAGTGGTTGAGTGCCCCTGAGTACAAGCCCCAAAACCGTCCCCTGCCCCCCCACCAAAAAAAGGACCAGAGTCCCAATATACTTTTCAAGCCATGCCTCTAATAATCTACTTCCTCCAATGAGGCTCATCTTCTTAAATTTCTACCACCTCCCACTAGTACCACCAGCTGGGAACCAAACACATGAACTCTCTAGGGGACATTTAAGATCCATCCCATAACAGTTTTGTTGTAGGGACAAATGAGGCAAGTTCAAGGCACTGAAGACAGCAGGAAACAGTTTTATTTGGCTGCAGCCAGGCTCAAAGGGCACAGCTTTTGTTGTAATCAATTAATCCCCTGGACCCTGAGTTCAGGAGTTTCAGAGTTTTATACCCAGCATGTAAGAGAAGGGGCTCTGAAGTCACAGTCTGCAGAAGTTCACATAAAAGCAGCTTTTTCTTTCACTATTTTGGTCAAGTTAACCCTTTAAGAACAACTCCTGAGAAGGGGAGAGCTTCTTCTCCCCTTTCTTTCCTCCCCTGCCAGCTGTTACCATGGAACCTTAATTGGTAACTTATCTTAAAAATATAGACATCTCTGTGAAACCCAGCTCAAGGCCAGAGGCCTTATTTGCACATTTCTACAAACTACTATACTGTATATGTTTGTAAAAAACTAGTAAGGGGTGTCTAGCACCTGGAGTGCTGGTATCTTCTCGGCCAGTGGCCAAGTAAGATAGGGCAACACGAAAATAGGAAGTTTATCTACATTGAACTCTTTTGCAGAGACTCTTTTGCTGACAGTCCTAAAGTCAGCCATGGTGAAGATTTCTGGGGAAGCCCAGTTAAGACTTTTCTGTGGAGAAAGAGGGTGCCACTTCAGTTTCTCTCTGCTTCCTGACTCAAAAGGTGACTGCTTGATCTAACATATACTCCCAACCTCATCACAGGTCCAAATCAATGGATTTACCTGATTTTAATCTTGAAACCTCCAGAACCATAAGCCAAATAAACCTCTTTACTTCATACATAGCCTGTGTCAGGTACTTCATCATAGTGACAGAAAAGTAACTAATATAGTCAGGCACTATTTTAAGTACTTTACTTATTTTATTTAATTCCCCCCAAACCTTATGAATTAGGTACATCTGTATAGGTAATTTTGCTGAAGCACAGTGTCTAAGTCACCAACCTAAGCAGCTAATCTTGTTGATTAGAGGTAGCGCTAAAAAAAATATTCCTTCCCTTATATTTTCATGTTTCACTATGAGAAAGATACAAGACTTAAAGAAATTAGCAGCAACTACTTACTGGAGGTTCCTCAGTTCCAAATCGACAATATGTTGAAGCACACAGCCTTTTTATTTTATCAGGACCCTCTATATCATAATCTTTGGGAAAAGCTTCTCTGTCATGTTGCCTTAAGGAAAAAAAAAATAGGAGTCCATTAAAGGATAAGTCTTATTTATCATGCATTGCACTAATTTTTTTTTAAGTTCTCCAGTGAAATTTTACCATATTTGTGGCATAATTTTAATTGCAAATTTATTGAATTTGTGACAAATAAAGTATTTTCCAACTCTTTTCAAGTAATGCTGAGGCTACTTCCAAAAAGCAACTTAGCATATGTGATAAAACTAATAATATCGCAAAAGCACTACTTATCCAACACAGTAATTATTCAGCAACTCAAATGAACTGAATCTTATTTAATAATGTAGATTAGTTACCGACAGTAAATTCTAAAATAAGACATGGTAATATCTTGGAGAGGCAACTTGCCACTTTAGAAATTCTTTCTACCATGAATTTTAATTATATTTTTTCCAAAATGAGATAGCAAAGTATCTGCTCATATTGATTTATAACCTTTACTCCCTGCTTCTAAAGAACATCTAGAGAAAGCTGACAATTAAACATAAGCAAAAAAGAAAAAAAATAATCTTAAAATGTGCGTGTACATGGAAGAGAGGAAAAAGTATTCCAAACGTCTTGACCAAAAGAGCGGCTAGGAATAATGAAAAAGGAGGAACTTGGGATAATGAATGAAAAGGAGGTGTGTCCTGGCTGCCACTAGAAACTGCTATTTTCATAAAACTTTGTTAGGTAAAATAAAGAAAGCTAAGACCAAGCCTCCCGCTGAAGGGGCCCTATTGCTCTGTGTAGTTTTATGCCTGTAATTCCAGCTACTGGGGAACTGAGGCAGGAAAATATCAAGTTCAAGGACAGCCTCAGCAATTTAGTGACATCCTGTCTAAAAATAGAGGGTGTGGGGGGAGGGGAAGGCCTGGGGATATAGCTCAGGAGGGCACCCTTGGGTTCAATCCCAAGGCAAAGGGGCTTCTATTAAGGCATGCATGATTAGAAATGTGTAAGAGACACCAAGAATTCATCCATCCATCAATTTGTTCATCCAGCAAATATTTTTAAGGATCTATGAGCTTCGGTTTGTTTATCTTCTCCAAAATTCAAATTGGAATCTGATAGTCACCGTGGCAACTGGGAGGTAAGTCATCATGAAGAGGGATTAATGCTTCTCTCCTAGCAGTGAGTGAATTCTCAACCTCAAGGGACTGGATTAGTTTCCTAGAGAGCAAACTGATGTAAAGACAAGGCTGCCTTTGGAGTTTTGCCTCTCAATTCCCCTCTGCTTTTATGCCGTTATGCAGCACGAGGCCTTCGCCAATGTATTCACTTGATCTTGGACTCCCAGCCTCCAGAACTATGAGCTAAACAGACTTCTTTCCTTTGCAAATTGCCTAGTCATGGATATTCTGTTACAGCAACAGAAAATGAACTAAGATACCACAACTTGCCTGGTATTTTGCACAGTGCAGGGGATGTAACAGGAGCAAGCCTGACGGAGTCCCTACCTTCAGTTACTTACAGTCTGGTCAGAAGCAGAGGCAATGAAATAAGAAAAGTCTACAATGTGGTGAGTGTGGAAGCACCCAGCACCCAAATCATGAGACTCTCAATCCCATGCTCTTTGGGTCCTGAGCTCTCCACACATTCCTGCCTTGGCTCCCACCTCAGAGCATGAGAGCAGAGTGCTGCCATAGAACCCACAGCCCGGAGGCCCGGGGTGGCACAGCAGGCAGAGTGCCAGCACGGGAGCCTTCTTCTGTCCTCATATTTGAGCATCAGATTGCAAACACTAAAAGGTTTTGAGTAACCTAACAACATTATATGAGAACTAACAGGAAGCTTTCACTTAAGTCCTTAGCGAAGAAAGTGGTAGAATGAAGAGTCATGGGTCTGAGTCATTGCTAAGCCAGGTCCTAGCTGTATGACCTTAGGAAGGTCACTTAACTTTTCCATGTTTTCACTTTCACGTTTGTAAAATGATTACAAGAATAATAACAATATCTTTTCACTTTTTAATAAGAATTAAAATTTTAAAATAAAGGAAAAAGTTCTTATATGCTATGAAGCATTATGAACATCTGTGTCTAGTGACTACTAATCAGGCTTCAAAATCTAGTACCCAACAATTACAACTTTATTTTTTCCATAAGTGAACTTAATTTCCTTTCCAAGCTCTTATTGGGCCAGATGGGCAAACCTTGATCTTGGTCAATTCAGGATTTCTTCCATCTCTGTGTGGTGCTGTGACACCAAAAACCCCATCTTCGTTGTCACTGATTCTCCCCACCTACATCTGAGGACGTATCCTCTGCCTTCCTGGTCTCCCATTAGGGATTCATTCATGAGATGGAACATTTTGTCATATATCTGTTGGCCATGTATATGTCTTCTTTTGAGAAATTCTGTTTAGATCTATTACCCATTTTCCAAATCAGACTATTTGTTTCTTTGTTATTGAGTTTTTTTTAAAGCTCTTTTTATACTCTGGATAGTAACCTTTCTTAGAGGTTTAGTTGGCAAGTATTTTCTCCCGTTTTGTGGGTTGTCTCATCATCTGTTTGTTTCCATTGCTGTGTAGAAGCTTTTTAGTTTGGTGTAATCCTATTTGTCTACATTTGCTTCTGTTTCCTGTGTTTTTGGAGTCTTGTCCAAAAAAAAAAAAAATCCTTGTCCATTTCAATGTCCTGAAATGTTTCTCCTGTTTTCTTCTAGAAGTTTCTTGTGTTACATTTAAATGTTAAATCCATTTTGAGTTGATTTTTGCCACTGGTGAGCGATAGGGGTCTAGTATTGTTCTTCTGCGTGTGGATAGCCAGTTTTCCCTTACTGAAAAGACTGTTCTTTCTCATCTCCTTTCTCATTTTTAATGCTTCCAGTAATTCTCTAAATTGAAGTTCACGATACATTAAGAGGTTGAAACCATAGTTCTAGAAAAATATTGTTCTAGACCAGTGGTTCTCAGTTGAGTTTGGGATGGGGATCTATTTGTACCCATACCCTCCATGGACCTCAAGCAATAAAGACATTTGTTAACATTTGTAGATATTTTCAGTTGTAGCAGCTGAATTGGGTAGCTTTCTACCAGCATCTAGTAAGTAGCTGCCAATGATATTGCTAAGCATCCTAAAATGCCCAGGCAGCGACCCACAACACACACATAGCTAGCTCCAGGTGTCAATGGTACTGAGGTTGAGAAAGCACTGGAGAATAGTGGCACCTCAGACACTTGAATCAGTGGTTCCCAAACCTGAGTGCTTCACCAAGCAGCCAAACTTCCCCCTAAAATGGATGGGACCAATATAAGGCTGCCAACTTTTTGTTTTGACAAAAATATTCAAAATGAACTAATCACCTCTATCCTTTAATAAAAAGATCTGTAATGATAAAATATCAGTAAAAACAATCCCACCGCCCTTCAAATTGAATAAATCTAGCAATATGAAAAATGTGCTACATTGTCATCACAGCTGGTTTATCACTTTGGATTAGTCAAAAGGTCCTCATTGACTATCACTGGTCAAGTCCACAGTGTTTTGCAGATGTTAATTCATCCTGATATGAACTTGACAGGAGCTGGTCAGAATTTGTTCAAGGCCAAAGATGCTTGGATATAGGTATTCTGTGCTGCTTACCGAGGAAGCATGGTGTCTTAGAGGTCTGGTGGTAGGAACAGGGTCTCATTCTAGCTGGAAGGAGGGCCTTTGGGGTTTCTTGTCTATAGCACCAGAATTTTCCTTGAGAAACAGGCTTTCTTCTGTTGACAGTCTTTTTCTATCAAAGCCCAGAGCAGAATGAGATGGCTTTTTCTTAAGATAAATCCTCACCCAAGATTTCATGAAAGGCCAGTAGATGAAACTTGTTTTCTCTAACCTTCTATGAGAGAAAGAGTATGATCATTTTTTAAGCAAAGTTTATGAGAGTCCATTGTTTTGAATTAGCTCTCTGCACCAAACCCCAGCAGACCAGGCCAATCTAGAATGGACTCACTTGTGCTTAACACTACATAATGCAACTGAACTTTGAAACGGCCAGATTTCCGAAAACACAGGAGGACTCCAAGTCCACCCGAGTCAGCATTACATGGGAGTCCCCTTTGTCTAAGCCCCATAAGGAAAGTAACTTTTGAAATGATTCATCTGCTTTTTATTCTGTTTTTGTTTTCTTCAACTCTTTTCTGCCTAGAAAAACAATCCTCTGCTCAGCTCAATGGAACAGTTATTCTACCTCCTAGAAAGATATTGAGAAAGATATTGCCTGATTCTAGAATTACAAATAAAAGCCAATTTGACCTTTAAACTGAATCTATTATAATTTTGCGTTTTAACATTATTCATAGAATTAGGAATGTGGAACAAGGTGATGGGAGAGAATCCAAGCTTCAAACTGCATAAAATGGAATCTGAAATTCTGACCCTATTGTTGAAATGCTAATTGGAACAATTTAAAGAGAGTTATCTGCAATAGACACCAATAGGACAAAGACCAGCACAAGCTTGTCTCATTCTGGACAAACACCCAAACTAACGGGTAGTAAATCACTTCCAACCCCCAAACCTACATTCTTTTGGACCCTCCAGACCTTCATTTTCCTGTCTCCACCTGGGGCCAAACATGGTATAGTCCCAAGCTGTGACTTCAAGGGAATCTGCTGAACTAGTCTCTGGAGCTTTTTAGAAGCCTGGGTTTTCTTCCAGGAGAGGTGGGTTCTGCATATATCCTCTTGAATATAGGTATTGCCAGATGGGCAAGTGAGTTGCAGGACTGAACAAACTCAATTCCAGAGCTATGGGCCAACAGGACCTATATCTCCCCTCAGGCTAACACAGGCCAGAGAGGCTCAGCTCCCTGGTGGAGGATATGGTGGGGTTAGTTCATAGGATTCTCCTCAATGAAAAGGGGACACATCTAGGGTTTTTGTTGTCCCATGTCTCTGTGGGAGAAGTGGAGTTGAGGTATGCTAGACCCACATCTTTGTTACTACCCCATCTTTCACACTGCGTTATAATTATCCATTAACACATCCTCCTCCTCACTAGACTGATAGCTTCTTAGACAGAGAAATTATTTTTTTTATTCATTTTATGATCTCAGTGACTAGCATAGTCTAACACATTGTAAGCGTTCATTAAATTTTTCTTGATTGATTGAATATTTTTACTTTTTTTTTTTTTTTGCTGTCACCTTAGTATAAATACTGAAAGTGAGAGTTTTAAATGTGTCATAAAAACAAAGAGTATCCTGGGCCAGTCTGCAAAAGCACACATAAAGAGGGCATGGTTGTGCAAAGAGAGAAGCTGGTTTTCTGCAATACCAACCTGTCTCCAGAGGAATCATAAATTGACTAGCTGATTGGGAAAATTCTCAATATACATATGCATCACACTGTTACAAGGGATTTGAATCTCATCAATATCTGACACGAGAAAAATGAAAATCTGAGCCAGATTCTAGTTTCTGGTTACTTAACAAGAGACAAATTTTCTTTGCAGATTTCAAAGATGTTAAAAATGTTTAGTTAAGACTCCAGATGGCAGAATATATTAACTTTAAATCTTAGAATTATTAATGTGGTGCACAACCAGGCTGTCAGCTATTGTATTTTCTGATGTAAATGTGGCACAAATGAGAAGAGAAAGATAACTTCTCTATTAGGTTTTATAATCATCTGCTATCTAAAACTGTAAAAGAAAATTACCCTTGAGATTCAGCTACATTCCCTGACACATTAGAAGAATAAAACCAATAGAAGCAAAGACTGCAAAGAAATGTTTAACAATCCTCTTTAAAGATTTCCCAGGCAAAAGATTTACATGCCAAAGAAGTTGTTACTTGATGGCATATTCATCAAACTGGCAAAGGAAGACTTTTAGATATATTTGCAGAGTCATAAAGAAAATCTTATGTTCTTGGGAGAAATAGTGTCATTTTCAACTTTTGAAAAGGGACTTTGTTTTTCAATATGTCTCATGCTGTATGTGATTTGTGCATCTATACCACAAAGCCACAGAACTTAAAGGTTAAACTTCACTCAAAAGAAAAACATTTTACAAAGATAGATAAATTATTTATAGATAAATTATTAAGCAGCATGTAACTAAAACCTATCAACTTATTATGAATTTTCTGTTATGGAAAATCTTCAAAAATGGTAGCCCCTATGGAGAATATTGGGAAGAAACTAAAGGAACACATCAGTTGGAGACATTGTCAACCTTAACAGCTAAGTAAATGCCAGTCTGATTAACTGCCAAACATGTGATTTGTTGTGTTTTTTTTTGTGTGTGTGTGTATGTGTGTGGTGCTGGGGATTGAACCCATGGCTTTGTGCATGTGAGGCAAGCACTCTACCAACTGAGCTATAGCCCCAGCCCCGAACACGTGATTTGAAAGCAGCTGAAGGGACATGTATCAAGAAGGGGGATGATATAATTAATTCCCACCTGGAACACTTTAAGAGGGAAATAAAATACTAAGTCCACCAGGAGTGTCACAGTCAGAATTATCCTGGTCAACAAGGATAAAGACATTCTGTCCCCTATGTTGAGACAACTGGATCTAAATTACCTTCAAATTCTAGGTCACTTATTGTGGTTTCTTAGATCTATCCCTCCAAAACCAGTTTACATCACACTCTGGGTAGTGGGGTTGTGGCTCAGTGATAGAGCACTTGCCTAGCATGCTTGAGATGCTGGGTTCATTTCCCAACACCACATTAAAAAAAAAAAAAAAACTAAGCAAAATAAAGATATTATGTTCATCTTAAAAAACACTTGGTGGCGAAAGAGTGGAACTAAAGAGAGAGGGGTTTTTTAAGTGTATTATACTTCCATAATCACTATAGTCAAAGAACACTTTGGTAGTAGAGCTGGCTTGGAGAGACATGGAAACCAAGTGCCCCTCCCTGCAGCAAACCAAAAGCAAACAAACACCTAATTACCTATGGAAGCTCCTATCTCTATAGTTTTACTATCACTCCCAGAATAACATTAAAAGATTATGTTATGTGAGCTTAATTGCCATTTAAATGCACCTTTCTGTGAGTCCATGAGCCATGAATATTGAGTAAATAACACAAGGGTTATATGGTCTAAGAGCAATTAATTTTATTTATATTAGAAACAAACTTTCTTCATAGATGATAGAATCTAGACTTACAACACTCATTACAAACACATCTACATGCATATTTTTTCCCTTTTCTTCTAAGAAATCATGCAAAAGCAGTAAAAGAAATGGAAAAACTAAAAGTAAACTAAATTTTTGGCAAAATGAGAAAACCCCAGATTATAACACATGCAAGGGCTACCAAATGCAGCGAGGGTCCAGTTAAAGCCAAGTTGAAAGAGGCTATGGTGAGAAGCACCAGTGATGGAGTCCAGAGGCTCCATCTCTGGGAGTGCTAACCAAATCACCTGTGATTATGCAGGTAAATTCTTTCACCAGAAACAATTTTAAAAAATGCTAGTCAAAATATTTGTATTAAAGGTTCCAACACATTAAAAGCATTTAAGAGTTGAAAAAAAAAAAGTTGAAAATCCAGTGGAGAATTTCCAGGACAATTTTTGAATGAAATTCTATAACCAGAGTGATAAGCAGAACTTCAAAGCACCAAACCTGCTCATGTCTGCAGGGCGTTTGCCAACATTTTTCATGGGCAATTGCTTAGGGCTAGAAGTTCTTGATTTGAAAGTTAGAGACATAAAAGTCTCCCAGAGTTTACCCTAGAAGGGTAATTTTACAAATCTTCTGCATGAGACAGATGTTGACCAATACAATTTCTCCTGGGAATACAGAAGGCTAAATTCTCAGTCCTTTTACATGGTAGGACCACTCAACTAGTTCTGGCCCCAAAAAAGTTGAGTAGAAACTATATGCCCCATTTTGGGGGTAAGACTGTGAAAGCTCTTGTGCAATGCTCAACTCTTTCTTCTGTCAGAGTAAGAGAATTTTCTAAATGATTATTTTAACCTGCTTTTTTGCTTCTCTAACAGAATACCACAGATTGAATAATTTATAAAGAAACGTATTGGTCAAAGTAAATACAGAGAAAAGGCTACAAAGATTGTGCAGTCTAATATCAAGGTGCTGGTGTTTGATGAGGGCCTTTTTTGCTGTGTCATAATGTAAAAAAGAGCATCACATGAGAGGAAGAGCAAACTTGCTTTATAACAAAGCCACTCTTGACATAATTAACTCACTCCCAAGATAATGACCATTCTTAGAGCTGCCTGCTCCCATCACTATCTCAGTGGCAATCACATTTCAGCATGAGTTTTGGAGGGAACATTAAGACCATAGCAACGATAGGACTTCAATCAGCCTGAGTGCCAGAGGAGTGCCTGACCCCTATTAAAAACCACACTGGACGTGTAGGAATAGGAAATGAACCTTCATGTGATAAGTAACTGAGTTTGGGGGATTATTGGTTATCAAAAATTCAGCCTAGCCCAGGGTAGCAAAGAAATTTATACCAGAAGCAGAACAGGTACTGCTATAACAAAAATATAAAATATATGGCATTGGCCAAAAGCTGGACAGAAGAAAATAAATTAGAAAAGTCAAACATTTGGTAGTAATGATATATCAGAAGTCAACCCATGTACCTAGTGAGACTGAAAAGAGATTTCTAGAAAACTGTTAGTTCTCTGTGTGAATTGCTACTGGCTGTTTTTAACAAAGTATTTTTAAAAGAGAATGAGATGTACATTGCTGGTTGGGCAGCAAATTGGTGCAACCAATATGGAAAGCAGTATGAAGATTCCTCAGAAAACTTGGAATGGAACCCCTATTTGACCCATTTATCCCACTCCTAGGGTTTATACCCAAAGGACTTAAAAATCAGCATACTTCAGTGAAGTAGCCACATCAATGTTTATAGAAGCTCAATTCATAATAGCTAAATTATAGAACCAATCTCAGTGCCTTTCAACAGATGAATGGAAAAAGAAATTGTGCTATATATACACAGTGGAATATTACTCAGCCTTAAAGAAGAATGAAATTCTGGCATGTGCCAGTAAATTGATGGAACTAGAGAATATCATGCTAAGCAAAATAAGCCAGTCTCAAAGAACCAAAAGCTGAATGTTTTCTTTGAAATGCGGATGCTAATTCACAATAAAGGGCAGGTGTGGGTGCTAGGGAAGAATAGAGGCACTTTGGATTAGACAGAAGGGAGTAAAGGGAGGGGACAGAGTATAGGGATAGGAATGATATTAGAATGAACTGGACATTATTACCCTATGTGTATATATGATTACATGACCTGTGGAACTCTACGTCATGTACAACCTGAAGAATGAGAAGTTATACTCCATTTATGTATGATGTATTAAAATGCATTTTACTGTCATGGATAACTAATTAGAACAAATAAAGAAAATGAGGTGAATTCAGAACATAGTTGGCTGATATGCACAAAGAAAGTAAAGGTAAATGAGGGCCTGGTGCTATGGCTCTGTGGCAGACCATTGCCTGTGTGAGGCACTGGGTTCCATCCTTAGCACTGGATAAAAATAAAACAAATAAAATAAAGGCATTCTGCCCATATACAACTACAAAATTTTTTAATTAAAAATAAAGAAAGAAAGTAAAGAGAAATGAGAGATTTCATAAACTGGGGCCATGAAATATTTTCCTCATAAGTTTTTGAACTAAGAAGAACTACATCTAGACTTGGTAAAGAAATTCTGGCATGTGCAGCAGATCTGAGACTTTTGAGTCTAGATGGAATTTGAGTCATTTTCTAGGGCAAGTGGGTGAGCTTAGAATTTATATGGGAAGAGAAAGAGAATTCAACTCCAAAGTATATGGAATTTTCATAAAAATTAAGAAAATACATTTCAATATATTTGAAAAATATATTTTCTGCCCACCATGCAATAAAACTAGAAATTAGTGACATTTTGAAAGATCTTTCTTCAATCTGGAAACATTTAAACACTCTATCAAATACCTTGAGTCATAGATCTGACTCAACTTGATGAACTTCTCAAAAATACAGAAAAATGAAAATACTACTTATAAGAATCCATAGAATATAGCTAAAGCAGTAGCCAAGGAAAATTTCAAAGCTGTAAGTACTTATATCATGCTAAAAGTGACCAAGGAAAATAAGTAAACATCAAATTCACAAACATAGAAAAAAACAAGCAAATCAATACCTTAAAATAAAGACAGAATTAAATGAGTTAGAAAACAAAAAAAAAAAGGTAAAATCAAGAAATAAATGAGTAGGTAAATGGTATAAACTTGTATCTAATAAGTCAAGAAAAAGAGTGAAGACAAAAGAGAGGAATACAATAGCCATATAATACAATATTATCAAACAATAAAAGGAAATAAAATACTGATAAATGCTACAACATGAATAAACCTTGAAAATATCATGATAAGTCACAAAACACCATATTTTGTATAATTGCATTTATATGAAATATCCAAAACAGACAAATATATAGAAACAGAAAATAGATTATCAGTTACCTAGGACTTTTAAGAGGTTTAGAAGTAAAAGCTAAGGGAAACAGAATTTACATGAGATAATGAAAATATTATAAAATTGATTATGATAAGGAGCCACAAGTCTGTGAATATACTAGAAGCCATTGAATTTTTCACTTGAAAAAGAAGTTTTTATGGTATGTAAATTATATCTTAATAAAGTTATTTCAAAAAATAGACAAATAGAACCATTGAAGAAACCATAGAAGAAGATTTTAACACATCGAATGCTTCTTTCTATAAATATAACTTTGTGCAAATAAATTTGGAAAGTTAGATGACATAAGAACTTTGTAAAAAAATTTACCAAAACTTTCCCCAGTAGAGACAAAAAGTCTAAAAATAGATGATTTATGAGGAAGAAATAGAGGAAGTTATCAAAGAGCAAAGAATTGTTACCCAAGACGGTATTCAACCTAGATGGTTTATAGTGGAAGAAAAGTTCCAATTTGTGCCTAAATATCTAGGAGGACATTTGACATGCCTTGACAAGCTTATTTGTCAGAGTTGCAGGACAGGATCTGGGACAACGAGGAAGACCTATCCTGTGACATTCACCACACTGATTTTTGACGTAAGTGTCAACCAACCAAAGATAGCACATCCAATAACTTATATTAGAACTGTTTAATGTCAAGAACTGTTTAATGTCAAGAAAAATCTCAACTAAAAAACATGTAATCTGTCCAGAATATATTTTTCTAACAATTCACACAGCACATTTTTTGAGGTCTGGGTGGGAAGTCACAGTATCTTAACCTCTAGGAGATCACCTGCAATAGCCTGGTGGTTACTCTATTGGCATGCATCCCTGCAAAGAGAGCAAGAGCTCCAAATGCTCAGGATCTTTTATAATAATGAGTGGGGAAATCCCTTTCTGTGACTGTATAAATGATTAGGGATTTATTAGGGATGTTACTGCTGTTCTTACCCTTACTATGAATAGATATATGAAAACTAGTTAATCCAGCTCTGTGGTGATTGCTTGCTTAGCACATGTAAGGTACTGGGTTTAATCCTCAGCACCACATAAAAATAAATAAAATGAAGATATTGTGTCCACCTATAATTTAAAATATTAAAAGAAATGAAAACTAAATGCACAATACCTCTGCTGTTTCCACTCATTGATTGTAGGTTTACAGATACATAAATTAGGCATTGCATAGATGGGTAAATTTTATTAAGATGATATGGTCACCCCCATGACTAAGAGTCGCAATTCATGCAATGGTACACTACATTACAGGATATCAGTCATAACCAATGAAAGACTCTGGAGGAAGGGACAACACTGCCCTCTGTTGAAAACTAACATACCACACTTTGGTTCTCCTTGTGGATCCTATGGTTTAGATGAACCTCCTCTAGAAAATTTGATCTGGTCCAACAGGCCAAGTTAAATGCTCCTCCAGATGCTTCCAGAATATCCTTCTTTTTCTTAATCATAACTTGTTTCATAGTGCATTATAATGACTCAGTGCATTATAATCACTCAGTTAGCCCTCCTCCATGTCTTACGGGCAGGGAGGATGGTCATTGTAAAATTCCTGACCTAGCAGAATGCCTTTGACATAGCAATGGCTCTATAAATGTGTTTTCAACCTGTGTGTGTGTGTGTATGTGTGTGTGTGTGTGTGCGTGCGCATGTGTGTGTGTGTGTGATATGTGTATGTGGGTGCATGTGTGTGTTTCTAGGGATCCAACCAAAGGCCTCACACATACTACATAAGCACTATACCACTGAGTTATACCTTATTCCCCAATAAATGTATTTTAATAAATACTTTTCAAAGAAGATATTTTTATCTAGAAAGAATATACTGGAGGAAAACACTTAGTGGTTTTTTTTAAAGCTCATTTAATGCTTCTGATTGACTCCTAGCTGAGCAATTTAGAGTTTTTCTGTTTAAAAATTGTGACAAGTTATTCATTCTTACATTATAATTTTAAAATATTCTTCCTATCACTTTCTACAAAAGGAGGCTAGATTATTTGCACTAAAATTTGTTTTGCAATACGTTAATGACATTATATTAATTCTTCCATTTAATTGAACCTAGAACAATCTGATTAGGGAATCTAATATCTTCACTAAAGAAACATATCATATTTCTGCCAATTAATTATCCTTATTAATGCATCAAAACTTAGTTAAATCAAAATAAAGAAAATACACAGCATGACTAATAACAATTAAAATTTAATTGTATTTCAAAATGAAACAAAGGAAACAGCAATATATAATTAGTGTCTATCAAAAACAACACAATATCAGATTTATTCATAACTAACTTTCAAAGCACCACAAAAATATGCTTTCTTAACCTCTACACAAGATTTCTTTTTTCTGCCCATTACATTTAAGTTCATTTTTTTTACACCTGCACTGAGTAGGGCTTTAAAGTCAAAACAATTTCAAATATAGGAAATTGCCCACGTATTAATGGGTTATTAAACTTTTGCTATAAAACTGGGTATCTGGAGTTTGGAATTCTTGCTCTGTTCTGGTACTACCTCTAGGATCACCACCTGAGCACTTCTTGCCCTGGGTATATCCACCTTGCTCCATGACTATTGGACAGGTGCCAGGTGCCATGTTTCCATTTGATCTTGTTCAGTCAGGTGACTCCAAATAGAATCTTGGCCCAGGAATGGGCATCTGACCTGAAGTTTTTTGATATGCAACTGAAAAATACCTTAAAGCCAAAATTTCTTTGTGAGATGAAGATGTAAGGTGTGAACTTCAACTGCAGTAGCCTTGTTTCTTATAGTCTTCCATGATAAGATGAAGAAAGAAGAGAAATGCAGCAAGTCCTATTAGCATTTGCATCCCTTTGTCTGGCTGTTTCTAAGGCCCAGCTGTACCTCTGTATTTCTTACCCAATGATCAGCCATTCATGAATATCTTAGGTTAATTCACTCTCTTAAGCTAGTGCAAGCTGAGTATCTGTCACTAGCAACCAAAAGAGTTTGGTACCAAAAGGAAATGGTACCAAGGAGAGGGTACCAGCCAAACTCAGGAATGTTTATTTAATAATAGTTTTGGTGCTGTAAAACAAACAAACAAACAAACAAAAAATCCTGAGCCTTGAGCCTGGGTATCTGGATGTCCATAGCCTGAACCTCTCCCTTGTTGGAAGTCTCACTAAGCCCTACATTCTTCTCCCCTTCTCCCTCACTCCCAAACCCTTACCTAGAAAGAGATTATCAGAGAGGCAAAACAAGGGGTTCTTGGTGGAAATGTCCTTGAGACTATCTGAGAGGACTGTAGGAGCATTACAATGGCCAAAAGGGTTCTGGTGGCTTCCAAAGCCCAACTATTGGACAGTCATAAGGGTAGGGTACTAGTTTGAGGCAGAGTCCCTTAGGCACAGCAATGATGTTTCCTAATCCCAGTGCGCCCAGTGGCAAAATCCCTGTTCTGATTCTCTGCCTTCCAAGGGCTCACCTTGCATGCAAAACTGTCTTACTTTCGTAAATGTCAGCTAAGTTCAGAAAACCTTCCCACGAAAATTGTGGCAACACAATTCTAGAACCACCGGTTTTCTAAAAAGGTATTTGAGTCAGGCATGGAGGCACATGCCTATAACCCTGGTGCCTCCAGAGCTAAGGCAGGAGGATCATAAGTTCAAAGCCAGCCTCAAAAATTTAGGGAGGTCCTAAGCAACTTAGTGAGACCCTGTCTCAAAATAAAACATAAAAAGAGCTGGGAATGGGGCTCAGTGGTTAAGTGGTTCAATCCCTGATACCAAAAAAAAAAAAAAAAAAGGAAAGCATTTGATTGGAATCTGAATTTCAAAAAAGAGAACATTGAAAGAGAACAGGGAAAAAGGAGGCAGGGTCTCCTGAATATTATCTCAAAAAATAGAAAATAATGTGCTTCTCCTAAAAAACTACTCCATTCAAAAGCACTTGTGGGTAATATACGTGTATATTGAGGAATAAAAGCGTAGGACTAGATTAAAAATAACCATGGCATAGAATCTACCATTATAGAACACAGACAAGAATAAAGGGTGGTTAAACCAAATGAATGTGCACAGCATCATCTTTTTTACCCAACCTAAACTAGCAATTAAAAAGATATTTTAAAAAGACTCATAATAAGCCACTGAGAGTGAGTCAGACTCTGAAGGAAATGAAGTATTTTGTCTACATTCTGATCATTTAGAGAATGTTTGCTTCAAGGGGAAAGCTGTAGAAAGTGATATTAAATTTTTAAAGTAATTTGACTTTATTCTTACAATGAAAATAATATAGATTCTTTATAGAAAAATGTAGAAGTAGCAAAGAGAGACTGAATAAAAGGACAAAAAGTCCAGTGATCCACCACCCCAGTAAGAAAGATTTTCTGTTATGTGGTAGATATCACTCCAGTCTCTTTAATGCAGATAGACTTTTTTTTTTTTTTTTTTGCAAAGGCTGCAGTATGTGCGTGTTTTAAGACCTACTTGGAATGAGATTACGTTTTCCAATATTGATCTTTATACTCCGCTGAACTTCCTTTAAAATAACCTTTGCCTTGGGAAGAGTTGGGACCATTTCACAAGAAATGAAGAAAAATTAAGCATTGCTAATTAATTGCTGACTGAAAAAAAAAATAAAATTTTTGAGTCCTGGGTGCGATATTTTTCTTGAAAGTCACAGGTTGTTGAGAAATAAAAAGGTCTTCCACCAAATTTCTTAAGCTTCTATTAACCAGAGCTAGGATGACCTTATGATTTATCTTCTGAAGAAGGGCACTTAGGAAGTGAAAGAGAGGCTTTTGATATGTCTCAGGCCAATGGAAGTAAACTATCCCAGGCACACCAAGGCCTACACTTACCCTCTTTCTGGGGCACTTCATTGGAAGCTGAGTTGATTGTTTATGTGTGGCTGTAGACCACCATGTTGAAGGATGTGGTGTCCATACCACAGTGGCTTTGGGGTGACTAGTCTTAAGTCAGGGTCTGGTGGAGGATGAGCTTGACATAGGGATCTCCAGTACCAGCAAGAGCCAAGAAGGACTGAGTGTGCAGGCCGGGACACCCGGGCCTCAACAAAACAACAATCTTAGCCACAAATCCACAAGCAGCAGGCACAGCAGTAGGCTCTGTTTGAGGTAAGCGTGAACAAGGACTACACGTAGATATGGAGGCCTGAGTCCCTCCACCCCCATACAATATCACATAACCTCAGTCGCTCTCACACACAGATGGCACTGGAGGAAGGAGAATATGGAGGAGGGAAGGACTCGGAAAGAGTGGGCACTGTTCTGAAAGGGACAATTTTAACCTAAAGCAATCTGCTTAAACTTGAAGAGGTAGAAATAAGTTTTAATTGGCATGTTGAATTTTTCTGTAGTAACCAGCAGTTGAAAAGTTATAAGGATTAGTTTCAGAAAATAAATTTTATACATGCATCTGAGTTGCATGCAATTTTTTTTTTATTCTGCTATCCCCTAGACAGTGAATATATTTTCATGTCCTTACTCTACTATTTCATCATATTAAAAGCCCACAGGATATTGTAATTTGGAACTTTTATAAGTTAAGAAATAAAAATACCTCTATAAAGGATAAATGTCATTTCTCTCTCTATTAACTCAAAAAGTACCTATCAGCCCCTGGTGGGATGTCACACACTGCAACTAGGAGCAGTGCAATCCTAGCTCCCATTTTCAAATTCTCCATTCTAAAGCAACTGATACAGAGGTGGCCAATATACATCCTGTCACATCATGATCGTGACTATGGAAACTGACTCTGGTATTGTTATGGACTTCTGTTATGTTGTAGCCTTTTGCCTCAGGGTCTTCTTAAAACATAATATAGGAGTTGGGCATAGTGGAACACACCTGTAGTCCCAGCTAATTAGGAGGTAGAGGCAGGCGGTTAGTGAGTTTGAAACTATCCTGGAAAACATAGCTAGACCCCATCTAAAAATAAAATAAATATATGTATGTGTATACACATATACAGATATGGATAAGTTTTTGCTCTAGCATGGTTTGGGTTTCTGTCTGTATTCTTTCTACCAGCTCATATGTTCATTATTGAATAAATACCAAGTCAGTGAGCACTCACAGTGTTCTTATCCCTTATCTAGAGGCTTACTCTTTTCACTTCTCACTGTTGACTTAAAAAGCCCTTGAGAGCCTTCTCCCTTCAATTTAAATTATATGCTGTGTGCAAGAAAATCCTGTCACCAAACTGTCTCAAATGTACACAAAATAAGAGTAACTAAGCTTTCTACTGAAGCCCAAGTACATGCTAAATATAGGAGGCTTGATAAGAAAGGAAGTCCTTGTGAATTTCAGCAAAGGGAGCGGCTGCAGTGTGTCATTAGTAAGGGTTTTTTTTGTTTGTTTTTGTTTTGTTTTGTTTTGTTTTGTTTTGCTTTGCTTTGTTTTTATTCTAGTTCTTGTGTGTCTGCAGGAGGCATAAGGAGATAGGATTGTAGGATAGCAAAGATATACATGACTCTGTCTTGGCCCTTAGTGATGTGAGCAGTTCTAAATACTTTAAATCAGTATGGAAGGAAATCATTCATCAAATACTGGAAGAATGACATAGCAAATTAGAAAATCCACACCATTTTCTATTTAAGTATGCTAATGATTGGAACTGGGTTCTCCAATGAATGTGGAGTACTTTAAACACTTATGAGCTCCCAGTCTAAAGAGCACATTAGGATAGAAGTCAGAAGAGCTTCACAGAAAAGATTAGTTTTCACCTTTAATTCTAATTTATTATCTATGCCCAAGTGAGTTTTTGTGAAAATCTTTAGAATTATGAGTTTACCCTCACAATTATCATGTTTTTTCTTCCTTTTTTTCCTTTCTCTTTCTGTTTTCTTCCTATTATAAGGTAGGAGGGAAGGTGTGAAAAATAAAATACCCAGGTTCTTTAATTTGAGGCTTAGCAAGAAAGAAAAGTAATTGAAATTACAAATACATAAAATTAACCTGAGTCCTTAAAACTAAGTGTCACCATGGAGACTAGAGCAGGAACTGTCTCCATGGAGATCTGAATGATTTTTTTTTTTTTTTTTTTTTTTTTTGCTTTAAATTATTATCACTTACTACTGACTGTCAGTTTGGCCAAGGAAAAGATGAGGATGAATGAATGAATGAATGAATGAATGAATAGCATCACAAGAGAATTCATTAAGGGAAAGTCTAAATTGTTCTGGTTCTTATTTTTCCATTATTCCAGTGAGTGGGAAGATACCCCAGGAGAAAATTTCCTCTCAAGTTAATTTCCTCTCAGTTTCTAATGGAAACATCTGAGGATAAAGTTCCATAAATGCTACAGAAAGAGTAGTGAAGGATAATTTCTAGAAAATTCAACTCTCATTCAGAAGCTTCAGGTGTGATAATGGCTTTACCACTCTGGTTAAAAGAGAGAGCTCTTGGGCAATGTCTTATCTCCAATTATAGATCTGAGATGTCCCTAAACAACCATTCTGGTGTTGATGGACACTTTATGGTGTCCATCATACACAACCATTTTAAAATATATAGAGAAGTCAAGCAGATTTCTATTACATACCAGATAAAAAGAAAAAGATCCAAATGTTTAAGCTGTGTAATCAGAATTAAATCAGAATTTGCTTATTGTAAACCAGTTACAGACTGAATTGTGTATATACAGGTTCAGTAACTTGATTCAGAAAATGTTCAGTTGAGAAGTCACCTAAATGATGCATTTATTATAGATATCAGGTGTTTATCAATTAAACAAAAGACCACTAATAAAAGGCATTAAAATTTAATGTTTTAATATATTATAAAATAAATTACTAGAAAGTTAACAATGATGACCCAAATGCATAAAAACAAAATGGTCAAGGACACTGTTCTTCCAAGAGTTTACATACTCTGAATTTTATGCAGCTTTTTTAGCACAGATCTTGGTGACTGGTTGGACATGGAAGAAAAACAAGATGTATGTTAGCAGTACAGCCCAGCTGCAGAAAATGTCAGTATTTCTCACATTTTACAGTCGAGTCTCATTATTTACATGTTTTATAAAGTTGCCACCAACACTCCATTAGTGAATTTTGAACCATTTCTCCTAGAGGAAATAGTATTAGATACTTGGTAACCTCTAGTCACAATATATTCATGGACCAATCAATACATAAACTTGCTTTATGTGCATTTCTTTTTAAAAACAACTTAATATATATTGTTGATTTATGAATTTACAGCCAATAGCAGTATACCCCATACTGGAACAAGGCATATTTACCACACATGTTTTTTCTGTAAAGTTTATCACAGCCCTCTTGCACTTAGGCATTCTAGCCAGCACCTTGGTACAATGCTTAAAGCCTGTTTTAACAACAACATCACATATACAAACAAACAAAAACAAATAAATAAAACCATACACACACAAGAAATGCAGAAAAATAGCATTAAATAGATCATGTTTACAGTATGAGAGCAGAAATAAGAATGCAAAGTATGGCTTTGTTTAACCTCAGTTGGGAACACATGTTGGGAAAAAAATTTTGATTTTGGCTTTTTTTTGTTGTTGTTGTTGCTCTGCCATGTTTGTAAGTGACCATAATAGTGCCTTGATATTGAGTTACAGATTTTAGTAAATAGGTGAAACTGAACACATATACAACCTTCACTGCACTTACTATCTGCCAGACTATATGTTAAAGTGTGTGTCACACACTCTAATGGAAAGAGGCCATTAAAGACAGAGGCCCAGAGTGGTCATGTCACTTGCCACATCAATAGCAGCAAAGTTAGTATTCCAACTTAAAGTCCAAGCTTAACAATCATTATGTTATGCTAAATAAATAATACTAGTTCTCATATATTTACTACTTATGTTCCAGGCATGATGATAAATGCTTTACACAAATTATCTCATTGATAAAAGTGTGTTCCTATCTCTATGTCGCCAACATGTAGCAAAATGTATAACACATAAGTGTTTGGTAAGTTGAATATTTTAAGTCTTCCTGCTCCCAAATCTTCCTTCTAAAACCAACAGCATGACATTTTCAGCAGCACTGGAATTACTCTGAGTCTTCCGCTACCATCTCCCCTCACCAGGTTCTTCTCCTCTTTCACATTAATGTTCTTCTGTGGCTTTGCTACTGATGTCTATGATGTTCACAAGGCAGCTTTTCAAAGCAATCATAGTGCAGAAGAGAGCAGAAGTAGTGTCCCTTTGCAATAGTTCTTGCTCTTTAACAATAACTTCTAGTGGTGATTTATATTATGACCCAAATACTTATGGAGTAACAGAACCACAGAAAAGCCAAGTGTTTTATTTGAGAGCCATGAAGTAAGCACTTTATGAACCTAAAAAAAGGATTGTCTGTTTCCAATGTAGCTTTGGATTCCAAATCTATCTAACCTCTCACACTGAGTTCAAAGTAAAGAGAGTCCATTTCAGAGATAAGAAATAAAAGGGTAGGAGGGAGCTTGTAGGAAAGTGGGAAGTAGGATTCAGAAAGCTCACAAGACAGAAACTTCAGGTTATCATATAAATCACATGAATGAATAGAAGCAAGTAGGGCTAGAGTAAAAAATCATTCATCTCCTGTCAAAGGCAAAAGCATAAAGTCAACACAATTTATTTTTTATTTTCATTTCTTTCTGTCCAGTTCCCAAAATATTCCAAATACTCAAAAACAATTATTGTCAACTGTATAGAAGGAAAATTGACCACAAAGAAAGGAAGACTTCTCTTCTTTCCCAGTTATACATCTTGGTGTTGCTAGTGGTTGCTACAATATTTTATAAAAGAAGAGAATCTCTAATGAATTCTAAGCACAAACTGTAAAGAACAGGAAGCAATCCAAACGCCTTTTGGAATCAGGCAAAAACAATCTGAGTAAAGGTTCCTAGAGAGAGAAAAAGTTCCATCTTAAAGGGCAAAATGCTCAGCTCCTGTGCATTCTTAGTTCCCAGGGGAATGAAATCTTTTTCTTGCTCAGCCTTTCAACTTTTCAAGAGAAAACACAACCCTGGATTTTGTCACAAATTTCCTAGCTTTGAATATAGCCATTTTTCTTTTTCTTTAAAAAGAAAAAAAAATGTAGCAGAATACATGCCAAACAAACTATGTCTATTGGTCTTACCCAGTGGGAGACTCCAGTGGGCCACCTCTGGTTAGAACAGTCAGTAAATAGCCTGGGGGATACTTTAGGACCTCTTTCCAGTGCCACAACCCCAAACCACTAAGAAAAGGCAGCCAGGAAAGCTAGTCCCCTAGTGGACATCTCCCTGGAACCCTCCAGCCTGAACCTCTAGCTTTCTAATAGCATCTGCCTTCTATAAGTGTTTGTCCTGGAGGTGATTTCCAAGCCTCTGAAACCACTGGCTGCTTTCTCTGCACAGATGCTGTGAATCCTCAGATGGCCCCGGGAGCAGGGCAGCAGAACAGCAGCAGGTCCTGGCATATGCTGGGCCTGGGGTATGCCTACTCCTGGAGAGACTCGCCTCTCCTCCTGCTGCCCAATTCACTTTCACCCTGTTCATAGCTCTTTGAAAGGTCTCTGTTTCCCTTGGCCTTCTGTCTCTTCTACCCTGTTCCATTTCTTTCTTTTGCCTCACTTTTAATCTCTCACTTTATTCTCTTTTCCTTCTTCCTCTTCTCTTCTCCCCTTCTTTTGTTACTCTGTTTCTTCTCTTCCTCTCCCCTTTTTTTTAACCTTTTTTTTTACTTTTTTTTTTTTTTTTTTTTTTTTTTGTTACTCGGTTTCCTCTCCCCTTTTCCTCTACTGTTCCCTTTCTGTTCCTCTCCCGTTCCATCCCTACTCCACTTCTCCCTTTCCCCAGCACCCGAAAACTGCCGCTAGCTTGCTCACCAGGAATGCACCAACACAGGCTTCGAATATTTCTTGTGATAGGACCGGAGGGTCAGGGAGCCCTTGCGTTCGAACAAGTCCGTGGGTCCGACCTCAAACCAGTATTGATTACCGTTGTACCACTCCAGGCAGGGGCTATCACCGAGCCGCATGGCCGCTGTGAGTACAGAGGATTTCCCTCTGCACAGGTCCTGCCTGGTGCTACAAAAACCAAGATTCGGCGTCTCTCATCTCCTAAGCAACCTGGGGCGGGGTCAATGGAAGGGCGGAGTCAATGGGGGGGCGGATCCCTCCCACCTAAGAGCTCTAGTTTCCCAGACAGTTGGTACGGATGGGAGGCGGCTGCTTGCCAATCTGCGGTGTCACTGATCTGCCTAATCCTAGGAGTGGTAGGAGGAGGTAAGGGGCGCAAAGTCCCTGAGCCCTGAGTGGGTCTGTTTCCACTATCCTTGCTGAGTTCTTTTTAGCTTCCATTAACTGTAGCCACCACCCTGCTTACAAAGTTTGACTAAAAGGAAGCAAGAGAACACCTTCTCCGATCCTAAATTGTTTCTACACAGCTTGCCAACCTGTGAAAGAGGCACAGAATCATGGAAACCAGCTGAATATGTTGAGCATCAATAAGCTTGGTTCCAGTTTCAGCCTTTCTAAACTTTTCTGAGCACTAGTATGGTCCTCTGGGGGGAAAAAAAAAAAAAAAACAGAGGAGAGAATATAACCGTGGAGTAGGGTGGACACAAGAATCTGAGGTCCCTTCAGAAGGTGAGGTGGGAAGATTCCACCTCTGGGCACAACTTAGGACTTGGCATTCAGCTCCCCGAGACTTGCCAAGTTCTCCTTGTTGTAACTTTTGACTTTTTGTGAGAGCATGAATTCATCACGTTATTGTATTATGTGCCATATGTGGGAAGGAGATTCCAGAAAAGATTATGTTCTTGCCTTCAAGAAGTTATTGGATAGCTGTGTTATAGAAAGGTGCTTATTTCATTTTCTACTTCCCAAGAAAATAATATTTGACACATTCAAACTCTCCTCCCCAAACTTAACTGAGCACTTTAAGAACATCATCAAACTTATTTATTTCTAACCAGCAAAGTACTTAGAACATGGCTTTTTTTTTTTCCAGAGCATTCAGCGAATGAACAAATGTTATTTTTTTTACCACCTTAGATTTTCCTCGGCTTCCACAGATTCTAGAAGTGTTTGACCTTAAGATCACAAACACACAAACTTAAGAACTAAGAGATAATTGATATTATAATAGATTTTCTCATTTATAGAAGATTTATTACAATGTTCCTATAAATACTCATGCACCCTTCTGGATCAGACTTCACAAATTTGATTACACACAACTACTAAGTGATTTTCTGTGGCCTGTGGTGCAGAGTGTGGGCGCCTGTGGTATAAGTCCATCCTTCACTAACAGCCACAGTTAAACCACATTATTTAAAACCAAATAAATAGTTCACTGACACAAGCTAAGTGCTTGCAGAGTGCTGACTTCTATTTTAGCCCTTTTCTTTTTGAAGGAATGAAAAAGAAAAATAGAGTTAATTTTAAAAATCAATAAGATCCACATCAAGTTCAATTCTGTTCAAAGCAGAGCATATTGCTGTTGCTCCAAAACTATTACCACCATTACTAGTATTTTTGTGTATTCATTTTACTTATGTTTAAAGTGGTAATAATATAGGCGCAAATAAGGTGATAGATCTTTACAGATGATTTGACTGAAAGCTGGAAGCTGCCCAGTGCCAAACTCTTTCTGATGTGGGGGAGAGGGGAGTACTACAGAGATTAGAAAGTTTTCAGCACATCAAGGAGCAGTAAATTAAGAAAACAAGCAAACAGACATAGCATTTATTTTAGAATTCCTTAAACCAAGCCGACAGCTATTTGAGTCTGTGAGTATGCCTCTTTATTATTTTCTTTCTTTTCTGTATCAACTTTTTAAGATTTATTGCCCTTTGTGTCCACCAAATACTTTTCAACATCCTTGTGCTAGAATGTAGGAGATTAATTCTGATATCCTCAAATTCAAATACATTCCATTCTCTGTGTATACCTCAATACATTCTGTAGACTCTTTGGTTTCTTGATTCCTTATCAATAAAATAGGAATGGAACAGCAGTTATTACAAAGGGTCTTTGTGAGAATTCCATAAGATAATAAATACACCAAAAGCAGGTAGAATAATACGTAATAAATGCTCAGCCCTCGATTGAATGTCATCTCCTGCTGCTATTATTAATATATCATGAATTTTCCTTTATCATTTGGATAACTACACTAAAATGTGCTTATAATTATATACAGTTCTCTATACTGCTTTTCAAGCTGTATCTGTTTATAAGATTTATTTAAATAAATATAACTTTTATCATTTTTTCTTTCTTTTCCCTTTTTTCTCCAGAATGTCTCACAAAACAACCAGAAAATGGAAAGTAAATTAATGCTAGTTCTGTGCTGCCACAATTGACCAAAGCAGATCAAAGGAAAGATTTTTAACATATTTTAACATGAAATGTACGTCTGAATCAGAAAAATGTTGGCAAGATATTTGGATATGTTACTAGTGTTAATGAAGTGGTTTTGTATTCAATAGACTCTTTTCAAAACTATAGCTAAGCTTTGTGTTTTATAAATATGAAACCATTGGTCCTCAACATGAGTTATTCTTGTTTTCCTCAAACTTCATCAAACCATTGAGGTGTAGGGTTAAGCAATATCTTCCATTTATGAACCCTTTTCAGTGCAATAGAGCTCAGGTGGACAAAAGGATTTTTCTGTAGGATAAATGGGAATATGTCATGTGAGTCTATTGTAATTTTTGGCAGGGAGTGTGTGTGTGGTGCTGGGAATTAAACCCAGGGCCTTGTGCATGCAAGGCAAACACTCTACCATGGAGCTATGTTCTCAATACTAAATTTCCTTGTTAGTTTTATCAGATCCCTGAAAAGCCTGCCAAGAACTGGGCAGGACAGCAAACTTAAAAAGGAAAAAAAAAACTAGACATAAATGGCCCCAGGGGAAAACCTCTTCACCACCTTCTTTCCATTATTGTCCTAAGGACCATGCATGTGCCCAATACCCAGAAAAACTCTGCTGGGGACCTTCCGAAATCACCAGCAGATGTTCTCCCCCAAAAACCCATTTTTAAAATTATTTCTCTTTGCCAGATGTCTTTCAATTAAGTTAAGACACAAAATTTTTAAATGACTTAAAATTAATTTCTATCATCTCTATGTCAAATCTTGTTTAAATATATTATAATTTTGTATTATATTGTATAATACTCAAAAGCTAAAAACCAAGCATTTATATCATAATCAAGAATTACTTTTAGTTCTCCAGGAATAAGGACCTCCTGTCACCAACCATATACTCATCCATGGGTACCCTTTTGAATGTTATATTAAAAAAATTGGAGTCCACCTGTTATATCAAAATAAGAAGTTATTATTCATTCGGATCCTTCACTATGTCACCAGACTTCTATTTTTTTTCTCTCCTCCTCCTTTTTCTTTCCCTTTCCCCACTCTTCCTGTCTCTCCCATGACCTCTTTTCTTCACCTTTCCCTTTATTCTCTCTCCTCCTTTGGTCTCTCCCTGTTTTCTTCCCCACTG
Organism: Callospermophilus lateralis; assembly: GCF_048772815.1. Taxonomy (NCBI): domain Eukaryota; kingdom Metazoa; phylum Chordata; class Mammalia; order Rodentia; family Sciuridae; genus Callospermophilus; species Callospermophilus lateralis. Next base: position 68,818,667 of record NC_135306.1, on the reverse strand, counting down.
CTTTGAGAAGGAATATGAATTTTGGAGGCAGAATCTTGTGCTGGACACCCAATGAAATATGACACAATTCAAAGTTGCATGAAAAAACATAAAAGAAAAATAATGACCTAGAAGCCAAGGGCCAAAATTTATATGAATAAGTTCAGGCTTACGAACTCAACTCCAGCAAGAACTTTAATCTTCTTTCCTTTAACTATCCATAACTACTGACAGCCTTTTCTAAAACCTTGATGCAATTCCTCTGTGCTTTTAATTTGGACTGTGAACCAAACATCCACTTGCTCTCAAACCATTATCATTAACTAGTATTGATTAAGTGTCAACCTGTAATAGGCATTCTTTCTGGAACTCATGGGGGAGATAAACTTATTAAATATACAGTATTCCATAATTCAACATTTTTCTTATTTCAGTATCTAATCCAGGCAATAAGTGAAATTCTTTGGCAGAACTGTCCATAACTATTATGATAAAATTTCAATGTCCTAGATATTAATGACATGCTCTAACATAAATAGATTAGGGACTACTTTAATATCCTACAAATTGGATATCCTTAGCTTTTCAAAGAAGTAAATATCCATTTTTCAGAAATTATTTGAGCCCTTGGTTTTTTCCTAGTCTCCCTATTACTACTTTGTTTTTTGTCACCTTCCTTGTTTATTAGCAGCAAGAATGAGATGATTTAGCTACCCATTGGCAGTTCTCATGAAAAGAGTTCAATGGGGGAATTCCTCAGGGAATAAGCTAGAAAACCTTCTGACCTTATCTGAGAAGGAAAAACCTATGGAAGGAACTGAAAGTTTCCCTGCTTTTCATGGTGGAATTTCATGTAGTCACCTAATAGCCTTAATGTAAATTTAATTCAGGAATTTTCCAAGTAACACTAATGATTTCTAGTTAAAGTTTCTCTAGTATACTCTTGATGACAAAGAATAGAACTAAACCAGTTAGAGGGATTTGGGGACTCGTATGACTGGGAGTTCCAGATACATCAGGCTTAAGCACATCTGAATCCCAGGGCTGACAGATGCCTTCAGAATGCTGTTACTCTTTCCTGGTTCTGCTTTCTTTCTTGAGTTAGCTAATTCTCAAGCCCTCCCGAAGATGGCCACTGACATGCACTGTCCCCTCACTCCCCCTGTAGCATGCAGTGCTTCCCTTTCCTCTAGAACCAACAAAAAGTCCTGGATGCTAATTGGCCTGACTTGACTCTTATGATCTACTCTGAAAAAAAAAATCACTAGGTCCAGGAGTGATGCAGTACTTCTAGCTAGGTCTGGGTCATAGGCTCCCTTCTAGGGATGACAATCTAAACCAAAAGCATGAGATTGGACTAAAGGGAAAGATAGAATGCTATTCCAGAATAAGGGGAAAGCAAACAACAGATTCCCCCTGTCAATAACAATAAGACATCTCATCCATCACTGTATTTTTTCTTCCTTGGCCCTCCCAAAATATACGTGGGGTTATCATAGTCATTAGGGTTCTCCAGAATCATATAAATGTATAAAAGGAGATTTGTTGTGGGAATTGGCTTATGCAAGTATAAAAGCCAAGAAGTCTTACTACCTACAATCAGAAACTGGAGAACCAGGAAAGCTAACCCAGTAATTCAGTTTTAGATGAAAGGCCTGAGAACCAGAGATGGCCTCTGGTGTACGTCTCAGAATATGAAAGCTGAAGAACTTTCAGGAGCTGTAATGTCGGAGGGCAGAAGATATATGTCTCAGCTCAGAAAGAGAGAATTTGCCTTTCCTCTACCTTTTTGTTCTAATTGAGCTGTCAGTGAACTGGAGGATGCTAGCCCACATTGATGAGGGTGGTTCTTCTTTTCTTAGCCCATTGACTCAAATGCTACTTTCTCCTAGAAACACCCTCACAGACGTACTCAGAAATAAGGGATCCCTTAGCTCAGTCAAGCTGACACATAAAATTAACCATCACATATATATTGTCATTTCCATTTCTAAGATAAGTTAACTGAATCATATCTAGTTAAGAGGCAAAGCTAATATTATATACATTCATATTTTCTGATTGCAAGCAATGTTCTCTTCTATTACAGACACTATACACAAATATGTATGTTCATATGTACACATAAATATATGTGTGTTGGGGGGTGTGTAGGTATATATAATCTTCAGTTTGCAGGAATCTGGCCTCTAGAACTACAGGTTTATTTCCTCAGCCTAACCATTGCTCCTGTAACTTTTCTATCCTTTGGGTGTTATGACTTTCCACCTAAGGTGTGAGGAAGTTGGCCAACAAGCACTGTTTCCAAAGTTCCTCCCTTGTTAACTTCCTATGAAATGATGCAATTTAATTTTCCAAGACTTGCATTAAAAAGGAAAGAAAGAGAGGAAGGAAGGAAGGAAGGAAGGAAGGAAGGAAGGAAGGAAGGAAGGAAAGCTTGGGTCTCTTGTTCCTTTGCTTTAGCAAGTAATATCAAATCTTCCTTATGTCTCAAAGAACATCTGTCCTACAATGTGCCTTTCTTTGCTCCCATCCTCTCTGTCTGGCTTATTGTCCTTCTCTGGGTAATACTATCTCCTGTAATGTGTCTACTGTCCCTGAAAGGACTAGAGAAATCAAGTCTTTCTTCCTCAGAGTTCTATTGTCACTGTAGAATCCAGAGATGAAAAGGAGTATCTAGTTTCCTAAAACATTTCAACATAAACTTTTTAAAAAATATTTTTAGTTATAGATGGCACAATGCCTTTATTTTATTTACTTATATTTAAGTGGTGCTGAGGATCAAACCCTGTGCCTCACACATACTACACAAGTGCTCTATCATTGAGCTACAACCCCAGACCTCAACATAAACTTACATTCCACAGTGAAAAATCAAATACTTTGTTTCCCCACATGCTATGATTTCAGAACAAGTATATTTTTCTTTCAAATAAAATTCTAAGGAAAAAATTAACAATATTTGAATGTCTTATACAAAAATATTCTAAAGCATGTATCCAGTTCTATCAAGAATATATATATATATATATATATATATATATATATATTTTTTTTTTTTTTTTTTAAATACCTGAACCCTGAAACACATTTTAGATTTCATTATATGGCTTATGGTATGTTATCTCTTCTCATTTATCACTGTCTGTTCTACTTTAAGAGAAACCAAATCCCTATTTCTGACTGAACCTCACCAATTATTATAGAAATATGCATCTCATTTTATCCCAATGTATATATGCATGAGAGGAATACTTTGCATAAAAATTAATTGCCTATTTTTCTTGGTTTAGTTTGGAAGTAAAATAAGCTAATGATTACTTTGATTCACTGGTTTGAAAGGTTTATTCAATACTATAACATAAAGTTTCCTTTCACATAGTCAGAATGTGGGATAAGTAGCTGTTCCAGGTGGCTACAATTTCTTATTTAAAGGGAGGGGAGAGAGAGAGAGAGAGAGAGAGAGAGAGAGAGAGAGAAAATGAATATGAGTCATGGAACTAGCCAGTCTTGAATCTATGCACTTCTATGGCATCTTAGCCAAAGTTGAAATGCAGAGGATATTTATTCTGCATCTACATGATCACAGGAAGGATATTTTATTTCCAAGACAGACAATTCCCATTTGTACAAGTTCTATGATGTGTTGAGCTGAGTGAACCCTCCTGATAGATCCACTTGTTGGTTCAGCTTCTGCAAGACAAAAGATAAGTCTTATTTCGTTCTCTCATGATATCCTTCCACATATTTGAAGAGAAATCACAAACCTCCTCTTTTTTTTTCACATAAAGTAAGCAAATCTGGCTGCTCTGTGTCTTTGTTATGGTTTGATGCTCCAAGCTGGGCAGCATCACTTTGGTCATGACCTCCTTAAAAATATCTCTCAGAAAAGAGCACTGATTTTACACTGATGACATTGAGATCAGTGGAGACATTGTCTCCCATACACCTGATCCTGTACTTTTATAAACATGGACTAAGCGGGGAGGGAGAAAGAAGGAGAGAATGGAAGCAAGAGAAGGAAAGGAAGAAGGAAGAAGGAGAAGACAGATGAAGGCTAATGTTAGGGTCAGAGCAACCAGGAGACCAAGCTCTTAACCTCTAGCAGATACAAGGACTTATACCATTGAGCCAGGGATGTCTGAAGGAGCTTTGAAAATACAAATCTTCTCTGAAGCAAAATATCCCCAAGTTAGGCTCTTAGGATTCCTCCCAATTAAATTTAACAAATGATACCTCACCAGACAATATTACCCAATGTAGAGAGAAACAGGCTAGGGTGAGCAAGACCACAGAAATGGATTTTGATCCCTCTTTTCCTAACTCTGAAATATCAATTATTAGGCACAGAATGTAAAATAACTTTGAAAGGGGATTCAAAAGAAACAAACATTGGAATAATAAAACAGTCCAGTAAAGGAATGAAACACCATCAAAAATTGTCAAAGAAGGGCTGGGGATATAGCTCAGTTGGTAGAGTACTTGCCTTGCATGCACAAGGACCTGGGTTCAGTCCCCAGCATCACACACACCCCGAAAAAAAAAAAATGATCAGAGAAACTTTCAGTGTGAACATGGCTACATTAACCTGCAGTTTGGTCTTTTCATCAAGAAAAATTTTGGAAAGCCAAAAGGCATGTGGAAAACAAAATTCTAATATGGTAAAATTAAGTGAGAAACTAAGATATTTGTAAAGGATGCTGAGAAATGGTATTCCTTTAAGAGTCATGTGGGGCTGGAGTTGTGGCTTAGTTGTGGTACTTACTGAGAATGTGTGAGGCACTGGGTTCAATCCTCAGCACTACCTAAATAAATAAATAAAATAAAGGTATCATGTCCATCTACAATGAAAAATATTTTTTAAAGAGACTCATGTGGGCTGGGCATCTTAGCTAAAGTTGAAATGCAGAGGATATTTTTCTGCATCTACATGATCACAGGAGGGATATTTTATTTCCAAGGCAGACAATTCCCATTTGTACAAGTTCTATGTTCTGTTGAGCTGAGTGAACCCTCCTGATAGATCCACTTGTTGGTTCAGTTTCTGCAAGACAAAAGATAAGTCTTATTTCGTTCTCTCATGATATCCTTCCACATATTTGAAGAGAAATCAGCAATAGAGTGCTCGCCTAGCACGTGTGAGGCCCTGGGTTTGATCATCAGAACCATATAAGATAAAATAAAGATATTGTGTCCATCTATAACTAAAAAATAAATATTAAAAAAAGAGAGAGAGAGAGACTCATGTGATAATAAGTGGAAAGAAGCCTTAGTAATGTAGTAGGCAGGATTCTGAAATGCATACCTCCACCCTGAGATTTTCTGCCCTAATCTGAGGGAATATGAATAAGATATATGTAATATCACCCTATGATTATGTCACATTGCACAACAGAGGAAATTTTGCTGATGTAATTTAAGAGTACTAACCAGTTGACTTTGAGTTAATCAAAAGACAGGTCACCCCAAGCGGTTTTAATCAATCATGTGAGCTCTTTGAGAGTTGAGTTTACTCTGGCTGGTGGTACAGGGAAAGTCAGATCTGAAACTTCCAGATAAGAGCCCAGTTCATTTTACATCTTGATTTTGACCTGTTGAGGCCCTAATCAGGGAAAGCCTTCTCAGGCTTTTGTCCTGTAGAACTGTAAACTAATACATGGATATTGCTTTAAGCCATTACATCTGTGATAATTTGTTATGCAGCAATAAGAGACTAAAATACATATTTAAGATCATATTTTTAAAAAAAAATCCTGAGGTGAAGAAACTATGCCCAATGAGAAGAAAATGCATTGAGAAGAGACCCCCTTATGACTGACAATAGTAGGAAAAGGGCTGAAAAGAATTTACTAGATTATACTCCCAGCAGAGTAAATGAGTCTACCTCTCACTATCTTTGCCAACATTTTAATTGTTTCCATCAACATAAAATTATATCCTTTGTTTCATTTAATTTTTCTGAACCTGAATTATACTTATTTGATATTATTATTACAATATATCATCTGATTATTTGTGTTTTCCTGGTGTATCTTGGGTTATCTTTTTGTACTCTGCCTTCAAGAGTTACTTAGGATGGAGTTCATTTATAGATAGAAAATAGTTAACCTTGTTTTCACAGGTGAGGTTAAATCATTTATCTTGGTTATTATATCTCATTATATATTATATATTCATACATCTCTGATAGCTTAAAGAAAAAAAAAACTATGGCCTCAGGTAATGAAAGCAGAAATGTTTCTAAATCAATGGTAAGAAAATATTGCTAAAGTTTCATTATTGTACAAGAGGAGTGGGAGAGGGAGGCTGAGAGCCATCAAATGCTACCTTTTAAAATATATGGATAAAAATCAATTCAATAGTTGACAATCAATCTCTCTGCCCGTTCAAACCAGACCCAAGAGAAGATGATTGGTTCATTTATCTGAAGTGTCTTTTGCTTCCTCCTTGTCTAAACTCCCACGCCTGGAATATAGCAGTACCTCCACAATTCCCAGAAAGAATCTCTGAGTCTTGCATGTGACATGCTGTCTAAAGGCAATTTGACTGTCATGATAGATCATAATCAAGCCCTTCAGTGAGTTGCCTGACTTGTCACTACAGCAGCACTAATAGCTTTATTTGGATGACACAGTCCTAAATCACTAAATCTGAGAGCATTAGAAAGCAGTTTCAAAGACTTGCACACTGGTTGCATTAAGATCTGTAGATGAAATATGACCATGAAGGTGGTTTGGGAGAGAAAAAACAGTTGTCACTTCTGTTTTCCTTCCATTTCCTGCCAATATTACTTTTCCAATTGCTAGACAAGCTTTATAGCAGATCTCAGACTTTGACTCTCAGATGCCTCAGGAAGACGCCTATTTTTGCTCTGAATGCCAAGTTTAAGTATACTTGGACCAGGATGCAGCAGTTCAGGGAGACCAAAGGTGACAAATGGGACTGTTCATGCCTGGGTTTACTATACTGTATTTATTGCCTCCTGTAACCATACATACATATATTATATTAAAAAACTAAATATGGAAGTGAACTATGAATTATTGCCAGAAAATCAACTAGCCCAGAAAGTCAGCCTCTGTAAGTCAGACTTGTAGGGTAGTCGGACTGCTAACTCTAGTGACAGTCCAGGAGGACAATGAATCCTGTCAACTCCAAATGACCAGGACTTGATTATTAACTGATAGTTTCCTTACTTTTTGTTCCTAACCTACTTTTCCCCATGCCAGCAGCCTCCAATTAGGGCATAATTTAAACCTTCTCTTTTCTCCACTCCTATGCCTAACTTAGAGTCTCTTCACAAAGTGCAAATGATGGTGACTGACTCCCTCAATATAGCAAGCTCTCAATAAATGGCCTTTGCTTGTTCTCATTTTGTTGGTCTTCATTTATTTCCACAGTAAAAAGTTGGTTTAAATTTGGTGCTCCTGGCTCTAATGAAGTGGTCCCCAGCACAAATTAAGATTAGCAAACTTAGAGAACTGATATAGCCTTGTGCATGTAAACCAAGATGTAAAAAGAAGAGCCATTAAACCTCTAGAAGGGCTGATTATTAGCTTTCCTCAGATGTAGTCCAGTGCAACTATGAACACTGTGGTGAGGATTTCGGAAGACTGAACCTCCATCTTTCTGAATGATGCAGCTGATCTCTGTGATGTATATATAACTCATTTTAATGAGTTCCTTTTAGATCATTTAGATAGTTAGACCATGTTTAATCTACCTAAGAAGTATGTGTCTGGTCTTCCCATCAGTCTGAGCTTATAAGTGACACTTGTAAACACAGTGGTCACGCACTTTGTGCTTCTCAGATTGGTTCAGTAGGGGTTATTAGGGGATGAATATCAAGTTTTTGTCTTCTGCTCATGGCTAGAATTTATAAGTAGATAAACATGTATGGTAGTAGTTCTTAACCAGGGACCAGGAATCGTGTAGGGCATTCCTGGAAGAGACAGCAGCATAAGAAAAGCAAGGAGGTAGAAAGGTACAGAGCAATGGTGGCTTCCAGAGGTCTCCAAATATGCCTCATGAGTTTGTTTTTTTTTTTTTAATCTAATTTCAAATGCAAACTTCCAGCTTCTACAGACAGATGGATTATTGGAGGGAAAGGCTCTGAAGCAGTCATTTTTCTCTGAGGGGAGTTTTTTTAAGACCCTTATTCTGGGTTGTCTTGTACTGAAGGGAACAAACAACATCTATACAGGCTCAATTAGCTCCACGACATCCCTCTTTGCTTGTTGTTCTCCTTCATTTCCCTTGTGAAAGGACCCAAGTCAGATTGACTCTAGTGGAAACTTGGTGCAGTCTAGACGTCTACTTTCAAAACTTTGGGATCTAAATATCTCAACAAATATATTTAGAGGGAATCTTATGAAACAATTGTTCGCTAAATATGAATGTCTACTCTCCCTGCATTGCCAATTCTTTGGTATTTGTCACAGTTGCTAAAATTTATGTCATCATCTTTATCAGAGATCCCAATTCTATTGATTTGGAATTTATCATTCAAAGTTAAATTATCTTATCTATGTTTTATATATATGTACATCATAGAAGGAAGAAAGGAAGGAAGAAAAAGAGGAAATGAAGGAGGGAAAGAAGATAGGGAGGTAGAGAGGAAGAAAAATAGGAGGAGGGAAGGAAGAAAAATCACAATACCAATAACAGTGGTATTTTTGTTGATGTTTTTGTTAGGTACCAGGGATTGAACTCAGGGGCACTCAACCACTGAGCCACATCCCCAGTCCTATTGTATATTTTATTTATAGAGACAGGGTCTCACTTAGTTGCTTAGCGCCTCACCATTGCTGAGGCTGGCTTTGAACTTGCAATCCTCTTGCCTCAGCCTCCCAAACTGCTGATATTACAGGATTACGGGCATGTGCCACTGCACCTGGCTAATAACAGTAATATTTTGGTATTAAACCTTCCAATCTGTTAGTTTTTGTTATGCAATCACAATATATACAACATCTTGTAACTTTCTTTGATCAACAATGTTAATATTTTGCATGTCAGTGAACATTTTATGATGTAATAGTTAATGACAAGAGAATCCTTGATTGAGTAGAGTTATTTCCTATTATTTACTATAATAAATGCAGCCATTAGCTTTCTTATAACTAAATCTTTTCATGTGTATAAAATGAATTCCATATAATAATGTAGAAATTGAACTTATGGATTAAAAACTAAGCACATCTTTAAGAGTTTGATCTTTTATCAAAGAGCCCTCCAGAAAGCTTGTAAAAAATTATAATCCTTCCAGCAGTAACTGGGTGTGCTAATTCCTCGTATTCCTTTTGTTATGAGTATTATATTTAAGATTCTTTCCCTACCCCTCTTTTGGCCCATCTTTTCATTCTACTTCTTGCCAACTATAGTCACAATAATACACCAGAATTTTGCTAAGAGCAATTTTTTAAAAATTTTATAAACAAAGAAGCAATCCAAGAACCAGTGACACAGAAAATCTTAAGGTTGTGATTTCAGCCTCTGCAGGACGTATCAGAGGCCTTGGGGTAAAATATCTGGGCAAGGATAATGAGAAAATTTTAAATGTTCATTAGAGAAAGACACCAAATAGAGTGACAGACAATTCATTGGGACAATTAAACCAATATTTTATATCATCTTTAGATATAATATCCAACATAGACATTTTTCCTACTATGATTTGAATATAGTTTAAGTGGTTCTCCAAAAGTTTGTATTCCATTAATTTTGTCCCCAGCATGATGAAGTTGACAGGTATTGAAACTTTTGGGAGATGAGGACTAGTATAAATAGGTCATAAGAGGACAGTACCACCCTCAGCCATTAATGCTGGTCTCACAGAGTGAATTACTTCTTAAGCAATTATATGTTATATAAAAAGAGTAAGCCTGGACCCTGAATTTCTCTCGCTTCCTGCCTTGTCATGTGATATCTCTCTCTATGCTTTTGAATCTCCAGAATTGTGAACTAAATAGATCTTTTTAAATAAAAGTACATAGTCTCAAATATTTTATTATAGCAACAAAAATTCCTGAACTCCACAATTACATTTACTATATTCAGAATCTAAAAATATTGAACTCATAGAAACAGATAGCAGCAGAATGATGATTACCAGAGGGTGAAGGTAGGGATGGGATAGGGGAGATGTTGGTCAAAAATAAAATTTCATTTAGATAAGAGGAATACATTCAAGAGATCTATTGTACAACATTCCAACTATAGTTATAATATAACATAATAACCTTCTATTTTCAATATTTCAAGTACTTTTCATTGTAGATAGACACAACAAGCAATGCTGAGAATCAAACCCAGGGCATCACATGTGTTAGGCAAACATTCTACCACTGAGCCACAACCCCCGGCCCTACTATTTTCAATATTTCCACTTGTTTAAGTATTTCATCATCACACGACCAACATACTGTTCCTTAGTAAATCAATTCATCCTACCTTCAAAATATATCCATATTTGGCCCATTTTTCTCCAATGAAGGCAATCATTCCTATCTCCTATCTGGCAATAGACTTAATTTTTCTCACTATTTCTATTATAATCCAGTCTTCTCAAAGTCATCAGAAGGCAACAATCACAGTATGTCATCTCCCAGCATAAAATAATTGCAATGGCTTCTTATGGCTCTTGCAATAAAATCTAAATTCTTTCTGTGGCATACAAGCCCTTACATATAAATGCGATCCTGCCTATATCTCCAACTCCATTTGGTACTACCCACACCTCCCCCATCACTTCACACTAACCATAGTGGCATCGTTTCTGGTCCCATAGCATGACGGATTCTTTTCTACGTAAGACTGTTTGTTTTTGCAGTTCTGTGCTTCTTGACCATGCTTTTCCATGTATTTTACATGGGCAACCCTTCCCATCTGTGAAGCCTCATCCCAGAGCCTCCTTGAGTACCCTGTCTTGCCATGGTTTTTGTCCCACTAAGGAGGACAGATATTTCCAAGAGGCTTCTTCATGATGGCTCCAGTTCCAGAAACTGGAATCCTACTTTTTTTTCACTTCCCTGCTCTTAGATCAGAGAATAAAACTAATATTTTATCCATGATGATCATACAATTTAAATTCAGAGGAAATTCTGACTAAGTTTGCTGTGTAACTTTAAATCAGTCATTTATTTTCTTCATTCTCCTTTCAAACCCATGAAGTGAGATATGACAGAGTTGTTTTGAGGGCTAAATAAAACAGGTGGGTTAGGGATGGCATTTTTTTTGTATAAAAAAAGTCTGTAGATTCCCAAGCTCCAGACAATATGGGATATCATTATTTATCATTCCACCTGCAGACATAAGGGTGGCATTACTATTAGCAGAGTCTCTTTCTCATACTAGTGTTTTTCAAGGCTCTCTTTCCAAATAACCATTTTTTTTTCCTAGGGCAATTATAGCCTTCCTTATTTTCACTTAAATAGGCAACAAATAATACGACTTTATTGTTCATTGGACATAATTACTCTGAATTCTGAAATGACAAGATGATTCCTGTTCTATGTACTAACCAGAGCATTTCAGCTACTGAGCAGCAGCACCAGTTCACAATTTGTGAATTCCCCAAGGTTATAAAACCCATTTCTCATTTTCTTTGCAATCCTACCACAGGGGCTGACATTAAGGAGCAACTCTGAAAACAGTAGCTTGGGATAGGCTATGAAAGCCTTTTGTGTTGGGAGGAAGAATCCAAATATTTTTTTAGTGAACAATAAAATAGCAACTGAAAGCTTTTAAGCATAGGATTGACAAAGTCATTTTTGTGTACTGGAAAAACCATTATGAAAGTTGTTCCTGGGTGAGGCCTGGAAGAATGACCTATATTATCAATCTTATCAAGAACAGGGGAAACAGGCTAAGAATTCTGCCTAAGAAAGAAGGCAAGTATTTCATCTTTTAAATATCTTCATCAATATCATTAACACATAACATACTTATGTTCAATTATGTAATTAACATCTAACAATAACCTCTGAGATAAATACTATTTACATTACGGAGCTTATGTATCCTTTCAGACTTTTTCTTATATGTACGCTGTTTGTACAAGAGATGGGGATAAACTCAGACATAAAAATAGATAAATAAAAACATTTTTTAAATATTAGGAAAAGGAAGACACAAGGATTGAAGTAGATTGATAAATGAGATATGTTGTTGTACAAAGCAAGATAGGCCTAAATTTGCATGGCTATTCTTATGAAAAGTACAACACTAGAAAATCAAACTTCTTTTTCTTGGCTACAGACACAGCCATTTTTAGGCATGTGACTTAACCTCAGAATGGAGGAATATTTATAGATTTCATAGATATTAAAAGCTGTCCCCATGTAGCAAGTTGGAACCAAGAGTATAAGTCAAAATATTTAGCAATTCTGTATTTGTATTTGTTATTAATACATGTTGTTCCTGTTCAGACTTCCCTTTTGGTGGGATTATTACAGACTGGAGAATGAGCTGCTGTTCATGCATGACTCCATATGGCAAAAAGAACCATGTTCAGGGGGTAAAATTAAGCCATCTGTAGTGGTGTTCATTTCCTTCATTTAAACCGGTCCTTTCAATGGTAAGTTATTAAAATACATAAACATATTTACCCTTCATTGGATGTCTTCATCATTAAAAAAAATCTTTGCAGGTTACATGGTCATTTATATTTTTTACTTTTTGATGGATTTTTGTGAGAAGCTGCTTCTCCTTCAAAAACAAAACACATTAATAGTAAATAATATCATCAATTCTATACCTATTTCTTCTAGTAGAAAAGCTGAAAATGTCATTGCAGGCTTCTGCATGATTTTTCTTCCAATTGAAAGTTTCTATTAAGTCCTGGAAGTGAACAATAAAAAAATTGAATTATTAATTCCTGGTTCATTACCCATGTGATGAAGTTGTCACTGCGGAGAAATGCTCAAGAAATATAATGCATACAAAGCCACCCTATTAAATAAAGATGTGGAAAACTGATGGAATGTAGAAATTCAACAAAGATACAGATTAAGTGAGTGAATAAGTAGATAAACAAATGAACAAAGGTTCCTCAATCCAAATTTTGGGTTTCCTTTATTCTTGAGAAAATATATTTCTTGGGCATTTTACAAAGTTAGAATATTATGCTGATCTTTGGGATAATTACAAAAGGTATAACATATGCATCATGAGAACACCAGAAGGAGTAAGAAAAACAAAAAACAGAAAAGTCTGACATAAAAATGGCTGAGAGTTTTCCAATACTGATGCAGACACAAAAGTGCTGGTCCAGGAAACTCAGAGGACACCAAACAGAATCATTACAAAAAATCTACACCTAGGCATTTCCTATTCAAACCACAGAAAGTCAAAGACAAAAAGAAAATTCTGAACAAAACTGGGGAAGGAGAAAGAGCATCTTACTTACAGAAGTGTAAGGAGAAGAATTAAATCACATTTTTCTCAGACACCATGTGAGAAGAGAGTAGAACAAAATTTTCAAAGTGTTGAAAGAAAACACTCACCAACCTATAATTCTGTACCAGTGAAATATCCTTCAAAGCTGAGAAAGACTTTCTCATTTAAATAGAAATGTCTGGAATTTTTCATGCTTAAAGAGGTTTTTTTCAGAGAGCAGTAAAATATGGGTCAGGATCATGGATCTATATAAAAAAGAAGGAGCTTTCGAGAAGGAAACTATGAAATTCAAATAAATCTGTTGTTTTTCTTATACTCAATTGATGTAAAAGATAAGTTTATTTAAAGTAATAGTACCTATATTGTATTCAGTGATTATCATTTATGGATAAGAGAAATGAATAACAGCAATATTATAAGGCACAGGAGGAAGGAATTAGGACTACATTGTTATGAGATACCAGCACACTTGCAACAGTATAGAATCACTTGGAAATGGACTTTCATTAGTTCTACATACATATGCTATATGTTAGGAAAAAAACCTTTTTTTTAAGTCTAAAAATTACAATTGATACATGGTATAATCTGAATGGTATCATCCCAAATTTCTTTATGTTGAAGCTCTAATCCCCAGTACTTCAGAATCTAACTGTATTTGAAGGTAGGGCCTTTAAAGAGGTAACTAGGGCAAAATGATGGAATTGGGGTGTGCTCTCATCTATGTGTCTAATGTCTTTGTAAGAAAAGGAAATTTGGACACACAGATGATGTGGATGTGCACACACAGCAGGGAAAAAATGTGGGAATACAGCAAGAAAGCAACCATTTGCATGCAAGCAGACAGGTCTCAGAAGAAAACCAGTGCTGCTCCTTGATTTTGGACTGCTAGTTTCAGGAGCCTTCTGTTTAAGCCAACTGGTCTGTGGTATTTTCACTATGATAGACTTAACAAACTAATACAATATGCTAAAATAGGAGAGAAAATTAAATCAAATAAAATAGTCCATTAAAACTAGAGAAAGTAATATGTTACTACCACACCTACAAGGCTCCAGTATAATACCAAAGAATTTCAACCAAAAGAGCTACAAGACACAGATTCTGTTTAAGAAGGTGTTCTTAGGGAAACTTGAAGATAATAGGGAGAAAAAATACAAGTACACTTGAAGAAACAGAATCCTTTGGCACTTACAGCTACAGCAAAAATCAAACATGGTCCAACTTCCTGCCAGATTAACATTAAAACCTTTCAGTAAAGACCTATTTACCTCAAATTCTATTATCCCACACATTATGGTCACTTTCAGCCAAAGATTACAAAGTGTCATGGTTTAAATGTGAGATATCCACCAAAAGCTCATGTGTGAGACAATGGAATAAGGTTTAGAAGTGAAATGATTGGGTTATGAGAGCCCCCCCCCCAAAATCAGTGTGTTAATCCCCTGATAGAGATTAACTGAGTGGTGACTGTAGGTAGGATGTGGCTGTAGGAGGTGGGTCATAGGGGCATGGCTTTGGGATATATATTTATTCCATGGCAAGTGGAGACTCCCTAAGTCTCTTTGCTGATGTGATGTCTTGAGCCTCTTTCCTCTGCCACACCCTTCCACCATAATGTTCTGCCTCACCTGGAGCCCCAAATAATGGAGCTGGCCTTCTATTGACTGAGACCTCTAAAACTGTGAGCCCCCAAATAAACTTTTCCTCCTCTAATTGTTCTTGTCAGATCTTTTGGTCACAGCAATAAAAAGCTGACTAAAACACAAAGCTAACTAAAAATCAAGAACAGAGTCTAAGGAGACAAAGGAAGCATCCGATGGGGAGTGGGAGAGTAGTATAAATATTCCAGAATTAGATAGTAATGATGGTGATATAAACAACCATGTGAATATACTAAATACCAATAAATGGTACACTTTAAAAGGATTAATTTTATGATTTGTGAATATCTTAATTAAAAATGACTCTGAAAAGACATAATTATTGATAATTTTTTTTCTGAAACAAGTTTTCTTGTACTCTACACATTCATTCAATTCGTGAGAATAACAGAAAATTTTGGAATAAAATATATCTATAGAAATTTCAACAACCTGATGACAAATTTTAAGAATTATTATTCTCGTTGTATAATTCTTTGCTACCCATGGCATTAAAAATAAAAGAGAAATACATTTTCTTTTTTTAATTCAAAAAAATATGTATTAATTATCTGCCTCATACAAGGAAATGTATTATTTTTTTTGGAATGCAAAAATGAATTTGACAACTGCTTCCGACTTAGTAAAAGATAAAAGAGATTTATATAAATGACTGTAAGGCAATACATTAAAAGTGTCAAAGACCATGCAGAACACAATTAAGTTTAAGATTATAGGAGAGCATTTCCAGCACAGACGATCAAAGAATGCTTCCAGGTGGAGGTGTCATTTTAACTGTCCTTTATTTGTCCATTTGACAGGTGTTGAATGCTTACTATGTTCAGGTACTGTGCTAGGTACTAGGGAGAAAAAATTAAAGATCAATAGATTCTCTTATTTTATTACCTGATAAAACTCGTAAGTATGTATGTAAAGATATGTGTGTGAATTTATGACATGAACAACTAAAAGTATGAAGTGATGAGAATGTCCTTGATGAAAGAGATTTCAACAGTAAAGAAGCATTAACCTTTCCAATGGCTCTCTGGAACTTCTCAAAAAAATTTCAACTAAAAAAAAAAAAAATTTCAACTGCCAAAACATAGCCTCAAGGTTCCTTATGATTAGGAAGTTTCCTCTGACTGAAGTTTCCTCTGGCTAAATTCCTAGGGGACTTCCTGTACTGCTACCTTATTACATTTATACTATATCATGGTTAGTCTATCTATCCCTATATTTTTATCACTCTTTTCTTTCATACATACATTCCAACCATTCATTCATTCAACTACTGAGAGCCCACTCTATGCAAAGCAAAGCACAGGGAACTGCATGGAACAAATAGAGTTCCAGCCTTTCTGAACTTTACATTCTATGGAAGAATAAAGATATTGAATTAGACACTGTTTAGTTATATGGATATATGTAGAACTATATGAATGTGTAATTAGTCTTTTATTCCTTCAAGGAATTTGACTACATGTACAACAAGTAGCAACACCCTAGGTTCCTTGCTAAGTCACATGTATGACAGGATGGAAGATAAGCCTTTAAAACATTCAGGAACACCTAAATGAAGTTTCTAGGAATTCATTAGCCTGGGGCATGGCATGGTATTTCTACCAAGCGAAGGGGAAGTTCTCCGTCTTGCACACTATCACAATGCATGGACCAGTTGGAATTCAGAAGTGACATACACTCAAGTTGAATGTTCTTTGAGTCTTTTACTGAGTAAATCATAGTTGTGAAAGAATTCCAGAGCAACTGGAGGACCTAAAGCAGGGTTAAGCTTCCATGCAAGCTAATCTTGGGCTATATGACTCAGCAGACCAGACCAAATGGTGCCTTGAAATAGCAGATAGGAATGCTCTCACAGTAAAAAATAAAAATGTCATGCCAATGCACTTAGGATTGTGGGGAAGAAGCCAGCTTTCCTCTGTTGATAATTATTATCCTTTTGAGAAATAGTTCTGTGCTTGCTGCTGGTTCCTTGGGAAATATCTGACTATGAGACACCAAGTAGTCATGTAAGCTAAAGGTGTTCCCTGACTCATAGGATCACAGCTCTGTAAGTGGGATAGAGATCAGGCTCAAGCTGTTCTCAAAGACACAAGTTGCATGAGTAAGTGATTCAGACACCAATGGTAGTAACTTGTACTGCATTGATCTATATCCATACCTATGGCCTCATGGAGAATTACACAAGACCTAGAACTGTGAAAAAAAAAAGTTGTCTTGTTTCCAGATGTTTCTTCAAAATGTTTTGGTATTACCCAAAAGAGGATGACTTTAGCATTTCAGCCTCACTCTTAATGGTCCTAAAAGATTGATAAGGGAAATCTCCAAATGGGCAAAATGTCAGAATGTGCATCTAGTTGCTTGTTTAGATTGGAAGAAGACATAGCAAGAGGAGTTGATCTATACTGATTTATGCACAGTGGCAAATAGCTTGGTAAGATAGTCAGGTACTTGTATATGTGTGAATAAATTATATAAGAATTATCAAAATTTAGAAATTGATGACAAAGAGATTTGGGGAAGAGATAAGATTTCTCTGAATAGGTGTAGATTCTGGTGTTGTGTTCTATAAATAAAGTCCTTGGTAATCAAGAGGACAAAATGTTCCATTCTATAGCTAATAGTCTCTTTCCCTAGCCATAATAATGCTTACTCTAGGAACTCATGAAGAAAGTAGTCAGAGACATACCTATATTTAACAACACAGCTTTTACTCCATCCATCCACCCCCAAGCTCATCTGGTCAGAGTTATGCTAGGTGCCCAAACTTTCAGCAGCAAAGACCTATCTTCTACTATCCTAAATTACTGGTTACCATATTTACTTTCATGGTGCCTTATTTAATACTGGTAATAGATTCTATTTTCTAAAGATAGGCAAAATAGTATCTTCTATCCCACATTCTCTTCTGCAAGATGAACTTGATACTTCATGAGACTTTCTCAATTCCCTTAAAACTAGCAAGTGTTTTGATCATTTTAATATTGAAAAACTGATGCTATGCCTTTAACTGGCCTGTGCTCAGACTTCTTGTTTCTAGGAATCTAGTTACTGTGTATAATTCCTGAAATTACCATATTATAAAAAGCCCTGGAGTAGGAGATGTCACATAAAGAGAAAAGAAGAGAACACCAAGACACCAGACAAGAATAAAGAAACAATCTTGAATATCCAGGCCAATTGAGCCTTCTAATGACTGCAACCCCAGTCATTATCTGCTAATAATTGCATATCCCTAACTCCACACAGTTGGTCCCAGTTGATGCACAGAACTGTGAGAAAAATGTTGTTTTAAGTCACAAGTTTGAGTTTCATTTGTTACACAGCAATAGACAACTAGCACACATAATTTCTGAACAAAGAACTCACTTCACAACAAAAGGAGCAGGGGAATAAGTTGTGTACCTATGGGATTCACTGATCATAAAATATACCTCACTATTTTGAAAGAACCTGCTTAATAAAACAGTGGGATGACATATTGCAGACATAATTACAGTGCTAGATTGGACAGCACACTGTGAGTTGCAGTGACATACCACAAGACAGATATGTAATCCAAAGCACCATGCAATGCATGATGCCATGATTTCCAAAACCAGAATACAAGTATCTAGGGACCAAGAAGGAGTGGCTTCTCTTACCACTAACTCCAAATGGATAACTCACTTTTTTTTTAATTTTCAAAGCAGAAGAGATAAACTAAACTGTTCCAGATTATTTTATGGCAATATGGGATTATGGGCACCCAAGCATCACCATATTCCTTTTATTCTCCTTTGTAACACAGTAGTTTACTATCAAAAGCACAAGATTTAGAAAGTAGAGAGAATAGGTCTTTCTCTTCAGGCAACAGCTGCAGGCAGAAGCATGTACAGGAAGCCAATATGAGGTCAGACTTTTTCAATGTGAGTTTCTTGAGAAGCACTTGAGTACATGCTGCAGAGAGTGTTGATGCAGTCTCCCAGAGGTTCTGGATATTTGCAGTAACTTCTGGACAAGATAGTTACTTGTTTTACTGCTGATGGCTGAGAGGGTTGGTGACTGTGCCCTGATTTCTGTCCTCTCCACTTTCAAAGGGTACAAAAGATTCTAATGATCTGTCTTAAAACTTTTTACTTACAATACAAAGTTGGACTTCCATTTTCCTGATAGGACCTTAACTGATAAGCCTTAAAACAGATTAATTTTTTTATTCTGCAAATGTAGTCCATCATTCAGTTCAGGGAGCTGTTCAGTACAATAAAGAACACAGCAATATAGAAATGTAGATAAGCAATCATGCTCATTATTGGTATTCAGGTGCCAACCATTCTGAATCTGAAATCACTTTACAAACACTATGAGATTGGTAAACATTACTAGTTTGGCCTTCTTGCTGTTCTTGAGACAGGTTAAGTAAGCTCTTTTCTTATTAGGCCTTGACAAGTTTCCACCGCTAGTGAGGGGCTTTCCCTTCTTTTCACAGGCCTGGTTCCTTCTCCTCTTTCAGGTTTTAAGTATTAGTTAGAAGCCCAGAGTGGGCTTCTAACCACAGTATACAGCTATTCCCTTCCACCCACACTATTATCATCTGTACCCTGATCTTTCCTTTTGTGCAATGTATTATATTTTTCATTTTATATTTGTCTGTTTACCTGAATATGTCCATCTTTTCCATCAGGCTGTAAGTCCTACAGCAGGGCTGAACCAGGTGTGTTTTTCTCATCAGTGAATACCCAGGAGCTAGTACAATATCTTATACACAGTGACACTCATTAAAATTTATAGAATAAATAAGTAAATTGCTCAGTCATGTCTTCTCCTCTCAAGGATAATATTTAGTCTTCCCCTATTATAAACCCAACATTCATCATTTTTACCTTTTTTTTTTTTCACACTGATGATTTGGGGGGGGGGGTGGTTACCCATAGAAATTAAAGGCTTAAAGTGAAAAGACATAATTAGGGAGTTACTCTTTGACATTCTTTCTTAGTCTTTATAAATATTATACTGCAAATTAAGAGCATAATTCAACATTTAACAAAGAAAATTCATCATTTCCTGTGAGTAATTTTGGCCTGATGTTAATTTTAGCAGGTCTCAAAGGTGGCTTACAACATGGAAACAGACATAAGCTGAGAAATAAGGTGTATTTTCATCACAATTTATCTGAATTAAACAATTGACTTTAGAAAAGAGAATAGGAGGTATAGCCTTTATTTTTAGTCAGATACCAGTTCTCAGACTAAACCTCTTCAACAATCAAAATGAAGCTCCCACACATTTTTAAATTTTTTGGAATGAATTTTGAATCTAAGTCTATGGTTTTCATCTGTCATAATTAAGCTAAAATTTTATTTAGTTATCCATTAAAAGGCATGTTACTAAGGAAATTCCTATGACAGTTTGACATTTTCAGTACATGAGAGACATTCATTGCATCATGGGGAGGTACACTCTTCCTATCTGTTTTCATCTGCAGGTCCTGGATTGGCTCTTTTTCTATTCATTTTTTTTCAGTACTTTTCTAAAGAATACATCATGGGTCTCTTGAGCCTCTGTGGTAGAAAGGAAGAACTGAGCAAAGGAAAAGGCTGACATTTTGGAACTACTAAATGTCTAGGAAAATAAAACATCACTAAATAATAAAAAAATTTATGTAACTAGTATCTTTACTCTTGGGATCTAACATAGGCAAAACTAGTCATTTTAAAGTCATCTTTATTATTATCATCTTGATAATATTTACCTACTTTGTCAGGTTAAAGAAAGTTCATCCTTTAACCAGGAAATTAAATTATAATTGCAGTATAAGAATTGTCTTTAGAAATATTAGATAACAGTTTCATATCCAAAATAATTAGTTTAGTCTTACTTTACTGTGTTTTAAAACCGACTAGTCATAATGCTTTCTGTAATCATAGAAAAAGTAATAATTTGAATGCTTCTCTGTTTAAAGATACTCTCACATGTATTTTCCTATTTTTATGCCAACAAGTGGAAAAATAAAGTGATGGAGATGTCAACTAGGAATAACAATAGATGGAATTAGCATTCATGGGTGTTTTGAGACTTTAAAAAAAATAGTTCTTATACCTGGAATCTTGTATTCAGGGAAATAAATTAACACACCAAGACAAAAATATATTAATTGTCCCTGCATTTAATGTATGCTTTTAAATATATACATTTTCCAGCTATTATTTCTTTGCTAGTAAGTTCTTTGATTTTAGATTTTAGGATAGTGGATAGGATACACTATAATATAGAATCACAATGGCAACATTTTAATAAACTATTTAAAACTGAGCACTTAATTCTTTTAATGGAGATAAAAGCTTTCTATTTTTATAATAATATGAATACATAATAAGAACACATTTAGCACTATTTGAATTGTCTTGTATAATGTTATCAGAAGGTGGAATTCAAATAAAAATAATGGAGTATATACATAAACATGTCATAGTGATGTCAGTAGAATAATACAGAGATGCAAACAGATTTTAAGGTCATTTCCCTTATCTTCTGAAAAGTTGTTAGAGTCTGTAAACAAGTCAGGATGGTGCCTGGCAAATGTCAGAGTCTGTAAACAGGTCTGGATGGCGCCTGGCAAAATGCCAGGGGGAGTGGTTTGTGAAGTAACGCCATCCAGCCATTAAGTGTGGAGATTCCTTATAGGTTGACTGCTGTATCTAGTTTATGTTAATTAAGATAAGCTGTGTGGAATGTATAAATACCTCTGTTGTCCTACAATAAAAGGCTTCCACTCCTGCTGTATCAATCTACACAAGTTGTTTGTGGCCCCCTGGTTATTTTGCTGCAGCCAGGCTGGCTGCAGCAAAAAGTCATTAAAACCATCTTTGTGTCCTTCTTTCCTTTCAGGCCCTTATTACATACATCAAATTTTTCATTGTAGAAAGATTGGAACATCCAGAAAAGCATAGAGAACACATATCTATAGGTCTCAATTATCTCCAATAATTCTACAAGAAACAATCATTGTTCACATTTTATATCGTCCCAGTCTATTTTATGTATACATGATTATATTATGTACAATGTGTATTGTATATATGAAATTAGGATTGTATTGAATACTATTCTGGTACTAGTTTTTCTTACTACATATCTACATTTTCCCCAATATCAATTAGTTTTCTAAAATGTGGAAAGTGTATTTTTGTGGGCTTTTTTCAAAGCCAGCCTCAGCAATGACGAGGCACTAAGCAATTCAGTGAGACCCTGTCTCTAAATGCAAAAAAGGGCTGGGGATGTAGCCCAGTGGTCAAGTCCTCCCAAGTTCAATCCCTGTACTAAAACAAATTCATGAGATGGCTGGCATATATATATGTATACATATATATACACACATACATATATATGCATATATATGTCTTTATCAATATAAACTTTAAAAAGCTTGAAATTATAAAAATTACTGTATTTTCTTTTTTTTGCCTTATTTAGAAAGTAAAATTCCCCTGTGAATATACTTCTCCCTAACACTTTGGAATGTACTTGAAGCCAGATTTAAAGATAGGTATTCAGTGTAGTTAGGTTAATCAGGTCTAATATCAAGTAAAATCCAAAATGAAGGCCATGTTGAGAATAAAATCTGGGAAAAGCAGAACAACTCTTGGAATGTTAATGTCCTCAAGGCCCGGAACCCATCCCAAAGAAATGTTAATGAAACAGCTCCCAGCAAACTTGAAGATGCTAACCCTAAAGCCCTTCCTGCCCAGATTACTTCTTTGCCCACCTGTGCCCCACCTTCCCACCTACATTCCTGTGCCTTCCCACCTACATTCCATCACTGAAAGATAACAGAACAAAGGACAGGAATGGGGGGAAAAAACTAGATGAAGACCTTAGCTATAAAAAGGGAACACATTCGCCCTTCCACGGATTCCACCTCTTGGGTCCCCTTCTTCCTCTGGGAGAAGTCTTTTCTGCTGTCCTTTAAATAAAGCCTCTACTTTCCACTCTAAACTTGCCTCCGCATCCTTCTCTGGTGTTATACTTCAACACTGGGGAAGCACGGTAAAGTACTCATTGCTCTTTGCCCAGGAGATTGGCTATAGGACCTCCATAGACTCCAACATCTGTGGATGCACCAGTCTCTTATATGAACTGACAGCGTTTGCATATAAGCTATGCACATCCTGCTATATATTTTATCTAACAGAATGTAAATTATATATAAATTGTTGTTATACTATATTGTTTAAGGAATAATGACAAAAATAAGTCTGTACATTTTGGGGACATAATTTTTTTCCTGTATACTTTGTCATTTTAGATTCAACCAACCACAGATGTGGAATCTAGGCTTACGGAAATCCAACTGTATAGTCATCACTTATAATGAAATTTTTAAATAGTCAAACAGTAATTTATCATACAAATTTACCATAATTTTTAATCAATTCCCTATCATTGAGCATTTAAGCTATTTACTATGTTTCATTATTATCAATAAATGTTTTGAGACCCCTAAATAGTTTTTCAACAAAATCACCCAAAATATCATATCCTATTCTTTTTTATTATATTTTTTTGGTGGTACTATGCACTGAACCCAGAGGCTCTCTACCATTGAGCCACATCCCCAACCCTTTTTAAAATTTTCAGACATGATCTCACCAAGTTGCTCAGGCTGGCCTCCAACTTGCCCATCCTTTAGTAGTTGGGATTATAGCCACAGATAACCAGAATCCATCATCTCCTATTCTTATACATATCCAAGAGCTCATGAATTTCAGTTCTTAACTTCTCTGAATCTCAGTCCTTATCTGTACATTGAGGTGGATCAGAATTCTAATACATTCCCAGTTCTTTAAAAAAAAAAGTTCTACACATAGTAGGTCCTTAATAATTGGGTAAAACAATTCTTTGAAGACTTACAAGAACCATGTCTTTCAAATGAGTACAAAGAAGACATGTATATGTACTTCAAAACTTGGGATCCAAGTTTGGAGTTTTTCTGTAAAATACAAATACATACATTATTTGAATAAAAAACAAAAATCTCACTAATTTAAGATTAAAAATAAAACTTTTTTGGAAAAAATTCTTATTTCTGGGTAATACTGCTTTGACCTCTGCCCCAGAAGTCAGGGTTTATTTCCCACTGTCATTAGAAAAGGATGCAAGGTTTTGATTAAGAGGAAAGAGTCATCAGTTAACTCAAAACATTTGAGAGCTGTTATTCTTGCAGTAGCCAGGATATCTGAAGTTGTCTTGGCCCTGGAACCTAAATACACATTCCACTCATTTTACTCTTTCATTCCAGAACCTGCCAGAGGGTAAGGTTTGTTTCATGTTACTACTACTTAAGCCTGTTTCATCTTGTTTTCTGCAATTGTGTCAAACTTCAGTTTTGCTTTTATAAAAACCAAAAGACCAATGCCTTTACAAACATACTTACATGATATATGGACTACCGGGTACAGTTAATTTTTATTCTTAATTAATTTCACAACCAATGAATTACTTTCACAATCATAAACTCTACCTCAAGTGCCACATCACATACCACGAGGTTGCTTTAAAAAGAAAAAAAAAAAAGTTTTTAAGAGACACAGATTTCAAGGGTGAAAGAAAAAAAAGTGAACTAAAGACAACCAGATTTTTCTATCACAGAAAGGCATGCACAAAACCTTAATTATGATATTTCAAAATTGAAATGGACTATAGAACTCGGTTTTTCCTACAAAAATTATTCGTAGCAAGAAAAATAGCCATTTTAAGCAAACTGTCAGGCCTTTAATTTTCTACGCTCTAAGTAGAAAATCAAAAAAAAAATTTCACTTTTACTTCCTAGATCCAGAGGGCAAGTTTTTTTTTTTTTTCCTTTCTCTTGTTTTCTTTTCACGCATTAATTTAAAAATTTTAACTCGTTTGAAAGGCTGCTTTGAAATTCACAAGCCCAAATTGGCATGCGGTACAAAAGCAGGTCACCACCACGGTCAAACGAACTCATTCCGCCGCGACGTCTTTGGTCTTCCTCGAGGAGGGACAAGAAAGCCACAAGCCTTCGAAACGCCCCGGGACTAGCTGTTCAAAAGGACCGGCACCCTCTGTTCAACTTTGCTCCAGGAGCTCTGGGGCACCTGGCGGAGGGCGTGGGGGCGCACGCGTTTGTCCCTCGGAGAGTATTTTGGGGACCCTCCCTCTACGGCCTAAGGTAACTTTGCAAGCCAATCTGCAGCGTTTTCTCCAAGGTTTAGAAACTCGTTTACCCAAACGGGGGTAAACCCGCCTGCCCATCTCTGGGGGCCGCCAACCCAGCGGGCACCACGCCCCGGCCGCGGGCGGGTTGACCCGGAAGCGCTCGGCGGCAGCGGCGCGCCCAAACTGGCGCACGCGCGCGCGCTCCCCGCGGAACTCCCGCCGGCGGCTCTGCTCTCCCGGAGGCGCGCTCGAGCTGCCGCGGCCGCCGCCAACATGGCCGAGACAAGCGAGGAGGTGGCGGTGCTGGTGCAGCGAGTGGTGAAGGACATCACCAACGCCTTTAGGAGGAACCCACACATGTGAGTCGCGCCTCTCCTCCGCCACCGGGGGTCGTCGGGGCGGGCGGGAGCGGGACCACGCCTGGAACCGACCACGGGCGGCGGGCGGACCGCGGGTTCTGGCCCACGCGCCCTTCCGAGGAGGCTGAGCGAGGTCGGGCGGACCCGTCTGCCCGGGGGGCCGGCTTTCTGGGTGTCCGGACGCGCTGGCGGGCGAGTCTATTAGAAATGACCTGGAAAACCAAGAAGGAACGACTTTGTTTGACACTCTGTCCCCATCCTTTTCCAGGAGTTCTCGGAACTTGAATGACTTCACCTTTAGGTTCTCAACCTACATGCGTTTAAGGTGCATGGGTACACACAACAGTGTGGCTCTCTGTGTGCTTTGTAGGCACAACTCTTTCAGCTACATCCGGCTGTTGCTAAGAGAGCTTACCCATCTTCTTATTCTTAACGGGCCCAAATCCCGACAGTTTACTAAGTAAAGGTAGTTTGAGGCTGCTTTTGACTTCAGCTTTGCTCATCACAAGATTGTAAAGTGACTCCAATGAAACATTGGGTTTCGAAGGTTAACAGAGCTTTTTGAAGAGTGAGCCTGTAAGCATAATGTACTCTGGGATAAAGCTATCAAACCTCGACACTTTTTAGCATAATCTGATTCATAGTTACAAGGAAGCATAATAACTAATTTTTATCCTAGCACTGCTGCCCTTTTAACCGGACATTACAGGACTGACAGACAAGTTATCTCTTCCTGGAACTTCCTTTCCATTTTGCTTCCAGCACTTTGGGAAGATACAACAAGATTGTACGCATTCTGACACTTTTCCTTTATTTAACTAGTGAAAAGGAAATTATTAAAAAGAGTTGTCTACAACATTGTACAAGAGTGAGGGAGAAGCAAGAGTGTAGTTCCTTTTGAATCCCTCCTCATCCCCAGAGAAAGAAACAAAGAATGCAGTTTTTGCATTATTTTCACTTTAATTGTTTATGGAGTTTATTTTAAATATTTTATCCTTTAAACTGGAGCACATGAATTATTCTTTTTAAGTGTTCCACCCCTTCAGCTTTTCTGCCTAAAAGAAGTACCAGACCTACATTTTAACAAAGTGTTCTTTTCCTCCAAGGTGATGCTAAAAGAATTAAGAAGCCCTCAGATGTCTTGCTCCCTTGTGGCACACAATTGGACACCTGCAACTGTGCCTCATTAAAAACAAAACACTGCTGGCCTCAAAACACACCTGCCACCTCTGTCAGGACACTCTTCCTTTCGTTTATGACTGTTGCCTTTTTCAAAATCAGTATTTGGAATGACTTCCTGGCAGTAACCATAGTGGTTGCTGGGCTTTGTAAAGAATGCTTTGATGTCTGGTTGCATGTCAGCCTTTCAATCCTTATTTGAAACTGGGAGCTTCAGTACAAATAAGACACACCCTCAAAAACAAGTTGGACTAATGAAGATCCTATTTTCTGGTGTTATTTTTCTAGAAGAAATTGGAGCAGAATTAGGAGTCTAATAAATACAGTAATCACCTTAGTTTCTGTTTGAGGTAAACTAAATGTATCATTTTCTATTTGAAAAAACAGACTATTTCTGATTGAGTGTTAATGGGTTTGGCAGGTTGACACAATGCAGTTTGGAACTTGTCCCAATTCTTCTGGATCATATTTATCAAAACTCATAAAGAACTTAAACCCTTTAAGTCCTAAAAATACAAACCTTCCCTTCATATTTTTCTGTGAAATGTCATTAAAATATCCTGTACCAGTATGCAACTTAAAATTTTATTAATAAGCATCGGGTTCATTTAGGATTTAAAAGTTAGCGATAAGTTAGGTGTCTGAAATAATTTGAAATAATGGTATGTAACATAGATCTGAGACATTTAAATAGCTTCATTAGCTTATTTAATATTAGCAGCTGTATTTTAGCACATATTTCTTACAGTAAAAGTAACTTCAATAATATTATAATGCATCTTTTAAAACTTCTTATAATTTGGGCTTTTTAAAATTGCTGGTACCTGTTTCTGTAATTTAGCCATTTTACTCCCCAAATAAGGAGTTATGTATTTATTTTAAAAAGGAAGAATGTTGTTACCTTTAACATTAGTATCTAATTACAATATTTTAAAAGTTTTATTCTTTTTGTTTTCCTTTTTTTCGAAACACAAGGTAGATTATAATTTTGTTTGTCGACATATACTCCTTTGAATATATTGACTTTTGCCTGCATAGAAATAGCTAATCAGGAATAGTCAAAGGTACAGTAAGTGAGATGTGGATTCATTATCCTCTGTCAGCCTCAGTTTCCTCTTGATCTTGTAAGGCTAATGAGAACACAAGAAAATCATCTCACACAGTCTTACTTAGTTGCTATTAGGCAAATACTAGACTCAACCTGAATCTCTGTCTTCTTTGCTGAAAATATAGTAACCAAATGAATGATGAATATAAAATACTTTATAAAATGGAAAATAGCCTGGCAAATTTTGTTTATATTCATTAGTTGACTCTTAGAGAATCCTTGTTCATTCTCTGTAACTAAAGGCTTGATCTAGGGACAGGCATTATCCCAACATACAGACCTTATATTAATGTGGAAAACAGCTATTTACAGTGTAATCAGGGTCACATCAAAGTTATGAATAATAGTATTTTTACTGTATTGACTGTTAACAGTTTTGAGGTGCTAAAGGTACCATCTTCACTGTATGGAATAGGAAGATGTATAAAATAATATTTCCTGTACTGAAGGCACTCAGAAATTTCTGATGATGAAAATGTTCTGTATCTGTGCCATACTAGCCATATGTAAATGTCAAACACTTGAAATTAGCCTAATGTGAATGAGTAATCAAATTTAAATTTTTTTTTTTTTTGCTTTAAGTTGATTTATGGCCTCATAAGTCCAGTGACTACTGTATTGCATGGTCTAGATCTAGATGAAGGCCTAAGATCTACAGGCTTGAACAGTAAAGTAACCTTGCAAAGCAGTTAATGGTAAAGGCTGTATTAACAGTATGGTAAGTACATACTTGAGTGTTAGAAGTAGAGGGGAGGCTGGGTATATCTGGGCTCTTAGGGGAGGTGGATTTTAAGCTAATTAAAGTCTGGTTAGTATTTAGAGTCTCAGAGGCTAAGATGTTCTAAGAGCAGAGAAATAACCAACAATAGCAACATGAGAATCTGTCTGAAGAGACAGATCATGAAAGTCTTTAACTATCAGGTTGAATTTATTTCATTCCATTCATATGTTCTGCAAAAGAGCACCTCTTTTGACAGACACAATGCTTATTTCTGGAGGTAGTAGACTAGGAGTTGGGTGTCAGTTTGTCAACAGGCCAGACATGGAAACCTGTCCTTTAGTGGAACTTAAAACAAATCAGTATACAGACTATGAAAAGAGGCAGAAAGGGTAATTATAAAGAGTGTTTTGAAAGAATAATAACAGGGAGGCCTTACTTAGGTTAGAAGGTCAAGATGCTTCTTTCTGAGGAAATAGTAATTAATAAATTGAGATGTGAGGGATGAAGGATAGTTGGTTTGGGAAAGTATACTTCTAAGCAGATCCCAGTGAAAATCTGTAAGGAAATAGTAATGATAGGTACTTTTAAATTGTCTGCCAATTGAATTGAAGAATAGGAAACCAAAAGATCTAAAGTTTTCTTTTTTTATTGGTGCCAGGGATTGAACTCAGGGTCACTCTATGACTGAGGCACATCCCCAACCCAATTTTGTGTTTTTATTTAGAGACACAGTGTCACTGAGTTGCTTAGTGCCTGGATTTTGCTGAGGCTGGCTTTGAACTCTCAATCTTCCTGCCCCAGCCTCCCAAGACACTGGGATTACAGGAATGTGCCACCATGCCCGGCCAGGATCTATAATCTTGTGTTAGGATTTTATATTTAATTTTTTTTTAAACAGTAGTATCATTGTAAAAGTTTGGTTATAGGGTTTGAGAGACATTTATTTACTGACTGCATAAACAAGACTGTTTTCTCATCTGTAAAATGAGAATCAATTTTTGCTGTACAAGATTATTGTGCAGAATAAAAGAAATCATGTAAAAATACAGCTATATAATAAACAATACACAGTCATTTGTGTAGCTTTTTTCTAAGAGTTGTAATGTAATTTTAGTGACATACAAAGTTGATAGTCCAATGAGAAAGTCTGGGAGGTCTCTGAAGTATCTTAATCACTAGTAGAGTTTCAGTTATCAATTGGCAAGAGTCATTAGATATTTTACTATTATTTGGTCTTTGTGGAAAGAACTCCACATTAATAAAAAAGAATAACAGAAACCAAAGTATTATTAGATTAAAAAGGTATGTGCCATTTTCTGAATACTTGGGCTGTTTTCTGTTCAGTATGCAACATTAAAAGGGTTCAGATTTAGTATTTGGAGATTGTCCACCCTTTCTAAGAGGGAAGCTGGTCAATACCTTAGTGAATACTATGTGAATTTATTCTAGTTGACTGATGATGTTTCTGAAGAGTACAGACAAGAGAAACTAAGTGTGGATCAAAGTCAATAGCCATGTTATGTGAACCTTGAACTACATCAGGAAGCCAGTGGAACCCTTAAGACTATTTTGTGAGGAAATAACCAGAAATGCATTTGATATTTATAGTACATTCATTATAGCCATTAAAATATAATTTAATTATGTAGGAAAACGTTTAATGTGAATTGCCAAGTTTTATTTAAAAAGAATTATGTCCAATATTTCACTTTTTGTAAAATACATAGGGGGGAAAAAGGGGCGGGGGTGAGTACCTAGACATTAATAGTGGTAGAGAGATGACAGATTGCTTTTAGGTTTTTTGGGTTTTTTTTCACACCTTTTCCTTGAATATGAAATTAGAATTTAAGCTACCAGAACTTTAGAAGGAATTGGTCTAAATGCTATTTTGCTTTTCACTCTACTGCCAGGGGTTTGATCTAAGTATTAGGAGGCCCAGATTCTTAATTTAGCTGCTAGCCTTAGGTAATCCCTTTAACCCCATTGAACTTCAGTTTCCTCATCTGATAAAATGAGACTAGAATGAGGTCCCTTGCAATTTTAGAATGATTCAGGAATCCTGTTCTAAATTGTCTGAAAAAAAGTGGACTATGACCTAAGGGACTAGGCACAGAAGTCTGAAATCAAACTGTTACTTGGAAGCTGACTGACCTGCCTATAAAGTAAATGTCTTTTTTTTTTAGAAAACATCAAAATCACTGTATGTAAGGGTTAGATAACTTGGCAAAGGCTTAATATTCTTTTCCTCAACTTCTCATTATCTGTTAACCAAGGAACTTCACTGGCTGACCTCAGACTCTTAAATGAATTAATGATAACAGTACTTTACCACATTCTTCACATTGTATCACTTTGTTTTTATAACAGGGAAGACATTATTTTCCCTGTATTTCAGATGAAGATCCTGATGTCAAGTGACTTAGCAGATTCACATTAATTGTCATTGGTAGACCAATTACAATCTTGGACTTTCCACCGAGTGTTTTTGTCTGTACATGTTACTTACTACCTCTCTTTTCATGTATTTGTGTTTTTCCCTATAGCTTTGCATTTATTATGATTGTTTTCAGTCTTACATACAAATAGCTGCTGACTTTTTCTGTCATAAAATTTGAAAACCGGATGAGACCAACTCATTTCCTTTATGAAAGGTATAATTCAATTCTACCTCTTTACAAATGAAGAAACTGAGGTCTGAGAGGTGAAAGTGACATTTGACCCATGCTGTTTTTATTACACTATGTTAGACAATCAGGGGTAATGTTCCTTTGTAGGGTCAAGAAGTTATAACATTTGTAAATTATGTATTTGAGTAATCACTGATGTGCAAGGATAATCAGCCTTTCACTAAGCAATTTTTATTTATTTATTTTTTAAAATTTTTTTGAGAGAGAGAGAAAGAATTTTTAATATTTATTTATTTATTTTAGTTCTCAGCGGCTACAACATCTTTGTTTGTATGTGGTGCTGAGGATCGAACCTGGGCCGCACGCATGCCAGGCGAGCGCGCTACTGCTTGAGCCACATCCCTAGCTCACTAAGCAATTTTTAAGCACCTGATATCTCCAAGGCATTTTTGTGTTTTGAAAGTATTTCTTAAAAGAAGGGTAGTCAATCAAAGCAATGTGTTTTTTAATTGTACAGATGTCTTTGTTCTATAATTTAGGTAGTTGGGCATTTTATTTTTGGTACAGCTAGTGAACAAGGCAGGTTTTTACATTTTGAATTTAAGTTTAAAACCAAAAAACCAAAATCGCTTCCCCATAACAGATTATACCAGAAGCCAGGATTTTTTTTTTTAATTGTTACTATAACATTTTTTTGACTCCTGCAGTTCTTTGAAGTTTTTTAAGTAGTTATTAGATCTTAAAAGGATTTTCTGAATAGTTAAAATTGAAGGATTTTTTTTCTTTTACTAATTTTAGCTTATTTTTTATATTCTACTTTGTATGGTAATCCTGAGTACCGTCAATTGTCATATATTACTCCAGTATACAAGATGTGTCTAGTTGTTCTAATAATGAATTAGACACATTTTAGCTTAATATCAAGTATAAATGGAAAACATATTGAAATACTGGACATTATCCTCAGATGCCTTTTTAGCATTGTCCCCGTTCTTCCTACGTAATTTTATTTATATAACTGGAATGACAGAGTGGTAACATTTTATTATAGGTTCAGACACAACTTTTCAAAAAATTTATCTCTTTATGTCTGGGACCACTTTTTAATTCTTATTTGCATTTTCAGAATCTAACAAAGTACTCAGTACACTGTAGGTACTTGGAAAAAAGTATGATAGTATTGACATGGCATATTAGAACACCTTTGAATCTACCAAACTTATAAGTCAGGACAAAAAATCTTAGGTCCCACAAGCTTCTCAAGAGTTAAATTAGTTAGAATTATAGGGACTTGCATCCCCTAGGGTACCCTTGTTTATTGATATATCCCTGTGTTGCTAATGAAGTGATCAGTAGAAAGTAGGTTGCCTCTGAGCTCTCTAGTTTAGAGTTTCCAGGAGGGATTTTATTTTAGATCCACAGCCCTTTACCAATTTGTGATGATGAGCTAACAAAACGGGGTTTTTCTTAAAACCTGCAGTTGAACGGGTTTGCCCCCTATAGTAGTCTATCAAATAACTATGTTCTTGGCAAGGGAATCCCAGGTTCTTATACCATACACAAACTCTGAAACCTAGTTTTTCATTCTGTGTTTTAAAGACATATTTTAAAAATCTATGGATACTCAGGGGCTGGGGCTGTAGTTCAGTGGCAGAGCCTAGCACGTGTGAGGCACTGGGTTCAATCCTTAGCACTGAATAAAATAAACAAATAAAATAAAGGCATTCTGTCCATCTACAACTATAAATTTTAAAAAAATTTATAGATACTAAGCATTATTTATTTCAACTACTCTTGTTGTAAGAGTTCTTGTTATTCATTGAATAAACGTCATTCTATTTGAGAAAGGATGCTTCATGTAGGCAAGAATAGGTTTAGCAAAACATTTTTTGTTTGCCTGTTTACTATGTTGTTAAGTTAAGTGACCTACATATTGCTTATTAAATCTCAGCTTACATTGTGGTCAAGGAGGGATATTGATGCTACCACAAATCAAAATGATCAAATTCTGAAATGTATTTTGTGTTTTGACTTTTACTATTTTGTTTTATTTTCAGAAGAGTAGAAAGGGAAAAAAATGGCTTACTAACAACATAACTTTGATAATTTGTGTTTGTTCCCTATACATTTATTAGCAGGCAGGCTGAAACAGTTTGTGCAGTTTTTTAAAACAGGAGTAATATAAGTAACTAAACAATTTTAAATATAAAAATAAAACTCTTTCTCAATTCCTTTCTTTCTCTAAAAATTTCTTGATATCCTTCCAAGAAAAATTTTAATGTATCTATATATTGTTAAAGAAATTATACAAAAAGCTTTGTGCTGTACATTGAGTTTAGCATTTTTTAAAAAAATTTCATTTAGTATACCTTGGCAAACTTCATATCAGCATATTCAAATCTATGTTATTATTTAACAATTTTTATACGAATGGGCTATTCTTAGTTTACCAGTCTTACATTGGTAAACATATAGATTGTTTACTGTTTTTTTGCAATGTTGTAGTGAAAATCCTATCTGTATATTTTAGAACAGGATCATTTGAGCAGTGAAGTTGTTGGGTCAAAAGGAATGTGCATTTATAATTTTGAAGACATTTTCAAATTGCCATCCAAAGGTATCAATTTTAACTCCTCTGTCAACAGAGAGTATAGTGCAGCATACTCATTTTCCATACTCTTTTCATTGTCAACAACCCGAGGTTTTTTTGTTATTGTTTTTTTATTTCTACTAGTCTAGTGGGTAAGCTAAATAATATTTTAAAGGGAAATATTTTTTTAAGTATTCTCTAGTATTAGGAAATTTTTTAAAAGCCCCAAACCATCTTTATTTCTTTTTTATGTTTTACATATTAAGAGATGAAATTGGCCTGATCCCATGCCCTGAAGCAAGGTATAACCGAAGTCCCATAGTCCTGGTTGAAAACAAACTTGGTGTGGAGAGCTGGTGTGTCAAGTTCCTTTTACCATACGTCCACAATAAGCTCCTTTTGTACAGAACGAGAAAGCAATGGCTGAACAAAGATGGTAAGTATTAATCATGTGTCTTCCTCTGGTTTTTTAGAAGCAGCTTGGAACATAGTGAGAAAAACCCTCGTTTGGTTGTTGATATTCCATTTTCAGTTCTTCCCTTCACTGCCTGGGCATGTGTGAGGTGAGAAATTTGGACTAGATCATTAGTTTTCAGATTTTGCAACCACAGTGATTATATGGCAGTGCTTAAGCAGAATTCTAAGCCACCTGCTACAACCAGAACAGTTTTGATTTACCTGTTAATAATTGAGGTCATTTTAAAGATTTTATTTGAAGATCGCATCTTATGGCTTTTAAATAAAAATTTGACAATTACGGAAGGGACTGTTACCCTATTCCAGTTACCTTTGATTTCTGATCCTTTAGCATTTTATGGGCAATAGAAATTGTTTTTGTAGCACTGCAGATGAGATAACAGAGGTGTGGTGGTGGTAGTTATACTGTGAACCAGCCCAGTGATTTATGAATGTACCATTGCACTGTGAATCCCAATTGAGCTGTGGCCTTCTGAGTCCTGCTTTTGTGCTGAAATGGGGGTGGAGGAGTCAGAGCATCCAATCTCCAAAACAATTCTTCACTGCAAGAGATAATCCTTAATTACCCACCTGGTTTTTTTTCTTAGCATTCTCTCAAATTGGCCTCTGTGTTTATCCTTTTGGTCTCACCTTAGGTCTTACTTTGGGGCAGAGTAGTCACCTAATACCATGTCCTGAACTGTTTTTATAAAGCTGCTTTCTCTTCCCACATACAGCAGTACTTTCAAAAGTGCTCAGTGTGCCTGTGGGCTGATTTTGAATGAGAACTTTGTTTTCTGGAGAATTTTAATTACCAGTTTGGTAGCCATTACCAAGGCCCTACTCATACCAGAAGCTATTCTAAGTACTGTGGAAGATAAAAGATGAATAATACATGCTCCCTTTATTTCAGAAGTTTACAGTTGAGTGACAGTGTCTTTGAGGGTGTGAGATGGAGAAAAGTGTTGCCAAAGGTATCATATACTGATTTTTCTAAATGCATCTCGGCATTGGCCTTAATATATTGTCAATAATAGGTTAACCCTTTTTCCTGTTAGACCATAAAAAGAGTCTGCTTTGAAGATTTAATAAGAAGTAGTTTCTATTTTGCATTTGATTGTTTCGCTTGATGTTTTATTTAGCTTTTTGTTGCTGTGACCAAAAGAACTAACCAGAAGGAAAAATTTATTTGGTGTTCAAAGGTCTCAGTCCATAGATGGCAGGCTCCATTGTTCTGTGTCTGAGGTGAGAAAGAACATCATGGCGGAAGGTGTGCATGGAGGAAAGCAAACATGACAATTAGAAAGCAAAGAGGTCCCCTCACCATGGACAAAATATAAACTCTAAAAGCACACCACCAGTGGTCCACCTCTTCCAGCCACACCTTACCTACAGTTACCACACAGTTAATACTTTTCCATGGATTAATGTACTGATTAGGTTAAGGCTCTCATTACACAATCATTTCACCTCTAAACTTTCTTACAGTATCTTAACATACGAGCTTTTCTGGGATACTTCATATCTAAACCATTAGTTCTTTAATATATATTTCTCAATTATATCAACTTAGATATAAATTTTGAGGTAAAAGTTTAGACATAAATGTAAGGGTATTTATCTTTCAGTAAATTCTCTATAATTGTTCCATTACTATATCATAGGCTTCAGTAACATTGAGGTAAAAGTTAACATCATGAATCCTTCATGTTATTTTTGCCAAACAAAGCTGCGTTGTTTGTATTTTGATAAGAAATATACAATTGAGCCAATATATAACTAATTTTGCAGGTGAGGGGTGCTGGTAGAGTGGAGTAGAGGGATTCTCTAGTAGAAAAGAAACAGATTTTAAAAACCAAAGGCTGTGTTGGTTTCAGAGCATTAGCTTTTGCCCATTCATGTATGCTAACTCTACCCACCTCCTTCCTATGTCCATCTACATCCTTCTTTCCATTTCTGTTTCTTGTCCTTCTGGGCTCTGTGGCTTTGTTCTATCTCCTTATCACATATGTTTAATCTTGATAGGCCTGAGAGGACCCTTTAAGATTAGATGGTTAAGCTCACTCACTCTGGGGTCTTAAAGTTCTGTTGTGACTACATATGCATGGAAGTAGGTTTTAAGTTTATCCCTATCTTGTGTCCTTATGGAAGCAATTTTCAATTTCACTTTTTTTTTTTTTTTTGGTGGGCAGGGAGGTGGTTTAATGTGGTATCATATGTAACTCAGGTTGTGTATTATATTATTAGTAAAAATAAGGAAGTAAATTTCTGATTTGACAGAAAAAGATCTGAAAATGTTAATATGAATATTCTGCTATTTTTATGAACTGAAGCAATTAGAGCATTGAGGTAAATCTTGCTAAGAAATAAAATGTCGAAATTGTTAAAAAAAAGTTATTTCATGGAAATGGCATTCCTTTAAAACCAGTTTTGAAGAAAATACTATGTGTATAAAAAGAGTCAAGTGAAGAAAACTGACAATTTACAGAACAGTTTCACAATGTCAGTGTCTGTATGATTGATCAGGCCAGAATTATAGGCATCCCTGTAAGAATGTATTCTGTAATTCAAGGTGATTTGTACTCCCAAAATAATTTTTTCCTTCTTGACCAAACTGAATTCATGTTCTTGTTAACATGTCAAGTTCCTTAGGTATTTGGAAAACAGTTAGTTAGCGATTGATGGGTTTTGTTTTTTTTTTTAAAGCCTATAATAGTAATAGCCATATTTGCTTTGGGAGAGGAATGATACTATAATTCAGATTTTTTAGAAATCCATGGCAAATACAAAGCAAGAAAGATGAACACATTAGGAACCCTGACTGGGCAGAGCTTTCTCCTGCACTCTCTCTGAATGTGCCATATTGTCATCTTTTTTCACTCTTACTTTTCTCACCACCACAACACTCTCCTCCCCCATCCCTGCCCAATCCCAATCCAAAACTGAGCTCATTTGTTTTGCTAGCTAGGCCTTCATTATTTCTGGACAAATGTTATTACTTCATAACTGGTCTACCCCATTTTTATGCTCTTCAGTAATCCATGCCCTTCATGCTACCAACTAATCATTTCAAACAATACTTTCAGTAACATTTCTTAAAAACCATTTGAGAGAATCTTTATTGAAATATATATCTGCTTATCTTATTTCATGATGCCTTCAGTCATTGTAGACTTCAGACTCTTCAGCATGGTATTCAAGGCTTTTCACAGTCTGTTCCTAGCCTACCTCACCAGACTTTTCTTCTACTTGATATTCAGCATCAAAGGCTGCAGATTCTCCACCCCTAGGCTGACACTTGTCTACAGATAGGTTATGTTTTGGCTTGTATAAAGTTTTAAAAATTGTTCTTAATTAATTGAATAAATGTGTAAAAATCAGGATGAAAATTGGGATTTCTGTCATCACTTACAAAATCAGAAGTCTTGGCTATTCAAGTTTATGCACAGCAACAATTGGCCAAGTCTCAGGACCTCTGCTTTTCTTAAATGGGCAAGTCTTGTGGTTTAGCACAGCCTTTTCACACCCCTCAGGCATTTGCTTTGCTGCTCTTTTGATATACATTTGAACACTTCAGGTATTTGCATATGTAGCCATTTGATATACATGCCCCCCACTGCCTGCCTTGGTCAATTCTTTGATGTGGCTTTGTTGTTCTGCCTTACTTTTCTGCCTTTGCTGAGGCCAGCCTCCTGCCTTAATTTCATCACTTGTGTGGTTGTCAGCTTAAGCACACACATGCATATACACAGACTGAACAACGTGAAGCCTTGTGGACAGGAAGCAACAATTCTTTGCACTCTTATGGATAAGAGTCCTTTATTCAGATGACTTGCAAAATAATAATACTACACTATTTTCTAATTAATTATTTGGACACTGCTTTTACCTGCTGAATAGTAAATTTGTTAGGAACAGGGAATATGGCTCCTCTTTCTTTGTTTACTTGTCAAACAAATAATGAATTTGGTAAGCAAGAGTTCTAAACTTGAGTCTGGTTGTTTATTCATTGTGTATTTTTTAGCAAGATTTACCTCAATGTCAAGTTCCTTAGGTGTTTGGAAACAGTTAGTTAGTGATTGATGTTTTTTTTTGTTTTTTTTTTAAAGCCTATAATAGTAATAGCCATATTTGCTTTGGGAGAGGAATGATACTATAATTCCTCTTTATAGTTTAACCTTGAGCCTCTCTTCCTGACAAATCTGAATATACTTGAAGAAGAGATTAACCAATCCAAGTTGACCTTGGATTTATTTCTAGATGTATGAAAATCTTTCTCTATCAGAGACAGTTTTCAAATCCAGTTACCATTATGATGTGCTCCTGGCCTTGGACCATTTCTAGAATTGCAATGCAACAAAGAAAGCGTATGAATTTTCCCTGACTTATGTAGTATCCTTATGTTCTTTCCCTGTGACAGCTGGAATTTAGCTACTTTCTTATGTATAGTGTGTCCTGACTAATTTTTTTTTTTTCCTACGGGTTGGTCATATATTGGAGTGTGTAGAAGGAACATTTATTTGCTGGTATATGTTTTGGCATTTGGAGAGAGGTCTCTTTAACTTCAAGATATTATAAAACTTTCAATACCTCTCACCTTTAGATAAGGCTACAGAGGAAATGGTATATAGTTGGTGAAATTTAGAGAGTAAATTAGCTGTTGTTTATATACATTTATCTTTAGATCTTTGGTTCATTCCTTTGTACAAAGGGCAGAATATTTGCTGACGGTGTGCTAACATGGAAAGAGCATATGTTTGTAGGAAGACAGACCTGAATTAAATTTAGTTCATAAAACTAATTCAAATTGAAAACTAGAAATAAATCAGAATTGCAAAGAATAAAAATAATTTCTCAATAATAACATTGAATGCAAATGGCCTAAACTCATACATTTGCATTCAAAACGTAGACTGGCAGGTTGGATTAAGAAACAAGACTCAACAATATACTATCTCCAGGAGACTCATCTCATTGGCAAAGACATCCACAGAGTGAAGGTAAAAGGATGGGGAAAAAACATTCAAATGGATCTCATAAACAATCAGGGACTTCTATCCTCCTATCAGATAAACAAGCAGGGATATCTATCCTCATATCAAGCCCAAGTTAAAAAAGGGACAAGAGAAGGTCATTTCATACTTAAGGGAATTATATATCAACAAGACATAACAATCATAAATATTTATGTCCCACCACCTACATCACACAAACCCTGCTCAGTTTCAAGAATCAGGTAGACCCTGACACAGTAATACTGTGTGACTTTATCTTTCTCACACTGGATAGATCCTCCAAGCAAAAACTAAATAAAGAAGCTATAGAACTGAAAAAATGTAATTAATAATTTAGACTTAACAGACATATATAGAATATTTCATCTGTGAATGACTGAATATACTTTCTTCTTAGCAGCACACGAATCCTTCTCTAGAATATACCATATGATAGGCCACAAAGCAACTCTTAACAAATACAAAAAAAAAAAAAACCAACAAAACCAGAGAGATAATACCTTACATTTTGTCATCATAATGGAATGAAGTTAGAAATCACAATAAAATAAAAACTAGAAACTACTCTAACACCTGGACACTGAATAATATGCTTTATAATGACCAATGGATAGCAGGAGAAATCAGGGATGAAATAAAAAAATCCTTAGAGGTAAATGAGAATAGTGATGATACGTCAAAATCTATGGAACACTATGAAAGCAGTTCTAAGAAAGTTGATTGCATTGAGGTCATTTATTAAGGGAATAGAAAGTCAACAAATAGGTAGTCTAACATTACATCTCAAAGCTTTAGAAAAAGAAGAATAAATAAATAGCAAAAGCAGTAGAAGATAGGAAATATTTAAAAGCAAAGCCAAAATTAATTAAATTGAAACAAACAAAAAACAATTCAAGGGGCTGGAATTGTAGCTCAGTGGTAGAGCACTTGCATAGCATATGTGAGGCATGAGGTTTGATTCTCAGCACCACATATAAATAAATAAAAATAAAGTTCTATCAACAACTAAAAAAAAAGTTAAAAAAATTTTAAAATTTAAACTTCAGATTACTAAAATTCATGATGAAAAAGGAAATATCATGACAGAGACTAATGAAATAGAATGATAACCAGAAACTATTTTGAAAAATTATACTCTAATAGAAGATCTTGAAGACCTCAACAAAATTTCTAGAGACATATGTCTCTATGTCTTCTAGGGCATATGTCTCATATGACCTACCCAGATTAAATCAGGAGGACATAGAAGATTTAAATAGTTCAGTTCCAAGCGATGGAATTAAAACCTACCATCATCAAAAGCCTACCAACAAAGAAAAGGTCAGGAGCAGATGGATTCTCAGCTGAATTCTACCAGACCATCAAAGAAAAACTAACACCAGTGCTCCTCAAGTTATTCCACGAAATAGAAAAGGAGGGAATACTTTCAAACTCATTCTATGAAGCTAGTATTACCTGATACCAAAACCAGACAAAGACACATCAAGGAGAGAAAACTTCAGACTAATATGCCTCATGAACAAAGATGCAAAAATTCTTAATAAAATACTGGCAAATCTCATACAAAAACATATTAAAAAGATGGTGCACCATGATCAAGCGGGGTTCACCCCAGGGATGCAAGGTTACTTCAACATGAGGAAATCAATAAACATAATACATCACATCAATAGACTTACAGACAAGAATCACATGATTATCTCAATAGATGGAGGAAAAAAGCATGTGACAAAATACAGCACCACTTCATGCTCAAAATACTAGAAAAACTAAGATAATAGGAACATACTTCAACATTATAGAAGCTACATATGTTAAACCCAAGGCTAACATATTGGAGAAAAATTGAAAATATTCCCTTCAAAAACTGGAAGAAGATAAGAATGCCCTCTTTCACCACTTATCTTCAATGTAATCCTTGAAACTCTAGCCAGAGCAATTAGGCAGAAAAAAGAAATTAAAGGGATACAAGTTGGAAAAGATGAGCTCAAACTATCCCTATTTGCTGACGACATGATTCTATATTTAGAAGCCCCAAAAAACTCCACCAGAAAACTTGTAGAACTCATGAATGAATTCAGCAGAGGAGCAGCATATAAAATTAACACCCGTAAATCAATTCTGTTCCTATAGACCAATGATGATTCAGCTGAAAGAGAAGTTAGGAAAATTATCCCATTCACAGAAGCCTCAAAGAAACTAAAAAATACTTGGGAATCAATCTAACAAGAGGTGAAAGAGCTCTATAATGAAAACTTTAGAACACTAAAGAAAGAAATTGAAGAAGTCCTTAGAAGAGGAAAAGATCTCCTGTATTGTTGGATAGGTAGAATTAATATTGTCAAAATGACCATACTGCCAAAAGTGCTATACAGATTTAATGCAATTCCTATTTGAGGTTCAGATGATGTTCTTAATAGAAATAGATAAAGCAGTCATGAAGTTCATTTGGGAAAATAAGAAACCCAGAATAGCGAAAGCAATCCTCAGCAAGAAAAGTAAAGCAGGAGGCATCACAATACCAGGCATTAAATTATACTACAGTATAATAAACAGCATGGTATTGGCACCAAAACAAAAATGAAAACCAGTGGTACAGAATAGAAGACACAGAGATAAACCCACACAAATATAGCTATCTTATTCTAGACAAAGGCTCCATAAATGTACATTGGAGAAAAGATAGCCTCTTTAACAAATGTTGCTGGAAAAACTGGAAATCCATATGTAGCAAAGTGAAATTAAACCCCTATCTTTCACCCTGCACACAATTCAAATTGGATCAAGTACCTAGGCATTAGACCAGAGACCCTGTGCCTACTAGAAGAAAAAGTTGGCCCAAATCTTCATCGTGCCAGCTTAGAAACTGAATTCCTCAACAAAACTCCTAAAATACAAAAGTAAAATCAAGAATCCATAAATGGGATAGTATTAGCCTGGAAAGCATCTTTACAGCACAGGAAACAAGAACATGAAAACAAGCCCGTGGAATGGGAGAAAATCTTTGCCACCTGCATCTCAGAGCATTAATCTCCAGGATATACAAAAAGCTCAAAAAAAAAAAAAAGCCCACAAATAACCCAATCAATAAATGGATAAAGGAACTGAACAGGCACTTCACAGAAGTGCACAGAAGAAGAAATAAAAATGGTCAGCAAGTATATGAAAAAATGTTCAACATTTCTAGCAATTAGAGAAATGCAAATTAAAACTACACTGAGATTTCATCTCCAGTCAGAATAGCAATTATCAAGAATACAAGTAACAATAAATGTTGGTGAGGATGTGGGGGAAAAGATACACTCATACATTGCTGGTATGACTACAAATGGGTTTAGCCACTCTGGAAAGCTGTATGGAGATTCCTCAGAAAACTTGGAATGGAACCACCATTTGGCCCAGTTATCCCACTCCTCAGTATATACCTAAAGGTCTTAGAATCAGCATACTATAGTGATAGCCACATCAATGTGTTTAGCAGTTCTATTCACAGTAGCTAAACGATAGAACCAACCTAGGTGCCCTTCAGCAGGTAAATGGATAAAGAAAATGTATATATACACAATGGAATAATACTCAGCCATAAAGAATGAAATTATGGCATTTGCCAATAAATAGATGGAATTGGAGACTGTGATGCTAAGTGAAATAAGCCAATCCCAAAAAACCAAAGGCCAGTGTGTTTGCTAACACAAAATGGTGGGAGTATGGGCGAATAGAAGTTCATTGGATTAGACAATAAGGAGGAGCCAGAAGGGTATTGAGAAGAGAGTAGAATGTATTGGACATAATGTTCCTATGTTCATATATGAATACATGACCAGTGAAACTCCACATCATGTACAACTGCAAGAATGGGATCCTAATTACAATAAATTGTACTCCTTGTGTGTATAATATGTCGAATACACTGTACTGTCATGTTTATCTAAAAAGAACAAATAAAAAATAAAATTTCAATTAATCAGCCCCCTGAAGTTCCTTAACAGCGACCTTAGGCAAATTACTTAAATTCTTCATGTTTCTACGCCAAAAGCAGGGAATGCTAATCAAGACCTCAGAGGGTTTCTGTGAGCATCTGTCTCTAATGATATCCAGTATTACTAAACTAGTTACTTTTCTTTAATTAGCCCTTTCCTGTTTCTGACATTCTACTTTACCCCCACCTCTTGCATTTCAACTTGAGTCATGAATCAGGCAGAGTTGGCAGTGTATCAAAGAGGTAGGCACATGGTTCTGTGTATTACCAAGCCCATTAATCGTTGGTGGAGGCTGTTGGATATTTTAAGTCCTGAGATTCATAGAAGTTGGAAAGTATTCCTCTACTCCGTGGCCACTGCTCATCCCACTTAGGAAATTCTTTTTCCTCATCTAAAGACATCCAGTCACAGTATGACCTATGGAACTGGGCTAGAAGATACACCTTCGTAACAGGATTTTTCATTCAGTGTTTACTGTGTGTTGTATACTGCCTGACACTTAATGGTTTTAATCACTTAATACCCCTCTAAGGTATTACAGTTATTAGCTTCAGTTTACAAATAAGAACACTAAAGCACAGTGAGTGACATGCCCAGGAATTCCACTAAATAGGAGAGCTAGGCTGTGTACTCAATAACTTGCTATCACTCTCCTAAGAGAAAGCAAAGCTTTGAGTAAACAAAATGTTACTTTGATCAACCACAAATTGAAAAGTGGAGACTTGAGTATTTGCTGTATTTGTGAGTTTTTGCCTATTGCTCCTGTATGGAGATCTCTTTCTAATGAAGGGTGAACTTGTCTTCACTTGTAGCAGTTGGGGGAAGAGAGTTATTAGAAGTATATATAGCAACTACCATTTGTCAGACATTGTCTTGAGGAAGAAGAGTCCAAGGAATGAAGTGCCAGTTTACCTAAGTAGCTTAATGGCTTTTAAAGAGTTGTAGCCATCAAAGAAATTCTGGAGACTTTCTCATCATGCATAAACCTTTCCACATAGCTACTTATTTAGTAAGTATTTGGGTTTTGATGTTGTCACTTTTCTTACAAA
This sequence comes from Callospermophilus lateralis, assembly GCF_048772815.1. Lineage (NCBI taxonomy): Eukaryota > Metazoa > Chordata > Mammalia > Rodentia > Sciuridae > Callospermophilus > Callospermophilus lateralis. The sequence goes on along the minus strand of NC_135306.1, from coordinate 68,774,387 downwards.
TTTAGAAATTTACAGTTTTACTATAGGAACAACTGACTCATCTGATTTGATTAATTGATGTTGAGAATATTCATTTCTTCGTTGGTAAGTAGCAGTAGTGTTTAGTTGAATACTTTTTGAGCAGTTCTTTCTCCAAACTGTGGAGAAATGGGATAGATCTCATTTTATAAAATACTGTGCAATGTTTATCACCCCCATTTCACAGGGAAGGAAACTGAGGTTTTTGTTTTTGTTTTGTTTTGTTTTGTTTTTTTGTGGGTTTTTGGGGGTATAGGGATTGAACTCAGGGGCACCTCACCATTGAGCCACATCCCCAACCCTATTTTGTATTTTTATTTAGATAAAGGGTCTCATTGAGTTGCTTAATGCCTCATTTTTTGTTGAGGCTGGCTTTGAACTCGATCCTCCTGGCTCGTTTCCTGAGCCACTGGAATTATAGGCATGTACTACCGTACCTGGAAGGAAACTGAGATCTTAAAGAAGTGTTGTAGGTAGTAAGTAGAGAGGCTTGGATGCCAACCCAGGTATTGTGTCTTTTTTTTTTCTTTTTTTTTTTTTTCCTGGTACTGGGAATTTAACTCAGGGGCCTTTTATCCCCAGCCTTTTTTTTTTTTTTTTTTTTAATTTAGAGACAGGGTCTCACTGAGTTGTTTAGGGCCTCAGCCTCCCAAGCCTTTGGGAGTGTGCACCACGGGTCCTGGCAGATGTTGTGTCTTTAAGTCTTGTGCTCTTACCGCTTCTCTGTTCTGTGGACTAACATGGAATTTCTTCTGGGCAGAGACCAAATCTTAATCATTGTCACCCAGCTCAGTGCCTAGGTTGTTATATATGCTTACAGAATTTTTGAGTGAATGAATAATTTGAAGATGTGTAAGGGAGGATCTGTCTCCCTGATTTATAGTTTGATTAAGAGGATAATATTTATATAAGTAACAAAGTAAGGTACATACAAAACAGATGAAAGATTTTTTTCTAGCTAGGTAGGTCAGGAAAGCCTTTATGGGAAAGATACACTTCAGAGTTCCTGAGATATAAAAGGTTTATTGTTATTGGTATAAATATTTGAACACAGGAGGCTATTTCTGGTGAAAAGAATAGCAAGTAGGTAAATCTCAGTTATGTCCAGAGAATAGAAGGTCAACTGATTAGAGATATGTTCCCAGAATGATGGGGTTTGGCTTTAGATGGAGCATGGCATGTGAAGGGAAATTGTGGAAAGCCAGGCAGAAAAGAAATTGGAACCAGGTTCTAGAAGGCTTCATTTTTCTAATACATATCTCCAGCACCCTGTGGTATAGTCTTACTCTACTAACTATAGTGTCTTTAAGAGCTGGCTGTGAGAAGTTCATGCGTCTTCTCGCATGCCATACTTTTCAATGGTCTTCAGTGCCTTTATAACCATATTCATTTAGTCTCTCATAGGTGCTCCAGTAACTATTAATTTTGCCTTATAATTATTTATATGGTCTCTCCAACTAGTGGGTAACTTTATCAAGGGTAAAATCTGGTTTCATTTACAATTGTATCCATTCTTTCAGTTACAAGGGTCCAATTTAATCTTTGCATATTGTCAGTACTTATGTTTGTACAATTAAATGACTGATGGCATAGACTAATAAATTAAAAGTGTATTTTCCTTGGCAAATATTAAAATAGTGCCTAAAACTATTAAAAGAATAAACAAGTTAATTTACATATTTATAGGCATATTATGTTTTTGCATGTAATAACATAATAGGAAGAATGCAGGTCAAAAATAAATGTGTGTTAATCCTACTGTTGCTTATGTATTAAACATTACAGTATGTTCCATAGTGATGAAATCATGGAGCTCAAAATAAATGTTATTTTATTAAAATAGTATGAAAATATAATAATTGATTTTTTAAAAAATATTTTTAGGTGTAGATGGACACAACACAATGCCTTTATTTTTATATGGTGCCAAGGATCAAACCGGGATCCCACCCATGTTAGGGGAGAACTCTATCGCTGAGCCACAATCCCAGCCCCAACAATAATTGATTTTGTTAACTAGAATATATTTAAATGACGATAGAATACACTTAAGTGTGTTTGTTCTTAGATTTTAAAAATTTATCTATTACTTACACACTGAAAATATCCCACTTAATGTAGACAGACATTTCAATTGCAGTATAATTGATTTGTTAAAAGCACTAAGTAAGTTGTCAGATACTAATTCAATGTCTATGGGCAAATTGCTTAAACTTTGAGTATCTCATTTTCCCTGTCCGTAAAGCTGAGTAAGTGTATCTTGGACCATGATTATGAGAATATAGTGAAAGAATGTGAATAAAGTACTTAATATGTCTGGTACAGAGTAATGGTAAATAAGTTATAGCAATCATTTTTATTATTTTATTTGGTTGGCACTTAGATACACACTTGGTAGGGTTACCTGATTTAGAATTTAATAATCCTGGTTTAATAATCTGAATTCTAGAATCTAGAATTCTCCTTTATCTAAATTTTACTGATTTTATTTTTAAAATAGGCTTATGGAGCTTATTAGAATATGTTGAAATTTTGTCAAGACCATGATTGGTAAATAGCTTATGAATATGAGTAGGCTATTCTAGGTGAATGATAAGTCACAAACAAATGAAAAAAAAAGTTTATATGAATAAATGTAAAAGTATAAAATTAAAAACAGTGCAATTTTTAAAATTCATCACACTGATTTTTTAAAAACAATTATATAGGTCAGAATTAGAGGGACATAAATACATTTATGTTATTCTTGTCAGTATACATAGATGCAATCCACTTGGAGGACAATTTGGAAATGCTTAGTAGGAGCCATACTGGTTTTTATATTGATTCAACATGGTAGTTCTACTTCAGGAAACACATCATAAAAAAAGGATCTATAAGATACAACATCTGTTTAAAATATTTATAGTAGTTTTATCATTGCTATAGTTATGTAAAAATATGCAAAGAGGGAAAATTTTGTAGGAAATTTTAAATGAATTATGTTAAATGGGTTGTATTATGAGTGATTTTTTTCCTTTTGAACATTTGCACATATTTGATATTTATGAAATTAAATGAAAGTGGTTAGAAATTATTTCTTTTCCTTGGTAAATATTAGTGCCAAAACTACTGAAAGAATGAAGTGGTTAATTATTTATTGGCATATTGTAAAGTTGTTTCAAGGTCTGAGTTTTAGAAAAGGTAGGCCTAAGTGGAAGAAAGTCTTGAGGATAATCTTCAGTTTAGAGCCAGGTATCTGTCTTTAAATTAATACGACCTGAGATATATGCTGTTATATGACAGAAAAGGAGAGAACCTTAAGATAAAGAAACCAAGATTTAAAGGTCAAGACTATTTGTTTTTAAAATTACTTCTCTTTATTTTAGAATTGATAGATGTCACGTGTACCCTGCTGCTTTTAAACCCAGACTTTACCACGGCATGGAATGTAAGGTATGTAGTTTTCATCAGTGATAAGATAAAATTTGTCTAGATTTCTTAAGTCTTAGAAGTTCTGTGAGTTGTTAGCTGTTTGAAAAATGAAATGTAAACCATATGTTCAGGGCATCCTACATTTATTTCTTCAACCCCTTCTTCATAATAACTTCATAGCAATTCTAACACATAAACCATGCTCCTTTTTGCATTTCTGTATTCTATAAACTTTTGTCTAAAATATAAATGTCCATGTTGAGTTTTGTTTGATATATGCTTTTACTTTTCTTCCTTTCTAGGGATTACAGGCAACTGGCATAATTGATTGGATTATAAGGTGTGTGAGAAGTTCTGTAGTACACTAGAAAGTGCATAGGATGGGGATTCAAAGCCAAGAACTTTTAGTCTCAGTTTTATCACTAATATTGAGGGGCATATCATTCAAAAATCTCTGATACTCAGTAGCTTGGTGTCACATTTTTTTTATATATTACATTCTTTGATTCTGATTATTGCAGCTTTCAAACCCAAAATATTTGATAGAAATATCACAATTCAGATCAAGATTTATTTCATATTTCCCATAGAAAAGAGCCAGAGATAATAATTCTCTATCTTTAAAGATGGCTTAAGTCATACTTTAATTTTATGTATTTTAAGCAATCACATTTTGAGTTGCTACTGAATTTCATGTGTGCAATGGATTTTTAAGAAGATAAGTTCTATTATATGTCTTTTCACACTGTCCTTTGAATAATTAATAGTTAGCTATTTTTAAAGAGTATAAATATAAATATAAAAAGTATAGAATAAGATGTAAAATAAGATTTTATAATTTTAAAAATCTGATTCTTGTGAAAAGCATTGCAATGGTAAAGGAATAGATTAATGTTTATTGAGAGGTTACTATATGCTTGGGATTGTCCTGTGACTTTATATGTTATGTTGTGTTTCAAACAATACTTGACAACATTTGTTCATTCATCAAATATTTATCAATTAACTTATATACTAGGTCTTAGGTCCTGGGGCTAAAACCATGAATAAAACAAACAAAAATTCCTATTCTTGTGGAATGTTTATTTTAAAAGGGGAAGAAAAGCAATAAGGACATTTATAAGTGAAATATATAGCAGGCCACTTGGTGATAATTCCTGTGGAGAAAAAGTAGGAAAAGAATGTAGGGAAGGCCAAAAGCAGAACAGGAGGAATGGCATTACAGTTTTAAATAGGTGTCATTTGAGCAATCCTTCGATTTCTTGGGTGAAAAGCCTTCCAAGGAGAAAGAACAACAAGTGGAAAAGCCATCAGTATTGCCTGCCAGTGTTCCTGGTTGTTCTGGGACAGCAAGGAAGCCAGTGTAGCTAGAGGATCATGAATGAATGTTAGTGTAAGAGATGTGCTCAGAGAAACAGGCCAGTTCTCACAAGGTTTAACTGTTGTAAGGACTTTGACTTTGGATAAAACAAAGTCATTCAAGGTTTTCAAGCTAAGGAGGGATATTAACTTAGGTTTTAAAACTCTGATTCCCGGGGTTGGGATTGGGGTTGTGGCTCAGTGGTAGAGCACGTGTCTAGCATGTGTGAGGCACTGGGTTCGATTCTCAGCACTGCACAGTAAAAGTCCAACAACAACTAAAAAAGGGGAAAAAAAAGTATATATATAATATATATACATATATACATATATCAAAAAATTGAGAAGTGAAAAATGAATTTTAAAAAAATCTCTTGTTTCCTGTGTGGAAAGTAGACTATAAGGAGTGTAGGGAGTGATTGGGAAGTTAGGGAGTACTTCCAATAATTAAGGTGAGAGATGTTGAAGAACAGCTCAATAGAAGTGGTAAGAAGTAGTGAAATTTTAAGCTTTAGAAAATAGGAAGAAGGGAGGCAAGTCTTACTCTGTTTTTTGCTCTGAGTTTACCAAAATGGAAATGTGTGGAAGAGGAGTATATTTGGGAGGTAGGGGTAGGTGTTAGTTGGCAGTTAATAGTTTCAGTTTAGGACATGTTAGGTTTTATCTGTATTTCTATATTATCTGCAGTTCAGGGAGGTGTTCTGGGCCAGATATAAATGTGGGGATTGATAACATATAGATGGTTTGAAAGCCATGAAACTGTTGGGATCTTTTTTTGGAGTGGGTATAGATAGTGAAAATAACCAGTCCAAAGACTGAGTCCTGGGACACCATAGTATTTTAACAGTTGCATACTCCAATACAGTAGCCATTGGCCACAAGTGGCCAAGTAACCCCAAAGTGAAATATATCAATGATTTTTATATTGATAACTCCTTGAAATTATAAAATTTTGGATATACTGAATTAAGTGAAATACATTTGTATTTATTTCTAATATAACTTAGACAATTTAAAATCTTACATATGCTTACTTTTGTGACTCATTGTATTTCTATTGGATAGTACTGTTTTAGCATTTCAAGATGAGGAAGAATCAGCAAAGAGGACTTTTAGGAAGGTACTGTGGCTTAACAGTTGAGAACTTTCTCATATGAGGGGGCCATGTCTTATTTCTTTTCCCCTTATATTTCTCTAGTGCCTGGCACATAATACATAAGTGAAAAAAACATGAAGATAATAGAGAGAGGGGAGTATTACATTTTTATTTATGTTATGATATTCCTCATCGTTTGAGAAGAACTGAAAATCTCAGCAAAAAATTAACTAGCATAACATATATACACATCTGTATATATGTGTATACACACATACATATATATACACACACATATATGTGCACACACACACATTGTTTATTGTATATTTTTAAGGCAGTGCAGTGTAGGAGAAAGAACCTACTCTTAGAGAATTTAGTTCTGTTTCATCAGTTATCAGTCAGCTTAAGACAAAACTTTAAATTTCTCAAAGAGTTTTATTATCTGTGAACTAAAAGATTTTTAATTTTCATGTTTCTTTTGAAACTTGTTTTTTTTTTTCATTACATGTGATTGGTCTTATGAAGGGCCATTGTCTCCTGGATGAGTAGAAAGGGAATCTTGATTTTTAAAAAGTCAATTGCAGGTATGTGTTCTAGTAAATTTTATTTATTAGTATAACTGATTGATATTTAAAGACATAGAATTATGGGTAAATTTTACATTCTGAGTAAAAATCAACCAGCTTTGGAAATAAACTGGTCTAACATGTAAGGTCTCTATTACAATACTCTGCACTTTGTTTACTTGTTTGTATATTTCTTTTGCAGTAATCCTGGGAGACATTGGGTCATTTTTTACTGTATTTTACAAACTGGTAAAAGATAATACTCCTCTAGTTCAGTTTGTAAGTACTGTGGTCTCAGGGGGAAAATAGGGACATGAACAAGTTTTTGAGCTAGCTCTTGTAGTGAGTGATGCATATGCTGGGCTTTGTGGCACATTCTTGTAACCCCATCTATTCCAGAGGCTAAGGCAGGAAGATCACAAGTCTGAAGCTAGCCTCTGCAACTTGGAGAGATCCCGTCTCAAAATTTTATTAAAAAAAAGGGATGGGGCTAGGGATGTAGCTCATTGGTAGAGCACCCCTGAATTCAGTTCCCAGTATAATAAATTAATTAATTTTTAAAATTCTGCTAGTTATAAAAAGCTATTTTTTCTACTTTCAACATTTGTGGATTACTTGATGAAAGGTTGATTTCATAATAATATCCAATTTTTTTCATTAGTTAAAGCAAAACATCTTTGAGCAATTTGAAGAGCCGACACAAGGCTCCAGGGATTCAAGTTCTTCATTCAGCATATTGATTTAAATTGGTAACTATAATTTGAAGATTTTATGTTTGGTTTTGACTCTTGGAGATAGGAAACCTTCAATGAGTTACTGAACCTCTCGAAGTCTCAGTTTCCTCATCTGTAAAATTGAGATTATATTAGATTAAACCGTATGAAATTGGTTTTTTCTTTTTTTTATTTATTTCTTACCTACATGACAATAGTAGAGTGCATTACCTTCATAATTTTTCATTCACAGCACAATTTCTTTGTAACTCTGTATAGAAAGTATTTTCACACCAAATTATGCCATTATACATGAGCTCTTTTATATTTTTTTGCATACAATTCTTAATACACTTTTTATACCACCATTTATCATATCTCTGTTTGTATATAAGGTATGTTAACACCAAATTCACATCTTCATACATGAATTTTGTATAATGATGACCCTCTCCTTCCACTATTCTAGCTATTCTCCTTCTCCCTCTCTTTCCCTCCCACCCCTATTCTCTATCTAGAGGTAATTTTCCTCCCATGCTCTCCCTCCCTACCCCACTTTGAGTCACCCCCCTTATATCAGAGAAAACATTTTGGCATTTGTTTTTTGGGGATTGGCTAACTTCACTTAGCGTAATCTGCTCTAATGCCATCCATTTCCCTGCAAATGCCATGATCTTATTGTTTTTTAGTGCTGAGTAATATTTTATTGTGTATAAATGCCACAATTTTTTTATCCATTCTTCCACTGAAGGACATCTAGGTTGACTCCACAGTTTAGCTATTGTGAATTGTGCTGCTATAAACATTGATGTGGCTGTGTCCCTATAGTATGCTGTTTTATAGTCCGAGAAGAGGAATAGCTGGGTCAAATGGTGGTTCCATTCCCAGCTTTCCAAGGAATCTGCAGACTGCTTTCCAAATTGGCTGCACTAATTTGCAGTCCCACCAGCAGTGTATGAGTGTACCTTTTTCCCTGCATCCTCGCCAACACTAGTTGTTGTTTGTCTTCATAATGGCTGCCCCTCTTACTGGGATGGTATCTTAGCATAGTTTTAATTTGCGTTTCTCTGATTGCTAAAGATGATGAGCATTTTTTCATATATTTGTTGATTGATTGTATATCCTCTACTGAGAAGTGTCTGTTCAGGTCCTTGGTCCATTTATTGATTGGATTATTTGGGGGTTTTTTTGGTGCTTATCTTGTTGAGCTCCTTATATACCCTAGAGATTAGAGCTCTATCTGATATTCGAGGGGTAAAAATTTGTTCCCAAGATGTAGGCTCCCTGTTCACCTCACAGATTATTTTTTTTACTGAGAAAAAACTTTTTAGTTTGAATCCATCCCATTTGTTGATTCTTACTCTTATGCTATAGGCATCTTTAAGAAAGTTAGGGCCTAGCCCCACATGATGAAGATTAAGGCCTACTTTTTCTTCTATTAGATTCAGAATTTCTGGTTTATGAAATTGTTTTTGTACATATAAAAGCAGTTGAATCTCAACATCCTAGTGTTCATTTCTAACACCATTCTGTAAGAGAAGGAATTGGTTTTCTTGGGTAAATGGCTGATTCTAGGATCAAGGTAGGAAGTATACAAGATGAGCCTAAAGCATCTTATAAAGGAAGAAATGTGTTCAAAAATCAGCATGGTGAGGGTATGTTAAAGGAATATAAAACCTGTTGAAAGAGCTTTCAATAAGGCACTGAAATTATTTGAGCAACAAAGTAAATACATATCCACCCCTTTATCCTGGGGAGGTATGTGCCAAGACCCCCCAGCGGATGCCTGAAGCCAAGGAGAGTATGCTTTTTTCCACCAAGTGACTAATGGGCATGGATAAAGGGATGATTGACATCCTCAGCCATACAGACGAAATTTCATCCTGCTACTCAGAATACATGCACTTTAGAATTTGTGAATTATTTCTGGAATTTTCCATTTAAAATTTTCAAAACTACAGTTGATTGTGGATGACTTAAGTTTCAGATAAAGGGGACTATTGTAATATAGTAATGGCTTAGATCCCATATCCATAAGTCCATACTGATATAAATGAATCAATTAATAAGTAGGAGACAAATATCTTGTTAATTTATCTTATTTATCTGGATGGTTCCCTCAAGGATTTGGAGCTTAATTCCAGGCACCTTAATTGTGCAGTGAGGGCTAAATAAAAAATCATAGTGACTTCCTTCCTAAAAGTACTAAAGAAACCTGACATACATTACCTCAGCCCAGTAATCCAAATCAGCATCAATAGCATCTTGATACTATGTGTCCCTACTATGAATACATGAGAATGACCCTTTAGCTGTGTGGTCCTCCTCTGCCAAACCCATAACACTAATCTAATCACGAGAAATACAGTATATACAATACCTGACCAATACTTTCAAAACTATCAAGGCCATTAAAAGCAATGTAAATTTGAAGAGCCTAAGAAGACATAACAACTAAATACAATGTGGAATCGTGGATGGGACTTTGAAACAGAAAAAGGAATTTGGTAAAAACTAAGGAATTCTGAGTGAAGTGTGGACTTCCACTAATAATATATCATTAATCATCAGTTTTAATAAGTGAACCACAGTAATATAAGATGTTGATGAGGAAAACTGGGTGTGAAGTGTACAGGAATTCTCTGTATTATCCTTATAACTCTCTGTAAAAATATGGAAGTTATAAAATAAAAAGTTTATTTTTTTACAAAAGTTGAATACTAGCAATTTCATGTAACTCAACAAATACTTACTATAAGATTGTTGTGGTAGTAATTAGGTAACATATGTAAATCACTTAAAATAGTACCTGATTCAGGAAATGTTCTGTAGATGATAATTTTTACAAGGATGGCTGTTATTATTTTTGTTGCTTCAGACAGAGTAACTGAGATTGAGGGGAAAAAGATGGCATTTATTTACTCAACATTTATTATGTGCCAATTACTGAACTAACCAGTGGAGATCATACTCAAGATACAGTTTGAGATAAAAAATAGAAAAAGTTAAAAAGTAAAATAAACTTTGTGGAAGTATAAAATGTATAGTTATCTTCTAGAGAAGGGAAGCATGCTGCTTACTTTAGTAACTTCTGAAGGTTCCTATGGGCCTGTTTAACTATAGAGAACTAGCTGATTTTCACAATGATGAACAGGAGGACTTGAAAGGAAAGTGGTGAGTTTTTTTTTTTTCATATACTCTTCAGTTGTTGAACAAAATATACAGCAGAGATTAAGTTATTGTTTGAAAAATCTGCTTTTTGGAAAATCTCATTCCTTTTATAATTCTTTTTGTTGTTTTTTAAAGTCCCTCATTCTTTTTCCTTCTCACCCTTTGTTAGAAGGCAGCCCTCATAATTTCTTTCCACAAAGATTATACCTAAATTATGGTACTTTCTTCACTAACTCTGTTCTCTAATCTTCAAAAAATACCAACGCCTTTTCCCCTTCGAGTTAGTTCTCTCCATGATTATTTGATGATCCTAGTTTCATTCCTCCTCTGTAAGCAGTGTCTCATTTGGGAATTTTAGCATTATTTATAACAGTGACTATCATCACAACAGCCTTTTTTTTTTTTTTAAGCTATCTAGTAGTTTTCCAGAGCTTATCATATCTTGTTTGAATTAGAGTACTTTTTGAGTCCATGAATGAATGGAAATTTTATCTCCAGCCATATTCTTACTTGAAACTCAAATTTATTAGAGCAATTATTGTTTTTTAATTATATCTATAGGATGTGCAATTGCCATAATGTAACCACTTAGTATACTTCTTTTTAAGGTGTCTTTTAAAAATTTGTTTATAACAGTGTACAACACTTACAAGTGTTCAGTCCTGCTTCTAGGAATGTTTATTAAATTGATATTTAAATTTTGCTTTCTTTTTTATGATTCTGTGGCATTCATAGATATCATTGATTAAAGTTGTTTCAGACTGTGTTATCTTCCCCAAATGCTACTTCATTGTTCAAAAGAAATTCATTGTCCATAATTACAGAAATTTAGTAAAGAGTTAGTTATTTAGTTAATTAGTTAGTTAGTTAGTAAAGAGGTGACTCCCTCTTTTCTGAAGAAAAAATTTATTAAATATCTTATATCTGGGAATAAAAAAAGCAGTTGAAAATAAGGACAAGTCTTGAATTTAGTAAATGGAAATTAAGGTTAATACAATAAATTCTCTATAATAGTGGGTTTGAACCTTAATATTTCTCATCTGAAGGGCTATTAAAACACAGATTACTTGCCCACTTTTATTAAAACACAGATTACTTGCCCACTGTTTCTCATTCAGTGTGTCCAGGTGAGGCCTGAGCATTTGCATTTATCCTAAGTTCCAGATGAGGACTGATGTTGGAACCACATTGAAAAGCACTGCTTTACAAAGTAGTTAAAAAAGAGCAATCTTTTACCTCCTTTTACTTCATAAATATTCCTACTTATAGTATACAAAAAATATTACTGATCTCAGAACAGAGAACATCTAAGACTATAAAAGCAATTGACTTGCATTACATTTCTTTTTAATGATAAATAGGTTTCCTGTCCATTGAAAAGAAAATAGTTCATAAATCCATTTATTAAAATGACTATAAACCTTCTGGGTGTTGCTTCAAATTATAAAATTACTAACCTTAAAACAATTATAAAATACAAGTATTCTTGTCACTAATTAGTATTTTCATTAAAAAGGAAGTTATTTTCCTTACCAAATAAAAATTTAGAAATAGTTTATTGCTACTAAAAAGAATTTTTATGGTATTTAGGAACCAAATCCATCTAATCCAATATAAGAGATTGACTCTGGTTTTGTCGAGTAGAAACTAATCTAAAATAAATTAATAATCAGCTCTACCCCAAGAAGGACATTTTAGAATTAATAAGTAAGAGCAAATGATTTGATTTTATTATAAAATAATAGATATATTGAGAATTGGGAAGTATAATAAAAAATACCAGCATCTATTATGCAAAACTTATTCAAGAAATTAAATGTTAAATTTTATTTAGTGAAAAATATGTACCAAATACTTTTGTGATGTTCTTTATAACTGCACAGAAGCTTTGGTTGGGTTTGACCATCTTTAAAACAACAAAAACCTTATATATCTATTACTTTTGTTTATATTCAAGAAAGAGTGGCCCAATATATCAGGGCCATGCAGCTATTTCACCTGGTAATACCTCTTTTGGAAACTTATCCCAAATAATAGTACAAAATAAACAAGTTACAAGCACAAGCGTTTTGGTTTTTCCCCACAATTCTTTTAGAATAGCAAAAAGTTAGAAGCAACCTAAAATGTAACAGTGGGAGAAAGGACATTAAATTACATCACAGCTACTGAATGAAAACTATGACCATTCACAGTGTTCATTACAAAAATTATATGGAACTATAGGAGAATTCTTAAGATGTGGTGAGAGCAAGATATAAAATATATTTGCATGCGGGAAAGAAGGAACTATTCAAAAATAAAAATAATTCTATTTATTAGGATAATGATTCAACAGATTTTTTTTTCCTTACGTTTCAATCATGTTGTGTTTGGGTTTTTTGTTTTGTTTTGTTTTGTTTTTTTAATATGTACATTCTTTCATTGTTGTTTGGGGGATTATTTATTTTTTGATAATGAACTAGACCATATCATGTTCTATTTAAGAAGCTAGAGCACTTCTTGAACACTGTTGGATCTGTCTTAGAAATACTGCTCTCAAGTCATGTAACTTTTAGAAATGAGATAGGCTAGAAAATACCTTTACTATCCCAAATACTTAACTAAAGTTCTGTTGTTTATTTAAGAACTTCTTTTTCTGCTTATTAGTTATTTTGAGATTATGAGAATACATTCTTGACAACTGTGTATGACATATTTATGACAGTTTTATATGCCACAGTGGCTTGGAGTATTCTCTTTCTCTCCAATTCTTAGAAATTCACTTCACAATGAGGTTATATTAAAAGTCATTCAGAATGTTTGAATAGAAGAATAAAGTAATGTTTTGTTTTGTTTTTTAATTTTTCTTTTACAGGAAAGAGCTGATCCTCTCTGGCACTTTAAATCCAATTAAGGACTTACATCTAGGAAAACTGGCCTTAACTAAGTTTCCAAAGAGTCCAGAAACATGGATTCACAGGTGTGATTAATTTACAGCATAGTATTCTTGTTTAGAATTAACAATGACTGGAGAAAGAAATAGCATTGTGAAGTAGGGTTGTGTTGATTCAAAGCCTGAATTCTAAAGTCATGTTACCTACATTTCCAATCTAGGACTATCACTGGCTACCCAAATGCTTGTAAGAAATGATTTAACCTCTTCAATTCTCGGTTTTTACATTGCTAAATGGCAGTAATTATTACACTCATGTCATGGGGTTAACAGTTCAAGGTACATGGGAACAGTACCACATGTAAACACTACCAAGGTGCCTGTCATGTATTAAATACTTAGTAAACATTAGCTACTGGTAACTGTGGTAATGTGAAGACTGCATTTAGAGATTCAACTACAATGAGCATCTTGCATTTGGATGTGTTGGGTTGCATTCCTGGTAAAGAAGCTGGTGGTGATTGTTATGGTTATTCAAATTAACTTATAAAGGAAGCTAAAGGCAGCTAAGACAAAGGGTGCATAGGCTGAGCTATAATTACTAGAATCACTAATGCAAAGAGTAATTTTAAAGACCTGAGGTAGTGAGATGGAAATAAGGACCCTCAAAATCATGGCCAGCCAGAAGCTTATTTGTCTTATTTATAACTGCTTTTATTTGACTACAATTGAATGAAAAGGGTTTGCTGCCTAGTGATAATGGAGAAGTTACTCTGTAGTCTATTCTCACTAAGCCACTTATTTTTAATTGTGGGCATTTTTATTTATTTCAGTATAAGGAATCTTAGGTATAATTGTTCCTTTGGCTAGCATTTCAAGGGAGCTCCTCTCAAACCACAGTTGTATTTTCTTATTTACTAGAAATTGGAATAGGCCTTAGAGAGTCATGGCATTGTGTGGGGGCTTAAAAAGGGATGGGGCAGGGCAAGGAAAATATTAAAAATGCATTCATCAATTATTGAGTGTCTTTAGTTTTTTAATGAAGTAATAATTTTGTTAAACAAAACCTATTATTTAAACAGGATGAATTGAGTTTTCTTATTCAATTTTCTGTACCTCTGGGTCAGAAATTTTTAGTCTAAAAGACTGCTTTCATAAGAGGAAAATGTTTGTACAACCAAAAGCATTAAGTAGTTAGAAATGCTTTTTACAGCTTTTGGTTTAAATGCATGCTAGTACAGATCTTAAATAGACAAAGGGAAAAATCTATGGATAAAGACATTTTAAAACATCTTCTGATGGTTTAAATTATGTTGTATTCTTCCTAAATTTTATGCTGCAATATAGAAATTTTGCATAATGAAAGCTTTCCAAGCACAGCTTCTCATTTGCACACAAATATACATAGGGGTCAGGCATGCACATGTAATTAAAGATGTGAACCATGACTCTGCTGCTAATATTTACCAGCCATTAATTAATACTCCATAACCGTCACCACTACACATAAATACACAGACTTGTTCCTTTTACGTTTCTTGGCCAAATGGAGTTGTGGGAGTTGTCATTCAAAACTGATGATATTCTTTTTTTGACAGATTTTAAAGTTTTAGAAAGTATTTCCTTTCCTGTTTGTCCTGTTTTAGTCATACTCCTAAATTTAATTGTCTTCAAAACAGCAAGCCCTTCTTCTCTCAAAATTAGGCTTATAGATAGGACTGTTTTGCATTAATAAATAAATGCAGAGAACACTGAACAAAGAATACTGTCTTTTTTCCTCTCTGGTTTATGTTCTTTCCTCATTTTTCCCAAATGCTTTCTTAACAGGCGATGGGTGCTACAACAGCTAATTCAGGAAACTTCCTTGCCTTCCTTTGTGACCAAAGGAAATTTGGAAACAATCCCTTCAGAGAGGACACAGCGACTAATACAAGAAGAGATGGAAGTCTGTGGTGAAGCAGCAGGGAGATATCCAAGCAATTATAATGCCTGGTCTCATCGCATCTGGGTGTTACAACACTTGGCCAAGCTAGATGTCAAGGTAGGGCTATTATTCAGTCCCAGTGGCAGACTATCAGCCTGCCCTTTAAATCTTCCTCAAAAGAATTTAAAGCTGTAAAGGAGTAGAGGAAGTAATGGTTCGGTAGCATGAACAGATCATGACTGCTGATACCCCTAGAGAACACTTGGCAATTATGGAAGTGTTTTCATTATTCACTAGTGTGGTTCTGGGGCACCAGCAAGGCTAGTGCATTGGTAGACAAAGGGAGGCTAAACCATTCAGGGAAGGTTGAGCACTCACTTTGTCCTGAAACAAGAAAAGATTATTAAGCCTTTTAGAATTTGGAACTATTTTTTGGTAGTCTCTAGTTATATGCTCACTGTGCTGAATCAACTGGCTATCTTTTCCCAATATCCTCTCCTGGAAGTTGGGAAAGAAGAGGAGGTACAGAAGATACCACCCAGGTGTTCCCACATTTGACAGAGCCTGTAAATTATCTGAAGTTTCCTAGGTTCTATTTCAGGCCTAAAAATCAGAATGAGGTTGAATCCACAGATTCAGAGAATTATTTGGATGCAGTGTGAGGTTGGAACCTCTCATAACCTAATTTCAGTTTTAAAATGAGGAGATGGAGGTTTCCAGAGAATTTTAATAGTTTAGAGTTAGCCACAGTTGTACCATATATTATTCATCACTGAAATCAGGTATGGCTTGTGCTTCTTTTTATATATTACAGCATCTCAATTTCCCTCCCCCCTTTTTTTTCTTATGGCATTTTAATGCCATAAGAATCTCGAGTACTTATTTCCTTCTTCCTACATCTCCCTTTGCATGTTCTCATTCCCTATTTTATTTCCTAGCCAGAGATTCTTCCAGAACAAATAAGAGATTTTTTACTTTTAGGAGATTTTAAGCTAACAATTTTGGAAGAGAATCCCTTTTCCTTTCAGTTTATATGGCTATGAGTTTCAGGAGTGGAGTCCACCTGCTGGAGTAGAAAAAAGATCAAAACTTAGACTCCCATCAGCCTGAGTCCAAATTCTGCCCTTACCAGCTATATATAGGAAAGTGAGGCTTTAATGTTTTTACTTTCGAAATGTGGAGTCTACTCTCTGCCTCTGGGTTATTTTGAGAATTATTGCCTGAATTAATTTGTGGAAAGTACTGGGCATCTCAGAGAGGTTTGCTAAATTTTAGTTTTTTTTTTTTTTATCTGCTCTTCCATGAATAAAAAATTTAGGTAAAATTGGCTATCAGTTTGCTTGATCAATTCAGTGTAATTTATTCATGAAAAAGTGCCAACCCCCCCATCATTCCCAGCCACTCTTCTGTGTACTGGTTGTGATAGTAAAGACAAGAACTTGCTATCAAAAAATTGAAACTGGTTGAGGAAGCAAATCAACACTTACAAAGCAGCATGTACTTGAAGGGACTGGGGGAATCTCAGGATACATGTAAGAACAGAGAAATGGCTCTTCATCTAGGTCTTTGGAAACAGCTGAGGCTGGAAGCATGCATACAAGTTCTTTGATGTGTTGTCAGTGTTATGAAGTACTTTAGAGCTGTTTGTTTCAACTCCACAGTTTGATAATGGGGAGAGTAGGAGTGGAGGATAGAGCGGAGGTTTGTGGGTCCAAAGGAAGGCAGACTCCAGGTGAGCTGAGAGGTCTTTGGAAACACTCCCGCCTGCCATGTTGTAGACCTTTTCAAGTAACATTTCATAAAATCAGGAATAAGGGACCAAGATACAATTTTTGTTACTTGAGACCATCATATGTTAAAAATGATAGCTTATTAGTGGACTCTGGCTGAGCTGCCTGGATTTACTGATAGGCTCACATGTTGTCAGCCTTCCTTGACCTACCTTGGGAGGTGTGGGAGCCTGCTGTTCTTTCTGTCACTGCCACCACTGCAGCATCTTTTGTTCTCATTGTTTTCAGAAAAGAGTGCTGAGTTTTCAAAATCCCTTTTCTGTTGTTACAAGCCATTGGACCCAGCTAGGATAACATGTTCTGCTATGCTTTGTCTACTAGAGGAAGCAATATCAAAAGTATTAGTAATCTAGAGCAACTAAAAAATACATGAAAATAAACTGGCATTTTTTAGTTAGAAAATTCAAAATGACTTTTTAAAGTGCTAGTATCCTTTATGATATGAGTATGAAAATAAACATTGTAAAAATTGTTATCTTAAACAGCCCTGCTTCCAGGAATTCATCATAAAGAAATAATAGGATGTGGTATTGTGTAATGATAAAAGGTTATATTCTGTGTTTATGCAGGCTAATTTGCATCCTGACTCTACCTCCAGTTTGCTCTGTAACCTTGAGGAAGTTAGCCTCTCTTTTAACTTTTGGCTTCCTTTTCCTGTCTCATCCACTGATGCACATTGAATGGACAGATTCACATGAAGTGGCTCTTACTAAGAGCCCAATAAACATTGGCCATTATATTAAATATGAAGGTCTGATATATAAAAGTAGCATTTATAATAGTTAAAAACTTGAAAGACTAATTCTCCAAAATTGAGGGACTAGCTACATTACAGTTTATCACAGATTAGAATATTTTATTGCTCCTAAACATAGTACTTAGATAATTATTTATTTATTTATTTATTTATTTTTATTTTTTTCATCTTTCATACATTTGATTCAAGTGAGTTATGCATTTCCATTTTTACCCCAAATACAAATTGCAGAATCACATCAGTTACACATTCACAATGTTTACATAATGCCATATTAGTGACTGTTGTATTCTGCTGACTTTCCTATCCCCTACTATCCCCTCTCCCCTCCCCTCCCATCTTCCTTCTCTACCTCATCTGTTGTTGTTCTGTTCTCTCCCTTACCCCCCCTTCCCCTCACAACCTCATATATGTGATTTTGTATAACGATGAGGGTTTCCTTCCGTTTCCATGCAATTTCCCTTCTCTCTCCCTTTCCCTCCCATCACTCATCTCAGTTTAATGTTAATCTTTTCCTCATGCTCTTTCCCCCTGTTCAGTTCTTAGTTGCTCTCCTTAAATCAAAGAAGACATTTGGCATTTGTTTTTTAAGGATTGGCTAGCTTCACTTAGCATAATCTGCTCTAATGCCATCCATTTCCCTGCAAATTCCATGATTTTGTCATTTTTTAGTGCTGCTATGATCATTGATGTGGCAGTATCCCTATAGTATGCTCTTTTAAGGTCCTCAGGGAATAGTCCGAGGAGGGCGATAGCTGGGTCAAATGGTGGTTCCATTCCCAGCTTTCCCAGGAATCTCCATACTGCTTTCCATATTGGCCGCACCAATTTGCAGTCCCACCAGCAGTGTACAAGTGTACCCTTTTCCCCACATCCTCGCCAGCACTTATTGTTGTTTGACTTCCTAATGGCTACCAATCTTACTGGAGTGAGATGGTATCTTAGGGTGGTTTTAATTTGCATTTCTCTGATTGCTAGAGATGGTGAGCATTTTTTCATGTACTTATTAATTGATTGTATGTCCTCTTCTGAGAAGTGTCTGTTCAGGTCCTTGGCCCATTTGTTGATTGGGTTATTTGTTATCTTATTGTTTAATTTTTTGAGTTCTTTGTATATTCTGGAAATTAGGGCTCTATCTGAAGTGTGAGGAGTAAAGATTTGTTCCCAGGATGTAGGCTCCCTATTTACTTCTCTTATTGTTTCTCTTGCTGAGAAAAAAATTTTTAGTTTAAGTAAGTCCCATTTGTTTATTCTTGTTATTAACTCTTGGGCTATGGGCGTACTATTAAGGAATTTGGAGCCTGACCCCACAATATGTAGATTGGAGCCAACTTTTTCTTCTATCAGGTGCAAGGTCTCTGCTTTGATATCAAGCTCCTTGATCCATTTTGAGTTAACTTTTGTGCATGGCGAGAGAAAGGGATTCAGTTTCATTTTGTTGCATATGGATTTCCAGTTTTCCCAGCACCATTTGTTGAAGATGCCATCCTTCCTCCATTGCATGTTTTTAGCCCCTTTATCAAATATAAGAAATTTGTAATTTTGTGGATTGGTTTCTGTGTCCTCTATTCTGTACCATTGATCCACCTGCCTGTTTTGGTACCAGTACCATGCTGTTTTTGTTACTATTGCTTTGTAGTACAGTTTGAACTCTGGTATCGCTATACCTCCAGATTCACACTTCCTGCATAGAATTGTTTTTGCTATTCTGGGTCTTTTGTTATTCCATATGAATTTCATGATTGCTTTATCTATTTCTATAAGAAATGCCGTTGGGATTTTGATTGGCATCGCATTAAACCTATAGAGAACTTTGGGTAATATCGCCATTTTGATAATGTTAGTTCTGCCTATCCATGAACAGGGTACATTTTTCCATCTTCTAAGATCTTCTTCTATCTCTCTCTTTAGGGTTCTGTAGTTTTCATTGTATAAATCTTTCACCTCTTTTGTTAGGTTGATTCCCAAGTATTTTATTTTTTTTTTGAGGATATTGTGAATGGAGTGGTTTTCCTCATTTCCATTTCAGAAGTTTTATTGCTGATATACAGGAATGCCTTTGATTTATGCGTGTTGATTTTATATCCTGCCACTTTGCTGAATTCATTTATTAACTCTAGCAGTTTCTTTGTAGACCCTTTTGGGTCTGTTAAGTATATTATCATGTCATCCGCAAATAGCGATAATTTAAGTTCTTCTTTTCCTATTTTTATGCCTTTAATTTCTTTTGTCTGTCTAATTGCTCTGGCTAGTACTTCAAGAACTAAATTGAATAGAAGTGGTGAGAGAGGGCATCCCTGTCTAGTTCCAGATTTTAGAGGGAATGCCTTCAGTTTTTCTCCATTTAGAATGATGTTAGCCTGAGGCTTAGCATATATAGCTTTTACAATGTTGAGGTAAGTTCCTGTTATCCCTAGTTTTTCTAGAGTTTTGAACATAAAGGGATGCTGTACTTTGTCAAATGCTTTTTCTGCATCTATCGAGATGATCATATGGTTTTTATCTTTAAGTCTATTGATGTGGTGAATAACATTTATTGATTTCCGTATATTGAACCAGTCTTGCATCCCATGGATGAATCCTACTTGATCATGGTGCACAATTTTTTTGATATGCTTTTGCATTTGATTCGCCAGGATTTTATTGAGAATTTTTGCATCTAATTTCATTAGAGATATTGGTCTATAGTTTTCTTTCTTTGAAGTGTCTTTGTCTGGTTTTGGGATCAGGGTTATGTTGGCCTCATAGAATGAATTTGGAAGAGCTCCTTCTTTTTCTATTTCTTGAAATAGCTTGAAAAGTATTGGTATTAATTCTTCTTTGAAGGTTTTGTAAAACTCTGCTGTGTACCCATCCGGTCCCGGGCTTTTCTTAGTTGGTAGTCTTTTGATGGCCTCTTCAATTTCTTCTTTTGTTATTGGTCTGTTTAAATTGTGTGTGTCTTCCTGACTCAATCTGGGCAGATCATATGACTTAAGAAATTTATCCATATCTTCACTATCTTCTATTTTATTGGAATATAGGGTTTCAAAATACTTTTTAATGATCTTCTGTATTTCTGTAGTGTCTGTTGTGATATTGCCTTTTTCATCCCGTATGTTAGTAATTTGCGTTCTCTCTCTTCTTCTCTTCGTTAGCATGGCTAAGGGTCTGTCGATCTTATTTATTTTTTCAAAGAACCAACTTTTAGTTTTATCAATTTTTTCAATGGTTTTTTTTTGTTTCAATTTCGTTGATTTCCGCTCTGATTTTAATTATTTCTTGTCTTCTGCTATATTTGCTGTTGTTTTGCTCTTCCTTTTCTAAGGTTTTAAGATGTAGTGTGAGTTCATTTATTTGTTGGTTTTTTCTTTTTTTGAGGAATGAACTCCGGGAAATGAATTTCCCTCTTAAAACTGCTTTCATTGTGTCCCATAGATTCCAGTATGTTGTGTCTGTATTGTCATTTATCTCTAGGAATTTTTTTGATTTCCTCCTTTATATCTTCTGTAACCCATTGATCATTCAGTAACATATTGTTCATTTTCCAGGTGATGCAGGATTTTTCCTTCCTTCTTTTATCATTGATTTCCAGTTTCATTCCATTATGGTCAGATATGGTGCATGGTATTATCTCCACACCTTTATATTTACTGAGAGTCGCCCTATGGCATAATATATGGTCTATCTTTGAGTAGGATCCATGTGCTGCTGAGAAGAATGTGTATCCACTTGATGATGGTTGATATATTCTATATATGTCGGTTAAGTCTAGGTTATTGATTGCGTTATTGAGTTTTATAGTTTCTTTGTTCAGCTTTTGTCTAGAGGATCTGTCCAATGGCGAGAGTGTTGTGTTGAAGTCCCCCATAATTATTGTGTTGTGGTCTATTTGACTCTTGAACTTGAGGAGAGATTGTTTTATGAACGTTGCAGCACCATTGTTTGGTGCATACAAATTGATAATTGTTATGTCTTGATGGTGGATGGTTACTTTTAACAGTATATAGTGTCCTTCTTTATCCCTTTTGATTACCTTAGGTTTGAAGTTGACTTTATTCGATATGAGAATGGCCACTCCTGCTTGCTTCCGAGGGCCATGTGAGTGGTATGATTTTTCCCACCCTTTCACCTTCAGTCTGTGTATGTCTTTTCCTATCATGTGAGTCTCCTGAAGGCAGCATATTGTTGGATTTGTTTTTTTAATCCAGGTTAGTAGCCTATGTCTCTTGATTGGTGAATTTAAGCCATTAACATTCAAGGTTACAATTGAAATATGGTTTGTACTTCCAGTCATATTTATTTATTTATTTATTTTAGATTGGTTAGTTTTCCCTCTTTGGTTATTTTTCTCCCCCTTTACTGAGATACCTCCCACTGTTAGTTTTGGGCGCTATTTTTCAATTCCAATTCTTGTAATATTTTGCTTAACATACTTTGTAGTGCTGGTTTTCTGGCTGCGAATTCTTTTAGCTTTTGTTTATTGTGAAATATTTTAATTTCATTGTCAAATCTGAAGCTTAGTTTTGCTGGATACAGTATTCTTGGTTGGAATCCATTATTTTTCAGTGTTTGAAATACGTTGTTCCAGAATCTTCTCGCTTTCAAAGTCTGTGATGAAAAATCAGTCGTTAACCTAACTGGTTTACCCCTAAATGTAATCTGCCTCCTTTCTCTTGTAGCTTTTAGTATTCTCTCCTTGTCCTGTATGTTAGCTATCTTCATAATTATGTGTCTTGGAGTTGGTCTATTATGGTTTTGGATGTTTGGGGTCCTGTAAGCTTCCAGGATTTGGCAATCCATTCCATCTTTCATCTCTGGGAAGTTTTCTAGTATTATCTCATTTAGTAAGCTAACCATTCCTTTGGACTGATTCTCTGTGCCTTCTTCTATCCCAATGAGTCTCAAATTTGGTCTTTTGATGAGATCCCATATCTCTTGGATAGATTGCTCGTGAGATTTCAGCATCTTTTCTGTGTTGACTATATTCTTTTCAAGTTGATAAACTTTGTCTTCATTATCTGATGTTCTGACTTCTACTTGATCAAGTCTGTTTGTAATAGTCTCATTAGCGCTTTTAATCTGATTTATGGTTTCTTGCATTTCTATGATTACAACTTGATTTTTTTTTAACACCTCTATCTCCTGGTAAAGCTCATTCTTTGCGGATTGAATTTGTGTGGTTAGTTCCTCTTCAAAATATTCTTTCAATGCTTGGATTTGCTGTCTCATGTCTTCTCTAATATTCTGTTCCACCTGAATTAGGTATGCCTTGATTTCTTTCCCTGTCCATGTTTCTGATTCTTCTACGTCCTCCTGTATATTTAGATTGTCCTGCATTGTTTGTAACCCTTTTTTCCCTTGTTTTTTTCATATTGTTCACGTTGCTTTCCAGCTCTTTTTTTCTGCTTTGTAACTGCTTTCTCCTATACATTTGTTTTGGCTTTGTATATCTCTGTTGTCTCTCTTTTGTGGTGGGAGATTATGCCTAGAAATGTTGGGCTTTGTTGTACTTTAAAGCTGATTCATTCAATTCATATAAGGCTTCTAGGTTCTGTATGCATATAATATTTGCTGTTTGTTCTTAGGACTATATGTTTAGGTTGGGTGTTCTGGTGGTACAATGGTTAGTATGTCTTGGCTACTTTAGAAGATTGTTCCACTGAAGGTGGATACTACCAGGCAATTGGATCAGGGTGTTGGTAGTAGCTAGGTAATTAGGAGTCTTATAGACAGCCTCGAGACATTCACCTATTTGCATTTAGACAATTACACAATGCTTGGGATGAGAGTTGGGGGGTAGGGAAATGAAGGTGCTGTTAAAAAGAAAAAAAGGATAGAGGGAGAGATAGATTAGAGGGGAATGAAAAGAACAATAAAACTTGAAATGGGCTAGAAAGAGAAGGAAAAGTGGGGAAAGGAACAGGGAGAGAAGAAGGAGAGAAAAAAAAATATCGACAACAGCAACAACAACAACAAAAAAATTAAAGTCTTAGAGATCCACCTTCTTCTATTCCAGTAGGTGGAGCTGTGCCCTCTAAGCGGAGTGTCTGCTCTCTACCTGCCGAGAGCTATCTCTGTAGGGCGTCTCCTGGGGGTCTCTCAGACTTGTCAGTCCAGAGCCATTTCACTTCTCCAGCTCTTAACCCCCTTCCTCCTGTCAGCCTGCCAGCCAGGTCCTGTTCCCCAGAAGTGATTCTCCAGAGATCTAGTTACACTTTACAGCCCCACCGCGTGTCCCTTTTAAGCCCCAGTGCTGTGGTAAACTGGCGGCTAAGACCTTGGGGGTCACCGCTGGTGATATGGGGGCCTTGGGGTCTGGGATCCCCTCTGCTTCCCTACAGACACGACCCCTGAGAAGTCAATGAAGTTTCCTGGCTGCTTGTATCAGTATGGGGAGTCACGCACCTGCTAAAGTGGATTCTGCTGGGAAGGAATTCCGGCAGCCGAACTCCGATGACGTCACCTCTCTGCTATGGCGGGCCCCAGGCTCCTTGCCAGAGTGTCCGAGGGGAGGGGTGGGACTGGTCCGGCCCGGTTCGCCTCAGCTCCTGGCTCGTGGAGGCTTGGCTAAAGACTTCTTCCTGCCAAGCTGTGTCTCGGCGTCTAGCAGGACCCAGTCACTTTGGCTGCGGGCGGGTGGACGGATGTGCAGCTGTGCCCGCAGTGCGCGGACTGTGGCTGGTAGATCTGAAACTCGCGTCTCTGGCAGGGTCCCGCTCGTCCGGGTCACACAGACGCTTCAAAAAAATCCTAGTAGCTACCGGGCCGTCTCTCTTCAGTGGAATTTTGCTAGGAGAATCTCCATTGGTAGAATCCAAGAGTTATCCTTGCGACTTTATGACCCCATCACTGGGAGTGCATTAAAAGCGCAGCCTCTCTGCCCGCCGCTATGTTGGATCCCCCTTAGATAATTATTTAAAGATAGATATTCATAGTAGGTTAAGGTCATAAGCTAAATATGTGTGGCACTTCATATAATTTTAATCTATTAAGCATTGAATGAGATAATAAACACTTGTAAGTGTTTGGAACATTGCCTGGTATATAGTTAATGCTCCACAGATATTTATATGTACATATATAACTCATGGATATTTTTCTTAATTTTATAATAAGGATATATTAATTTTTTAGTCAAAAAGACACAGAATAAAGAATGGCTAATAGGGTTTTTTATATTTCTCTGTGATGTCTGTGTTTAAATGAACATGTATTTTAGTAAGTTTTAAAATCTTATTTTTGAGGGGAGAGAGTAGGAGGGAAACTTGTTGTCAAACAGAACTTCTAACCGATTTTTTAATGCTGATGTGGTATGTCACCTGAAGAAACACATGGAGTATTTTCCTCAGAAAAGATATACAGCTGGCCATGGTGACACATACCTGTAATCCCAGCAATTTGGGAGGCTGAGGCAGGAGAACTGCAAGTTCAAGACCAAACTCAGAAACTTAGTGAGGCCCTATCTCAAAGGACTTAGTGTGACTCTGTCTCAAAATAAAACATAAAAAGGAGTCTGGGGATGTGACTCAGTAGTTAGTAAGACTGGTACCAAAAAAAAAAAAAAAAAAAAGATATACAGATGGTCAGTAAGGACATGAAAAGCCTTCAGCATCATTAACCATCAGGGGAATGCAAATCAAAGCCACAGTGAGTGAGATACTGTTTCAAACCAACTAAAATGGCTGAAAGAAAAACAGATAATAACTAATGTTTATGAAGATATGGAGAAATTAGAGGCCTTTTTTGTTGCTAGTAGGAATGTAAAATGGTACAATTCCTGTGACATTTCCCCACATTAAACATGGAATTTTACATATGCAAAAATGTAAGGTTAAAACCCATATATTGTATTCTTGAGGGGAAAAATAGTTACCATGGAGGACCTTGAAGTTCTACTCATAGATGTATACCCAAGAGAATTGAAAACGTGCTCATATCAAAACTTGAATGAAAACATCTACAGCCACATTATTCATAGTAGCTAAAGAGTAGTAACAATCCAAAATGTATTATCATCTGTGAAAAGGAAAAAAAAATGTGGTATGTTCATTGAATGGAACATTGGCCATAATGAGGAATGAAATACTGGCATATCCTATAATATGGATGACCCTGGAAACGTTTTGCTGATTGAAAGCAGCTGTGTAATACATGATTCCATTTGTATGATCAGAATCTGCAAAGCAGATTATTGAGTGTCAGACACTAGGAAGGAGAGACCAGGGGAATGACTCGTTGCTAATACGAATGGGATTTTTTGGTTTGGTTTGGTCTAGTTTGAGGTTTGCTTTTGGGGATGTGATGAAAATGGTTTACATTAGTGACAGCTGTACAACTCCAAGTATACTAAAAAACCACTGACTTATTTTTTAACTTAAAAAATTGACTTCAGAGTTCATTAGAAAGAATAAATCTTAAGAAATAAATTGTTGAATAAATGAAGAACACTATACCATCAGAGGTTTAAATGTTTCAATAATTAAAACTATGGTACTGTTTCAGAAACTCAGTAATGGAAAGAATACCAAGCCTAGAAACAAATCCCATTGCATACTATGTACAGATTTCATTGATGATGACTATGGCATTTCTCATAATTAAAGAGTCTTTATCCAGTTTGTTGATAAAATCTTACTTTGTGAAAAATAATTGGGTTTTTACCTCATACTATATAAGCTATGTGCAAGTGAACCAGGCAAATGCTTCATGATATCACTTGTATGTGGAATTTTAAAAAGTTGAACTCATAGAAACAAAAAAGTAGAGTGATAGTTGTAGGAGTTGGAGTGGGGAAAAGAATAGGGAGTTGCTGGTCAAAGGTACAAAGTTTCAGTTAGGATAAATAAGTTTTGGAGATAATATATTTAAAAATTGCTAATAATAGGTCTTTAGTGTTCTAACCTCGACAAATATGTGAGGTGATAGATAAGTTAATTAGCTTGATCATGGTAGTCATTTCACAGTACATACATAAAACATTATGTTGTACACCATAAATACATAACAGTTTTTATTTGCCAGCTGTACCTCAGTAAACCTGGTGGTGGAAAAGGATTAAAAAATTAATTGCAATGATATTGACCAAAAAAATTGGCAAATTGAGACTTAATATCTCTTTAATATATAAATTTCTCAGAAAACTGTAAAACATGACTATTACAAATATAAAGTTAGGTAACTCATAAATGAAGAGAATTAGGCAAAATAGGTATTTCATAAAGAAGAATCAAAGGGAAAATAAGCATACAAAAATATTTAGCCTTTATGATAACTAAAGAAATGTAAGCTGAAATGAAACTTTTCTTTTACTAAGTTAGTGAAGATTAAAGTATTGATGAAAAATTTAGGATATAGGCATTAATGTACTTCAAATAGAAATATAAATTACATAGCCTTTTTAGAGGGTACTTTGACATTATATATTAGTGTATTAATATTAATACTATATAATAATAATACATAATATATTAGTATATATTACACATATTATAATAACTATTACACGGTTGTTCTCTGTTCCAGCAAATATACTTGTAGAAATTTATCCTAAGTAATTATATATGCACATGGATTTATATATAAGATCGGTACTCATGTAAGAGTAGAAATAAATAAGGGAATAGTTAAATTGTGCTGATCTTTAGGGTAAACATTATGCAAGAGTTAAAATTGTTATAAAATAATATTTAATGTCATGAGAAGTGGAATAAACTCAGTACAAAATAATATCCTGAGTTTGTGTTAAATATAAACTTTGAGAATGGTGTGACATGAAAAACTGTGCTCTGTATTTGTACTATGAATTGAAATGATTCTGCTGTCATGTATAACAAATTAGAATAAATAAATAAATCTTAAAAATAAGTAAATAAATAAATTCTTTGAGTGATAATGAACTGCAGTCGATTTGATTTCCATGCATGTATGAGTTTGTTAGGATGAACCCAACTACTATATATAACTGTTAAGCTCTTTAAAAAAAAAACTCTTTGTAAAAGCGTGAATAGGGAAAAAAACCTGAAAGATTGGTTATATATCAATGTTTTAAGAGTAGTAATTTACGGCCCATAGGATAATAGGTAATTTTTTAAAATAATTTTTGTTATTTAAATTTTCTATAATAATCATTATCAATTTTATAATTAGAATGAAAACCATTGTTAAAAAATTTACAAGATTGATGGCATTTGTATTTTCTGTAGTCTTTCATTTTAAAACTGTTATTCCTCTAATTCATAGCCCTACTTTAGTTTTATTTTATTTACTTACTCATTTTTTAATGTGGAAGTTAGAAAAGAATACGTTCATTTAAGGTTTATCATATAAAGGCATTCAATTTGTCAATATCTTAGATTTAATCCATATGTTTATATGTCTTCAAGATCATTTAAAATTACTTCATTTATTTTTGGTTATTGCCTTTATACAATTTCTTCTGGTAAGAAAATGACCCAATGTTCTCATTAAAGTTTGTTTTTTGGATTAATAATGCATCCTTATATATCTTAAGGAAAAGAATATGGTAGGTTTTTTTTTTTTTTTTCTTTAACAATGTAAGGGTTTTTTTTTGTTTTTTTTTTTAAGAAATTAATCTTGGGCTGGGGTTGTAGCTCAGTGGGAGAATACTTTTCTAGTATGTGTGAGGCACAGGGTTTGATTCTCAGCACTGCATATAAATAAACTAATAAAGGTCCATTGACAAGTAAAATTTTTTTTAATATTAATCTTTGAAAACCTTTTATATATGGTATTTTTGCCTCAAAATCAAATAATTTCATTTTTTAACATAGAAATATTCGATAAGAAATGATCTAAAGGATTTTCATGAAGTGGAGTACTCTTTTCAATCCATATTAAGATGCCAGGCTAAAAAGTAAAAAGCTGCTGTGTTTTAGCCTAATGTCCTACAAACTGATTCTTCAAAAAAATGTAATGACGTTAAAATTAATTTTCCTGGTAGAAGATCATCTGGTACTATTTTTGCTTACTTTTTAAAATAAAAAATATCTTGTTTCTCAGAGACTTGCCAGCTATCACCTCTGTAATAAATTTAGATGGTGATTAATAAACTCATTAGAGCTTAGAGAAAATATTTAAAACACATCATTGATAAACCATGAATGTCCTACTTGGAAGTAATCTTACTCCTTTGTATTTGTCATCTCTTTTATTAAATTGTTCATTCATTCACTCATAAAATATTTATATATCCACTCTGACAGTGGGTATGAGGTAATGGACATATCAATTAGAAATGAATAAGCATCTTACAGAGTTTAAAAACAAATAAAGCACCTTCAGAATTTAGTGTGAATGAAGACATGCAAAGAATTTTTTAATGTGCATGCTGGGTTATAAAAGTACTGTGGAAGTTCAGAAGAGGGAAAGATTTCTTGTAGGGAAGAAAGGGATGTGTGAGGATGGAGAAGAGATCATAATACAGGAGAAGGTATTTGCTGGGGACCTATGACAAACATATAAAGGCATCGTTTGGCATCGTGCTGTTTCTATTATTTACTGTTGACAAGTGTATATCTGGTGTTCTTTAGCTGGTCTAAAAATCCCCTGATGGTTTGTGGTAGGCCCTTGATAATTCTGTTCATTGCTCAAAATTCTTGGACTACCTATTCCAGACAGTGCCAAAACTTACTTTCCTTTTCTTTCTTGTCCCCACCCCGCCCTGCCCCACAAATGCTGCTTTGGTTTCTGTTATTCTTTAATTTACAAGGTTGGTAGTGCAAAGATTTGAATATTTTACTGCTGGATTTTATTTATTAATTCACTTTAAAACCTCATTTATCATTGATGGCGAGTTGGAGACAAAAATAGTCATGAGCCCTTACAAAGTCCTATATTCATGCATCATGGTTTTGTACTAAGCTCTTAGAATTAAGTAGTGAACAAAACAGGTATACTGTTTGCCTTCATGACACTTATATAGATAGTAGAAAAGCAGATAATTATATTTAATCTATAATTGAACAGATATAGTATATTTTCATGTTAGATATAATGCATATTAAATAAAATAAAGTTTAATCAAATTAACCTGCATTTATATTTTCCTTCTATATTAACATTACTTGTAAGTGACTGTCTTAATGTTTGACATTATTTTAAAATTTGGCTTTTCTCTCCATGTGCCCATCAGAATGTGAATAGTCAAGGTCAAGGGAAAGAAAGACAGGTCTTTTGGTTCTGTGGTTTTAAAACAAATTCCTGTAACTTTTTAAGGGAAGAGAGAAACCAGCATGCATTAAACTTCTAAACGACAGCACTTTGTTAGACAAGGCATACAAAATATTGGTGAGAATGGTATTGTTTAAAAAAAATCAAAGAGAAATTAGAGGTGCTAATAGAGAAGAAAAATCTTTAGAAAATTCCTCTTCTCACTTTTCTTTTTTCTTCCTTCAAGATTCTTCTTGATGAACTATCTTCTACTAAACATTGGGCATCCATGCATGTTTCAGACCACAGTGGATTTCACTACCGCCAGTTTTTGTTAAAATCTTTGATGAGTCAAACTGTGACAGACAGTTCTGTATTGGAGAAAAACACTTTGAGAAATGAACCATCCCTAGTTCTTCCAAAAGATGAAGAAGCAGCTGCTTCAACAGAGGAACCAAGGATAAATCTTCCCCATCTCCTAGAAGAAGAAGTGGAATTCAGCACAGATCTTATTGATTCCTACCCAGGACATGAAACCCTTTGGTGTCATAGGTAAGAGAAGAGAAAAACCCATTTCCTACATGAAATTGGCATGTCTTGATGAGAACTGCAGAAGGTAATAAATCTGACTTCTGCCTGTTTAGGTATTCATAGGCATCTGATTTTGGAGCTTTTCCTATGTGAGTAAGAAAGGGTTTATGTTACCATATCATTATTATTAACATGAAGTTTCTGGTGCAGTTTTTTGCCTATGCCTCAGGACAGTAGTAGTTAGCCTTTACTTTGCAACAGAATAATCTGTGTTTCTTCCAAAATAAAAGGAAAACAAGACAAATAAAAGTTTGTGGACTCCCTCTTTGAGACCATGATATTTAGCATATCTGAGATGGAATTATGTTATTTTTTTGCCATTAATATGCCTAAACAAATACAAAATAGAACAAAAATCTTCAATATCAAAACAATCTCAAGTCCCAATCTACCTTCTCTTGAAAACATAGAATAAGGGTGTCTTAATTTTAAGAGGAAAAAAGAATTTTCAGCTGGGCTCGATGGTGCATGCCCGTAATCACAGTGAATCAGGAGGCTGAGGTATGAGGATCACAAGCTCAAGGCTTGTTTTGTTGTTTAAGAAAAAAAAAAAAAAACACCACAGGGTTTAATCAGTTTTGATGCATAGTCAGAGTTGAAACTATTGATTAAACCCTGAGGGAAAAAAGTAAGTTTTATTATTTTTTTACCCTAATAATCTACAAATTAGCGAAGTGTAATATCTTGATGCTTTTGTTTATTTAAATTTTAAAAAATTTAAAGAATTTCTCTTGGGATTCAGAGAAAGACTAATAGAAATGTGTGAAACAGAATATAAGACTTGCTTGTGTTAGTCAGGAGGTAGGTGTTTTAAAAGTTTGCATATTAATAAAATTACTGAGATCTGCCCTTACTCTTGTCCAGTCTAGTTTTAGGATGTTTGAGGAGATGGACACCTGCTAGTCTATGCTCAACCTACTCAGAAGACAGTCCCCTTTTTGGCACATTCATGAATAGAGAATTATCTTTTACTTATGTGTTTGGTACTAGGAAATGAGCCCCTTGCCTCTGAGCCACATCCCCAGCGCCTTTTTTTTTCCCTTTCCTTCCCTTCCCTGCCCTGCCCTGCCGTGCCCTGCCCTTCCCCTTCCCCTTCCTCTTCTCTTTCCTAGTTCTCACTAATTTGTTGAGATATAACAACTTAGAAGCCATGTAGTTTATCATATTGTCTACCAGAAATGTCCCCCTTACCCCAAATCAGTGTTTGGAGATTAGCAACAGGGATTTCATTTTGACAAATAGTTCCAGGTGATTTTTTTTAAGGACATGAGAACTGCTCTTCTTAGAGGAAGAATAGAAACTGTATCTTTTAAAGTGTTTTTCTCAGAGTTCAACACAGATCCACTACATATGGATGTTTAAGACTAGTGATGGATTTACAAGATAGGTCAGTTGATTTCTAGATCATAAGACCAACTGCAACAGATGTGTTCTTTTAATTAAAAGGATTGGATAAAGGCTATGGACTAAGCCTCTGGATGAACCCTTTAATTCCCCATTTCTAGAATCTCTTGTCTTCCAAGATATTGAGATTAGTTTTTTATTTTGTTATATATAATATTGATATTATATAAAACAGATATTGACTAAGACCTGTTTCTATTTTCATGTTAAAGTAATAACTTCAAGTTGTCATCATTCAGAAAATGCTTATTGAAAAAACTTTTAATAGTGTTCTTTCTCACAAAACAAACAAGTAATCTGCAATATTTGTCCAAATACCCAGACTTCATGTCAACTGTTTTTCCTAAATTCCTAATTCCTCTGTTTATCTTTGGGTTATGAAGTGGGCCACAAACTCAGCACTGTGTATATGTTGATATGATCACAATTTTTTTCCCCTGAATAGCTTAACTTTGCCATGAGATTCTCTTTATTCTCTTCCTCCCCCTCCCCCATCATAGGCGACATGTTTTCTACCTTCAACATCACTTAAATGGTAGGTTTCCTCACAGCATGACCCAGCTGTCACCTGCAGACACTCCTGGAGAGACTTTGAGTGATTTGCACCTCATCCCAGCAGATCCTCGGCTGTCTCAGGCAATGGAAGTAGATGGATTGAATGACTCAGGCAAGCAAGGCTATTCCCAAGAAACCAAACGCCTGAAGCGGACCCCAGCTCCAGATTCTTTGGGCCTAGAAATGGAGCACAGGTTCATTGATCAAGTATTGTCGACTTGCCGGAACATAGAGCAAGCCAGGTATGCCAAAGCATACAGGAAATGGCTGGTCACTCTGAGTCAATGAAAGTGGATTAATCCTGTAAGGTTCCCCTTTTAGTGCAATATTGCTTTCCTTTTTTATTGACATAGTTGCATGAACTGTTTGCTATTATTGGCTAATGTGTTCCTCATCTTTAGGTTAAAAGTCCATAGGAAACCTTACATTTTATTTATTTTATTAAGAACTGGCATTCCTTTGGGGATACAGTAATTGTATAGCTCCTTACTAAAAAATGAGTCTTAATTTTTTTCTTTTTAACTCCTCATCCTTTATATTTCTATACATGGGTTTTCACTCAGTTCTTATAATTGGGTCACATATACATCCACCCTCCTCATTTTGATTGCTATATAGGCAAATTTTTTAAATCAAAAATTTTTGTTGTAGTTCAGCTTAGAAACATTAATACAGATGCAGAAGAACTTAATTTATTTTCAGAATCAAATGGCTAGATGTTTGGAAATGTGAAAATATAAATCAGTTCTTTTTTCTAGCTTGTTCTACTCAAAAGTATAGACTAATGTAACCAAAGTCAGAAGTATTGAAATTTATATTAAAAAAATGCTTCCAATGTAATCCATTTTTAAGTGATTATTTAAAAAACAGAATCTAATTTAAGAGTTTATGTAAGTGTAGTACTGGAAAATTATTTTTATTACTAGCTTTGATAGGTTGTTTTTTACCTCATATTTGGTATATGCCAAAACAGTCATATCAGCCCTGATAAAATAAATTTTTTAAAAACCCAGAATGCCATTTTTGGTTATTACTACTTTTTCTTTTCCAAAATCATTCATGAAAAATGGGAGAAATATACATACAAATGTATTCATAGAAACTCCTTTTTAAAAAATTAAGTTATTGAGATTATACTGGATAAACTACAAAATTTTGTGGACTATGAAAAGTTTACTGGCAAAAGCCAGGAGGAGAGAAAAGTTAAAGAGATTAATTCTTCAGTTTTTATTTAAAAACAAAACAAAACACTTTGATACAGGATTTTATCAGGGATGAGGTACCAAAGTATCTACATTAATGCTGTATCTTAATTTTCAATAACAAGGGCTGAGTTTTTCAGGTTGATGAAGTGGGACTAGGGAAAGAGTCAGCTAGTATCTACTTTCTTATTATATTTTCTCCTTTGTAAATGGTCTGTATTTCTTTTTTCTGTTTACCATTTTCTTTGTTTCACCACTCCATTCCATATTTTTTTGTCACTCTGACTTGTGTATAATTTTCCTCATTTGTCTTATTTCAGGAATGTCTTCTGAAGATTTTATTTTCTCTATTTCAGTGAATTTCATTCCCATCTAAATACACACACACACACACACACACACACACACACACGAAATATGAATAGAAACTGCCCTTCTAAAAGTTTCTCTAATGATGAAGCTGGTTTTTGTCCTACGTGTATACAAATGTGAGTAATAGTTATAGAAATAAGTATGACCACCATGCTTTGCCTCTTCTCCTTTTTTACTTGCTTAGTAATCTGTAAGGTGGGGAGAATGATGTAGGGAAAGGCAAACCTCTCCTGTCTCAATCTTGTGAATAGCCAGGACTTGAGTTAGAAGTACTATTTTAAGGGAAATGGGATAGGTCCTTTATTTGGGCATCATGGTTTCGTTGAGCGGTGAACTTTCAAACTGAATGATATACTTGTAAGAACACCAGGAAAATTGTCTAGCCTGGCCCCAGTAGACAGATGTTGCTCTTATCTCTTGGGGCAAAAATTACCATTTTTTATACTTTATATAATTTTTAGGAGAGAAAATAATTGCCATAATGAACTTAATTCCATGGCCCTTTGTGTACAGAGCTTATTTTGAATCAGATACCTCAAGGTCTATGTAGTTTTCTATGGATAAAACCCATTAGATTTATGATTTTCAACTCCTGCAGGGGTTGAGTAGAAATACACAGAGATGACATGGGAGGTTCAGCACATTCCAGTAATACATGTTGCCAAATTCTGGACTACTCAGTATCACTGTTTTCTCAAGCATAATTTTTAGTATCCTAAGTAATAGGGCTTCTTTGATGTGAGTGCAACTACTTTGATGTGAATACACATCAGGACATGAGTATAGATAATATCCTGAGAACATTAGTTAAACTTTTATAGTGCATCATACCTTTTTATACCTTACACCCAGTATCTTGGTCATCTTTGTTGTTAACTGCTTAAACCCACCACTTTCTGAAGCCATGTAGTGTTTTAATATACCTTGGTCTTCTTTTCTTAATAAAGTTTTAAATAGAGAATGAGAATACAAACATCCAAAGGATACTGTCAGTATGTGACTTTTGTATGCTACTTTATTTTAAATTTGCATTTTTCAAGTGTTCATTCACAGGAAAACTTAGAATTGCCCTATATGATTATTTTTGTTTTGCCCCCCGCTAAAGTGATTGACATTTAAACTGACTAGCATAATATGTCTTTGCCTAAATGAGCTCATGCAGTAGAAAAAGTATGTCTGTTTTCAGGGGCTTGTTAGCCTTATTTTTCTTCAAATATGTCATTGTTTAAAAGGGAAAGATAGTTTAGATTTGACGTGTTTCATCACATTTTCACTGAAAGAGTAATAGTTCATCATCCTGTGGATCAAGAATACTACTGACAAGCAAAAAGCAGTAGGTAACTAACACCTTCATAACACTCTTCACCCTGCCTTTTTAATGTACACTTATTTTGGTAATATAGTATTTCCAGACTCTACTGTGTGTGCCTTGCTCATTGTGAGGGCTCACTGACTACTTATTAAATGAATGATTGATTAACTGAAGAAGGGAAAAGATTGGTCATGAGTGATGGATAGAGTGATGATTGAGAAATTAATTGTTTGTGAATAATACTTAGGGAGAGCTGTTGCATATAGAAAAAGTTAATTTAAATTTATTTTCTTCATTACTTTGTTTAAACTCATTAAATTCAAGCCAAGAAATACAGCTCTAGAATTATCAGTGAGCTATACCTTAATCTACATTAAACATTTATAGAAACCCATTTGCATTAAGGATACTACTTTCTGTTTACTTATTTAAGGACACATATACAAAGCTTGAACCATTTGAGAACAGCTGAAGAAATTCTTTGATTTCAATAACTTGTTTATTGTATCTTCATGAATAGTTATTTTATGCTTCTCCTTTTTTCCCCATTAATTTGAACTGTGAATCTTTTAGTTATTTCCTAAACCTGTATAGTTGTTTTTTAAGCTTAAGGATCTGATAAATATTAATATCTACTATTATTTCTTTAGAAACTCCAGGCCCAGACTTTCAGTCACACTTCTTAATTCTTATAGTACAGTTCTAATTTAAATTGAGAGCTTCATTAATTTCTTTCTTTTTTTTTTTAAGCAGTGCTAGGCTAGGGATCATACCCACTTTATTAATAATTAGTAGGATTAAACGTATTCAGGTTGTCACTAAAAAACACTTAGATATTCAAATAAGGAGTTTGGTGACATGTGGAAACAAAAGTTTTTGGATTTTTATGCAGCCGTCTATAAGAAAGCATATATATTTGTATGGTTTTGATATGTTCAGTTCATACCAGTGTGTACTTGGTGAATGAGTATATGTGTAAAACGAACTTGTAATATTGCTGCAAACATAATTATACTTTTCTCTCATATAGCACCACATGGTCTATGACATGTGCTAAATGCAATTTAGGAGTAGAACTACCACTTGCTATACAACAATCCCTACCTTAGCACCCCTGAATTATAGAAGATGCTGAAGATCTAGTTGCAAAAGAAAGTAGCACATGATTGGGGGGGCAGTGTAAAAAGCTGTTTTAAGTTTACTGTTATTTTTTTACTAGAAAATTATATTTTAAAACTAAGATTTAAAGTATGCTAAAATTTTTGAACAACATTATAACAACTTAACCTTTTGTCTTTTGAATGAATTCCTCAAACAGACCTACAAACTCTAGCATTCTATGTGCTGCTTCCTCCCCATGCTCTGTAATGATCTCCTATTTATTTGAGATGTGTGTTGAGGCACTGGAAAGTTTAGACAAATTCAGTATCATAAAGGCAGAGAGCAAGAAAAATCAACCCTAAGAATTCTACTTTCTGTCACACAGTGTCTTTTTAAAAACAACTGTACATACTGTGTTAATTTGAGTGCCTTTCTTACTTGGGGTCGGAGCAGGATCATGTTACTTTAAACTCTAATATTTAGATAGAAAACAGGGACATAAAACAGCTGAATATGACTCATGATTTTATTTATTCTCTTTGTTAGACCTGGTCCTATCTTATCCTTTGATGAGATACTGATACAAGAAAGTAGAGTCCTTTGTTTGTATTTCATTAGTTCTCTTTTTTCCCCCCAAATCTGTATTAGATTTTTTTTTTTTTTTTTCATTTTGTGGTGTTGGGGATTGAACCCAGAGCCTTGTGCATGCAAGGCAAGCACTGTACCAACTGAGCTATGTCCTCAGCCCTCATTAGTTCTCATTTTTAAGCACCCTATAAAGAATTAGTTCTTTATGCAAAGCAACTAACATTTTGGGGATTACATGCATTGCATTCAGAGGTTTATGTGTGCACAATTTGAGACAGCCTGAAACCTGTGCAGACTGAGTCCAAAGGGAAGCTGGAACCCCTCCCTAAAATAAATCCAGATGATTGTCCTAAATGAATTCTCTGCCTTACTCTAAGGACCTTCTTTCCCATCCACATTCAGGCCTAATGTAGGATAGTTGAAAGGGGGAAAAGTAGGACTTTTTTTTTTGTCACATATAAGAAGAAAGGAAATAAATTCTAAGATGAAATCTAAAATGTGTCATTTATGTATTTGTTTTGGGGAGTAGGAATTTCACATTTCATGATAGCAAATAATTCCTCATAATTCCAGAAAAATATATAATTAAGCTTACAAAGTGCTTTATAGAGAATTTTTCAATAATATATTCTATAGACAGCAGTATGCTATGTTCAGAGTAGAGTCAGAAAACCAGTGTATCCATTGTGGATCTGGGATCAGAAGGAAATCTCAGGCTCCCAACTTAAGACTTCTCTACTCTTACCAGGCCATGTTAACACTGTAAAACCAAACCCTCTGCTGAAAACAAACAAAAAAACACCAAACCAGCTTAGTCTGCTGGTAAAACATGCTTCCAAGAATATTAGCTATATGTAGTTTGGACTTTCTGGATAATAATATCCATAAAGCTAACTCTGATTTTTCTTATATTAGTCTATTGTTGATCCTCAGGGCATAGAAGATTTAGTTCAATTTAGGATATACTTTTTTTATTCAGTGGCAAATAAAAGGATAAATATATTACTAGCTATTAAAGGTTTAGTATATATAGTATTTTTTATAAATCACTACCAATGCAATAGCTAGTAGATACTCTGTGACTGCCTCAATTCATCTCTCTGCTTTAGTTCCTGTGGCTGTGTTATGAACATTCTTTTATATACGTCTTCTGTAGAAACGATTTCTGAATTATATTTTCATGTTTGAGGTGGGGGAGACTATTTTGCATTAACTGACATCATTCTCAATTTTTAGAAATTCTGTTGAGGAAAATGATTACTGTTGGCTTTCAAAACCATGACTACTTTGCTCTCTAAGACATCTGTTTCCCTGAGAATGTTTTATGTGCAGAACCTATGCATGTTCAATACATTGCATAATACCTAAAATGTTATGGGAATTCAATAATTGGAAAAGGCTCGAGCGGTAAAACTAGCTCATAGCAGTCTTATTGTCCACATTGTTAGCTTTTGGTAAAATACACCAGTTTGCGTGAATACATAATCATATTCAAATATACAAGATAAATATAAATAACAGTTGTACACCATTGTAAGTGAGGTTTAGATACTTTTGAGATTATCTATGTGTGTATACAGATGTACATGTATATGAAAGATTTGCAGCTTGAATTTATATGGTGGCTTTTACAAAGAATTTTATCCAAAGAATTGTTATTTTTGTATTTGCTTAAATGCTACTATTTCAGGCACTTTTTAAAATTAGACCAACTCCCCCCAGCAAAGCTGGAAATCTAACAAAACAAGTGCCCATTTGCCCTAATTAACCAGATATTTGTTTGGGTAAACTGTTTATGTTAAGTCTTTGATGGTCTACAAATTAAGACATTCTGTTTTTTTCTCTCATACTTTTAGGGAAATCCGCCTTAATTTCATGTCTGGTAATCAGTTTCCTCAAAGTACTATGCAGCACACAGTGGTTTATTTATTTATCTTTATAAGGTGGTAATACATTGAGATTTTTCATTCTGTTTTGGGTCATAGGGATGTACCATTGTATGTAACTAAATATTGACTCAAGCAGCATTCTACCAGAAATGTTCATATGTTGTCCTCCCTCATCAAATGTCATGCTTTTGAAGGAGGTATTATATACTATTAGTTAAAGAATGGGCCTAGACTGAGTGCAATCAAAGTAAGTGCTCAATAAACACTAGTCTGTCATACTAACAATGAGCTTTCAGCAAGGAAACCAGCGTTATCTTTTCATTGAGAAGTATATATTTAAAATAATATATGTGTGAAACTGAAAAATTATATCATTTCACATTAATTATTAAGCTTATTTTAGGCTAGAGTTAGTGATTTGTAATAAAAATATTGTTTATATAGAACATGGTCTGAAGACAGGAGATGTAAAAAGATTAGATAATATCTGAGGCACATTAATTGATTAAAAAATAGGTAGCTGGACTCTAAGGAGAACTACTGTAGTCTTCTGTAATCATTTTATATATTGGTATATATAGTACTATCCTTAAATTTTAGTTTCATTCCAATATCTTAAAAGTGGTAATGGTAAAATACAAACTTATGCTAAATAACTCCTACTTAAACATCTTTGACATGAGGAGGAAATTTTAAATGAATAATATAGTAGTTTCACTGTGTTTATTGTGGCTTTCAGAGCATTTTTGTCAGAGTTCACCTGATGTAAAAAAAACATTAAAAATTTTGAAACAAACATTCCTACCTGAGCTATGAGGAAACAAATGTATAGTACAAGTGTAGTTAGGCATTGATGTTTGGTGAGATTCTTGATGCATGACTATGATGCTGGCTTCTGACTGAAGTGACCGTGTCAGTATTGTATTTTGGGTTTTCTTGTTCTAGGAGAAAAATGGAATGTATACTAGATTAACTTAATGTTTTTAAGTTGGAAAAAATATGAGGTATTATAAGTATGCCAAATATTTATACACTCTACTACAATAGGAGAGGAAGGAAAAAAAATTTTAAAGTAGTAATTTTTTTTAATAGCTTCTAATTTTTTTTTTTAACCCAAGTTCCTTATACACTAGTCACTTGCCTGGTTTAACACTGAGGGACTGTAATTTAAGGGAAAGATCTTAGATACTATATTCTGCTATTAGAATACATCATGCATGTTAATATTACAGTGCTTGTAGATTTCCCAAGAAGAATATTTCCATAAATTGACATCAATATTGTTTTTTTCTTGTAATTTATGTTCAAATGGACAAGTTACATATATGCTCTGTGGTACAGAGTCAGATCCTGGGCATTAAAGATTAGTTTGGCTAACTTTACTGAAGATACTAATTGTCTTCACTGATTGCACTGCTGTGTTTCTTAATCCATTTTCCCCCGTAGAGTAGTCTGTATTGAAGTTTCTTTTGCTCCTACCATGTACTAATTGACTTTTGTTTAAGGCTTAAATATTTTGTGAATTCTTTTTACACTTAAAATGTATACCTTACAGAGGGATAAGGATAAGATTTGCAGTAAGGTATGTGCAGAGTGTGCTTTTACTGTTTTGGGAATTAGTACCACAGAGTACTTACAGCTAGTATAATGATTATAGATTATATATATTTGAACTCTTCAATAGAAATATAATATGTGGTCTGGGGTTGTGGCTCAGCAGTAAAGCGCTCACCTACCACATGCTAGGTGCTGCGTTGATCCTCAGCACCACATAAAAATAAATGAATAAAATAAAGGTATTGTGTCCAACTGTAACTAAAAAAATAAATAAATAGATAGACTTTTTTTTTTAAAAAAAGGAAAGAGATATGAGCCACAAAGTAATTTTTAATTTCCTTGTAGTCAGTTGAAAGAGGTGAAATAAACATTTAATAATATATAATATCTTACCTTTTTTTCTATACTAAGTCTTCAAAACTCAGTGTGTAATTTACAGTCACTACATCTCAATTCTGACTAACCATGTTTCAAGTTCTCAAGTCAT
The DNA here is from genome assembly GCF_048772815.1 of Callospermophilus lateralis. Classification (NCBI taxonomy): domain Eukaryota; kingdom Metazoa; phylum Chordata; class Mammalia; order Rodentia; family Sciuridae; genus Callospermophilus; species Callospermophilus lateralis. The sequence continues at coordinate 68,733,496 of NC_135306.1, read as the reverse complement.
GTGTGGCTAAAGGGTATTTTATTGGACAATTCATATGTACATGGTACAAAGTGTGACTATTTTAAATTCAGAGATGATGAGGCAGACATAAAATTATGGTACTTCAAAATAATTTAGAAAAATGTCTACTAGAATTGTCTACTTGTTTTCCTTCATCTTCATTTAAAATTTGCTCTCAAAATATGATCAGTCAATTCCAATTTGCCAGGTGTTATTTCAGGAGAAAGAAATTCTATGCCATGTAAGACGGAATGATGTACTGATTATAACAACACATTTTTCAGTTGTAGTCACTAAATTCTGTCTTGTTTCTTCAAAATAATACCTTAAATTGCATGTTAATTGTGTATTTGCACCTATTTTGGTTTTGTATTATTCTTAATGTATAATGATGTATATTAACAAACAGCCCTAGGATTCTTTCTATGCAGTGGTCTTCCAGTATCTTACTGGTACACTTATTTATGATAAATGGCAGAGAAGTAGAATGAGCCATTCTTTTTTCCATTAGATTTATTTTTAACATGTGACCATGTACCAAGCAGCTACAAATTATTGTATTTCTGTAGAATATGGAAAATAGTGTTTGTCTTATCTTTGCTAAATATCTGCAATTTCTAAGTAAATTTTTCATCTCCTAAAATGTGTTAGATGTGATTTTATTTTTACTTCTGGTGGTTGATGCTTTATACTTTGATTTAGCCCACCATACTCCCTAGTTAAATCGCTTTGATGTTGGTTAAGAAGGTAGCGGTATGAACTGTTATCTTAAGTGAAACCAGTGATTTCATTACCTATATTTGTAGAAAGAAATTTAAATGTTACCACGTCTAGAACATAAAAGAAACATTAGAAATTAGCGAAATTGCCATAGTTGTCTTTAAATTGCATTAACAATGACTAATTGTCATGACTATTTATGCTTTTCCCCATGCATTTCAAATGAAGGTACAAAGTAAGGAACTAACTCAGTTTAGTGTTACATCCTTTGTTTTCTAAGTCTGATTCTCAGGTCTGTATGCTATGAACCAGAGTAGTAGGGTTACTTAACACTGTATAATACATAGACAGACTCTATTAAGTATTTATTGGATACATTTACTCAGATTTTAAATATTTCAAGAGTGTTTTGTGGGGAAGGACTTGATTCCTTTGTCCCTTGACTATTGGATTATACTTTTTAAAAAAAAATTTTTTAAGTTGTAGATGGACACAATACTTTATTTTATTTTTTTATTTTTATGTGGTGCTGGGGATTGAACCCAGAGCCTCACACATTTGAGGCAAGTGCTCCACCACTGAACTATAACCCCCACCCTAGATTGTGCTGGCTTACTAATGACAGTCTTAATTTGAATTAGTAAGTTAATTATCTAAGTTTGACAAAAATTGGTATTAGCAAAGTGCTTCCTGGAAAATCACTTTGCTTAATGGCATGCTTCTTGAAATGAAAGATTAACAGCAATAATAGATTTAGGATAACATACAGCCCACTTGAATTTAGTAGTATGGTAACCTTTTTGTCATTGGTCTACATTTACCACATATCACCATTTCCCTCATCTTGGAAACCCAGTTTTCCTTTTCATGCTGTATTAGTTAAAAGAAGAAGAAAGGATATGTTTTTTTGAATGTCATTGTGCCTGTCTACTAGTAACTCATCCCAAATGATCAGATTGGGCATCAACTTCAAGTTAGATTACACCCTGAGGAGTAAGTACAATGGCATTGTGTCCTATGATGATTGTGATAAAAGTGGAAGGACTGCTTGCCTCCCCACATTGAGCTTTATAAAGAAGCAGCAATAATTGGCATAGTACCTTTTCTTTCACAGAAAGATTCTTACAGTAATTTTGGCAGCCATAGTTCAGACTTCCATACCTCCTGTAAAATGATATGAACAACAAAGTAATAATTCTAAATTTATGAATTTAGTTTTGAAGTATTCTGATATACAAATATCTTTTGTCAGACTCCTCATAAACCTCTTCAGAGTAATTATAGCATAATCAATGAAAGTTCTACTTCTGTGTAGGGGGGCTAACTGGATACAGTGGCCCTCCATCATTTTACTGTTATATTCCTATACTTCTTAAGTTGCTAATGATTCCACCAAACACTATTGAGAGAGTACTCAAAGATGGATAAACAAATGGGATTGGTGCAGAATCAGTCATTCCAATGGTCAAAAAATTTACAAAAAGTAAATTTTGTAATCTTAACCATGTACAAAGGTTCCTTGAGACTACAAGTTGGGACACATCTAACTTGTGGCATTAATTTCACACAAGCCTTGGTGTTAGTTTTTTTTTTTTTTGAGGTGTTGGGGGGGTGTTACTAGCAATTGAACTCAGGGGCACTGGACCACTGAGCCACGACTCCAGCCCTATTTTGTATTTTATTTATAGACAGGGTCTTGCTGAGTTGCTTAGCACCTCACTTTCGCTGTCACTGGTTTTGAACTTGCAATCCTCCTGCCTCAGCCTATCAAGACGCTGGAATTACAGGCATGTACCAATGCACCCAGCAATGTTAGTTTTTTCATATGGGAAAAAAATAAATCATCTTGTGCTACACTTATTATAATAGAAAATCACTAGTGTGCAACAATAAATTGTGTAAATGTTTCCTTCCTACAGTAGTATACCATGTACCCATAAAAACAAGAACATGTAATTACATAGAAGAAAATGTCATAATATAATTTTGTAGAATAGGTTATAAAGTAGTATGTAAAGTCCTAATTTCATTAAAATGAATTTTAAAATCTCATTTTCAGCTATAGTAAGACTAACCTTTTTAATGAACACAACTAAAAATGTTGGAAAAAACTGAAGTTTTTTGTTTTTCAAAGCAGGATAAGTAGAAAATCTATATCATACTGAAACTTAATTTTTCTAAGTTAGGAAACATTACTGAACTAGAAACGGGAATCAAACCCAGAGCAAGCAAGAGAAAGAAAATAATAAAGATGACAATTAAACTAAAGTACATAAAAATATAATAGAGAAAAAATCTTTGTGACCTTTAGAAGATGAACAAAATTAAAAAATCTTAAATTTAAGATGAAGAAAATAAATACATTAATTACTAACTTAGAAATGGAATAAAGGGATATTACTGACCTTTTAGAAATAAAAAGGAATTTAAGGAGTACTGTGAACGGAAAATTAGGTAACCTACACAAAATGTATGAATTCCTTAAAAACACATACACAAACTACTTGACACTTGCTCAAGAAGAAATAGATTTATTTAGACTAATAAATCTAAGTAGCTAGCTGAGTAGTCAAAAAAGCCAACCATCAGATGACTTTACTGATGAATTCTACCAAATGTTTAAGAAATTAAAACCAATCATTCAAAAATACACATCCTAACTCATTCAGAGGCTGTTATTACCCTGATAGTATCCTGATAAATCAGGCAATCCTTTATGAATAAAGACAAAAAAATTCCAGTGGCAAAATAAAGCAAAGTGAATCCATCGACGTATAAGAAAGTTTGTACACAATGACCTGTGAATGCAAGGCTGCTCAACATACAAAAATAATCTACGGCTATAGTATATCCTAAGAATTTAAGGAAGGGGGAAATTATATGATCATTTCAATAAAGAAAAACAACTTTACTAAATCCAAAACCTTTACCTGATAGAATAATCAACAGGTCTAGAAGAGAAATTCCTCAAGCTAATAAAAGGAATATGGAAAGTCACTGCTAACATACTTACATGAAAGCTTGAAATCTTTCCCTGTTAGATTGTAAATAGAACATGTTGCTCTTGCCACTTCTTTGACATTGTGCAAAAGGTTTGGGTTAGGGCAGTTGGCAAGAAAAAGAATTAAAAGTCATCCCAGTAGAAAAGGAACAAGTAAAACTGTATTCACAGATGGCATCATCTTAATAGAAAATTTAAGGAACTTCCTAAAACACTACAATGGGCTACAGAATACAAATTAATTGAATTTTTAAACCTTTGCAAAAATACAGATCAATTGTATTTTTAAACATTTAAATATCCAAAAGTGAATTTAGAGAAAGTTTTTCACTAAAACATTAAAAAGAATGAAATACTTAGGAATAAATTTATTAAAATAAGTGCAAAACTTATTCTGTACTGTAAAATCTGTAAAACATCACTGCAGGAAATCAGAAGTTCTCACTGAATGGAAAACCTTGTCATGTTCAGGGATCAGAATACTCAACATTGTTAAGATAACAATATATCTGCCATGGTAAGAAGATGGTTTGTCCCCCTCGAGTCATGTGGGAGTTTAGTCCCCAAAAACATACATTAATGGTGGTGGAAATCTATAGTGTTTACAGGTGCAGCCTTTGGGAGGTGAGGTTAGGTAAAGTCATCAGCAGGAGTTCCCATGCTTGAATGCAGTGGTGTGAGAAAAGAGAAACCACACATGTGAAGTGCTCCCTGTGTCTTGCCATGTGAGGCTCTGCACCACCTCAGAATTCTGCCTGCAAAAAGGGACATCACAGGATAAAGCCCCTAGATGTCCCTCCAGAACTATGAGGCCAAATAAACCTCTTTGCTTTATAAAGTAGTATATCTCAGATATTTCATCATAGAAATTTGAAACAAACTAATACACTGGGTGCAGTGACACACGCCTGCCATCCTAACAGTTCAGGAGGCTGAGGCAGGAGGATTGGGAATTCAAAGCCAGCCTCAGCAATTTAACAAGGTGCTATGTAACAAAGCAAGACCCTGTCTCTAAATAAAATATAAAAAGGTCTGGGGATGTGGCTTAGTGTTTAATTGCCCCTAGGTTCACATTTCTCAGTTTCAACACCTACTACAAAACTATAGTATTCAAGATAGTATGGTACTGGCAAAAGAATGGATATACAGACCATTGGAATAGAATTGAGCCTAGAAATAATTTCACACATCTATTATCAAGTGATTTTTGACAAAAATTAATTCAGAGAATTGAAGAGTTAAAACTGTAAACGTCTTCCACAAAAACAGATATAAACTTTTATGCCCTTATGTTACACAAATTTTTCTTAATTATGATAATATAAGCTCAATTAAAAGAAAAAATAGGTGATCATAAATATTTTTTAAAATTTTATACTTAAAAGGACACTATCAAGAAAGTGGAAAAACAGCCTGTAGGATGGGATAACACATTTGCAATTCATGTATCTAATAATCAATTTCCAGAAAATATAAAGAGCTTTTACAACTCAACACTAAAAAGGAAATGACCCTGTCTAAAAATGGGCAATGGATTTGAACAAATGTTTCCCCAGAAGATATATCAATATCTCTTATCCATATCATTAGTCATTAAGGAAATGCAAATCAAAACCATGCTAGGATACACTTCATATCTCCTACAATGGCTAATTTTTAAAGTTTCATCAAGTCAGGGGCAGTGGTGCATTCCTATCATCCCAGCACCTCAGGAGGCTGAAGCAGGAGGATTGTAAGTTTAAGGCCAGCCTCATCAATTTAGTGAGGTCCTAAGCAATTTAGCAAGAAATTATCTCAATATAACAGTCTGGGAATGTAACTCAGTGGTACAATGCCTCTATGTTCAATCCCTAGTACAAAAAAAAAAAAAAAGTCATTAGGTACATGGAAATGTGGAATTCTTTACATTTTATCTTTCTTGTGATATTCATTCATTTTAATAAACATGTATTTAACCAATTTTTTAAATGTTCTCATTTTTGAGGATAGGACAAAAGTTTACTACCACTAACCAAATTGAAAGCTGATGTGTCACTCAAAACATAACAGGATTTTATTTCCAAAAATACTACAAATGGGCATAGTGTACCCAAATTAGATATCAGAGAGAATGATGAATATTATGGCTCGGCTGTTGAACTTCATTACAAGTTCAAAATATAAATAAGAATAAACATACTTTGTGATTTTATTGAATCATTTATGCTGTGCCAAGTAGGCAAAAGAGCATAAATAAATATGTAACAACAACAACAACAACAAAAAGAAGTAAAAGCCCAGAGCAAAAAATGTCTAAATCAAGGAACTGAGATCACTTTTCCTAATCTTGGTTAAGAGATTAATATCCAAGTACTGTAAGATGCAGTCCAAATAAGACTACCAAGACATAACAGGACTGTCAAACTTCAATGACTGTAGAGAGAGGACATCAGTATGTCTGGTTTCAAGCCATATGTCATTGCTGCAGTAGGGACTGTGAGTTATGTAGCCATTGAATCACATTGGCTTTTGTAAATGATACTTTTCCTACCTTTATCTGGATGTGTTTTGTATTCATTATATACTAGCCTGTCATTTGTATAGATTCGCTATTTTTTGTCATTAAAAATGACATTTCCATGATACCAATAAATAAATAAATAAATAAATAAACAAATCAAATATAAGAGCATTTCAATAAGGCTAGTAGTGGATTTTGTAGCAAAAAACCTTACAGACCAGGAAAAGTGGGATGACATAGTCATTGTGCCAAAGAATCACCAAAGAAGCAAAATGTACCCAGCGAAGTTTTCCTCCAATAAAGGGAGATAAAGACTTTCTCAAACAAACAAAAACTGAAGGTGTTCATCACCAAGCCTGTCTTATAAGAAATGTTGAAGAGAGTTTTCCATGTTGAAAGAAAAGGACACTAATTGTTAACACAAATACTTATGAAAATATAAAACTGGTAAAAATAAGTACATAATTAAATTCAAAATACTACTATAATGCTGTGTAAATAACATCTTTACTATGAAGGTTAAAAGATGAATCTATTGCAATAATGACAGTAATCTATTAAGGGATACACAATATAAAATATGTAAATTTAATATCAAAAACATGAGATGTGGAGGGGGAAGTGGAGCAAAATTGTTGAGTTTTTTTGATGTGATCAAAGTTAAGCTGCTATCAGCTTAAAATAGTCCCAAAATAAATACATGCTTTTATGGCCAACTGATTTTTCAATAAAGGTGCCGATGACAAACAACAGGGAAAATACCATCTATTTAATAAATCATGTTGGGAATAAGAAGAATGACATTAGACCTTTATTTCACACCATATGTAAAAAATGTTCAAAATAGATTAAAAATTTTAAAGAAACATCCGCAACGGTAAAGCTACTAAAGAAAACAGTGTAAAAGCTCCATAACATTGGTCTGGATGATGTTTTTCTTTTTTCTTTTTTTTTTTTTTTTTAGTATTACCCTGAAAGCACAGGCAACAAAAGTGAAAATGGACAGTTAGGATTAAACAAACTAAAGAGCTTCTTCACAGCAAAGGGAACAGAGTGAAAAGACAGCTTGTGGAATGGGAGTGCTATGGGTCTGAGTGTTTGTGTCCCTTCAAAATTCATATGCTGAAATTTCACCCCCACAGTAATGCTATTAAGAGGTAGGACCTTTAAGAGATAATTAGATCATGAGGATTCCACGGTTCCACAGTCATTAATAGGATTACTGCCCCCATAAAAAGGCTTGAAGGAACCTGTTTGCCTCTTCTGCCCTTATACCATGTGAGGACACAGCAACACAGTGTCACCTTTAAAGCAGAGTGAAACTTAACCAGACACTGAATCTGCTGGTTCCTTGGACTTCCCAGCTCCAAAATTGTGAACAATACATTTAAATTGCTTGAAAATTATTTAGTCTAAGATTTTTTATGGCAATCTGAATGAATTAACACAGGGAGACAACATTTGTAAATCATGCATCTTACAAGGGGTCAATATCCGTAATAGATAATGGAAATGCTCAATAACAAGGAATCAAATAACCCAATTAAATACTGGCAAAGGACTTGAGTAGACATTTCAAGACATACAAATGGCCAACAGATGTGGGACAAAATGTTCAACATCACAAATCATCAGTTTAATGCAAATTTAAACCACAATTTATCACCTCACACCTGCTAGAATGGTTATTTCCAGAAAGACAAAAGAAATGTTAGCAAGAAAATGGAGAAAAGAGGACTTGTATATCTGCTGGGAGAAATGTAAGTTATTACAGCCATTGTGGAAAACAGTGGAGATTTCCTAAAAATTAGACCTAGACCTACCTGTGATCCAGCACTCTCACTTCTTTCCACCCAAAGGATGTGAAATCAGCATGTCACAGTCCTGTATTCACTGTAGCATTATTTGTAACAGCCAAGATATGGAACCAGCCAAAGCACCCACAAATAGATGAGGGAATTAAAAAAAAAGTGTAATACAGACACAATTGAATACTCTTCAGCTTTAAAAAAGAAGGAAATCATTTCAGATAACATGAATGAACCTGAAGGGACTCTAAGTGAAATATGTGACAGAAAGATAAATACTGCATGGCCTCACTTATATGTAGAATCTAAAAATCTCAGACTGAAAAGCTGCTGTGAGGGCTAGGGTGAGGAGACATTTGTCAAAGGATACAAAATTTCAGTGTGAGAGGAATAATAGCTCAAGAGATCGAATGTATAACATTGGCTATAGTTAACAGCAACGTATTTTATTCCTGAAAAATAGATTTTGAATGTTTTCACCCCTCATAAGTGATCAGTATGTGTGGTAAGACAAATCCCAATCAGCTCAATTTAGCCATTTCATAATGTAAATATATTGGTTCTCCAAATCTGTGAGTTCCTTACTCACAGATTCAATCAACTGTGGATTGAAAAAAAATTAGGAAAAACTATTGCATCTATGCTGAATATGTACAGTCTTTTTTCTTAACAATGCAGTACAACTATTTACATACAAAAAATTGTATTAGGTATTTTGTGGAATCTAGATATGATTTAAAGCATTTGGGAGGTATATGTAAATGCTATGCCATTTTATATAAGGGGCTTAAGCATCCTTGAACTTTGGTGTCTGTAGGAGGTCCTGGAACCATTCTCCATGAAATCCAAGAGATGACTGTATATGTTTCAAATCATCATGGTGTACATGATAAATGTATATTATTTTTCCTTGTTAATTCAAAATTTAATTTTCTGTTGCTGTGCTTGGGATGGAAACCAGGGTCTCATGCAGGCTAGCAAGTGGTCTACCACTGAGCTACATCCCCAGTCCAAAAATTAATTAATTTTCAATGGAGCATTGTGGTAAGGTAACAAATGAGCCAATGGCCTCCATAACCTCATAAAGACAACCTGTAGATTTCAATTTTCAAACCTCGGTCAAGTGTAAGGTAGATTCCTGAGGAGGCAAAACATACAGAGACCTATTAACAGAGCTTGACTTAATTTGATTTATTATTTTAAAAGGCATTTGACAGGCATTCACACATACAGGTAGGCATGAATATATAGTAAATTGGAATTGTTACATCAAAGTGAAGCTAGCCAATCCCTAAAAAACAAAAGTCAAATGTCTTCTTTGATATAAGGAGAGCAACTAAGAACAGAGTAGGGAGGAAGAGCATGAGAAAAAGATTAACATTAAACAGGGACGAGAGGTGGGAGGGAAAGGGAGAGAGAAGGGAAATTGAATGGAAATGGAAGGAGACCCTCATTGATATACAAAATTACATATAAGAGGAGGTGAAGGGAAAGGGAAAAAAAAAAGGGAGAGAAATGAAGTACAGTAGATGGGGTAGAAGAGAAGATGGGAGGGGAGGGGAGGGAGGATAGTAGAGGATAAGAAAGGCAGCAGAATACAACAGACACTAGTATGGCAGTATGTAAAAAAGTGGATGTGTAACCGATGTGATTCTGCAATCTGTATACGGGGTAAAATGGGAGTTCATAACCCACATGAATCAAATGTATGAAATATGATATGTCAAGAGCTTTGTAATGTTTTGAACAACCAATAATAATAAATAAAAAACTATATCACCTTGCCAGGCATAATAGCTCACATGCTATAATTCCAGTGACTCAGGAGGCTGAGACAGGAGGATTGCAATTTCAAGACCAGCCTCAGCATCTTAGACCCAGTCTAAAATTAAAAAATAAAAATAAAAACAGGGCTGAGAACAAAGCTCAGTGGCAAAGCACCCATGGGTTAAATTCCTAGTACCAAAAAGTGATAATTGACAACATTGATAAAAACCAAAAGAATTTCAGTGTGACTTCTTGATCTGCTTATTTTGATTGTATTTCAGAAATAGTTAAGTGTATTTTTGTGCACTAACATTCTTTTAAACATGCATTTTAATTAATAAAAATAATAATAACAAAATGTTAAACTTTTGCTATTTATCACTTGACATTACATCACATATTTTTTCTCATAATATAGTCTTTATAAATAGCAGAAAATGAATTGCAAGGGTAGGCTGTGGAACCCTTAAAAATCAATCACAGATGAGGTTCCGAAAAAACACTTAAAATCTTTTGAGGTTGGAAAAATGAACATTTATTTTAACCTGAAAATAGGTTTGGAATGTTTTTGACACTAAAAAATTTATTTTGCTAGCACATTTGATAAAGTTTCATTTAAGGCAAAAATATATTAAAGAGATACTACATTTATTTCATCAGGATTGTTGTTTAAATATTTTTCTCAGTGAATTTACTTCGTGTGTGTGTGTGTGTGTGTGTGTGAATTTACTTCTTAATAGACCTAATCTACTTAGCACAGATTTTAAATTTGGTAAATATTTGAAAAAATCAAAATTAATTTTTTATTATGATTATTTCACCTCAATCTTTTATTGTACTGTATACTATCACAAAGAGAAATCTCAAGGGATGTCATTAGGTTATGAAGTTTATTACTGTGCCCTGACTTATTCTACAGATGGGAATCAGTTCTAGGCCAGCTGTATGAACATAATCTAGCTCTAGTGAAGAACCACACCCTATGTTGTACCACTGTAAGAGTCAAACTATTTTTCCAGTAGAATAAGATAGGGTTGCTTTTAGTTTGTTTTTAAATGAAACTACCATTTGGGGATGAGTGATGCAGCCACATCAATGTTTATAGCAGCTCAATTCACAATAGCTAAACAATGGAACTAAACTAGGTACCCTTCAAAAGATGAATGGATAAAGAAAATATGGTATACATACACAATGGAATATTACTCAGCCATAAAGAAAAATGAAATTATGGCATTTGCCAGTAAATGAGTGAAACTGGAGAATATCATGCTAAGTGAAACAAACCAATCCCAAAAAAGCCAAAGGCTGAATGTTTTCTCTGATATGTAAATGCTAATTCACAATGGGTGGGGGTAGGGAAGAATAGAAGTACTTTGGATTAGACAAGGGGAATGTAGACAAACAAGAATGAGAAGTTATACTCCATTTATGTATAATATGTCAAAATAAGTTCTACTATCAAATATAACTAATTAGAACAAAATTTTTAAAAAGGAAGTGTGGGCCCAGACCTGCCTTGCTGACCTGTGTGGGAGCTCTGGCGGTGTCTGCCAGTGACAGGATGGACTTGGGCCTACCCTATTTTGACATATTATACATAAAAGTGCCCCCAAACAAACCAGGATAGTATAATAACAGACAGGGACAGTGTAGTTGATGAAATGTTAGAGAAGGAGCTCAGAACATTCATAATTAAAATGATCTGTGAATTAAAGAATGATCTAAATGAGCAAATACAGGTAAAAATTGATCACTCCAACAAAGAGATAAGAGAGCAAATACAGGCAACCATTGATGACACCAATAAACAGATAAGGGAACAAATACAGGCATCCATTGACCACACCAACAAAAAGATAAGGGAGCAAATACAGGTAGCAAAAGATTACTTCAAGAAAGAGATGGAAATTCTGAAAAAGGAAAAATCAGAAATCCTTGAAAGGAAGGAACAATAAACCAAATAAAAAACTCAATAAAAGCATCACCAAGAGTCTAGATCACTTGGAAGATAGAACATCAGATAATGAAGACGAAGTATACAATCTGGAAAATAAAGTTGACCACACAGTGAAGATGGCAACGAACCATGAGCAGAACATCCAAGAATTATGGGACAGCATCAAAAGACCAAATCTAAGAGTTATTGGAATAGAGCAAGGCACAGATTTTCAAACCAAAGGAATGTACAATCTCTTCAATGAGATAATATCAGAAAATTTCCCAAACATGAAGAATGAATTGGAAAATCAAATACAAGAGACTTACAGGTCACAAAATGTACAAAATTACAACAAATCTACACCAAGGCACATAATAATGAAAATACCTAGCATACAGAATAAGGCTAGAATCTTAAAAGCCACAAGAGAGAGGAATCAGATCACATATAGAGGGTGACCAATTCGTATCTCAGCAGATTTTTCAACCCAGACACTCAAAGCAAGGAGATCCTGGAACAGCATATACAAGCTCTGAAATAAAATGGAAGCCTAACAAGAATCTTATATCCATCAAATTTAAGCTTTATATTTGATGATGAAATAAAAACCTCCCATGATTAATAAAAGTTAAAAAAGAATTTACAACTAGAAAGCCTGCATTATGGAACATCCTTGGCAAAATATTCCATGAAAAGGAATAAAAAAATGAAAATCAGCAAAGGGAGGTATTACACTAGAGGAAAAACAAATCAAAGGAGAAACCAAGTTAACACAAATGGCTGGGAATACAAATCATGTCTCAACAATAAACCTGAAGATTAATGGCCTAAACTCACCAATCCAAAGACATATACTGGCTGATTGAATTTTTTAAAAAGGCCAAACAATATTCTGCCTCCAAGAGACTCACCTCATAGGAAAAGACATCCATAGACTGAAGGTGAAAGGTTGGGAAAAATCATATCACTCCCATGGATTGTGGAAGCAAACAGGGATTTCCATCCCCATATCAAAAAAGTAGACTTCAATCCAAAGTTAATGAAAAGGGATAAAGAAGGATATTTCATACTGTTTAAGGAAAACCATTCATCAACAGTACATAACAATAATACATATATATGTCCCAAACAATGGAGCATCTACATTCATCAAACAAACTTTTCTCAAGTTCAAGAGTCAGATAGACCATAACACAGTAATTCTGGGTGACTTTAACACACCTCTTTCACCACTGGATAGATCTTCCAAACAAAAGCTGAATAAAGAAAATATAGAATTCAATAATACAATTAATAACTTAAGATTTAACTGACATATATAGAATATTTCAACCTGTATCAGCAGATACACTTTCTTCTCAGCAGCACATGTATCCTTCTCTAAAATAGACCATATTTTATGCCACAAAGCAACTTTTAGTAAATATAATAGAGATACTACCCTGCATTCTATCAGACCACAATGGAATTAAATTAAAAATAATAAAATAAAAAATAAAAGCTACTCCAACACCTGGAGAGTAAATAATATGCTATTGAATGAACAATGAGTTACAGAAGACATCAAGGAGGAGATTAAAAAGTTCTTAGAAGTGAGTGAGAATACATATACAACTTATCAAAATCCCTGGGACAATATGAAGGCAGTTCTAAGAGGAAAGTCCATTGCATGGAGTTCATTCCTTAAAAGAAGAAAAAGTCAACAAATAAATTACTTAACATTACATCTCAAAGCCCTAGAAAAAGAAGAACAAAACTACACCAAAAGCAGTAGAAAACAGGAAATAATTAAAATCAGAGCTGAAATCAATGAAATTAAAACAACTGAAAAAAATTGACAGAACAAAATGTTGGTTCTTTGAAAAAAAATAATAAAATTGACAGACCCTTAGCCATGCTAAGAAAGAGGAGAGAGAAAATGCAAATTACTAACATATGTGATGAAAAAGGAAATATCACAACAGACACTAGAGAAATACAGAAGATAACTAGAAATTATTTTTAAAACTTGTACTCTAATAATATAGAAAATATCATAGGCATCAACAAATTTCTAGAGTCATATAATTTTCCCAAGTTGAATCAGGATGATATACACAATTTAAACAGATCAATTTCAAACAATGAAATAGAAGATGCCTTTTGAAGCCTACCAACCAAGAACTGCCAAGGACCAGATGGATACATAGCCAAGTTCTACAAGAACTTTAACGAGGAAATAATCCCAATACTCTAATCAACATAGATGCAAAAATTCTCAATAAAATTTTCTGGTAAATCAAATACAAAAACATCCCAGGGATGCAAGGATGGTTCAACATATGGAAATCAATAAATGTAATTCATCACATCAATAGACATAAGGATAAGAATCATATGATCATCTCAATAGATGCAGAAAAAACATTTGACAAATATAGCACCACTTTATGTTCAAAACACTAGAAAAATGAGGGATAACAGGAACATAGCTCAACATCATAAAAGCTATCTATGCTAAGCTCCAGGCCAACATCATTCTAAATGGAGAAAAACTGAAAACATTCCCTCTAAAAACTGGAACAAGACAGGGATGCCCTCTTTCACCACTTCTATTTAATATAGTTCTTGAAACACTGGCCAGAGCAATTAGACAAAAGAGATTAAAGGGATATGGATAGGTGAAGAAGAACTCAAATTAGCACTATTTTCTGATGATATGATTCTATACCTAGAATACCCAAAGATTTCACTAGAAAACTTCTAGAATTAGTAAATGAATTCAGCAATGTAGTAGGATATAAAATCAACACCCATAAATCAGAGACATTTCTGTATATCAGTGACAAATCCTCTGAAAGGGAAATAAGGAAAACTACCCCATTTTCAATAGCCTAAAAAAAAAAAAAAATACTTGTAAATCAACTTAATGAAAACAGTGAAAGACCTCTACAATGAAAACTATAGAACACTAAAAAATAAATTAAAGAAGACCTTAGAAGATGGAAAGATTTACCTTGTTCTTGGATAGGCAGAACTAATTTTGTCAAAAGGACCATATTACCAAAAGCACTATACAGACTTAATGCAATTCCAACCAAAATCCCAATGACATTCCTCATAGAAATAGAAAAAGCAGTCGTGAAATTCATCAGGAAAAATAAGAGACCCAGAATAGCCAAAGCAATCCTTAGCAAGAAGAGTGAAGTAGGTGGCATCACTGTACCAGACCTTAAACTATACCACAGAGCAATAGTAATAAAAACAACATGGCATTGCCACCAAAATAGAGTTGTAGACCAATGGTACAGAATAGAGGACACAGAGACTAACCCACGTAATTACAGATCTTATATTAGACAAAGGTGCCAAAAACTTACATTAGAGGAAAGATAGCCTCTTTATCAAATGGTGCTGGGAAAACTGGAAATCCATATGCAACAAAATGAAATTAAACCTCTATCTCCCATCATGCTCAAAAATCAAATCAAAGTGGATCAAGGACCTAGGAATTGAACCAGAGATACTATGCCTATTAGAAGAAGAAGTAGGCCCAAATCTCCACCATGTTGGATGAGGCCCCAAATTCCTTAGTGACTCCTATAACACAAGAATTAATATCAAAAATCAATAAATGGGATGGATTCAAAATAAAAAGTTTTTTTCTCAGCAAAAGAAACAATCAGGTGAACAGAGAACCTACAATTTGGGAACAAATTTTTACCACACACATGTCAGATAGAGCACAAATCTCTAGGATATATATATATCCTAGATATATTTTTGAGTTTATATATATATATATAAACTCAAAAATCTTAACACCAAAAAAAAAAAAAAAAAACCAAATAGCCCAACCCAATCAGTAAATGGGCCAAGGGACTGTACAGACACTTCTCAGAAGAAGAGATACAATCAATCAACAAATATATGAAAAAATTTCAACATCTCTAGCAATTTGAGATATCAAAAATACTCTAAGATTTCAACTCACCCCAGTCAGAATGGCAGCTATTAAGAAAACAAACAACTTACAGTAAATCTTGGTGAGGATGTGGGGGAAAAGGCACAGTCATACAGTGCTGGTGGGACTGCAAATTGGTGCAGCCAATATGGAAAGCAGTATGGAGAATCTTTGGAAAACTGGGAATGGAACCACCATTTGACCCGGCTATCCTACTCCTGGGTCTACACCCAAAGAACTTAAAAACAGTACACTACAGGGACACAGCCACATCAATGTTTATAGCAGTACAATTCACAATAGTTAAACCAACCTAGATGCCCTTCAATAAATGAATGGATGAAGAAAGTGTGGTGTATGTATATACAATGGAATATTATTCATCATTAAAAGAGAATAAAAATCATGGCGTTTGTGGGGAAATGAATGGAGTTGGAGAATATAACGCTAAGTGAAGTTAGCCAATCCCAAAAAACAAAATGCTAAATGTTTTCTCTAATTTAAGGCTGTTGATTCATAATGGGGGGACATGGGAGGATTAGATAAACTCTAATAGGGCAAAGGGGAGGGAGAGAAAGGAAGGGGCATGAGGGTAGGAAAGACTGTGGAATGAGATGGACATCATTACCCTAAGTACATGTATGAAGACACAAATGGTGTGACTCTATTTTGTGTACAACCAGAGATGTGAAAAGTTGTACTCTATATGTGTAACATGAATTGTAATGCAGTCTGCTGTCATATATATCAAATTAAAAAATTTAAAAATGAACAAAAAAGAAAGTATGGGGACAGCCCAGAATGAGTGTATAAGTATGTGGTAGCACAGGCTGTGCTGGGAACTTCTGGGAGGAGAGGTGGAGAACGAAGCTGTATCCATAAATGGGAGAATCTTTAAAACAAGGCCCTTCCTTTTTTCTGTACTTTAAGTGCAATTCTCAGATACTTTCTTGTATTGGCTTTGATTCTGATTCCTTAATAGTAGAACAGGGATAAGGTGTACTAAATATTATTCTCAAAGATGACATGTAAACTACTTGTTACTATTTGTGAACATGATTTGAAGACCTGAAATGGTAAACTCTCAATGGGTAAAAAATTTTTTTTAAAAAAAGGAAAGAGGAGGTGAGGGGAAGGAAGGGAAAGGAAAAGATGAACATTCTTATACTTACAGACACTATGGTTTTATTATCTCAAATCAAAAGTAGTTTAAAGGACAGCTGACCCTATTCCCTGATTATTGAGACAACAAAAGTTCTATAGATTAATTGCTCTGGAATAAAGTATGTAATTATAGAATATTTACAAAATTTAAGATGGTAATTCCATAAAGTTAGTGGAATGGGATGCATTATACAAATAGTTTACCTGTGCATCCAGAACAATGCGTCCAGAATAGCATGCCTTAAAGCTGGATGTTCTCTCTGTGTTTTTTAAGGGTCAATCATATTTGTTTAATGGCAGTTTTGCTTCTTAACATAGCAGTATCAATCAGTTATAAAATACAATAAAGTTCAATAGAAAGAGATTCTATCTCTAACATAACCTAATATACTAAGAAATGCAAAGGAACCCCATGACCAAACTCACAAAATTCCTGAAAGATGTAAAAAGAGAGCAAATTCTTTTATGTATAATTCAGTGCTAATTAAAGCCACAGTTCCTTTAAAAATAATTATGTTTGGAAAAATAAATAAGGTACCTTATCAATAGGGAATATCCATAACACTATAATTCAAGAGCTATTGTACAGACGTAGGAGTAAGCAGACACAGCTACAAAACACCAACCCTAAATGAGAATTTAACTGTGATCAGTGAAACATTAAAAACCAATAACAAAGATTATTATGAAATGCCACAGATGAAAAAAAGATTGTTCTTTATGCTATACTTAAAACTTTTCTGTAAGTTTAGGATTACCTTAAAATAAAAATATTTATAAGTATCCTTGATATAAGAAGACTTTTTACCACTTAATAAGAATAATGAAGACCCCCCATAGATGAATGGATAAACGACATGAACAAAAAGTACACACAAACTTGCAAAAACAAAAAACGTGGTTAATAGACATGGTAAAAAATACTCAGTCCTAGGAGGAAAGGAATTCAAATTAAAACAAGATTTCAATTTCTACCTATCAAATTTAGCAAACGCTTATTGTTTTGTTTTTATTGATCATAGCAAATGTTTGCCAGGATGTAATGAAGCAGGAATGCTTTCTCATTACTTATGGGAGTGTAAATTAGAATTAGCAATTTAGCCATTTGTATCAGGAGTCTTGATATCCTTGAATAGTAATCTCACTTTTAGGAATCATCAAAAAAGGAAAACCAGAAAACAATAAAAAATCTTGTGCATAAAGCTATTCACTAAGCAATTTTTAATATTAATGACAACTTAGAAACAAATGCAAATCTCTGCAGAGGGTTATTAAATAAATTATTAAATATTATATAGCCATTAAAATGTTTTTATAGGGAATTTTTTAAACAATGTGGTTATATGCTAAATGAAGATAGGATGCAAAATTGAATGCAATCACATTTGTAAAAATGAAGACAAAGGAAAAAATTATAAGTGCATGTTCATAGTTTGGAGGAACTACAGATAATTTTGTCTTTTCAACTTTTATATTTACCATGTTTTCTGTAAGGAGAATGCATTAATTTTTACTTTTAAGAATTATATGACTAATTAACAATTGTTACTATGTTTATAGCAAGAGAAATCTAATGGTATCCGCTCATCATAGAATCTAGGTTTCTAACTTTAATAAAGTAAATCCATATGAATTTTTAAGTCAAGGGTGATAACTTTCCTACTTTCATCAAAACTCACAGCCACAGAGGACAAGGTTTGTGGAAAAGGTCAATGGAGTCAAATACTCTTGTTAGGTGCTTTAGTATCAGAAGAAATCCAATGCTTAATTGAACTGGAGGAGGAAGATAAGTCTTTTAGGAAAAATATGGTTCTATAAAATTTCCTTTTTTTAATATTTACTTTTTAGTTATAGGTGGACACAATATCTTTATTGTATTTTTATGTGGTGCTGAGGATTGAACCCAGTGCCTCACACGTGGTAGGCGAGCACTCTACCTCTGTACGCGTTGTGACCCCAGCCCGTACAAAATTTCTTAATGGTATTTTTTTTTCCTCTTTTAAATTGACTTTATGAATGCAAGAAAAATAAATGTTTATTATAAAGCTTTTAATCATTATAGATATTTATAATGGAGAGACTATCACCATGATAGCTTGGTAGATATTTCTCCAATTTTTTGGCTGAATAATTAATGTTTTTTTAAATTATAATGGCATCAATTTAACATTCTATAATTTGAGTGTTCAGTTAACTGTATATTTTAGACATGTAAGATTACATGATAATCTCCATATCTGTTTCAATGATTTATAATCTTCCTTCTTTGGTATACTATAGTTTGTTTAAATAATTACCTATTGACAGGTTGTTTATCAATTCTTCATGATTGTCAACATTGAATATACATGCTTGCCTTTGAGCACTTGTGCAACAAACATTTCTTAAATGTTCACATATTTTATAATAAACACACATTGCTCTTACATACTTCTGTATAATAAATTCCTAGAAATGAAAGTAGTGTATCGCTAAGCAGACCTTCATAAATGTTAGTTATGCTCACTATTCTAGAACAAGAATGCCTGTCTCCTTGATCCTCAGCAGTATAGCATATTATTCAGGTTGTTTTTGTTGTTGTTGTTTGTGCCAATTTAAAAGATGAAAAATATTGTCATTGTTTTCTTCTGTAGTTCGTTTTTAGAGACAAAATGAGCATCTTTTCCTATGTCTGTTGGTTGCTCTTCTCTAGGAATTGGCCATTGTGGTCCTCAGTATTTCTCTTTTTTTTTTCTTATTGGTTGGTAAAAAGCTCTTTCTATATAAAGAAAGGTAGCCCTCTATTATCTTATGTGTGCATAATTTTCTAAGGGTTTCTTTCGACTTTTTGTTTTCATTTTTTTTTTGGTAGAGAAATTCTTTAATTTTAATGTGATCATGTTTATCAGTATTTCTTTTCTACCTCTAGATTTGTGCCATGCTAGGAAAGGCCTTCTCCATTTCAAGATTATAAATAATATTCACTAATATTTTTTTGAAAAATATTTATAATTTTATTATCTTACTTACATTTTTCTTTTTGAAAGCTCTGGAACTTACTTTAATGTGAGGTTGAGATGAAGATCCAGCAAACTTTTTCACAATTGCTAGTCCATTCTCCCGAGACACTTTTCAAATAATCCATCTGTTCCATACTACATTGAAATGCCATATTTATGATGTACTAAATTCTTCTATAATATCTGATGTATTTCTGGAATCCATTTACTTCTTCCCCCTGAATGACACTTCTTATTATTTATTTTTGAGAACACATACTCTTGGCAGAGAAAATTCTACTGTTCTGGAATTGAACATCCCTAAACCATATGTAAACTTCCCTCTGACTATTTTATTTTTCAAGAAGCTTCATTAGTCTTTGGAAATTCCCTTTACATGGCTAACAAAGTCAAATTTTGTTTTATGCCCGAGTGAACATTACTAACAATGCCTTACTTACCTTGGCTTTACTTGTCAAAAAAGAATGAATAATGTTTGTATCTTGATATCCATACTTGGTGAGTTCACTTGTACAAAACCATAGAACCATGAATTCAAAGTATTGCATATAATAGAAGTGAGTGACAACCACATAACTATGAAACTTTTCTTCAAATATGGCCTGTGTATGAACAGATGCTTAGATTCGTATGTGGAAATAAGTAACTAAAGATCTCTTTTTCCACCCAGTATAGCTAACCCTATATAATTTACATTGAAAACATCAAAAATAGAAAACAGTATTTTAGCTTAAGGGAACATTATGAATGACTAGAATTTACACAGAATCGTTAACAGGGAAATTTGCTGCAGTCTACTTTTTTTTTTTTTTTTTTTTTTTGCCCTAATGTTTGTGCATGTGAAAGACTGGTAATCTATGGGACAACTTAGGAAACCCTTGACTTCCTATCATATTAATATTCAACATTGAGGGCTGGGGTTGTAGCTCAGTTGTAGAGCATTTGCCTAGCATGTGAGAGGCACTGAATTCAATTCTCAGCACCACATATAAAAAAATTAAAGATCCATCAACTAAAAAAAAAAAAAAAGATTCAACATTGACCAAGAGGGTCTATAACTGAAATCTCTTAATTACTGAAATCTTTTGATTTGTAGACTACAGAACCTGAAGGGATTATTTGTTATCTGGTGCAAATGATATTAATATGTTTACTTGAGTTCTTTGAGTAGCACGCTAACAGCACAAGTCTACCTATCTGCTTGGCAAGAAAATTTTATTGTTGCACAAGTTTCAGATTTATGCTACACAGTTCAGTGAGACCCATTTCAATTCCATTTTCTTGCAGCAGCATGAGGATGAAAATAATTCCCAAATGGCAAGGAAGGGTAGAATCCCACAACATGTTATTTCTTAACCTATCAGACCTTATTAAGAGTGACTTAAAATCTGTCAGCTATCAAAAGATTTCTCCAGTAACAGATTTCTTGGTTCCATCTCAGTTCCTCCAGTTCCCATAACCACAGCCTATTCAATTTAGCAGTGCTTGGCAGCATGAATGCTGAAATTAAAACATGCTTTCAAAATTCAATCTGGAGTAAAACTGACCTAACTTAGAAGCATCTCCCCAGTCAGATTTAATAAAAAGATATGAGTTTGAGGTATAAAGTGGAAGAAGGATAAATTTCTCTGAGGAATAAAAGTAGAAAGTTGTGTTTTTTTTTAAAAAACAGTTTAAGCTGACTAATGCCCCCTTTTAAAAGTCAGTTTCATGTTTTTACAGGACATGTAAAAATTCCTAATTGTTTTCTTTACAACATTTAAAAGTTTCATCCATTAGGAAGATTTTTTTTTCTTTTCTTTTGGTGGGGAGTAGGGATTGAACTCAGGGGCACTCAACCACTGAGCCACATGCCCAGACCTATTTTGTATTTTATTTAGTGACAGGGTCTCACTGAGTTGCTTAACACCTCCCTCTTGCTGAGGTTGGTTTTGAACTCACAATCCTCCTGCCTCAGCTTCCCTAGCTGCTGGGATTACAGGCATGCACCACTGAATGAAGAGCTTCATTCCTTTTCTGGAAACAAACACATTGATCTGTCTCTAACGTTTTCAAATATACATACATATTCTCACCTGGGAGAAATTCACATGCCTTCTGATAACTGGAAATCATTAAATCTAGTTGATCACGACATTTTTTTTTATCATTATGAAACAAAATCCTTTTTTGGGGGGGGGAGGACAGTTGCTCTTTTAACTATACACTTGATTTCTAGAAGATAAAGAACTTACTTCTCTGAACACATGTATTTAGCAAAATAAATGACAACCACCACCAAAACACCATTTGGCCAGCATCTCCTTTGTATTTATTTATTCACAGCCCATACACAGCACTGAAATTACTTGTTTCTGAGGCTCTCTGACTTTCTTAAGTAAAATAGTCCTTGAAGATAAAATTCACAATATTTCACTTGGACTCCTGAAAGCCTACTGTAGTAGGTAGAACATACAAGGAGATTAACCCATTTTGTCCCCTCATCCCACATGTGGGACACCTATAAAAGCTTACATGGAGGAATAAATATACAACTTATGCTAACTTTGAAATAATTATTGTTAGTAGAATTGAAAACTTGGGACTTAACAAGTTAACAAAGTTTATGTAATGAAGATCTAAACATTTGGTATCTTTTTTATAGTATAATTTATTGGAAATGTTCAATATAGTCATGGCTATTACATTGCTACTGGTCATCCTGAGAACTGATTCTGTGCAAAAGTATGGGCAAAACTCCCCAGAAGAAGTACTTAACTGAAATTGAATTTCATAGGATCTCACTTACAGTGCACCATGTGTTGTGAATGTGTGTGCATGTGCCCGAACATGTGTTGGGAGGAGAAGAGGTAGATAAGAGGAGGGTGGAGGAAGAAATATCTCTCTTGGCTGACAGAGTAGATGAAGGTCTGATAAAATTATGATTCTGAGTTTATTTACTATTGAAACCTTACCAAAGCTCCCCCACACACACCCTTTTGTTTTTTGAGTCAACAGACATATCCATAACTTATTTTCAGATACTATTGAACACTAATCAAAATAGTAACAAAGGAAAAGGAAATTACTTTGATATTCTTGAATGACCTAACTGGTCTAATTGGAAAGATTGTAACTGTATCAATCAGCCAATAGTATTTAATGAGTATCTACAAGATGTTCAACAACATGCTAAATGTTGGTAGAGGAAATACCAGCTAGATACAGTTGATATTTGGCCACTTATCTTTTGGGGCTCATGAACTACCTGGAAGAAAAGACCTAATATAAAATAGGAATTAAGCAGCGATTTTGAATCATGCTTCCATTTGCTATAGAAAGAGTGTCAAGGTTGTTTCTGCCAAAAATGAATAATAGTAGCCTATATTTTTCTTTTTTGGTCTATAAATTAGTACAAAAATAATCAGTTATTAGAATGCTCTCATTTTTATATTTTTATTCTCAACATCTTTCTCGGCCCCTGGTATTTTCTATGATTTATCTATTAATAAGTTGGCAAGAATATATAAATCTGTAACAAACGTATACAGAGAAAGAAAAAAAATCATAATATTGCTGAGCACTTAATTTTATAGCTTCTAATATTCAAGGAAATATACTCCTGATTTTTAATGTTATATTTTACATAGAAACACAAAGTCATATTTTCTTCCGATATAGTTATCCCTGGTTTGTAGATTGAATTAAATATTTCAATATTTTATGATGTTCCATTCAGTTGGACATAATATCCAGGTACTTTACTTCTGATATAAATTTGAAAACAACCAAATATCTTAGCAAGGGTTATATAGAATAAGCCATCAATTTTATCAATTTTTGTCTATTTGTATCCTAAAGTCCCATAGAAAAAGCAAGCATAAACTTATGCCTTTTTTATTACATCTTTGCTTTTCATTCTACATCATCTCAAGCGATCTCTGAGCACTTAAAATTCTCTGACTTGTCATGGGGAGTTTGGTCCAATAGTTATTTTTATGACACTTGGTGGTATGGTGTTAATTTTTATAGCCATGTGTTTTAATATTCTGTTTTTTTTTTTAAACAAAAGTCACATATATGCATCGTGAAAAGGATTTTAAACTACTAAAACATATAAAGAGCAAAACAATCCACCTTTGGTGAACTACTGCTACATTAATATTTTGATGTACTTTATTCTGTATACTTTTGTATTATCCATCTACACCATCTTGTAACCAGATCTTTTCAGTTAAGATGAAACTGTAGTGATTTATATAATATTTTAAAAACCCTATAGACCTGATTCAAGATGGCAGGCTAGAGGAAGGCTGCATTCCTAGGTGCTCCATGGTTCAGTATGCAAGCAGAAGGAGTACGGTTTCTCTGCAAGGTGAGTGAAAGAGGGATTTCTCTAAAACTCAATATTAGAGAGGCAGGAATGACTTAGAGACTCAGAAATTTGGGTCCATTAAACAAAAGAGAAAGACTTTTGAAACCAAGCTGGTCATGGCTGTGGCAGCAGCAGTGGTAGTGGCACTAGTTCAGCACAGAGGCAGAGGGAGATACGATGGACAGCTTTAGTGCAGAGAAACCTTTAGTACAGAAAAGCAGTCAGCCTTTAGCTGATCCAACGGCTGCACTGTGCACTAGTGCTTGAAAGTGTCCTGTGTTTCCCAACAGACTGCAGAGAGCTCAGAAGGGGGCTATCTTGAGGTGGCCATGCTGTAGCTGCTGCTGCAGGAGTCAGGAGGTCTGAGCAAATAAGGTTGCACTATCCCAGCAAGTGCCTACTGTGTGGCCTAGGGTGTACATTCCAGAATGGAAGTGAAACAAGCACAGAGAATATTTTACCCAGGGTGAACCAAGTCAGAAAAACAAAGGGAGCTCAACTTGCTTCTCTCTTGAGTCTGGCGTCTCACTTGAACAGGCAAGTATAAATACAATCAGGAACTAAGCTTGAGAAGGCTGTGTTTGTGGGCAGCAAAGGTGATGAAGGATTTGTCCACTGTCCCAAAATAGAATCCTTGGGAGACTCCTGAGATCCAGACTACTAGCAGAGATTGACAACTGCCAGGCAGTAGATCTAATGGGGAGCCAGAGCAGACAACACCCAACAAAGGCCTGATTAGACAGACCTAAGCCCTCCTAGTGGATCTCCACTCATAGAACTCTGCAGTGGCTCCTCCCTGGGAGCACTGATCTGATCTGGGCAGACAAAACTCTAACTGACAGTACTTCCCATCTCATCTTACCTCATTCTGGTGATAAGAGAAACGGAGACTTATTTGAATCCACTTCAGTCTCAGGCCACTCCAACTGGCAGGTTGGTGAGTAACACAAAAAATGAAGGGGGGTTAACAACTCCCAGCCCCTGCTCTTACTCTCAATACATAGCTCAAGAAAAAATGGAAAGAAAGACAATCAGGCACAGTTAGTGATTATCTATTCTCATCAAATATTGTGACCCCCTCAGTGGAAACAATTCATTAATTTTTCATTAATAATTTTTTGTGGGTGTTTTGTTTTTTTTTGTTTTTGTTTTGTGTGTGACTTTTCTTGTTGATTGGTTTATGGATATATATCCATAAACCAATTAAATACACACACACACACACACACACACACACACATTTGTTTCTTTTCTTCCCATTTATAGCATTTTTTAAAAATGTAGTTACTGTCCTTGCCTTGTCTTTTGAGGGTTAATAAGGTTTTTGATTAGTATATGTTGGTTTTGTTTTATATTTTTTAATTTGTCTGTTTTTCTCTCTTTCTCTCCTTTTTTCTCTGTCAACAGCCAATCCTATTGTTCCCTCTTTCACTCTACTTTGTTACTTCTATTTTTCTCCTCCTTTCTTAAAATATCATACTCTACATCTCTTCTGCATTCTCTCTGTTCACTTTTTGAAATTTTATACTCTTTTCTACCTTTCTACTACATTTTCTTTCTCTTAATTAGCTGCATTCTTACTGTCTTTTAGCACTAATTGGGTCATGTAACTCCTACTCCCACCATTAATGCTATTGCAATTATTACTGCTGTGGATGACATAGTTGACACCTGTTGTCAGATATAGTTCATGGTTACTTATTGTTTTTGCTTTGGGAATTTCTGACCCTGACATTTCTGTTTTCTTTTGTGGCAGTTACCATTGTAGATGTCATAGTAAAAGCCAAGTATTTAATTTAGTGCTGCATGTTGTTTGCATTGATTGTTGTTATTGTTTGTTTCTCCAGATTCCGTAAGGTCCTGAGAAACTATAGGGACACTACAAGTTCACAGGGTAGAAACTATGTTACTGAACTAAACTCAACTAAAAGTTAGTGTATCTTGCTCCACACACAAACTAATGATACACAATCATCAAATGTACTTTAATGCAAAAATAAAACCCCAAGCTAACAACCAGATCCCAATAAATGCCTAAGGGTGAGCCCTCAGGTCCTATCTACATGCAGTTCTACAGGAAAAAAAAACAGAGAAATAACACAAAAGCTCTGAATAACACACTTACAAGGGATTCTCAATCTAGATCACTCTAGGACATTTTGGCAAGTGAAGTCTGTGCCCTAAAAAAGCCCAAACAAAAGAGTGGAGGGGAAACCCTCCTCAACAGATACATAAAACCCACTACAGGAACATAAAAAATATGAAAAAATAAGCTAACACAACACCTCCTAAAGTTCATAATTCATCAGTAAATAATCCCCAAAATAGTAAAGTGGATGAAATATCAGATAAGGAATTCAAGAGGATTATTATAAAAATGACCAATGAATTTCAAGAGAACACAGGAGGGGCGGGGGATGTGGCTCAAGCGGTAGCACGCTCGCCTGGCATGCGTGCGGCCCGGGTTCAATCCTCAGCACCACATACAAACAAAGATGTTATGTCGGCCAATAACTAAAAAAAATAAATATTAAACTTCTCTCTCTCTCTCTCTCTCTCTCTTTAAAAAAAAAAAGAAAATCTATTTAAAAAAAAAGAGAGAACACAGGAAAAAAACAGAGTGAATTAAGAATGTCAGTACATAAATTAATGAGAAATTCAACAAGGAGATAGAAATATTAAAAAGCTTTAAAAGCCATTGAGAATTCCTCTGTGACACAGTATAAGACTGATTTTGAGAAATGTTTGTAATTTCCAGTTTGGTAATGCTGTTGTTTAGTTCTTCTAAATAACTATTACTTTTCTTTTTCTGCTTAACCATCAGTTTCTGAGAGAAGTGGGTTAAAATTTTCCACTGTGATTGTGATTTATCAACTTCTTGTATTTCTATTTTGCTTTATGTATTTCAAAGCTATGTTGTTAAGTATTTACATATTGACCATGAACATAAAAAAAGAAATATTAAAAAGACTATCAGAAATTAAAAACACAATAAATCAAATAAAATGTTCAGTTGAAGTTCCCTTTAATTGAGTAGACTAAGCTGAAGACAGACTCTCAAAGCTAGAAAACAAAGTGACCTACCTTGAAGACTCAAACAATATTGAAGAAGAAAAAAAATGTACCATGATCAAAATATACAAGAACTCTGGGAAAATATTGAGAGAGACCAAATTTAAGTCTCATTGGAATTGAGTAGGGCTATAAAATGCAGACTAATAGAATGGATTACCTCTTCAGGGAAATAATAACAAAATTTCCCAACCTTCAGAATGAGATGAACATTCAGATACAAGATGCATTCAAAACCCCTAGATGTCAAGATCAAAAAAGAACTATGACATATTTCAATTAAAATGCCTAACATCCAGAACAAGGATAGAATTTCAGAAGCCTCAAGAGAAAAACATCAGGTCACATTTAAAGGTAAGCCAATCACAATCACTTCTGATTTATCAACACAAACTCTACAAGCCAGGAGGATTTGGAATGATATGTTCCAAGTCCTGAAAGAAAATAACTGTCAAACTGTCAACCAAGACTGCTTGGTTGGCAAAGCTATCCAGCAAAACTATCATTCAAAATCAATGATTAAATAAAACTTTTTTAAAAAATATTTTTTTAGATGTTGATGAACCTTTATTTTATTCATTTATTTCTATGCGGTGCTGAGACTCGAACCCAATTCCTCACACATGCTAGGCAAGTGCTCTACCACTGAGCCACAATCCCAGCCCCCTAAGTAAAACTTTTTAAGATAAGCAGAAACTAAAATAATTCATGAATGCTAACCAGCACTACAGAACTTACTTAAAGAAATACTGCGTGCAAAAAAAATAAAAAACAAGCCTCAAAGCTCACAAATAAACAAATCTCATTTGAAGAGTAGTTAAGCAAATGAGAAACCGGACCAAAATTAACATGATAAATAGAATGTCAGGAAGTCTTAAAAATTTATCTATAATAACATTGAATGTAAATAGTCTCAATCCTCCAATTAAAGGACATAGACTGGCAAAATGGATTAAAAACAACACCCACAATATCTTGCTTTCAAGAGACACTTTAAAGGCAAAGACAGACACAGGCCAAAAGTGAAAGGATGGAAATTGATATACTGTGTAAGTGGAGCCTAAAACCAAACAGGAGTAATTAATCAGAAGAACAAAGAAGGCTACTTCATATTGGTAAATGGACAATCCAACAAGAAGAAATAACAAGAATAAATATTTATGCTCCAATGTGGGTGCATCTAATTACATAAAAGAGACACTACTCAAATTGAAGCCTCAGATAACCCCCAGTATAGTAATACTGGGTGATTTCAACACAACTCTCTCAACATTATATAGGTCATCCAGACATAAACTTGGGAAATACTCTTTGGGCATGAAAAATATTGTATATCAAATGGGCCTAATACATATCTATAAAATATTCCATTTAAAAACAGCTGACTGCATTTTCATCTCAGTGACTTGTGGAACCTTCTCAAAAATAGACCATGTTTTAGGTCACAAAGCAACGCTTAGCAAACACAAAAACCAATATAATTTTTTTCATCTTATCAGATAATAATAAAATGAAATTAGAAATCAACATTGCAAAACCCTACAGAAACTATATAAACACATGGAAGTTGAACAATATTCTTTTGAATGATGAATGGGTGATAAAAGAAATCAAGAGGGAAATTAAAAAATTCTTAGACTCAAATGAAAATAGTGATATAACATATCAGAACCTCTGGGACACCAGGAAGACAGTTTTAAAAGGAAAGTTTATAGCTATCTATAAGTGCCTACATAAGAAAACCAGAAAAATCCCAAGTAAGCAACCTAGTGATGCATCTCAAGGCCTTTGAAAACGAAGAGCAAAACAATTTCAAAACCAGTAGAAGGAAGGATATAATTAATATCAGAGCCAAAATCAATGAACTTGAGAATTAAAAAAAAAAGAACAACACAAAGGATCAATGAATCAAACAAATGGTTTTTTGAAAAGCTAAACAAGATTGATAAGCGCTTAACCAAACTAACCAAAAGAAAAACAGAGAAAAACAAAATTAATTAAATTAGAGGTGAAAAAGGAGAAATCACCACAGACATCTCAAAACTTCAGCAATCGTTATGGATTATTTTTGAAAACTTATAATCAAATAAATTGAAAACCTAAAAGAAATGGATACATTTCTAGACAAATATTATCTGCCAAAACTGACTCAAGAGAATAAAGAAAACCTAAACAGACAGATAAGTTGTAACAAAGTACGTAGTAATAAAATAAAGAAAATCCCAGGACCAGATGGATTCTCAGCTGAATTCTACCAAACATTTAAAGAAGAACTAATACAAATACTTCTTAAATTATTCCATGAAATATTACAAATTCATTCTGAATCCAGTATCACACTCATACCCAAACTGGCTAAATGAAATAAACCAATCCCAAAATACAGAAGGCCAAATATTCTCTCTGATACATGGATGCTAACACACAATAAGGGAAAGGAAGAGGGAATAAGAGAAGTTCAGTGAATTACACAAAGGAGAATAAAGGGAAGGGAGAGAAGATGAGAATACAAATGACAGTGGAATAAATTG
Organism: Callospermophilus lateralis; assembly: GCF_048772815.1. Lineage (NCBI taxonomy): Eukaryota > Metazoa > Chordata > Mammalia > Rodentia > Sciuridae > Callospermophilus > Callospermophilus lateralis. The sequence goes on along the minus strand of NC_135306.1, from coordinate 68,703,695 downwards.
GGCAACTTTCTTATGTTCATATATGAATACATGACCAGTGAAACAACCACAAGAATGGGATCTTAAGTTACACTCCATGTATGAATGTCAAAATGTACTCTACTATAATGTATATCTAAACAGAACAAATTAAAAAAAAAAAACTTCAGACTGATATCCCTGATGAGCTCAAATGCATAAATCCTTAATAAAATGTTAGCAAATCATGTTCAATAACATATTAAGAAGATTGTGTATCACAACCAAGTTGGTTTTATTCCAGAGATGCAATGATGTCTTAATACACACAAGTAAATGCATGTAATTCATCAAATTAACAGAATTAAGGACAAAAATTACCTAGCAATCTCAATAGATGCAGAGAAGGCCTTTGACAAAATTCAGCACCCATTCATGATAAAAACACTGAAGAAACTATGGATAGAAGGAACCTATCTCAACATTGTGAAGCTGTATATGAAAAACCCAAAGCCAACCTCATAGTAAATGGGAGAACTGAGATCATTTCCTTTAAAATCTGAGACAGGATGGCCACTCTCACCACCATTTAATAAAGTGCTAGAAATTCTACCAAAGCAAGCAAGAGAAGGAAATAAAAGTGATAAAATTAGGAAAGGAAGAAGCCAAATTATCACTGTTTGCAGATGACATGCTTCTATACCCAAACAATAAAAAAAAGAAAGAAATCCACCAAAGGATTGGTAGAGCTAATAGACACATGTGGCAAAGTAGCAGATTACAAAATCAACAAAAATCAATAGTTTCTTATATACCAACAATGAATCTGCTGAGAATGAAATCAGGAAAATAATTCTACTCACAATAGCTTCAGAAAATACCTAGGAATAAATCTAACCAAGAAGGTGAAAGACCTCTACAATGAAAACTATAGGAACACTGAAGAAAGAAATTGATGCGCTTAGAAGATGGTAAGACCTCCCATGTTCATGGGTAATCAGAATTAATATTGTGAAATGGCCATACCACCAAAAGCAATATACAGATTCAGTACAATCCCCATCAAATACCAATGACATTCTTCACATAACTAGAGAAAAACAGTCTTAAAGTTCATTTGGAGAATAAAAAACCCAAAATAACCAAAATAATTTTAAGCCAAAAAAGCAATGCTGGAGGCATTACAATACACAATTTCAAATTATACTACAGAACTGTAGTAACAAAAACTGCATGGTTCTGGCATAAAGATAGATATATAGACTAATGGTAGAGAATCAAAGACACAGAGACAAATCCATACATCTACGGTCATCTGATCCTTGACAAAAGTGATAAAAGCATATACTGGAGAAAAGACAGCCTATTTAACAAATGGTGCCGGAAAAACTGGTTATCTATATATAGAAGAATAAAACTAGATCCCTGTATCTTACCCTGAGCAAAAATCAACTCAAAATGGACCCAGGAAGTAGGTCAGAAACTAGCAATTCCTAGATGAAAACATAGAGTCAACACTCCAACTTTTAAGAACAGGAAATCACTTTCCCAATAGGACCTCTAAAGCTCAGGAAATAATGCTAAGAGTTAATAGATGGGACAGCATCAAATTTAAAAGCTTCTGCACAGCAAAGGAAAAATTAGGAATATGAAGAGAGAACTCATAGAATGAGAGAAAATCTTTACTAGCTACTCTCTCTCTTTTTATTTTAAGAGAGGTGGGGGGAGAGAGAGAGAGAGAGAATTTTAACATTTTATATTTTAGTTTTCGGCAGACACAACATCTTTGTATGTGGTGCTGAGGATCGAAACCGGGCTGCACGCATGCCAGGTGAGCGCGCTACCGCTTGAGCCACATCCCCAGCCCCATACTAGCTACTCTTTTGACAGAGGTTTACTATCTAGAATATACAAAGAGTTCAAAAATATTTACACCAAAAAATCAAAGAACTCAGTTAATAAATGGATAAATGAACTATACAGATATTATGGAGATCAGTATAGAGATTACTCAAAAGACTAGCCATGAAAACACCATATGACCCAGATATACCACTCCATTTGCAGGAAAATGGATGGAACTAGACACCATCTTGCTAAATAAGTCAAACTCCAAAGTTCAAGAGTCATACATTTTCTTGTATGTGGAAACTAGAAAGGAAAAGAAAAAGAAAGTTGGGGGTACATCTCATAAAAATCAAAGGGGTGAGCAGTGGAGAGAGAGGAAGAGCTAGAGAGTGATATTGGCCAAAATATATTGTTATATCATGTGCATGTACAAATATGTAATAATAAATCCCATCATTATGTATGACTATAATGCTCCAATTTAAAAATTGTGGAAAAACACTCTATAAATATGGTATCTTTAAAGTCTGCATATTATTCCACTGTAAAGACATACCAGCCTATATACCAGTTCCTTTATGGCTCTACATTTAAGTTAAAGTTTCTACTTTTTCACTGTCATAAGCTTGAGATGAGCAGAACAATAGATGTTTTGTTACGTCTGTCCCTTTCCCCTTTTTTTGTGGCATACACGTCTTATTCTTGCTCTATCTTCAGTCAGCCATGTAGTTTGGGGAGGAATGATTCTGTTCCAGGATTAGGAGTTGATTGGCTTAAGTTAGTCAGTGTAAATCATGCCCTTGGCCATGGAAGATGGTTCATGTAAGGACACAAACATTTTTTTAAAAGGCAGTATATTCAATGACACTCTTCACTCAAAAACTTCACTTTCAGGGGTAGACTTAACTATATGTGGCATCGGGTGTCTTTCAGTGTATTAGATAAACACAGTGATAGTGCAAAATTCTAGTTGGAATTATTAAAGGGCACAATGCAGGTGATTCAGGAAAAGAAGATAGGGATTCTGACCTGTTCTGGGAGCAGAAAAGAAAAGAAGGGAACCTATTGTAGCCTGAACAGAAGTTATGTCCAGAGTAAAAGCCAGTGAAATAAGAAATGGCATACAAAAGCAAATTTATTGGCATTTAGGAAACATTGTCTATTTCATTCATACTTTTAAAATCCTGGTTATATTATACATTAGAAAGAATGCTTGGCTATCAATTATTAGAAAAAACTAAGTCAAGAAAAACCCCATCACCAAAGGTCATTGTGTGTTTTTCATTCATACAACCCCACGTCATAAGACTTGAAATGAAAGACTGAGATGGAATGAAGGTAATCGCTAAAGAACTCAAAATCAAAGGAAGGAAGGAATCTACTGCTATCAGAATAGATACATCCAATTTTGCCTGTTCAAAACCATATCAGAGCTGGGCATGGTGGTGCATGCCTGTAATCCCAGCAGCTCCGGAGGCTAAGGCAGGAGGATTGCAAGTTCAAAGCCAATCTCAGCCACTTAGCAAAGCCCTAGGCAACTTAGTGAGACCCTGTCTCAAAAAAAAAAAAATAAAATAAAATAAAAATAAAAGTAAAAAATAAATAAAATAGGCTGGGGATGTTGCTCAGTGGTTAAGCATCCCTAGGTTCAATCCCTGGTATGAAATATATACATATATCTCAAAAGCTTAAAGATATGACCACATTCTTATGGTGTTTGAATTAGAAACAGATGAATAAAAATTCATGGATGGTTGTCCTCTTACCCAGTGATCAACAGTGCTTGAACCAGTAAGATATACTTGTAGGCTGCAGGTACAAGACAGGCTGATGGAGTTTGGGACCTCAAGGATCATTTTAAAGAAAGATATCTATGAGCCAAATACTTGAGTTTGCCTATAACCCGTGGCTTTAAATTGGCATGCACAGAGACTTCAGATCTGTATGCAGTGGCAAACAAGGCTTTCATTTAGACCCTATACATTTAGCATGGTGCCTATAATATTTTATCTACTAGAAAAACTGGCAGGTTGCCATTATTTTATATGGTACCCTCTGAAACACTGAATATCAGTTTTGATCCTTGTTAATGTGAATAGGTAGATACAAATATTTGAAGTACTTCTGAGAATATCTACAATGAAGTAGAAAAAACACTAATAAAGCAGCCTAGAAAATCTGTAGATAGAGTAGAATAGGACCAAGGAAAGGTAAGACATAGATATAAATGCCACAACATATGGATCCACCCCAGTTCCTACAATCATCTGCAAATTTGGCTTTGAGTCTCCTGCTAGCCAAAGCACAAAGAGTAACAGGGACACTTAACACAATGTTTCACATTGTCAAGAAGGAATAGGGATATCTGTGTTTTTTTATCGGGGAGGGATTTCCACATACAAATATAACTAATTAGTTTTGGAAGCATCTAAACTACCATTAGAACAATTATTTTCCTTTATATGGCACATAATACTTTGTGGAGTAATTTCACATACTTTATTTAATTTTCACCAAAAAAATCCCTGTGATATAAGATTTGAATACAGTATTATTAAAGCAACAGGTATCTCTCACTCATGAATCTAGGAACCTTGTCTAGCTGGGAACCCAGCACAATGAATAGAAAATAAGCAGAATGATCTTTGAGTTAGCAAACCAAATAGCAAGTTTATGCATGGAAGCAAACCTCTCATTTGGGACCTATATTCTCTTATATAACCTAAAATTCTAACAAGGTTAGCTAATTTCCCCTTTAAAACTACAGTGGTTTAAAAGTATGAAAATAGAAACTATTATAGAGAAACTATTACAGATGCATCCCCAAAATGGCTAGGTATGAATGTAGAGGTGAGAACTAAAACAAAGGAGCTGTCGTAGGGACAAACAATGCAAGGCACCGAAGATAGCAGAAAACAGGTTTTTTGTTTTTTTTGTTTTGTTTTGTTTTGTTTTGGCTGCAGCCAGGTTCAGAGGGAACAGCTTTTGCTGTAATCAATTAATCCCATGAACCCCGAGTTCAGGGAGTTTCAGAGTTTTATACCCAGTATGTAAGGGGAGGGGCTCAGAAGTTCACAGTCTGCAGAAGTTCACATAAAAGCAGCTTTTTCTTTCTCTGTTTTGGGCAAGTTAACCCTTCAAGGACAATACCTGAGAAGAGGAGAGTTTCTTCTCCCCTTTCCTCCCCTGCCAGCTGTTACCATGGAACCCATTTGTAACATCTTAAAAATGTAGACATCTCTGTGAAGCCCAGCTCAAGGCCAGAGCCTTGTTTGCACATTTCTTCAAAGTATTATACTGGATATGTTTGTGAAAAACTAGTAAGGGGTGTCCAGCACCTGGAGTGCTGGTATCTTCTTGGCCAGTGGCCAAGTAAACAGGGCAACATGAAAATAGGAAGTTTATCTACATTGAACTCTTTTGCAGAGACTCTTTTGCTGACAATCCTAAAATCAGTCTGGGTGAAGATTTCTGGAGAGGCCCAGTTAAGACTTTTCAGTGGAAAAAGGGGGTGCCACTTCAGAGCAGTTAGTATAGACTCAGAAAACCCTGCCAAATACACTAAGTAGGGAATGCAGTCATGACTCAGTTTCTCTGCCCTGGACCTTGAACCTCCACTAACCAGCTCTTCACGTAATTACCTCTGCAATCTTTCAGGAACAGAAATGTGATCCGTTTTCCCAATCCAAATTTTAAAAATCCTTCAGTGGCTTTCTAGGCTAATGAGATAAAAATCCTATTTAAAAGGGACCACAGGGCTGGGGTTGTGGCTCAGTGGTAGAACTCTCGCCTAGCATGTGAAAGGTGCTGGGTTCGATCTTCAGCACCACATAAAGATAAATAAATAAGATAAAGGTATTGTGTGTGACTACAACTAATATATATTAGTTGTATATATATATGTGTGTGTATATATATATACGTATATATATATTTTATATATATATATATATATAATAAAATATATATATATATTTTATTTTATATATATATAAAATAAAAGGGACCACAAGGTCCCAGCAGGTCTGGTAGCTGCCTGCTTCACTACCCTCCTCTTACTTGGGTCCCACCTGCTTGTACCTTTTCACTGTTACCTCTCCTGTGCAACCCCAAATGTCATCACCTTAGAAAATCTTACCTAGTATTGGTGTTTAGATTAGGTTTCCCTGTGCATCTTCAGCAATTAGATTGGAGAATATGCTAAACTATACAGTTGCTCCTAACTAGTTTCATTCTTTGATGATATTTCCTCCAGTATACTGTGAGCTCTGGTGAAACAAGGACATTTCTGACTTTTATATGTGCTGAATAAATATTTACTGAATAAAATGAATAGGTAATGTCACAGGACAAGCATGCTACAGCTTCCTGGTATATATAATATTTACATTTTACTAAAAGATCCTTTTAGGGAAGGCGAAGATATGGTTTTATTTATTAAAGCAAAGAAATTTATTATGGAACAGAGTGCAAAATTCATATGAATTTTAAAACTAAACAAGACTTCCAGAATGTTTCTGGCTACACCCCGAATTTTTCCAGAGGCATTATGCTTAAAATAATATAGAAACACTGTGTGGAAAAGATCTATTTCCCAAACGATCAGGATAATCAAGGGTTATCTTTGTTTTAATAGATAAGAATACATGTATGAAGAGGGCTTTGCTAATATAAGTTTTCATGCCAAAACAACTTTATTATTATTGAGAACTCTTTCCTGAAATGGGGGAATTAAGCTAATACATCGCCAATTACAGGTGGAGCTGGCTCCAGAACCCCTGCCTCCTGGGGCCTGTCCAGCCCACTGCTTTTCATTAAAGCGCAGCACCTGCCACCTGGTCCCTGCTGCAAAGGGTCCCCACCCTCCTGATCTAGAAGCCATATCTGGGGCAGAAGGCCTGTGCCAGGCTCAAAGACACTTTAAATTCTGATCGACCCAAACTGAGAAGCAAGTAGAAAATCAAGCTGAGCCTTTTCCGGCAACATAATCCAGAGCCTTTCTGCTTTCCCTGGTGGGACTGGGCAGTTCCCCTCCTGGGCTGCAAACCGGGCCAGCTTTGCTGGAGCCCAAATCCGCACGACTCTCCCCCTTGCGGCGAAAATGTGCAGTGCAGTGCGTTCCGGAGACAGAGTCAATCTCCTTTTTGAAGTACAGGCAGTATTTTAAGGGACCTGAGAAGCGGGAAAGCTCGGGAGTAACTTCCCGTAGGAGTCGGCGCTGGAGCCCGGGTTCGTGGTCCTTAGGGTGGTCACTTCCTACGTGCAGAGTTTGACCACAGCTGCTGGTTAGGAACCTTGGCCCTCCCCGCTTAGGCTGCCGCAGAGAAGGGTGGAGGTGCCTGTCAGTTCCCTCGGAAACGCAGCCCATTTCCTCCTCTGGGAGCCCGGCTGATAGCTGAGGCTAGTTTCGCCCGCCGGAACCCGGGTGCGAGGGGCGGGCGCACACCACGCGCCCACCCGCGCAGAAGCCGGGGCGCGGCGACCAGCAGCCGGTGGAGGACACTGGCGCCTCTGCCTCCGGCTCGCGCGCCGCGCGTGCACGCGGGTGGGCGTGGGAAGCAGGGGCGCTACTAGCACGCGGCGTGCGCGCGCCCTCACTCACAGGCGGGCCCGGCCCGGCCCCGGCGCGCGTCACGAGGGGCCAGCAGGCAGGCGGGCGGCCGGGCGAGAGGGAGGGGTGAAGGGGGTGGGGCCGCCGGACCCGAGGGGCCCGAGCGGCTGCTGCGGAGCCGGAGCAGAGCTGGGCGAGGGCGGCGGCGGCGGCGGCAGCGGCGGCGGCGGCGCCGGCGGCAGCGGCAGCAGCAGCAGGAGAAGATGGTGGCGCTGGAGGTAGGAGCGGCTGGAGCGGAGCTTTATTCCCAGGCTCCGCACCATCGCTGTCATTAGCGCCTACTGCTCCCGCGGGCCCGCGGACCCAGCTGTCAGGCAAGGTACCACCGACAGGGAGGGGTGGGTACGTGGTGGTGCCCGGCGCTGATGCCGCCCCAGATGGGAGTCCTGGTCCTCTCCTAAGGGCGCTTCTGGGCGCAAGAGGCGCTGCATGGAACAATAGTGTGGATGAACAGGGACAGCAGGCTACATCCAGGGGCAATGCTTTAGCCAGCGAGGCGGGGGAAGGGGACATTGGAAGAGAGATGTCTGGTGTCCGGTGCGCGCTGAGGTACTGGAGCTTTGGGGGCAGCGAGCGGGCCTGATGACAATCATGGCAGGAGTGTGTGTGTGTGTGTGTGTGTGTGTGTGTAAGTACAGCAGAGGGTATGGGGGTGGTGGACCAGAGGTGTTGGGGAATGACATTTCCAGGAATCCCCACTAGGATCCTTCATATCTGGCTGACTCTCGGGGAGAAAGAATGTGATGATGGAAACGGTGAGGTGGGCAGGATGCACTGGGTGTGCGAAGTGTTGAGGGAGGCAGTGGGGTAGAGGCGGGTTTGTAAAATCCCGTGGAAGTGTGCGTACGCGTGTGGTTGCATCCACGCTCCTAAAATTGCGCCCCAAATCAAGAGATCTGCCGGTGCCTAGCCTCCTGTCACCAGCTAACACTGTGGGACAGTGTTTGTTATTTTGACCCCGCAACTCTGAGTACAGTCTCTGTTCTGCTTTTGCGTGTGGATGGCCCAGAGTAGGAATTCTATCTTCCCCTTTCTCTGGCCTCATGACGTGGGGATGTGGAAGTGAGCGTGTGGCTTTGGGGCACATGGTAGGGAAATAGGATAATGGTTACACCTTCTGGACTTGCTAGTATCCCTTGTTTTGAAGGGCTTCTCTCTTGATACTTCTCTCCTCAACGGCTGTTCTGTAAGGGTCTTGGACTCCCTGACTCTGCAGTTTCTATTGTTTATCTCTTGTCTAACCTGAGTCTCTAACTATAGATCACCTTCAGCTCCCCTTCCTCACAACTTTGAATGCCAACCAGACCTTGTCCTTCTACATTTGAACACTGAAATCCTATGGCTGAAGGATGGGTAGTCTTTGTGTTGGTTATTTTAGAATGAACTCTGGAGGTGTGTAGAGAGAGATAGATGGGGGAGGAGTAAAAAGGAAGAGAAAGATCTACTGAGAAATATTTGGTGTCCACTTTCTGAACATCACACAGCCAAGGTGTTTCCCTTGGGAAATGGGATACTTTATTTCTACTGCTGGTAACATTCACTCTCCCAGGTTTCACAATGGTTAGTTAGTACCGTATATCATTGCAGAATTGTAATCTCTCAAGACTCTGGGGATGGGATTTCTGATCAGTGAAGTCCCTGCTTTTCTACCTGATGTAGCACACTAGTAGGGAATTTAGTTAATGTCAGGCTTCCAGGCTACATCTGGGAGCCAGGACACAGAAATCATACAGAGTCCATAGCTGTTTTAATTGTCTCTGCATGATAAAGATAGGCTTCTGTAGGGTCGGATGGATAGAAATAGGAAGGGAGATGGTAAATTCATGTGTGTCCACTGCAGTTTGACTCCTTGCTGTCTGTATTTCTCCTGCAGTACTCGTAGGAATGAAGGCACCTTTGTGCTTAATATCTTGGTACTTCTTTATTAAAATGTTGTATGACTAGATTAACCTGCTTAGGACACATTTTGGTCATAGCACCCTAAATTCTACTGCATTGCTGTCAGAATCTAAACTGGCTGCTCTGGTTCTCTTTGAAGAAAGCTTGTAGCCATCGTGGTCTTTAAAATAAATGCACAACACGTTGGCACCAAGGTTTCTTTAAAAAAAAAAAATTGCTGTTTGTTTTTTGGCAAATATTGCATGAATTCATTGTTACATTGAAAATAATAAAACTAGAGCTATCCACATATGTTTCCTCCCCCCATTTATCTTCTCTTAATTAATGATGATATATAGACCAGGTGCTCTGGAAGCCATCAACATTAAGTAAATTTTCCCATGTCCTTCAAGTCAAGCCTTCTAAAATTTTAATGTGAGGTTGTTGGATCTCATCCAAAATTTAAGGATATATTTATAAAAATGAATTTTGAGTCTTAGTTCTTTACTCTCTTATTGTTTCTGCCAAACCTCTTTCTGAGAAAAGTACTTCTGAAATTTAAAAGCCATTCTAAGAGAATTTGGTTTTTAAAAAAGTCATCATTTTCATATTCGCAAGTAAAACCAGAGATGTAACCGTATTATAAGAAAGTTTAAGAATTTAGAAATTACCAAGGTAAATAACCTGTTTAGCAAACAAGGAATTATACAACAGCATGATTAATGACTCGGGAATTAGGGATTTCCTTTCTAATGTAAATGGGATAATTTTTAAAATGTAATGCCTGGCTTTTTTAAAGATTGGGCTGGTAAGGCTAATGATATAGCTCGAATCTGTAATTCAGCCTGGTAAACAGTTATACCTTGTGCCATGGCCTGCAGCAAGCTATTTGTTTTGCGTGGATGCTCTTTCTTCACTTAAAATAGCATTAATGTTTTTTTCATTATTGAGTCTCTTTTTTAAAAAAGTTTGGTTTTTTTTTTCCTTTCCCAGAAGACATGGAAGTAAGACATTTGAAAATTGACCTGTGGGGCCAAAAGGAATAAACTATGGTCCCATGGGGGAAATAAGGCCTTTTTATCCTGAGAGGAACAAGTAATGGACAGAATGACAATCAGTGGAAACAGACTTCCTTTTCAATAAACCTGGTGGAAAGAAAGACTGGAGGAGAGAGCAATAAGTCAAAGAGATGTCACAGTAGAGGGAAAGGAATATGTTTAGTATAGAGGACTCGAACCTAGTGTCTAAGCTGAGAAGAATCATTGCGAGGGAGAGAGATGGAGAATGTAAGGAGGAGGCTCAACTGATGAAGTCTTCAAGAAGATGGGCGGGAGGGTACTGGGGAAGGTATGACTTGAGACAGAGGCATAGGAATTTTGAGGTGGAAAGAAAGGAATTTGTCCATAGTCTTTTAAGGAACTACAGAAAAGATGTGGCAGGTTGAAGCTAGGAGTAGAATGACAAAGACTTGTGTGCATTGTGGAAATTTAGCAGTGAGTCCATTGGGGTGATTAAAAGATTATCAGCCAGCTATGAAGACTGCTTGTGTTTGAAGAGCATGAATTTGTAGTAAAACCAATTAGTGCTATATAATTAGGGTTTGACAATTACTTAGGTAGTTTTTGTAATAGTATTTAATGTTGCTACATTCAGAGGTTCCCTCCTTCCCTCAAACTCAGAGAGGAAAATGTTACCTTTAAAATAATCTGAATAAAAGACTGCACTTGAAAAATTTCATATGCATATTTTCTCTGAGGAATCTGAGTTAAATGAATAAGGCTTATAATAAAACAATGGGGGAAAAGATAAATATTTCTAAAAAAGATTAACTTTCCCCATCTAATTATAAACTGTGGCTTTCATAATAAATCGTAAAGTTGATTTTTTTCAAAAGAAAAATCAAATATAGAATCTCACTTAGCACCATACTGATCATATATATTTTTCACATGAATACATGAATAAATTATTTTAGTAAGCTAGGTGTAGGGTCTGAAATCTGAAATCTCAGGATTTCTTATTTATATAATGAACATTGAATGAGTCACATTCCATGGCTTCTATAAGTTTATGATATTATTAAAACAGTTTTATTGATTTATACCTACTATGTATGTTGAAACTTGTCCAAATAGATAAACACACACACACACACACACACACACACACACACACACACTTTTTTTCTCCACAAAATAATTGTGTCCACTTTAGACCCTTGTGACCCTTGTGTTATGGGGTTGTGTCATGATTCCAGATGCGTTTATAGAACTTCAACTGAAGTTCTGATGATAAATTTATTTCTTCTTTAAACAAGTATTTACTGAGCACCCTCTTTGGGCCAGACACTTATTCTAGATGAAAGGAATACATGCAAGGTTAGGAAGAGGTCCCTAATATAACAGAGCTTTTAGTGGGAGAAGATGAAAAATAGATAAGCAAGTATATAATGTCAGGTGGTACGAGCTATGAAGACTAAAACAGGGAAAACAATAGGGTGGGAAATTGCTTAGGGTAATGTTATTTTATGTAGGGTAGTCAGGGAAGGCCTTAAGCAGAGGGAGCTTAAGGATCTGAAGGAGTGAGACATGCTGCTATTTGGGATAAAGGTTTTCTAAGTGGAAAGAATATTCAGAGTGAAGGGCCTGAGGTAGGAACATGCTTGATGTGATCAAGGGATAAGGAAGCATCCCAGGTTCACCTGGACGTGTGGTACCTTACTGCACAGATGGAACAGTCACTTAGGACATCTATGAAAAGATGCTTTGCCTTTTAGTATTGAACTGGTCATCCTTCATGCTGTATCACCCCCCATATTTAGGATGACCTGTGAGGCAGAATAGTGTTTAGAAAAGAATGTTTTCAACCAAATAGATTAGCATTAGAAAACTTGAAGAGTGACTCTGAGTGGTGACTAAATACTAGTCATTTAGAAGTAGTCCCTCTCCTTGGAATTTCCACATCATTCTTTCATGGTCTGTATCTTTAAATGTAAGTTTCTTGTCTTCCTCCATGTTTCACATTCTATTCTCAAGTGTTAACATCCTTGAGGCTAAAACTCTGCTTTGTTCATCTGGGTATACTTTACAACACACAGAAAAACTCTTTGCAGTGGTAAGAGATTAAATACTTACTGAAAGGAAAGGACTGAAAGGAATGGAGGAGACATTCCAAAAGTTTTAAGGAACGTGGATGTAAAGATTGAGGGTAATTTTTTTTTTTTACCTGACTTCTGCAGACAGCTAAATGTTCTCCAAAGAAGATCCAAAGTCACCTCATGATGCTGATGTGGTGGATACACACAGAAGTGATTCATACATGCAACCCTGAAATGAGGATTTGGGTCCAGATAGTTTATTGGGGAGGCAGGTTCAAGAAGCACAAGTGCAATTGTGAAGAAAATGAGGCGGGGAGGGGAAGAGAGTGAGGAAGAGTGGGGTTACTGAGCAGGCCACCACTGTGAGCAATTGATGCTTGGCTCTGCTGGTATCACATAAACTACAGCTTAAAATTGCCCTCCAAGTAGTAGGGAAATTGAAATATTTTTCTACCACTTACCCTCAGGGCATTAAGTCCCCAGCACATTGGGGCTGCTGGTATTAAGCCTGAGCAAATTCCAGAGGCACCAGAGTAAGCCCCATGTAGAGAAGCAGAGAGGAAGGGATGGCTGGAGTAGCAAGCTGTCAGTGTGTATGGGAACCATTAATCAAAGTTATAGGTGAACTCAGAAGTGGGCTGAGGGGACCTGGGACCTCAGGTCCACATGGAAGAGACATCTTATAGGAGTTTTCAACACATAAGAATTAATTTGATAGCAATTATTAGTATTTTAATGTAGGGATTTTCATGTACTGCAGTAACTACCCGTAGTTCAGTTCATTCAAAAGTCAGCCATTTGCAACCCTCAGTTATCTGAGATGCAGATTATCCCATGTGTTTATGTAAAGGTGCCCTTGGTTATAAGGTGGCTCCCAATTTTCCCACAAAAAGGTTTTAAAGATGGTTTTATGTCAATTTGTATATGTACATTCTTAGAATATAGCAAAGAATGAAATATCTATTTACCCTTAATTAATTTACTTGCATATGTTTCAAATTGTCTTGTTAAAAATTAACAGTTTAGAAATGCTACATCCACTCTCACATGTTATGAAATCATTTATTCAAATGTTTCCCATTCTTCTTTGACCTTAGAATCTGGCATCCTTAGACCACTTTGGGTTTATTTATTTCCATATGACTTATCTGAGATAGAGTACTGTTGCCACTACAAACTTTATTCCAACTTTGTGTGCCCAATTGCACAATATAAGAACATTTGCTTTTTCCTTTCTTTCTGTAGGTATATATTCAGGTCTGCAACCAGCATTTCCATATGGCTTGTATAAGGACATCCAATGTAGGCAATTATGAAGCTCCTCCTGGGAGTATGAACCTAAACCCATGTTAATGCTTGGCTTCCTTTACGTATTCATTGGGTCATTTATCATATTCCAGTCACATGAACTCCATAAGCATTCCTATCTTGTATTGATTGAGGTTGTTTCAGGCAGTCTTCTCCAAAGAGTTCTCAAGTAACCTCTGAAATACACAACACTTTTCCATGAAATCAGCAGTCTTACTAGGTAATGTAATTTTGACCTGGCTTCTCCTTTAAAATCAGTTGCCATTACATCCAGTGTTAATGAATTGCTTGATTTTCAGTTCCAGTTATCTTGGGGGTAATAGGGTTCTTGCTTTTTGGCTTTCAGGAGAAAGTAATGGAGAGAATGCCCTCTAAAATGGGAGCCTTTATAAGTATTCAAACATAAGGCAGATTTTTCTTTTCTGAAATATACTTTTTTGGAGAACAAAAATCTCATGTTATTTTGGTATGTATAAAATGATCGTGGGAAGTTGTCAAGGTATAATGGTGGTGAAACCATCTCTGCCCACCAAGTTTCCCCAGCAGCCTCCTCCTCTTCTGTCCCATGGTGGATTAATTAGTCTACAATTAGTGTGAAAAATAGCAATGGTTTATAGGAGTTGACTGGCTATCCTTTAGTTCATGTAATGATTTAGGTTTCTGACTTCTGACAAATTTTAAAACTCAGGATTAGTGTTTATTAACAGGTACACACTATTTTAAAGAACAAGCATATGTGACAAGGTGTGCATAAACCCTTTTCCCCCTGTAAATCATAGCATATTTAAAATGCAAAGGAAGAGCTTGTCATTTAATGAAATCCTACAGGAATAAATACCCCCTAACTTGACTATTCAATGAATTAGGATTTTTATACCAGACTTTACTGAAGTAAATCACATTCTGTTGCACTGTTTTTTTTTGTTGTTTTTTGTTTGTTTGTTTGTTTGTTTGCACATTTTTGACCACAACTTTTGGTGACAATACAACTTACATCACAGCCTGACACCATGGGTGAAGTATGTGTAAACACACATACACACACACACACACACACACACACACACACACACATCACTGAGACAAGTTTCACATCACAATATTTGCTTTTTATTATGGGTAATATGCACTCTGATATTTTCTCTCCTGCTCTGTGTTTTTCATATGTTTGCCAACCCACTAAATTGATTTCAGCACTAATGAGTCCTGACATGAGTTTAAAACACACTGCTCCGTTGTGTGACACCCATCAGAAGAGAGCTTATTTTCTTATAAATTAAGCTCATGTCAGAATTTTTTTTCTGTTTTGTTTCAAATCATGAGCACATTTGGATATTTGGTGGTGTGACTATACTATGTCACAGCCCTTATAAAAGGGAACTTTATTCTCCAGTGTACATTTTATATCTGAAAGAAGAAATTATTAGTGTGGGAAATGGAAAGTGGAGGGAGGTGAATGGGCTGGTTGTAGAGGCCAGCGGCTCTCCCGGCTGTGTGAAGCCTGCAGTGTGTGGTTCTGGTGTCCTTGCCAGGTAGCTGCCCCACAGGTCTGGCTCTTCTCTCCCTCCTCATGGTTCTTCCCTGTCCTTCTCCCTTCCAGCCTCTCCCTGGCTGCTTCCTTGAATACTCCAGGGCTCAGGATGTACAATTCAATTTCTTAATTCTAAATTTCAACCTAATTATTTCTTTCCAGATGTGAAAATAGTTTTTACACCTGCTTTTCTTCCAAATAACGAGATAACACAGGGATCGTTTTTCCTCTGAGCTAACTAACACCTGGGGGATTTTTGTCCTGAAGGAGCCAGAAGGGATTCCACAGATGGAAGATTTCCACGGTATTGGGTCATACAAAAGCGTAACCAGGTCTCATGTTCAGGTACAACTGTGTCCTTATGCCTCTCTAGTTATTAATGTAAGCACATATCAGTTCCTTTTTTAAGAGCTCAGCATGTTTCCCATGCATTGACTGAAAACAAGTGACCATCACAAAGCACCAAGCTTACATTAAGTATTACACACACAACTACCTCATGCACTTCTCCTGAGGATCTTCCTTCCCCTTCATTACCACATCAGGAGAGAATGCATATTGCAGACAGGATTTTCAGGAGCTCAGAGGTTCTCTCAGTGACTAAAGGACAGGGGTTAGGAGTGGGTCCAGACAGCTCTTGGTCCCAGAGTCTCTTTTATCCTCTGGGTCTAGCAGCAGCCTCCCATCCCACCTTTCCTAGCTGGACTTCTTGTCATGTGCCCTCATCTCATGTACTGGAGGTTGGAAGAGACTCAGGGTGACCTGGAATATAGTGCTTCCACTCAGCTTCTCCAGTGGTAAAAGGGAAATGATGAAACCTGGACTTCTCATCTCCTTCCACATAGAGCCACTGGGAGAGTCAAATGGGATATAAAAGGCTAAATTAAGGTAGATGAGGCACTTCCTTTATAATGACATCAACAGAAACAACTTCCTACTCCTAGTTCCTAGCGTCACCTTCCTCTAAACCAGGGGGTCAGCAAACTTCTGTATAGGGCCAAATAGTAAATAGGTTTTGTAGGCTGTGTGTTCTTTGTTGCAACTTCTCTGCTCTTGTAATGCAAAAGCACCCTAAAACAATGTGTAAGCTGGTGAGTGTCTCTATATTCCAATAAAAGTTTATTAATAAATACTGGGATTTGAATATTGTACTATTTTCATGTATCAGAAAATTTTGACCACTCTTTTTTTTTTTTTCCTCCAACTATCTAAAAGCATTTTTAGCTCCTGGGAAGTGCAGTCACAGGCAATGGGCTGGAGTTGTCCCACAAACTTAGTTGGCTGAACCCTCGCTGGTCTAAACTCTCATAGCACTTTATACCACCCTGGATTCCAACAGCTCACCTGCACATTTTCTCTGCATGTAAATATGGTAACCCCCTCACACATGTATTTTATATACTGAATAAGTACTTATTGAATAAAAGGGCATAAGAAAAGCTATTGCTTTTCTGGGCATCCTGTTTCTCCATCTTTAAAAGAAATTCTACCTGTTTTGTAGCAAACCTTTGGGAATGATTGAGTTAACATTTTGTGATTAACTTAAGAGCTTTGAGATTCTTGCTTTAAAGTTTCTCTCCCCACCCACTCTGCTATTAACCATAAAAGGAAAAGAATGTTAGGGAAGAAAGAAGGGAAAACAAACAGACAAAACAAAACCAACATTTCAGCATAAAAGGGGCTTATTAGAGAATAACTGTAGTGGCCAAATGCTTAGCTCTGGTCCCTTAGGCTTCCTGTCACTATAGGGAACTCTAGGACAGGGTGAAGTACTTCTGTGCCTCAGTTGCCATCAGCCTGCTTTTTGATGTGCTCTCTTGAAAATCTAACACTGGGGCCCACAACTCCATGCATTTGGCTATAAATGAAGAGGAGTTGGTAGAATGCACTTATGCTTTTATCTGTATTTCCCCAACACATATTGACGAATCATGCACATGATCTCTTTAAAGAGCAAAGCTTTGAGCATAGCTCCTGTCTTACTTCTTAATATGTATGAGCTTGGGAGTTGAATTACTAGGAAATATATAAATTTAAAATTTTCTTCTCAAAATGAGGTGGACAAAGACTGGATGGTAGAATCACAGCAGAGTATGTGGGGTTTTGTATATTTTTCCAAGTAATCTAGGAGAAAACAGAAGCTCCTTAACTTACGATGGGATTATGTCCTGATAAACCCATTGTAAACTGAAAACCTTGCAAGTCAAAAATGCATTTAATCCTCCTGACCTACTGGGCATTCTGGCTTAGCCACACAGCATACTAGAGAGCATCAGTTGATTCCCCTTGAGATTGTGTCCCTGCCTGGGAGCTGCAATTCAGGCCACTGCCCAGCATCCAAAATATCCTAAGATCAAAATTCACAATTTGAAAAGTATGGTTTCTGTTGAGTGCATATCATTTTTGCTCTTTCATAAATTCAGAAAATTGTAAGCAGAATCGTTGTAACTCAGGGACCGTATATATAACTTTATAATAAGGATATTGTTTACATGTGTGTGCACATGCGCGTGTATTTGAGGTGTTGGAAGAAACCTGGACTTCTCATCTGTATTAGAAAATTGATACCAAAATCATTGATGGTATATCCTCCTCATTAATATTTTTAAGGAGAGAAACAATTAAGTCAACTTTCAAGTAAGTACTTATTTTAACCTGTCCAAGTGTACTAATTTACTATAACCTGGAAACAGATCCACAGCAGGTGTAAAATAAATTATAAAGGTATTTTTGAGTGGGCTTAAATTGTTAGCGCTATGGTGGCTGATGTCTTAAAGATAGGATATTAAGCCTGTGTTAAAAATGAATATTTCATTTCAGTTGTGGGAAGTTTGTGAAGGCTGCTTGGGGCAGAGTGGAGGCTGCAAGGCTCCGGATTTTGTTCCTATTATGTCTAAGCTGTTCTGTATGAGACACAACATAGTGCTTACTACAGTGCAAAGACTTCTTTCAAAAGCACTAGTAATGGATGGATGCAGAGGGGGCGAGGCGACTGGGGGTGGGGGGCAGGCTTAGAAATAACCGTGTGGTGGTGGGTAGGTAATTATCCATCTGTCTGTAGCTGCTTATGTGGAATGAGGGTCCCCTTGATAAAGAGAATGTGCTTATGAAGGTGGATGATTCAGGTTTCACTTATGAAGTCATCTGCACATAATAGTCACATAAGTGGCTCTTAGCATGTCTTCTTTCTTTTTTTTTTTTCCTTTTTACTAGCCCCCCCTCCTCGTTTCTTTTTTCCACTTGGGAAATTACCGAGGGCTTGTTTATATCACCTTGTTTACTTTGATTGCTTCCTTCAGTTCTGGATATTTTCAGCAAATGTTTGGTTATCACTGATTGTCCATTCTTAGGGCTGTGACACTAAAGCTGGCAACAAAGCCTATAATAGTTGTCAAGGTTTGTAGATGGCTTAGGTCAGGCTCTGCAGAAGCAGACATAGGCAAGGAGTTCATGTGTGTGTATGAGCCTCCTTATTAAGGAGCTGGTCCCCCAGGGAAACTGGGAAGGGAAGGGGAAGAAGTCAAGCACAGGTGTGATCTCAGTCAAAGTGCCTCAGAGGGTGACTTCAGCCTGATCCTGGGGGAGCCCTGTGGTGTAAGGCAACCTCAGCCTTGAGTCAGTGGGGGCTTGGTGGTTCATGCACCATACCTGTCAGTCATCTATTAAGGGTCTCTAGGGAGGGGGCTTTTGCAGGAGGAGGATATAAATTCTCAAGTATTTCTGGCTTTCCACATGAAAAGACAAAGCTAGTCTATCCCTCCCCCCAAAAGTCATATGGGCTGGTAGTTGGATAGAAAAGTACATTGAAAATGGGGATTTGGGGGGACATTGGGCATTTTCCACTAGTGGCCTCTCTTTAAGAATAATCAGGCAGAGTGCCATTAAGTTGCTTCCCTGGGAGTCCCCAAATTTTAGTTGTTTTCTTGAGGAGGAGCTGCTGTTTCCTGGTGATATATGTGTTGTGCATGGAGCACAGGCCAGTGCTTACTGATCTGGTCAAGGAATCCCCTGTCCCATCTTTGCTAGGCGTATATCCATCCCTGGGTGTCAATATCCCAGTCATTACAAAGAAATGTGTTGAAATTTCATTTGTGAGTATTCTCTCTTCCATTCTCTTTGAAGTCTAAACCTTTGTAATCATTAAAATGGGGGCTTGAGAAGAAAAGGGTAAAAATATATGTGGTCTGTTTGCCACCTTTAACTGGGAGCCACCCCAAACAAAATTGAAAGTAGAAAATTAAAGTGACATAAGTCTTAAGTGTGTGTGTGCTTAAACATTCATATTCCTGTAATTTCATGAAAAAAGGCCAGTAGTTTGGAATTAGTCAATCCAATATTATCTAAGAAAGTATTATACTGGTCAAGACTAGTAGTTATCATCTGTAGTAACCATTAGCTGGATAATGTGAGTCGGTGGCATTGTTGATATCTTTGGGCTAAATCTCTGTCTGCCCCATTATTTTTGGACATCAACATCAAACACAGGTCAATAAGCTGCTGATGTCAACTTGAACCACAGTTCCCAAGTCATCACATCAGGGTTAATCTTTGAATTGCATAGTAAACTGAAACCAAAGTAATAACTTTGGCAGAATCAGAAAACACTATCTTGTAGTTCAAGGAATCTTAAACTGCCCTCTCAAATAAAAAAAAATTTTAAAAAGAAGATACTTCCCTCTGTTTAGAACAGGTTTATTCAATGGACTAGGCTTAGTAGGGAAAAATGAAAATCATCTCCAATTCTCTCATGGCTCCTCCATATCCATTTTGTAGACTTCTCTTTTCTTCCATGTTGGAATAAAATCTTGTGCGGTCTTTGGGATTTCCCAATTATTGAATAGTAAAATGTCACATTTGTCTATTAATCACATAATACATTTTCACATAGTAATATAAATTATGGACTGTCATCTAATTTTTGATTTTTAATAATTACAATATTACATTACAATATAACGGAGAACAGAAATATCAAGTGTCTAGTTTGCTAAATTTTCACGTACCTGACAACTTATATAACCTAGCACTTGGGTCAAGACACAGACCAATTTCTATCTCCTAAGAGGCTCCCTCACTTCCTTCTCAGTCAGCATCAGTCAGCATCAACCCTAACATGACTATACTTTTCACCTTTAGCACCAGAGAGCAGTTTTTCACACTTTTAACTTCATATAAATGGAATTATACACTATTCAAATTTTTTGTGTGTCTGACATCTTTTTAAAATGTATCTTAGAGATTCATTCATGTTTTGTGTCGACCAGTATTCTTTCCCTTTTATTGCTGTTGAGTAACCATCATGCAAGTACTGAGTCTGTCCATTCTTCTGTGTGGTTTCACTGTGAACTTTCTCATACACTTGTTTTGGTGCATATATACACTGACTTCTGTAGGCTGTAGGCTCAGGAGTGGAATTGCTGGGTCACAGAATGGGTGTATGTTTTAGCTTTAGATGCAGCCAAACATTTTGCCACAATGGTGACACCAGTTTACATTTCTAGCAGCAGTTTATGAGCATTGTGGTTGTTCCACACATCCACAGTAGCACTTAGTGTCTGACCATTCTGTGTGAAATTTATCTGATTTTAATCTTCACCTCCTCCAGCTCAGACTGGCTGCTTCTGTGGGAAGCACATTGTACCCAGAGGAAACACACAACCTTGTTCCTTTGGCAGAAGAAATATCTTTGCTGCAACATGGCGCCCCCTCTCTCTGCTCTGCTATATCTGACTGGCCTTTTTCTTTCTCCCAGAACTCAGATACCAACATCTGGGTCTCATAAACTCCAGAAGGTCATGTCAAGCTCCTGGAGTTTGTTTTGTAGACTTTTTAATTTGATGTCTTAGTTTGCTTGGGCTGCCATAACAAAATACCCCAGACTGGGTGGCTTAAACAACAAATCTATTTTCTCATAGTTATAGAGGTTAGAAGTCCAAGATCAAAGGTGTTAGCTTCTCTGGTTTCTCTCGATGCCTCTTTTCTTGGTTTGCAGGTGGCTGTCTGCTTGCTGTGATCCTTGTATGATCCTCCTTCTGTGGGTGTGTTCCTAGCATCACTTTCTCTCCTTATAATTATAACAGTCATGTTGAATTAGGGCCTCACCCTTATTATTTTATTTAACCTTAAGTAAGCCTCTTATAAGTCCTACCTTCAAATATAATCATACTAAGAGTCGGGCTTCAGCATATGATTTTGGTGGGTGACACAATTCAGTCCACAATACTTGGTTTGATGTGTTTGTGGGTGGAACGCTCTGTCAATGCTTCAACAACGCATGAAGTGAACATGGCAGTCAATGGTGTTAAATCAAAGTATAATCAGTCATGAAAATGACTGATTAGGAAGGTTTTTCTTTATAATAGAAGTAAAAAAAAACAAACTTAACTATATGGCTTAATGAATTTTGCATACATATAAGCCCATATGACCAACACCCCATAAGGTTTTCTCCTACTCTTTTTCATTCTGTGCCTATTTCCTTCTTCCCTAGAGGTAACCATTGTTGTGATTTCTATGATTATTGATCAGATTTGATGATTCTTAAACTTTATATAAAGTAAGCTGGGCACAGTGGTGCATACCTGTAATACCAGCGGCTTGGAGGCTGAGACAGGAGGATTGCACGTTCAAAGCCATCCTCAGAAAAAGCAAGATACTAAGCAACACTGTGAGACCCTGTCTCTAAATAAAATACAAAATAGGGCTAGGGATGTGGCTCACTGGTTGAGTGTCCCTGAGTTCAATCCCTGGCACCCCCAACCCCCAAAAAGAAAAGTATTGTTAGTTTTCCATCACCATAACAGAATACCTGAGATAATAAACTTATAAAGAGAAAAGCATTATTTTGGCTCAAGTTTAGGAGGTTTCAGTCCTTGATCAATTAGCTTCTTGCTTTGGGCCTGTGATAGGGCAGTACCTCACAGTGGGAGCATGTAGTAGAGCAAAACTGCTCACTTTAATGGCCAGGAAAACCAAAAAAGGAAACAAGGAGGGGCCTGGGGTCCCACAATCCTCTTTGAGAGCACACTCCATGACCTGAAGACTTCCTGCTAGGCCCCACTCCTTAAAAGTTTCACCACTTCCCAATATCACCGAGCTGGGGACCAAGCCTTTAACAAATGGTCCCTTGGGAGACACTCAGTAGCCAGTCTATAGCAGTCATATGCATGATCTTTTTGGTCTAGATTCTTTTACTCTATGTAATTTCTGGGATGCATTCATGTTATTACACACATTGGTAGTTGTTCAGTCTCACTGGTGTAAAGTATTCAGCTGTATAAACACACAGCAGTTTGTTGATCCATTCTCCTATTGATAGACATCTGGGTTATTTTCCGTTTTCAGATATTATGAACACAGTGACTATGAACATTTTTATGAACATTCTCATATGTGTCTTTCTGTCCCCCTTCATATTTCCTGGATATATATTTAGGAACGGAATTCCTTGATCATAGTGACAGCTACGTCTCCAGTTGGAAGCATTTAGCCAACTGTTTTAATAGGTACATTTTGGTCTGTACTTTTTGATGTAATCTTAGCATTTTTTTTCTGTTGTGCTGTTGGGCCTCATACATGCTGAGCAGGCTCTTCCACTAAGCTACACCCTAGCTCTTTAACATGCCTTCTTTACAATTCAAGGATAGATATTACCATACATGCTCTGCTTTAATGCAGTGATGTAGTTTTGTTTATTTCATTGTCTAGCTCAGTTAACTGAATATGGTTTTGTTATTTTATATATCAAAGGTAAATGAGGCATATGCTTGTGAATTCACTAGATACTGAACAGGTTATTCATGCATATTTGAAGAATGTTTTTGTCACACTCTGTTAAGAAGCCAACAACCATCCATTAACAGGCATTTTGTTAGTTTTATCTGAATCAACCAGGTTATGCATTCAGAATATTTTCATTAAATTGTCTTATGTATAACAAAACAAGCCAGTGCATATTTTAATTTTAACATCTTAGTTTAAACATTAATTGAATCCCATTCTAATCAAAATGTAACAGTTTTAACCAGAATGCTGTAAAGTATCTTTCAAAAACACCTATTAATAATAAATGGCAGACATTTATGAATTGCTTACTATAAGCAGCATAAGACACTGCTCAAAGCATTTAACATTCATTTAACTTATTTAATACTCACAACAGCTCCAAAAATTAGGCTATTGTGATCCTCATTTTTCAGATGGGAACACTGAAGCGAGTTGCCTGAGATGGCACAGCCAGTAAGTGACAGATCCATGGTTTGAATACAGGTAGCCAGGAACCAGAGTCTGTGTACACACAACTACCATATTTCTCTGCCTTTTCACTCAGACTTTTATCTGAGTGTATATTGTTTATCCATGGGTGAGGAGGTTCCAGGAATGCGTATTCCTGTATTTTCATTTCTTAGACATTTTCTTGGTTTACACTGACGCAGATAAAATCTTTATCATTCCTTTATAGATGCCATTAATCAGTTGCTTACATGATACCAACCTGCTATCACTGTCTTCAAAAATCACATCAAAAGACTACCACCCCCTCCCAGTATTTAAGCCCAGAGATCATCCTGGGGAACTGGCTTAGAGAAAGACTAGATGTTCCTCCAGACCCTCGGAGGCCCTTGAAAACTTGTATGGCAAGAGCCTTATCCTAAGTGAGGATGCCCCCTTACTGCTATGATCCCAGGCCTGGCTTCATTCTAAACATCTACCCTGGGTATGTGCATCGCTCTGCACTGACAGCAAGCCAGCGCCATGCTGGGGTTGGCCCTGGGGTTGGTGGGAGCAGCTTCTCTCCTCAGGGAGCTTTTGGGCCAAGTCCAGGAGACAGCACTAAGGCAGACCCACGTCGGGTTTCTCCCCACTGATGAGTTCTGTGGGGGAGAAGTGAGGGTGCTGGCGTGTGATAGAGAGACACCTGCGTATCCTGGCTGTCAGGAAGGTCTCTCTGTGGGGGATGTGACTGGGGCAGAAGGTAGAGTATGCACCATGGCCCTGGAAAGGAGAGAGGGCAGTTGAACATTTTTGTGGACTCTCAGCCTCAACCTCAGTGGGGGTTGTTGACTGGCGGGAGACTGAGCCAGGGCCATGGCAGGCAGGAGTTTCCAGGTCACCTTTGGGATTTTCCTCTTTTTTCCAAGAACAATTAGAAGCTATATTTTAGCATTTCAGATAAAGGAAAGACATGATCAAATCTGTGTTTTTCTATGGTCTTGGGTTGTAAAGGGGGCAAAAGAGAGAGCACATTTATATACATTTTATGAAATGGACAGTGGTTCCCATTAAGAAGTTGTTACAGAGCGCCAGGTAGAGGTGAGGCTTGGAGTGCTTCGGAAAGACCTGGGGAGAAGTGCACGGGCTGGAGATGCACTTTGCAGGTAAAACCCTTGAGGCTTGGGGGTGGACTGGGTGTGGGAGGTCAGGGAATAGCAGGCATCAGGACACCAGGTTCTGTTTCATGCCTCTGGAGGAGTGGGGCTGCCAATCACTGAATAAGAGGTGAAAACGGAAAGATGGCTGGTTGGGAGGATGGGCAGGAAGCAGAGAAGACCCTGACTTCAAGGTGCCTCTGAGATTCTTAAGGAGGAGTGTAAGCGGGGCCCTCGGATATAGGATCTAAAGCCCTAAAGAGAGTTCTGGATGAGAGGTTAGCTAATCAGTCATCGGTGATTTAGAAATTAGGTTCTCTACCCCCATTCAGAGGCCCTGAGCTTTGGTAGACAAAGTGTTTTCAAAAGGCACCATACAACAGGCACCCGGGAGTTAGATTTGCCCTTGTTCAAAGCTTCAGACCTTTGATTGCATCTGGGGCTCTCCTTGGAGTCCTAAAATGGTGAATTCTATGATAGCCAGGTGGCATGTGTCCTAGAAAACTTCCTTTTAGTCTAAAAAATAATGATTTTTGTCTACTATGAAATGGACAAATAAGTTAAAAAGAGAAATAGCTAAACAGATATGTTTTGCTAATTTGTTAGTATTTGATCCATTTTTCTCTTAAGTGCAGGTGAGTGGTATGTGTAAAATGTTTACAAATATATATTCACATAAATCTGGTTAATAGTAAAGTTTGTAGCATCAAGTATGGATTCACTTGAAAAGTTACTCTGCGTCTAGGCTTTCAGTATATCCAAGTAACTTATTCAAGTGCCCCTTGTCACTTTATCATGAAGTTAAACTCATTTATCTATTCTGGCCCAGCCTTTACAGTAGTTTTATTCCTAACCTTTTTCTTGCCTGCCTTTGATTTCTCCCAAGAGCACTTCTCTTGGTGAGAATTGGTGAGGCTGAGAGTCCAGTGGCCCCTGATTGAGAAGCCAGGACAGAGATCACAGTAGGCTTTTTGGCAGGTGGCCAGCCAACCCAAGATACCTTCCAGCCTTGGCTTGGATGTGCAAATGGGGCCGCAGTGTGGCCCAACCTGGGCAGCAGTGACTTCACCAGTCACACAGTCCTGTCCTTCAAACTCTGTCTTTATCAATGCCATGCCCCAGTCCCCGAAGAAACCACCAGAACCCTAGTCAACAGTCTGCTTTTTGATTTGAAAGGGCTGAGTCTCACTCTTGATTCAGCACCTGTGGTTTTGTTTCCTGGAAAACAGTGCTATTAAGAAACATTTTGGCTGAAGATTTTAGGTCCCCCATCATTTAGTTCTGTTTCTGTGAGCTGTGTCTTTGCATTTCTAGAGATTATGTTCTGCATTATGAAAGCAACTCTTAAAGGTCAGTTATTTGATGAGGTTTGATTTTTCTGTTTAATGGCATGCATATCTCAAACTGTTGCTTTTGTGACCTTGAATTATAACTCAAGAATAAATTTGAGGAAAGTATAATCAGGAAACCTGAGAAAAGTGATTGGCTTTGGTTATTGTCTACCCTGAAAGCTGCCAGATAAAGATTATGTGTAATAGTTTGAATTTGGCTGGCTACTTTATTGTGGTTTTTGAAGCACTTACTGTATCCAGCTACTTTGCAGAATGCTGATAAACTCTTGGAAAGATGGGTGTGTTTTTATAGCTTGATTTTAAGAGTAATGGTTTATGAAACTAAGATATTTTATCTGAGGGAGGCAAGGAATAATAAAATAGCAAAGGTAGAACTGTGGATTTGAGATCCAAGGATTTGCTTTCTCTTCACAGACTTTATGAAGGAGAAGGTTAAGATCAATGGATAAGCTTTCTAGGCTTGATCAGGGTCTGCTTTCTGAACCAAAAAACTATAATCCCATTAAAATATCCTGCTGCCAATAAAACCTCAGGGCCGGACTTCAGATATTTGATTTGATGACAGATTTCAAACCACTGTTACTGAGACACGGAGTCCTATTAGGGAGGTTCTGAACAGTAAGTAATGATGCATTACCCTTGCAGGCCAGTGAGGGAGAGGCTGTAGGCAGGACTAGCAGCATCTGGGGCTGCTTGTCTTCTCTGCAGAATTACAGGTGATTGAGAAGAGCCATCCAACAGTCAGTATTCCTCTGTGTCCCAGGACTTAGGCATGGAGGACACTGAGAAACCTAATAGTGTTAATTACAGGTCCCTGGGTGGTGCCTGGACCCACTAAATCACCTCCTTCCAATCCCTTCCTGCCGTGGATATTCCCTCTGAAAGTCATGTTAAACATCCCATATTTGTATGTTGATGGCATTTAGTGGGGGGCCTTGGGAAACAATTGAGATTAGATAAGGTCATCAAGGAGAGGGCCCACAGCATGGCACTGATGACTTATAAGAACAGAAGACCAAGCTGATGCACGCAAGCTCATTTCTGCTGAGTGATATCCACTCTACATGTCACCATGCAGCAGGAAGTCCCTCACCAGGTACAGTGCCATGTTCCTGGGTTTCCCAGACCCAGAACTGAGTGCTAAATAAGCCTCTAGCCTTTGTAAATTACCATTTTATATATTTTGTTGTGGCAACAGAAAACAGACTAAGACATCTCTCAACTCTGGAACCAAGTGGGAAATAAAACACAACAGACAAATGGAGCTCGGTTAATGATAAAACCAGATGGAAACTGTATCTTAGTTATGTGGCTACTGAGGACTGTCTGGAATTACGGTCACTCATGCTCTCAGCCCTGGCATGGCAAGAGCGGCCCATGCCTGGTAACTTACCAGGCAGAGAGTAGACCAGAATGTGCCTCTCTGTGGGCAGAAAGAGGTGGAAGAAAGAAGAAGGGTTGAAATGGGCATGCTCAGGACTTCCTCCTGAACTCTCCGATGATTACTGAGGGGTGATGGGGTGGGACTAGGGAGGCCCCCCGTGTTGTTATTCTTTGAAGATCCTTGTGGGAACATCAGACCAGGGTGAGGACGTTGCTTGTAACAGTGAAGATGGAAAGTAAGGATCTGCATACCTGCAGAAGAACACAGATGAGTTTCTTTGTGCTCAAAATAATATTTTACCCCAAAACCACATTGTACCCCCAAAAGATGTGCAATGATTATTGTTGCTAAAATAATTACATAAGAATGAAGCATGCACAGGAAAAAAATTGTCAATTGTATATAAACAAAGTTTAGGGTACCCTTGTCACTCATTACCACCTTAACCCAAGATAATGATTTAACACTCTGGTGTAATTTTTCCCTATGTCTGTAACAAAAATACAGAAACTATACTATTTTGCCTTTTGCCTCATTTCACTTAACAAAATCATAAATAAATATTAATAAATCTAGAAAATGATTCCAGAGTGCTTACTAAAATAAAACCTCCTATGTTTATCTTGTTTATACGTTAAAGGTTTTGCTTTGAACTGGTTTGTTGTAAGATCGGTGCATGGACATACACGTGTGGGATTTAAAGTAAAATAAAACATTTTGGGTCTTAGTACATCTCCATTGAAGTTCTTAGATACAGGCAGTAGAAAGTGGCTCTGGCTGACTTGGCAGAGGGCTAGGCAGGTGGGGAGTTGTTGGGAGACCTGAAGAGCCCGGTGAGGGCCAAGCTTCCTGGAACTGCACCCAGCCCCAGACCTCAGAACTGGTCTGATGAGAAAACGCCATGCACACTAGCTCTCACTGTCACACTTGTACTGTGTCAGGACCTCAACCTTACCTGAATCATAACTGCTGACCCTGCCATCATCAAAGGCCACTGCCACCATGGAGAGAGTGAGCACCCTCACCCCCCTTCACATCTGGAGCTCTTGAGTCCACCTCTATGCAACTGATTGGCAGAGCTCAGCTCTCCCTCAGCCTCTTCTTTAGGGACAAGTGAAGCTGGGCAAGCAAATATCTGGGAGTTTTTCTTCCTACTTTGGGTAGGCAACCTTGCCATGCCTAACCTGGGTTCAGAAAATGGTGACTGCGTCAAACACAATGCAGTTCAGTCCATGGGTAGCCACGGGAACACAAAATGTTCTGCATGTATTCTGTTACAAGCCCTTGCCTTAACTGATGCTTTCAAATAACTGACAACTTCCTGTCCCAATCTTGTTAGAGAAATTGACTCCACTGCTTTTGGCTCGTGCAACTTGGACACGTTTCAGTCTTTCTTACCTGTCTGTCTCCCAGGCTAGTAAGGATCAAATTAGATGAAAATGCTTTGGAAAATATAAAGACATATATACCTAAAAAGTGGAAGTTATAGTCATCCCCTCGACCAATTCCTCCGTATCTCCTTTTTATTCAACCTCCATCTAAAACTTACCTGGAGGATTACCATGGATCTTCTGATAAAGAATCCAATGACCTCTTCCATCTTGACTTCTTGGCAGCATTTCACACCTCTCCCACCCACAACCCCACCCTCTTATACCGCACGTACTTCCAGTCACTTGCCAAACTATAGATTTTTCTCTTCCACTCATTTTCTGCCCCTGTCC
The DNA here is from genome assembly GCF_048772815.1 of Callospermophilus lateralis. Taxonomy (NCBI): domain Eukaryota; kingdom Metazoa; phylum Chordata; class Mammalia; order Rodentia; family Sciuridae; genus Callospermophilus; species Callospermophilus lateralis. The sequence continues at coordinate 68,674,636 of NC_135306.1, read as the reverse complement.
TCTGTTTCTACAGCCCTGTTCAGGACTATGTCATCTTCTGTTGACAACTACCACTCTTGAAATACAGCTCTCCTTACCTGTCTTTGCTCAGAATCTAGCAATGGCTCCCAACTTTTTCTGAAATCAAGTCAGATTCTAAGGGACTTCACCATTCAGATCCTGCTCAGCAGACTTTCCCAACTTGCTCTGCACAAACCAATATTTTTTCTTATATCAAAAAAAAAAAAAATTCAGCATTTAGTTTTTTGGGATTGGCTAACTTCACTTGTATTCTCCCAAACACACGCGCGCCACGCCTTGCTCACATCCAGCCCTGTTCCTGCGCCTTCCCTGTCTCCATCGGTCAAAACAGCAGCACAGTCCGCACTCCCTCATTTCTAAATCTCTGCTGTGTCTATGCTTATTTATCCCATTTTGATCTGTTTTACTGGAATCTTCTCTCTTTGGATGTGAATAGTCTTGGCAGATGTTTATCTTACTAAACCTTTTTAAAAACCAGCTTTTGATTATGTTATTGTATTTCTCTAATGTATTGATTTCTACCTTAACTGTGTCCTTTACTCTGTTTCTTTGGGCTTCTGGTGTTTTTGTTTTTCCAACTTTTGTATTTGAATGTTTAACATCTGTATTTTTAAATTTTCTTTATTTCTGGATTGATGTATTTAAAGCTATAAGTTTTCCTCTACATACTCTTCTAGCCATATCTCCAAAATTTTCACATGTAATATTTATATTCTAACTCACTTCTAAATATTGCTCCTCTACATTCTTCAAGGTCTTTAAAATAGCCTACCTTCTTCCTAACACCTTTTGAATCAAACATGAAGTTTCACTCCATTCTCCTTAATTTTGAGAATCTTTTTTTTTTTCCTTCTTAGAACCATTCTTACAATCTGCCTCATATGGGTTGGGGTCGTGGCTCAGTGGCAGAGCACTTACCTAGCAGGTGTGAGGCACGGGGTCAATCCTCAGCACCACATAAAAATAAATAAACAAAATAAAAGTATTGTGCCCATCTACATATAAAAACATATTTTAAAAATCTACCTTATTTGTTATCTATGTGGATGTTTTTTTAAATTTTATATATGACAGCAGAATGCATTACAATTCTTATTACACATACAGAGCACAATTTTTCATATCTCTGGTTGTATATAAAATATATTCACACCAACCCATGTCTTCATACATGTACTTTGAAGAATAATGATCATCACATTCCACCATCATTTCTAACCCCATGCCCCCTCCTTTCCCCTCCAACCCCTCTGCCCTATCTATATCTAGAGTTCATCTATTCCTCCCATGGTCCCCCTCCCTACCCCACTATGAATCAGCCTCCTTATATCAAAGGAAACATTCAGCATTTAGTTTTTTGGGATTGGCTAACTTCACTTACATTATCTTCTTTAACTCCATCCATTTACCTGCAAATGCCATGATTTTATTCTCTCTTTTTATAATATTCCATTGTGTATATATGCCACATTTTTTTTATCCATTCATCTATTGAAGGGCATCTAGGTTGGTTCCACAGTTTAGTTACTGTGAATTGTGCTGCTATAAACATTGATGTGGCTGTGTCCCTGTAGTATTCTGTTTTTAAGTCCTTTGTGTATAGACTGAGGAGAGGGATAGCTGGGTCAAATGGTGGTTCCATTCCCAATTTTCCAAGAAATGTCCATACTGCTTTCCATATTGGCTGCACCAGTTTGTAGTCCCACCAGCAGTGTCTGAGTGTACCTCTTTCCCCACATCCTCACCAACACTTATTTTTTTTGTCTTCATAATAGCTGCTATTCTGACTGGAGTGAGATGAAATCTTAGAGTGGTTTTGATTTGCATTTCTCTAATTGCTAGAGATGATGAACATTTTTTCATATATTTGTTGATTGATTGTATATCGTCTTCTGAGAAGTGTCTGTTCAGGTCCTTGGCTCATTTATTTATTGGGTTATTTGTTTTTTTGGTGCTTGGCTTTTTGAGTTCTTTATATACTCTAGAGAATAGTGCTCTATCTCTCACCATGAACAAAACTCAACTCAAAATGGATCAAGGATTTAGGAATAAAACCAGAGATCCTGTATCTAATAGAAGAAAAAGCAGGCCCTAATCTTCATCATGTGGGATTAGGCCCCAACTGTCTTAATAAGACTCCTCTGGTGCAAGAGTTAAAATCAAGAATCAATAAATGGGATGGATTCAAACTAAAAAGTTTCTTCTCAGCAAAAGAAACAATCTGTGAGGTGAATAGAGAGCCTATAACTTGGGAGCAAATCTTTACCCCTATGTGGATGCTTTAATCTCCACACTTCAGTGTGTCTCTTGGCAATGGGTAAAGGCTGTGCAGTGCTCTGGTCTTCTGCTCTGTCCCCTAGTGCAATGCAACAATAGCAGGTAGTCACAATTAGTAAATCATTTGGACCAAAGGTCTTCATTTTTTAGCTCCTATGCACAAAATGATCACTTAGTAAAACTTAATTCACAAACATTTATTAAGCATCTTTTGTTTTAAAGTCACTGTACAAAGTCCTATAGGTGAGTTTTAAAGAACTTAAACTCTTGAGGTCCCGTCATAGATGTGGCTAAAGTTGAAAAGAAAAGAACAGGGTTGCTAGATCTCTTAGAATGGAATTCTGCAGTGAGAACCTTTGAGCCTTTTGGATGGGGAAAATCAAACTGAAGGTACCAGTTTGTGATTGAATGGCAAAAGAGGAATTGAGTTGAGCCTCTTATAAGAGAACTAACAGAAGAAATTTAGGACATGGGAAAATTAACTAATGTCAGCATTGGAAGAGTACAAACCACTGGTTTGGACATGGTGGAAAATGCTCCGCTATGGGACAGTTTCTCTGGGTGTAAGTGGACTGTGATGGTGGCCATTCAGTTACAGACATGTACAAATTAATACTTTATTCAACAAATATTTATGGAACATCTCCTTTGTGTCTGATGCTAAGAATCCTGTTGATACGGTAGGGAACATACCTGTTTTCATTCTCACGAAGCTTACACACTACGAAGGAAGCAGATGATATACATTTACTTCCTAGTCTGTTTACTATCAGTTATTTTACAATACTCTGAGGAATAATAAAACAGCATAATGGCAAAAAGTGTAACATAGGAGTTTCTGGTTTAGATATGGTAGTCAGGGAAGACCTGATCGTTTGAGCGGGAGTCTGACTAAATCAAGAAGCAAGCCTTTTGAAATATCTTTGGGAAGAGATATCTAGGCAAAGGGAACAGCAAATGCAAAGACCCTGAGGCACGAGCATACTTGGAATCCTTGGGTAATAACAAGAATCGGAGAGAAAGTACAATGTTAGAAAGAATGGTTTTCAGGGATCATCTCAGGTACGGCCTCAGAGAAGAGGGATGGATCATTTCTCCCTTTCTATATCTCCTTCCCTGAGAGTTGTCTTCAAAGTTCCCCCTGGCTCACTAGCCATTGGTCCTTAATGTGGAAGTTCTGTATCCATAGACAAATCAGATGGATACTTTGTTAGTAAATTCACATGTACTTAAGAAAGGTTGAGTGAGTTCTTCAACCAAGGGGCTCTTAACTCACACACTATTCTGTGCTAGATGGGAAGTGGGGAAAAGTGGCTGTTGACATTGAGGCGGGAAAGGTCACTGGAACCCTGCAAGGGAGGACAGATCTCACAGTGAGCCTATGGGCCTCAAGAATGCAATGACTGTTGGAACCTGTGGAAGTATTTCCAGCTGTCATAATACTTATTTTAAAATTATTATATTTTTTAAAAAATGAAGTATAGCTTACATACAATAAAGTTCACCTCTTAAAGTGATTGTAAAGATTGAAGAGTTTTGACAGATGCATACAGTTTTGTGACCTCCACCACAATGAAGAGACAGACATTTACGTCATCAGTAAAAGGTCACTTGTGCCCTTTGTAATCAATCTGCTCCTCTCCCCTACCTTTCAGCCCCTGGCAACTACTGATATATAAGGCCTTTTGTGTCTTACTATTTTCACTTAGTATAATACTTAGAGATTAAATCCCTGTGTTGCACAGATCAGTAGTTTGTTCGATTTTATTGCCAAGTATGTTTCATTACCACTGTTTGTTTATTCATCCACTACTTGCTTTACATTTTGTTTATTTCCCATTTTTACTATTGTGAATAAAGCTGCTTAGAATATTTATTTGCATAAGGTAAATATTTGTTTTCAGTTTGGGGAAATAAAAAAAGGAAGAAAGAAACATTAAGGGAAAGAAATGGATGTACTGGATCATATATAAGTACATATTTAATTTGATAAGAACTCCCTATGTTAGGGTTCTCCAGAGAAACAGAACTAACTGTGTGTGTGTGTGTGTGTGTGTGTGTGTGTGTGTGTGTGAGAGAGAGAGAGAGAGAGAGAGAGAGAGAGAGAGAGAGAGAGAGGTGTATGGAGAAACAGGGAGGTAGGAAGGGAGAGTTTGCTTAAGGAATTGACTCATATGATGTGGACACTTGATATATCAAAATCTGTGGAGTAGTCTGGCAGGCTGTAGACCCAGGGAGGAATTCAAATTTGAGTTCATTGGCATCAGCTGGAACAATTCCTTCTTGCCCTTGAGAGGGTCAGTCTTTGTTTTATTAAGACCCTCAACTGATTGAATGAGGCCCTCCTAAATTAAGGAGTGTAACCTGCTTTACTCAACATCTACCATTGAATATTAATCTCATTTTAAAAAAATAGAGAAAAAGAAACCTCACAGAAATATCCAGAATAACATCTGACCAAATGTCTAGGCCCTTTGGCCTGCAAATTTGATACCTAAAATAACCATCACACCACTGCACTGTTTTCCCCCAACAGTACATGCAAGTTCCAGTTACTCTGCATCCTTGTCAACACTTGAAATTTTTAGTCTATTAATTTTTTTCTTATCTTAGGTAGGTTATAGAGCTAATACAATGCATTTTTTTTAATAACTAATAATGTTGAGTATCTTTTCATGGCTTATTGACCAGTCATGTCTTTTCTTTAGTTAAGTGTTCATTCAGATCTTTTGCTTTTCTTTTTAGTGGATTGTTCATCTTATTATTAACTTATAAGTTCTGTTTAAATATTCTGGGTAAAATCCTTTATCATGTAGTTATTTTTTGAATATTACCTCCCAGTCTATAACTTGTCATTTTAAAAAATTCTTAGAAGGATAGAAATTTAAAAAAAAATTTTTTTTTCAGTGCTGGGGATCGAACCCAGGGCCTCACACATACTATGCATGTGCTTCACCACTGAGTTCCACCGCTAGCCTGAAGTTTTAAAATAATGATAAGGCCCAATTATTCAGTTTTTTAAAATAGTTCATGCATTTTTATTTACTATTTAAGTAAGAAATTAAGCAATCTTTGCCCAGCATCAATTGAAAAGAACATTTTTCTCCTATGTTTTCCCTTCCTTCCTTCCTTTCTTCCATCTCATCCCTGCCCCCCCCCCCCACCCCCGTCTTTTCTTCCTTCCCCTGCTGGGGATTGAACCCAGGGCTTCTTCATTCAGGTTAAGCAAATGCTCTACCACTGAGCTGCATCACCAGCCCTCCTACATTTTTTTTTTTAATAGAAATTTTATAGCTGTACCTCTTCCATTTGGTCTCCGGCCCATTTCAAATTAATTTTTTAAAATATAGTGAGAAGGAAAGGTCCAGGTTCTTTCCGATTCATATATAAATATCTAATTGTTCCAGTACCATTTTTTTAAAAAACATCCTTTCCCCATTGAATTATGTCAGTATTTTTGTTTCAAATTAGCATACCATACATATATGGTGAGTCTATTTTTGGATACTGTTTTCTTCTATTGATCTGTATATCTATCCTATGTCAGTACTACACTATCTTGATTACTGTGACTTGTATACAAAGGCCTGAATTCTGGTAGCATGTGACTCCCGAACTTTACATTTCCATATATATTTTAAAATCGGGTCCTTGACATTTCCTTAACTTCTAGAATCTGCATATTGATTTCTGCAGGAAAGTCTGCTGGGATTCTATAGTTATTATAATGAATCTCAGGAAATAATTGACACCTTCACAATATTGAGTCTTCCAATTCATGAGCATGGTATATGTCTCCATTTATTTAGTTCTCCCTCAGTTCTCCTTAGCAAAGTTTTATAATTCTAAATGGGCATATTTTGTTAAATTAATCCATAAATATGTCATTCTTTGATTTTTTTTCATTAATTTCAACTTCCAGTTGTCTGTTGCTGGTACATAAAAATACAATTGATATTTGTATATTGGCCTTGTATCTTGTGACATTGCTAAACCCAATTAATAGCTTTGTAACTTTGGTCTATTCCTTGGACTTTTTCTACACAGATGATTATGTCATCTTCAAATAAACAAATTTTACTTCTTCCTTGATTTCTTTTTTCTTATTACACTAACTAGGAACAATAATATTGAATAGAAGTGGGAGAGAAGTGGACTTCCACCACTAAATATGGTGTTAGCTTTAGGCTTTTTGCTGCTGCCCTTTGTCAAAGACATTCTATTCCTACTTTTCGGAGAATTTTTATTATGAATGGGAGTTGAATTTTGTGAAATGCTTTTTCTGCATGTATTGAAATGATTTTTTAACTAGCTATATAGCCTTGGGCAAGTTACTTCCTATTCTGAAAAATAAGGATAAAAATACCTGTTCTTGTGATTGTTATGTAACATATATAATGTTTAGCATGGAACCTGGCATTTGGTTAGAAAGATAAAAAAGCATGACTCTTTGTAATATTATTATGTGCATTAAATTTTTAAAATTTTACAAGTATAAATTTATATTACACATCAATTCTTTGCAAATTATATGAATTATAACAATTGTAAAATTTTCCCAAGGGGTACTTGTGCCCCAGATGAGCATTACTATCCTAAGTCTTCCAAATTTACTTTGTTGCCCATACATGAGGGCTCACACTGTTTGATGATTTCTCAATGAAAATATTCTGTATTATAAAATTTATGAATTATAAAAATTCTGTGATTATTTCCTAGTAATTCTAATACAACTTTTTGTTTAAATATGCATATAGTGTGTGTGAGTGGTATGAATAATTGTTTTGGGAGTTGTACATTATATACAGTGGAGAATAGATGAAGCTTATTTACATTCATATTTTCTTTCATCCCTTCATAATTTATTTGTTAGAAAAAAAAGTGTTGATTTTTCTGTAAGATGTCCCATGCCTAGTCTGGGTTTTGTTGATTGCCCCTTATGGTATTGTATTATTTAACATGTTCCCTGTTCCATGTACTTTTTAACTGGTAGATCTAGAGGCCTCTTTAGATTTTATTTTTATTATTTTTGGTGAAATAATTTCATGAATATTTTTTCTAAATCTATTAACTTATTGAGAATTTCAAATATTGACCTCCTAATTTTACTATTTGCTCATTTATTACCTAAACTTCTCCTGAAAAAATATTCTTCCTGTCCACTCTCCAGTTTCTCTGAAGCATAATTTATACTGGCAAGGCAGAATAAATGCTTGATTTTTCTCCTTGTTTACCAGTTTTTAAAATAAAGAGTTGGTGTGCTTGCATCCCCCAGAGATAACAAGAGAGGAGGGGACGTTGTTATTCTAACTGTTGACTTTGGTGTCATGAATTTAAACATACACTGTGTTTTAGTCCATTTCAGTTTGGCCTATTAAGTTGGCTCCTGAGTCCTTTTAACATGAGCCTAGTAGTCTTGGATAGCTCCCTTGTTTCTGATGCAATAAAATGTTCTAAGTTCATATTTTACATTTCCTATCTTATCCTGGAATCAGATACTTTCTCAGGAAATCTGATCTCTTTCAGTAAGAAGTGGTTCTAGACCAATTTAATGGGTATATTTATAAATACGTGTGTGTGTGTGTGTGTGTGTGTGTGTGTGTGTGTAAAATACATTGTGAATTCATGCTGATCTCTCTATTCAAATTCAACAAAATAGGATTTCAACTCCTTTTTCAAAGAAAAGTTCACATAGGTACATACAACCTCCTAGCAGACTTCAGTTGAGAACATTATAAAGATGATGATATAAAATACCCTTTAATTGCAAACTCATCCTGCAAAATAGAAACTATTGTACTTAGAACTTACAAAATAATTAAGGAAGATAGAGGCAGAGGATTGGATGACCATGGAAATCAAAACCTGTATATATTCTCCTGCAGTTCTAGGGGTCCTGAGAATGGGGCATGGATCCTCTAGTTTGACAAGCCCCATCTCAGTCTATTCCTCTATGTTATTCTTTTGTGACTTCATTAAGCTTACACCTTGTATTTCTTTTCCCTTAGCTTCTTAGTGGGCACTGAAGCATCTGAACCTAAAATATTTTTTATATCTTGCTTAGATGGACATCCAGCTTATCGTTTTTTAGTAAGCATTTGAGGTGACTTTGAATCACTTCTGAGTCCTTCACTCTCTGGAAACCTGAATGATGCTGAAAATAATCTAAGCATGTACATACAGCATGCGCACCTAGGCATGCCCACACACAGACTAGCTGTTCAATCTCACACACAGAAAGAAAGAGAGGGCTGGGGAAAGGGCTTCACTATTCACATTACAAAGTATTAACTTTGGTGTTTTGTCCATAAATTCAGATCCCCTAGCACATTAGAAATATGACTTCTGTGCAAAATCTGATTTTTATACAGCAATTCAGCAATATATCTCTTGAGTAAATAAAATTACAGCTTATCAGTTGTGTTGTGTTTGGAAGAAACAGCACCATTTCTGATACTTGCTAATGCTGCCCAGTTGTGAATTCTACACAGAGGCATTCATGGCAGTGTCATGATTCATGAATTATATGCCACAATTGAACAAGGAAGTTGGCTTCATTTTCCTTCCTTTCTCTTGACTCATATGCCCCGCCTCTTTTTTCCTACATTGAATTTCCTTTCTAAACCCAATGTTTAGACCTTGTCCATCTTTTATTAAAATCTCAATTCAGCATTTATTGTTCATAGTTGTGATTTTTAAAAATACCAACTGTTTTGAAGAGTTTGTGCTATAGCCCTTTTGCTCTTATATGTTTTGTATCTCCATTAAATTGGCAGAAAGCAATATACAAGATAAACACAGTGTCTCTGCATTGAAACTTTACTGGAACTGCTTCTTAGCTTGGTATTGAAATATGCTTTGTTGTGCCATGGTATTGAAATATGCCTTGTCTATTTTATCTACATAGGCTGACGGTTTGTAACAAGAGCAGCCCACAAACATTTATTAAATAATTGTCTCATATAGATTATGACCTAAAGATGAAATTAATGATTAATTCATATTGTTAAGCCAAAAGTTGATATGTCACCTTCTAAAATTAAGCTTCTTCATTGTAATTAAGAGCAGCAGTCCTGCAGTATTACTGGGAGCATGATTACTAACAAGATGTGTCTTTTAACTGCAGTTCCAGGCCAGCTTGGAAAAGGCTAGCTAACACTAGAGAAACGTATATTTGAACTTGTTCTCAAGTGCATAATAGCAAATACCTCAGTGGATTGAATGTGGCTGGAAAGGATACTTTGATCATTTGAGAGGTTGAGTACCAGCAAGACTAGTCCCATGTTATAGTGGGGGAGACTGGAGCACAGGGTGTGAGTCCTTGGCAGCTTCTCAGCTGCCAAGTGGGAGAGGCAGGGTTAAAATTCAGGCTGGAGAGCTATACTTCTTCCACCCTGTGTCTCTCCTGATAAAGGAAAAGTACATAAAATGCATTTGTGGGGTGAGGTTGGGGTGTTGAGTAATGATTACTATATATCTTCAGTTTATAATTATATATTTTAAGAAGTTTGATGTATTTGAAATCTCTTCACATTAAAGAATTTTACATAAGGTTTACAAGACAAAGAATGTTAATTTGATTGTGGATCAAGGGTGTCACCCAGAACAGTTTAATGAAAGCTGTTCTCTCCCTCCCCTATTTAAAAAAAAATATATATATATATATAAAAGTTATTGCTAGACCTTTATTTTATTGATTTATATGCAGTGCTGAGACTCAAACCCAGTGCCTCACACATGCCAGGCAACTGTGCGACCATTGAGCCACAGCCACAGCTCCTCTCCCTCCCCTTTTAATGTTATTTTTCTTTCCTCTGTTATTTAATAATCAGTGCTTTTTCTGAGCCTCTGGTGTACAGGAGCAACAGAATAGCATCTAATAAGTACTGGGCTTTGACTGGAGACCTCGAAAAGGGTAAATTACTTAATTTCCCTATCAACTGTGTAAGGTTGAATACTTATTTTATAGGTGAGAAGATAGTCCTGGAGACATAGTGTATCCAAGTTCATGATGTTAGAAAGTGCAAGCTCAGGCAGGTCTCACGTGCTCTGCAGTTCCATCTTCTCCACCAGAGTGTCCCTCAGTTTAAGTGAGTTGTCCTGGGCCAAGGTCAGCAAGGCTGTTGAATGAGCCTTCCATTAACCAAGCCCCTGAGCATTTTTTTACATGATCACCTGTATTTATTCATGGGTTATTCCCAAGAAGAGATGTTGAGGAGATATCAGAGATGGCAAGGGACTGCAGGGGTGGCTGTGGGGTTGGGAGGGAAGAGAGCCTTTCTGGAGTGCCAGTGTGGCCACCTATGCCAAAGGCAGCAGATAGCCAGAGGAGTCCAGAGCAAGGGTCTGCTGCACTGGGGCCTGTGGAGATCATTTGTGACCTTCTAGAAGTGTTGAGGAGGGATTTAATTAGAGTGAAGTGAAGAACTCAATGAGAGCCAGGAGCCAGAGTGGGGAGCAACATGTCTATTCTCTTCCTTTGAGAAACTCATCTGAAAAGGAAGGAAGAAATTGAATGGTAACCAGGAGGGAGTCATGTTTTGTGAAAGATAGTAGATACTAGAATGTGTTTGAAATTGATGAGGGGGATCCGTTGATAGGTAGAGGATAATAGCATCACAGAGACTGGGAGCAACTGAGGGTCCAGGTTGACCTTCTAGACTTAATTCTATGTGACCTGGCCTCCACCCACACTGCAGACACCATCTCCTGGCCACCATGCCCTGTCACTCTAGTTTTCTTTCTGATCTACCATGCCAAACTCAGTCCTGCATTAGGCCTTTGGTGTTTGCAGTTCCCTCTACTGGGCATGCTCTGTCCCTGGATCTTTCTATTTGTCTCCTCCCTGACTTGGTGGTCTCAGCTAAAATACCATCTTCTTAGAAAGGGCTTGTCTGGTCATTCCATCTGGAGCATTCCCTGTACTCCCTCGAGCCCCTCCGTCTCACATTCTATGCTACCTCCTTCTCACATTCTATGCTATCTCCTTCAGGCACATTTCTTCCGTCAAGTCTGTTCAGATGCCTCTCCTGACCACTCTGTTTAAAACTGTGACCCCTGCCTCTCCCCATGCACTGTTCCAGTCACCCTTACCCTGCTTATGTACTTATTTATTTTAATATAGCACATATCACCTTTTAACACAGCATATAAATCACCTGCTTAGTATGACTTCTGTCATTGTCTCTGTCCCCTTTTAGAAAGCAGTCTCCATGAGGATAGGAATCTATATCTACTTCCTTCACAGATATATTTCAAGTGCCAGAACACTGCCTGGCAAGAAGTAGGACCTCACTAATATATTCATTTGAATTGGCCTAACTCTGGACTCTGAAATTACCTGTATCAGTCCTTTGCTTCCTTGTTAGTTATCTGTCCTCCAGCTGGAATGCCAGCAGGGACCTGTCAGTTTCACATACTGGGGCAACTTCAGCCCTGGAACGGTACCAGTGCATAGTAGTGCTCATTGAATATATGTTGTGTGGTTGATGGTTACAACCCCTCACCTGATGGGAATCCCAGGCTGCAGACCTTTGATCTCACATAAACACAAATATTCCAAGACTCTCAATCTGGACTCTCAGTTTTTAGACCTTTGCCATGCTTGTCCCACCGGAAAGTTCTGGAACATCAACATCTGCAATAACACAAAATATGGATTCTGATTCCATTTTATAGAATGGATGTCATCATCATAGAGACAATGTTTTTACTTCATGTAAACTCTTAATGCCTATAGAAGATTAATGAATATTGTTTGAAAATTAAGCTTAATCTTACTATTAGCATTAGAAACAACCTGAGAATCTATGTGTCTGTAGCATATATCATGATAACATTAGAATTTGCTATCTAATCATCATAGGAAGTAAAAACAACAAAAAAACTCTCGATGTCCCAAATATTATATAAATCTTGCCATCAATCACATACCTCATATTGACATTCTAATATGTGAAGGAGAAGGCTGATGAGATCTTGAACATACATTGAATATGTTTCAAAGTTATAATTGGATTCAATTAAGACTTTAACTTCCTTTATTATAGACGTCACATGTTTTGAAGATAGCTTTTATGTAGTTTTATATAAGCAAATTTGTATGGCTAATTTCTGAAGTTGACATCTTATTTTAAAAAACTATTAAGAAGTTGCTGAAAGTCTAAGAAATGGAATTAAAAATTAACAGAGGGGGCTGGGGTTGTGGCTCAGTGATAGAGCACTTGCCTAGCACATGTGAGACACTGGATTTGATCCTTAGCACCACATAATAAATACATAAATAGCTTTTCAAAAATTCATTTTTAAAAAATAATTAACATAGGACTAAATTAACACAAAAAAATTTACAGCCCTGTAAAAAGACTTCCAAGATGGAAGTTCACATGAGACATTTTTTCTTCTTTATTTACTTTTATTCAAGAACTGTTACATGATCTCACAGGTATGGAATTTTAATGAAAAATTAAAATTGTTTTGCAAAATTATTTGCAAAAAACGTTGGCTAAAGGCAGATGAAGACAAATTGATTATCTCTCACTGTTTTGCATTTTCAGTAATTTTAAGTAAAGCTACTTAGAAGTTTCCTTTATAATATAATAAGATTTTCTAACATGTCACTATACCCATTATTTTTCATTATCTGCTTAAGAAGTTCCTCTGGTTAATAAGCTTTCCATCATAGATCTCAGAACATCTAAGAAGCTAATAGACATCCTTTGGTTTGGTTGCCACAGTGCGCTGATGGCTCTGTCTGTCACTCTCTGAATGTTTCCTCCTATGATCATTTGCAGAAGAGGGGGTTAACAAAGTATTCTTCAGCCAGGAGTAGGCCTACTGTGACTCACTTTAAGGAAGGAAAGAAAAGGACCCTCATTTCTCCTCTGAGTATACTAGCTTTCTCTTTCTGCACAAGAGATTACTGCGAAGTTGGCGGCTTAAAACAACACACATTTCTTGTCTCGTGGTTTCCATGGGACAGAAGTCTAGGCTTAGGTCAGGTTTCACAAGATTACAATAAAGATGTCCATTGGGCTGCATTCTAGTCTGCCTGCTTGACTGGGGAAGAATCTGCATCCATGCTCATTCTAATTGTTGGTAGAATTTATTTCCTCCCGGCCGTAACTGAGGATTCAGTGGTTTTCTAGTTGTAGACTGGAGTCCACCCACAGCTCTGCCATGTGATCTTCTCAGCATGGTTGCTTACTTCACTGAGTCAGCCAGGAGACCCTCCCATTCCAGCCTACTAAGCCACAAGCTGATAGCAATACTTATGGGAATGACATCCTAACATTTTTGCTCTATTCTGCTGTTAGAAGCAAGTCACAGGGGCTGGGGATGTGGCTCAAGCGGTAGCACACTTGCCTGGCGTGCGTGTGGCCCGGGTTCGATCTTCAGCACCACATACAAACAAAGATGTTGTGTCCGCAGATAACTTAAAAAAAAAATAAATATTAAAAATTCTCTCTCTCTCTCTCTCTCTCTCTCTCTCTCTCTCTCTCTCCACACACACACTCTCTCTAAAAAGAAAAAAAAAAGAAGAAGAAGAAGCAAGTCACAGGTCCACATTCACAGGAAGGAGATTACAGGAAAGCATGAACAGGAGCAGGGGGGTCCCTGGAATTGCCTCAGGGTCTGTCCTCCATGCTCAGGAATCTCTCCTCACCTGTGCTTTTGCCTTTTGGCCATCACATCATATCTTTTGCTGAAGTGAGAGAGGAAAAAAGATGGAGGACTTTGGGCCTTATATTTTGTTTTCTACTATGGGATTGATTTGTGTTCCATTCTCCAGCTTCTCTCTATGTCCTGGAGTCCCTCATGATTACTCAGGGAGATGGAAAGAGCCCCTAAGGATAATGGAGGGAAAACAGATCTTGTTCTTAAGGAAAAGGATGTTTGATTCCAGAATTTTGGGAGCACTATCATGAGTGTTTCATGTGGCATTAACACTCTTTCCACTTGATTTCTCATTATGTCACCAGGTTACAACAACAAATTGACACCCATATGGCACACACACTGCTGAAGGAGTCCTACAGTCAGGTGGGAACCGGTCCAGGTGAATTCACTGAGCAGTCCCATCCACAGACTCTCTGTTTTTGCTAAAAAATTAGAAAGTCTGCCCTCCCATGCAAGCCATTAAAGGAAGGATATATCCCCCAGAGAGCTAGTTAATGGAAGAACTGTTTTTCAGAATCTGAGAGAGAAGGAAAAATGAAAACCCTAGGGTAATCTTACTGTATTGAACTATAATGAACCTAAAGACAGTGTGATTTGATAACCAAAAAAAAAAAAAAAGAAAAAAAAGAAAAGTGAAAAACAGTAACCCTTCACAATTAAAAAAAAAAAAAACAAGTTGGAGGATATTTTTAAAAGATTCTCTCACATTGAGAGTGCCCATATTTTTATAATTATTTTGTAGCATGTTTCTGTTTATATTCTTACTAATGACTTGCTTTTAAAGTGCTTTAAGAAATGCCCACAGAGTGCATTAGTTTTACTCATAATAAAGAATAGGTCAGCAGTGTGTGTCATTGTATGAAGGGTTTTGAGTAGTGACTGGAAGGCACTTTTAAACATTGACAGCCAGAATTACTGAGGTAGAAATCTGCAAAAGCAAAAGCATTATTTAAGGTAATAACTCTGAATTTATCCAAGTTTCTTTCTCTATAAGTGCTGTTTTCCTCCCACTGGCCTCAGGATTACAGGCTTTGGGGACTTACTGGCTGGCATTAGTAGGTAAATAAATGTGAGGAGAGACGCCATTGGCTTTTATGGATAGCAATATGCCTTAGGACATAAAATCGTAATATTTCTTTTCTTAGATTTGGAAAGCTTATATTCCTATTCCATTCTCTCCAGGAGGTTTGGCCAAGTCTTAAAGAGTAAATTCATATAAACAGACAGAAGTGCCAGGTGCTTCTTGAAATCTGTTGACAGATAAAGAGGGCAGCAGTTTCATTTTTACTAGTCTGTATTTTTCAGGAGATGTTTATGCAGCTTAGCTGACAGTATATTCTTACTTCCATGTGTGTTATAATAACGAAACCTGGTCCTAATAAGAAGGTGGCTGCATATTAAAATAAGAAATTTTTTTTGAATTTTATTTGTTGTTTCCCCACTGTTGGCTTTTATATCATTCCTTAAAGGCACTAATAGCTTCTAATGTACATTTGTCAAAAGCCAGTTTATTCCCACACGAAGACCTTCATGACAAATTCTAAGCCAGTACAGCTGCTCTTTTTGGTAGGTACCTGTGGCCGAAGCTCAGTTTCTCTTCAAACCACTGTGCATGCTGCTCCTTGCTGACCTTACAAGCTTTTATACTATATTTAGAACCTACCAATTGCTCTAGAAAAAAATACCTCATCTAAATGTTCAAATAAAATGTTCATATATGACCTGTACTTAAAAAATGGCTTTTTCCTAGACCTGGAATTACTTTTAAATGGTAGTTAACCTTTGAGTCTTCCCCAGTATCTAAGTTAAACCCCTTGTAACTCAGATAAAACCTTTTCAGATGATCAGGGTAGCAGTGGATATACTGCCCCAACAATGTACTTAAGAATTAATCTGCTGAATTTATTCTCAGAGAGTAATTTAGGCAGCAAGGAAATTCAAGCCCAGTGACATATGTTGCACTCTTATATAGTCAAGTTGACAATTTGCACTGAGTCCAACATCTCACAGTTATTGGGATATTTTTTAGCACTTCTCTAATAATAGTTTGGTTAATATTAAATTTTACAAAGAACATATGAAAAGTCTGAATTATGTTTTAATTAAATTAGCCCCAATAAAGGATAGTGATTTAAATTAATTGGGCCTGAGAGTGACACATCTCTGAGCCCAATTAATGCTTGAGGCCCTAAGAATTCTCCAGGACTTAACATTAATCAGGCAAACTCAGTGTTTCCCGTATTCACTGATCCAGCAAATATTGGTGCCAATATTACATGCCAGGATCTGTTCTAGATTGGGATGCCACAATGGTCAATACAGACAAGATCCCTGTTCATTTGGAATTTACATTCCACTTAAGAAGAGAATACTAAGCAAAAGATATAGATACTCAAGAATACTATCAGCTGGATAGGAATCCTGGGTGGGGAATTAATCAGGGCGATGAAGAATGATGGGACAGGTATTTTAGATGGGTGGTCTCATTGAAAAATACAGCTTTGAAGGGAGACTCCAGTGTTAAAAAGGAGAAGACCTGGGAAAGACGAGGGAGAAGACATTCCAGAATGAACTGCTAGAGCAAGGTTAGCATGTTCAAGGACAGGTAAAAGGCTTTGTGGCTTTCATGTTTTAGAAAAGGGAAAAAGGTCCAAAATAAGGGCAAATTGTGCGGAACCTTATGGCAGGGAAAGTATTTAAATTTAAACACAAGATAGAGCCCCAAAGACCCTGGAATGTAAGCTCCTTGAAGGCAGTGTCAAGGCAAGAAACCTGGGCGAAGTCTATAGCGGTGGTGGTTGTTTGTAGCTGTGTGTCTGTAACCAAGGTGGCTATGACCTATTTTTCCTTTCAATAGAAAGAAAATCCAGGAAAAAAAAATATGTCCTAATTTGACAGTGGAGAAAGAGAATTTGATGCACTATTATTTTATTGTTCATGTCTTTCTAAACTCAACTCCACCTCTGGGTTCCTCTGCATTTGTGAGAAGTTAAACTGTAATTCAAGCTTTGCTTTTTAAAATCCTTGCTCAGTAACAAGTTTTGGTCATGCTATTGTAATTTTGTTTCAAAGACTGATGTAATTTCTTGGAAATGACTTCAGTGGATTGCTTTCTAAAATTCCAAACATGTTTCAGTCTTCAGATAAGGCAGGCCTAGTTCAGGTAAGAGCATGAAACCAGGTCTTTGGGCCTGCTGGGCGTCTCACCTGAGCTCTCTGGGGTCTTGTGGGAGGCATATTCAACCTCCGGTGAGCAGCAGGGATTGAACCGCATCCTGGCTGTTCTCAGAGAGATGCTCTTTTGCAAGCACTTTCAAAATAATTGTCAAGACATGATAAGTAGAGTACTTCTTGGAAATATAAATATTGTTTCAAAATTTAATGTATTTTTCATTTGGGATCTTGGTTACAGCTGAACAAATTTTTTGGCACAATAAGAATGAACATTATTGGCTCCTGTAAGTGTATGGGGTGTTTTAATCTTAAGCATACCCCCATCCATCTTTATGCTGACCTTACATATTCTGGCCACTGTTGAAAATTCACTGTGTTGCCAATTCATGTTTTTCTTTGTTGAATTCAGAGGATGTTAGATTCTGCAAATTGGTTTTGGCTGTACATTATCCTAATTTGAGCATCCGGGAACTTTTTATTTCATATCCGGAATCCCTCAAAAGCAGTTTGTCAACATGTTCTAAATATAGGTTATAAATGGGAGGAAATTAAAACAGTGGATTATGGTGACTTATGTTTCACATTTCATGTTGTTTTAAATTTCAAAAAACGCCATCTCATCTACCTCATGTATATCCATATGAGACAGAGACCACATCAAGGCATCTCAAGATGTCCCAGTGTGAGAGGTGTCACAGCACACCCAGGGATCCATTTGTGACCCATTTGTGATCACAAGCTAAAACAATAAACTGTCCCCCAGTCTTGTTTCAAACCTTGTGAAGGGTGCTGGATTATAATCCTTAGTGTTGCCAACCATGTCCCTCCAGGTATCTGGAAGCCTATTAGGGTGCAGGTTCCTGGGCTCCCCAACAAACCTCCTGAATCAAACTCTCAAGATTGAGAAGTCAGGAATCTGCATTTAAAAAACACTCCCCTCCCCAGCTGATTTTTATATGGGTTTAAATTGGGAACGTTTGGTATAAAGAACAGATAGATCTAGTCGAGTTCAGTACTGGGCAAAACTGTGAGGTTAGGGAAGATTTTCTGTGACCTATCCACATCCTGTTCTGAACTGTGTTTCTCCCTTCATGATTTCCAGCGTGCTCCCTGCTGACTTTAACCAACCCCTCCCCTGCAAAAGAGGTTGTGCAAAAGCTAAAAGTACCACTCTCCCATAGGACTTCTGCTTTTTAACCAAGACCAATTCCTAAGAAGAAGAAATAAAGAAACAAAAGAGGAAAAAGAAATATCCTGGAGAAGTTGAGCAGCCATTTTGGAATGAAGGAATAGGAGACCCTTCATGAATCTATAGGCTCACTCTGTGTCATCTATTCCATCCCAGGCTCAGGTCAGTTCTGGGTAAATGGAAGCAGAGCACAGTCCAAGCACTCCTCTAGAGGGTGCACATTTGAAAACAATAGATTGGTGACATGAGTTTTGGGTGGGGTGCCTCTAAGCCACTCTTGAACTTACTATTTTCCTGGTTTTTCAAGTATAATTTAGTCATTTGACCCAAAGCTCATTGGCCTATAATGATAAAGTCTGGGCCTTATTTTTCTGTGGGACTCCTGGTTCTGCCAAGGGTGTGGACACTTGAGTCATATGAGGTCATTGTTACAGATTCTGTTGCTGCCTGCACTAATCACAAAGATAACACGTGCCGTTTCTATGTGCTGTGATTGCCAAAGCCACAGCTGACCGCAAGCCACTTTCCAGACATTAGAAGGTTTTGAAGTTGAGAAATCTTATTTCTCACCCCTAGTGAACTTCTAGGGAAAGTCCTTAACTTGGCAGGAATTTAGGATAAATTGTTCTTGGACATACAGAAGAATACATTGCAAGAATATTCTCCAAAGCCATTTGGTATAAAAACAGGCTTTGTTTTAATTTGCACTGGCCTTGGGTGCTCTTGTTACTGAATGACCTCATAGGCTGGAAACATCTTTCAGTAGCACTTACTTCAGCAAATGGAAGAACCCATGAAACCCAGCCAGAACTTTCCTACTTTTGTGATGAGCAGGACACTTTCTAGAGAGATTTGGGTGCAGGAGAGGTGTGTGACACGTAAGATCTTTGCTTGGCCTCCTACTCCCAGATGTGGGGCTGATCCTTCTGGGCCTCAGATCCATCATCTTTGACAGGAAGGGAATAGACTGAATCTGTGGATCCCAAGCACACATGACATCCCAGATTCCTGGGACCTAACCCAGAACTTCTGAAGCACAATTTCAGTCTGGGCTCTGGGGAGGGAGGTAGAGTAAGAGAGTATGTGCATATTTTCAACCTTCTGAAGTGATTTAGGGGCTCCTCGGGTTTGATGGCCTCTCTACCAGGTGATCTTTAAGACCCCTCTGCCTCTGATGGGCAAGAAGGCAACATCTGTCCAGTTTATCAGGTGGCCACATGTGGGGCAGCAGAACATGGTTTGTTAGTAATCACAGCCAACATTGGGTTCCAATTAACTGCTTCATTTCTGCCAAACACCATGGTTTATTCACTAGTAGAAAGTGGACTAACTTCAACAAACCTTTGCCTAAGAAGCCTTCTGGGCCCGATTCACTCATAATTTTCTTGTTTATTCATGAAGAAAAGTTGGATAGCCAATACTCGTTTATGCTGTGTGCCAGGCAGTCAGAAGTCCTTGATCTATATATGAAATCATCTGATCCCAATGGCCACTATTGTGGGGCTATTATAGTACACGTTTTACAAGTGTGTAAACTAGGGAACCAAGAGAATAAAAAACTTTCCCATAAGCCCATAGTTAATACCTAGTGGGGTCAGGACTGCAGCCTGACCAAGAACCACGCCCTCTGCTGGTGTTCTACCAGTTTCTCCACAGATAGGAATTTGTCATTGGATTTCCCTCCATATTTTAGGCTGGTCCAGTGGAGGAGTAGTTGGATATTACTCCAGGGAAGGCAGCAGAGAGACCACACGCATGGGAAAGAGCTATTTGGCAAATTGAGCTTGAGATATATTATGGACTGGCAAAAGATAAGTCACATTCAGAGTAGGAATGACCAGAAAAACAGAGTGGGAAGATACCAGAACAGACTTGGATGGCAGGTAAGGAGCACAGTATAAAGGGCCAAGAGAATCAAAGAGAACCACGGTATTAGTCAGGGTTCTCTAGAGGAACAGAATGAACAGGAAGTGTAATTATAAAAAGGGGACTTATTAGGTTGGCTTTCATGACCAGACGCTGGCCGTCTGCAGGCTGGAGAGCTGGAAGAACCAGTAGTTATGCAGTCCAAGAGGCTGAAGCCCCAGGAAAAGAGGATAAATGGTGTTACCCTACTCCAAGACCAAAGGCTTCTGGAGAATCATTGGAAGAGTCCACTTTGCAAGAGTGAAGAAGTAAGAGTCTGATATCCTCAGACTATTGCAGCGGCAATCAAGAACTTGTTCAAGAAGAATCCAGCTTGCTTCTGCTGCTGCTTTCTGGTTCTTCTATTTTTTATTCCATCCAAGCCATCATCCTATTGGACAGTGCTGCCCATGCTTAGGGAGGGTCTCCATTTCAACTGGCTATCCCACATGCCAGTCATTCCTAGACACACCCTCATCAACACACATAAGCCTCTTAATTCTCAGCATCTCTTACCTCCAATCAAGTTGATAATTCAAATTAACCATTACAACCACCCTGGGGGTTGCCTGCCCCCCAATCCAGATGGATGAGGAGCCAGGTTAAGGGCAAAGGAACAGAGAAGTAAGAGGGGAACCAGAAGGGTGGAGATTCAGGAAAACAAGAGAGCTGGAGATTTTCTGATTAAGGAAGGGTAAACAGTGTAAATTAGTGCAGTGTCAAATGAGTGGAAAACTGGAGAGGTGGTAGAAATGGAATAACTACCACATCATCAGTAGCTTTCAGAAATGAATTTCAGGGGTGTTGAAGTACCAGATGACAAGGTAATGAAATGGTGTTAATGTGCTGCATTTAATTTAATTCATGTGATCTTGGCTTTAACACATTAATAAAATCCTGCTGGCATCAAGATAACTAGATTGCCAGGCAGTCAGCACCTGCCCTGCTTCAGTTTCTTTAATTAACCTCATTTTGGTGGGGATGAGGTTAACTTGGTGAATACTTATTTTATGCCATCACTTATCTGTACCCAAAGTCCTAACATCCCCATTTTACAGATCATGAAACAGAAGCACTGAGGTTATAACCTTGCCCAGCATCCCACAGTGAGTTCAAGGAAGAGCCCAGATTCAATCCCATCCGCTGAGCCTTTAATTCAGTTCCCATGTGGTTGCCTCACTCAGCCACTTGGGCCCTGCTCTGGGTTCAGGCTGTCTCTTCATTTCTGGAACCTCAGTGTGGTTTACCCGTGTAGCACCTCAGTGTGGCCAGACTGGCCTGGGTCCGTGCACTTTTACCTCTCCCCATGAGCACTTTAATGACTGGAACAGGGCTCTGCAGCAGCTTTTTGACCCCTGTGGGGTCTCCTTGCCAGTCACAGAACTCAGAGGCAGCACACTGTCTTGCCTAGAGATCTAGGAATGGGCACCAGTCCCGCTGCCATGCTGGGCACCACCCATTTCCTTAGCATGCACCTCAGATCCTCGCATTTCCTTACTGAAGAATGGCAAATCCATTTGCAGGAGGTACGTGGGGGTTATAGTGTGTGTTAGTCTCTGCCCTGGATTAGAAAACAATTTTAAGATAAAACCCACTAGACCATCCTTAGGAGAAATTGGAACCCCCCTCCCCAGTACCAACTGCAGACCTAATTGAGAGGAAGAGGAATTGTTGAAAGCTTGCACATTCCTTTCCAGAAGACAGACAGGGTTTTGAGACCAAGATGTCAAGGGAAGACTGTTCCCTGTTCACCATTTAACTGCTTGAGTATAGGGAATCTCTCTCTCTCTCTCTCTCTCTCTCTCTCTCTCTCTCTCTCTCTCTCCCTCTCTCTCTCTCTCTGCCTCCTTTTCTCTCTTTCCCTCCCTCTCTCCCTTCTTCCCTCCCACCCACACATCCATATCTCTCTCTCTCTCTCTCTCTCTCTCTCTCTCTCTCTCTCTCTCTCTCTCTCATGTTCTAGAGATTTAGGGTAACTTTTCACACCCAGAAAAAGATTTTTATTTTCATCAGAAAATTCTGTTGGCTGTGCAGACAGGGAGCAAAAAATTTGCCATTGATGTAATTCAGTCAGAGCACAGTGTGTGTCGGTGTCTATGTGGCACATGCAGACGCCACCCAAGTGCCTTTGTCAATGTGAACAAGTAGGCCAGGCCACATCCACTGAAATCCAGGGTTTAAGAGATGAATGTGCATCAGACTCAGACTTTTTCACAAAGCAAGTTTTATTGTGTCAACAGGTAAAATCCATTCTGGCTTTTCTGTTTGTCTCAATCTATGTACAGGGAAGAGAACCTGTGTTTCAATAACAGAGATTCTCTTATATTCTTTGAGATCTGGTAATAATAATATCTTGCTTTTGTATGGCTCCTCAGGGTTGGCAGAGCCAATCCATGCTCCTTATTCTCTTTGAGGCTCAGAACACCATGTGAACTATACAGGAGGGAGATTAACCTGCTTTTTATGACTGGGAGAAGAGAGATCCAGAGAGGTTAAGCAATTGCACAAGGTCACACAGCTAGTAAAGATTAGGTTTGAACCGTTTGACCCAGCTATCTATCCCACTCCTTGGTCTATATCCAAAGGACTTAAAAACAACATACTAGAGTAACATGGCCACATCAATGTTTATAGGAGTTTAATTCACAATAGTTAAACTGTGGAACCTACCTAGATGCCCTTCAATAGATGAATGGATAAAGAAACTGTGGTATATATACACAATGGAATATTACTCAGCATTAAAAGAGAATAAAATTATGGCCTTTGTAGGTAAATTGATGGAGTTGGAGAATATCAGGAAGTAAGCCAATCCCAAAAAACTAAAGGCTCAATGTTCTCTCTGATAAGTGGATGCTGATCCATAATGGGGGTGGGGTGGGGAAAATGGAGGAACTTATATTGGATAAAGGGGAGGGAGAGGAGGGGTGGGCGCATGGGGGAAGGAAAGATGGTGGAGTGAGATGGACATCATTATCTTAAGTACATGTATGACTGCACATATGATACAATGTTACATCGTGTACAACCAGAGAAATGAAAAGTCATGCTTCAGTTGTGTACAATGAATCAAAATGCATTCTGCTGGTGGAATGTGATGGTCATTATTATCCAAAGTACATGGATGAAGACATGAATTGGTGTCAATATACTATGTGTACAACCAGAGATATGAAAAATTATGCTGCATATGTATAAGAAGAATTATAATGGATTCCACTCTTACATATAAATAAATAAATAGATAAAATTTTTAAAAATTCATTCTGTTGTCATATATATGTAATTTAATAAATAAATAAATAAAAGTTTTAAAAAGGTTGGGGTTGAAATAACAAACAAGTCTGTATGTAGTATTTATAAGTCTCAAATTTCCTCCCGTAATTTATGGAAATCTTTCCAGTTGCTTCAGAGTTCTCTCAGCCTTCATGAATAACTATTATGTGGTCACTTGAGTATATGTTTCTAAAGTAACGTGCACACTATGGATTCTTTCATGAATATAATTTCCTTTCTTATGGCTTTTTAAGATATATATTTCTTTCTCTTACCACTCGATGAAGTCCTTGAGAGTAGATTTTAGATTTCCTTTGAATTGACTCAAAACAACAAATACTGTGCTTGTCTCAATAAAGGTTGACTGATATAGTTTTGTAGCCCACTATTCTACTTCGAACTTTCTTAAACAAAAAGAACAAAAG
This sequence comes from Callospermophilus lateralis, assembly GCF_048772815.1. Taxonomy (NCBI): domain Eukaryota; kingdom Metazoa; phylum Chordata; class Mammalia; order Rodentia; family Sciuridae; genus Callospermophilus; species Callospermophilus lateralis. The sequence goes on along the minus strand of NC_135306.1, from coordinate 68,650,690 downwards.
CTCTTAGCTACTTGTCATATGCTAAATATTTTGTTAACTGTTCTGCAAAATCTATCTCCATTAGCTGTGAAGCAGCCTGTTGGGTAGACGTTGTTGACCCTGTTTTGGAGATAAATAGGAAGTGTGGAAAGGTGGAGAGACTTTCCCAAGGTCACCCGGCTAATAGTTAGCAGGGTTAGGGTGTGGACCCCGCTACCTTTTACTCTATGTAATGTATCTTTTAAAACAAAGGCTGAATATATTTTGCCAAAAAACTTCTTATAACATGTACTGCTCCCTGGCCCCTCCTGTGCCCGTGCAGTCTCTCAACCTAGGTCCTCTTCAGGTTAAGGCACAAATCCCGCGTTACTCTTGATTAATTCTGCTTCTCTCAACCCTCTGATTCTCTGTAGTGCCGATGATCTTCAGTTGAAGAGAACTGGTGATCTTGATTTCCTTCTGCCCTCACTTTGCTTGTCTCTTTCTGTGGAAAGTATCACCTCCTTTCTCCTGCTTCAACCTCCTTCTAGAACACTGAACTTACCCTGAATTTAACCCTGCTGTCAGCTCGTCACTGTCGTGTTGGGAACAGTGCCCTTTGCACGTATCAGGAATGCACTCAAGGTGGAGTGAATGAAATCGAGTCGAGGGAGGCCGAGAGCTTCCTAGACAAGTAGCTGATGAAAGCCCAGAGGCTCGTGTTGTCCGCTCATGAAGTCTGGGGAGCACCAGGGATGCCCCACAAATCTATGGTCTATGGCTATGTGGGTGCTTGCCAAAGAGCCTGTGTGGCCTTGTACCGAAATGGCTAGCCCACGGGTGACAAATGCATAGCATGCATGCTGCCATGATCCCAGCCACCTGAGGCAGATATCCTGCTCAGTCATGGAACTTACTGTTCCCACATTGCATCACAGACAGATTTTACCAAGCAGATAAGATTGGCATTTAAGGAAATATATCTGCTACTCCTGTGTGGCTCTATCTAAACCGTGTGTGTGTGTGTGTGTGTGTGTGTGTGTGTGTGTGTGTGTGTATGTTCAGTCTTGACAGTAAAATAGTGGAAGTTAGGGCATTAGCAATGCTAGCTGTCCATATATCATTAAACACCTAGACTTGATCTTCTGATTGGCAGGAAAGCAAGATACAAGGGGGTATGTTGGCACAAGTGTGAATGTACTTAATGATACTGAATTATATACCTAAAAGTGGCTATCTTGGTATGTTTTACTTGTATTTCACTACCTTTTTTGTAAGGAGGTATAAATCCCAAATATATGGTGTTGACAGTCACATGGCTGGGCGGTAGGAGTGGGTAGAGGTTTCCAACAGAGTAGAGATATAGTCCCCACTTGTCCTCTATATATTCTCAACATTTTCCCAATCATACAGCAAATATATATCATAATCTTGGATGAATTTATCACTAAACTGAATTTTTGGCTCTTACAGCCAAGCTATATAGGGAATAGTCAATAAGTCTCAATGATGGTAATGATCAAATGTAGGCTTGATACTCACATACTAGTAGATTAGCCATTGTCCTAGTGTGCTTTGTGCCACTATTATAGGAATACCATGATCTGAGAACAGAAGTTTCTCTTCTCGCAGTTCTGGAGGTTGGGAAGTCCAGGATCAAGGTACAACGTCTTCGGAGGGCCTGCTCACTGTGTCATATGGCAGAAGGCGGAAGGACAAAATGAGTGAAACCCTTCTCAGTGTTTTCTTAAGGGCACCTAATCCCCTTCATGAGGGAAGAGCTTTCCTGGCCTAATCATATCTTAGAGAATCCACTTTTAATACTCCACTTTGGAAACACTTGAAATTTGGAGGGGGCATATTAAACCATATTGTCATTACTGATTGTCCAGACAGATGTAATTAATTGCTTAGTCCATTTCCAAATTGCACCACCTTGATAGTGTGCAGCCTTCTTTTCCATCAGCTTTTGACTTTTATAAGTCAATCAGTAAGATTTCCCACCTGACTCTCGAGGACAATGCCTAGCAGGAAGCATTTTTTAAAGAATTGTTGAATGAACAAAGAGAATTGGTATCCAGTTTGTTTTTATATTTGTCACCGTGCTCAGCCCAGTCTATCACTGAAACAGTATGTGGTTATTGCTCCACTAATGTTTTAGATTAACAGCAGATCCTGTACCAGGTTAAGCCTCACCTACCAGCACATGAGAGATAAGTAAATAGTAGTGGTTGATATTAGAGTATATCTGGGAATATTAAAGATAACAAAGTGGCAAAAAGTCACATCTGTGATGGAGAAGGAAGAGGAAGATGTGGAAACATCATAAAATTAGGGCTCCAACTTGGGAAGCTATACTTGGTAGGTCTGGAAAAGCTCTCCCTGTGGGTGCTCTTGAGTTCAGTTTGCTCTCAGTGACTGTGTGTAATTACCCTCCAGGTCTTGATCACCACTTTTAGGGAGGACAGGAGGACCCAGAGAGGCCTCTGAAGGATAATGGTGCTTACAGATGTTCCTTTGTGCCTCTTTACCTGTAAAAAGCCATAGTGTGTCAGAAATACTGACTTTAAGGGGGCCCCTACCTTAAACCAGTGAGACTGGTCCAAGCAATGGTCCCTCATCCCAATGTGTCATTGCCCATCATCTCTGAATTTTTTTCTAGCCCTTTTGGAATCTGACTAGTGCAGGGGGTGCTGGATATAGTTCTGCCCTGTGTGCCACCTCCTCCCCTTTCTTTCTGAGTAATTTGATGGTGGTGTAGATTCAAGACTTCTTTCCAACTTAAAAAAAAAAAAAAACGGAGTCCACCAGATGGATTAAGATGCCTCTAATCTGGTGTGGGCGCATTAATTTATCACTGTAGCAGTTTCCACCTTGGTAAACATTTCTATTTTTTTACTACTGAGTTTGCAGCCAACAGTGTTCATTATTTTAATTACAAAGATTCTGAGATGTCTTTTCCAAATATGGTACTAAGTGTTCTTTGGGGAATACGACTACATATAAAAAGGGTGAGTTGTGGGTTAGTTTGCAGTATTATGTACTTCCAATTAGGTGAATGTGATAATCTATGGTGATCGGAGTCATCTAAAAATAGTAGATGTGGCCTGTTTCTACCATGTGCCATCTTGTTACTGCTAATATTTTATAAGCATAGTCTAATAATAATTTGCTAACATTTATTCTAATTATATAACAAATGCTGAATGCCTTACATATATAACTTCACAAAGACCCTGTGAAGGAGTTACTGGAAATATCCCCATTTTTCAGATAAGGAAACTAAGGCTTATCCAACTTAAGAAATGTATCCAGAGTCAAAAAACTAGTCAGAGATAGCCTGGAGGTTCCAGCCCATGCAGTGTCTCTGGAGCCCCAGATGGCTGCAAACCCAGTTAGTCCTGCCTCTCATGAGCCACTGATGAGCAATTGGAGACCTGTTTTTGTCCCATTGATGTTTTACTTTAGTAAATCAAGTTAACAGAAAATACATAAATAAAAATCTGTGGTTTTATTTACAGATAGGAACCATACTATGCTATTCAAGCGCCTAGGGTAAAGCTTCATTCACTTGGAAAGTTAGAGGAAACTTGAATTAAAATCTATACATCTGTCCTATCACCAGGCCTCCCAGTAACAGTGGAGGCCACTGCCTCTGCACAGATCAACTCAAGTCCAAACTTCTCATTTGGGAAGCAAATAAAATTCTGGCTGGAATTATGTGGTTTCTCTAAAAAAAAACTAATGTGTTTCTTAGGACAGTATAATTTTGCTTTTTGATGTTTGCGTTTACCTTCAAAACAGGAAATTTCTCCATCTGCTGCTGTCACTTGCTCTCTTGCCCCTCACCCCCACTGCATGTGTCACTTCTGTTAGGGAGAACTGAGAACTATGTAAAGACTTTCACTGTACAGACCCAAGCCACTCCCTTACTCTATCAACCATATTTTTCTTTTCTGAGCATCAATTTCTTCATCTGTCAAAAAGTAAGTAAAGCCTGCCTCACAAAGTTTTTGGGAAGGCTAAACTAAGCAACAGATGTCAAGTTCATTACCAGGCCTGTTGGCTACAGCAGGTGTGAAGACAATAATACCCTGTAGGTCTGCCTCCCCTTCCTTTCTCTCACTCCATTGTACCACAGTTTGATGATTCTGGCTTTTTCTAAACAAAAGCAATTCTTTGCTAATTGATAGAGGACACAGAGGCCTCTTTAGCTGCACTGATATTCATAAGAAAGATAAGCTTGGGATGTTGCTCAATAGTAGAGCACTTGACTACCACGTTTTAGACCCTGAGTTCAATTCCTACTATTGGGGGGTGGGGAATGGCGGGAGAAGATCTTAAATAAGAAAGATCATTGTCTTTGCTTGCATATCATTTTTTTTTTTCAAAGTGATCTGGATATAAAATCAAGTGAGTATGAGAGTGGATTCTTAGAGTTGTCAAACCTGTTGACAGGACTTTGGGCATGTATTCTTCCTTCAGATTCCAAGAACCTGGGAAATATGGATATATTTCTTATGATCACAGGAGTTCTATTTGATAATTTCACATTCATTCTCTCAATTATTAATTCATTGACTTTGTTTTTTTTTTAAAGAGAGAGTTAGAGAGAGAGAGAGAGAGAGAATTTTTTAATATTTATTTTCTAGTTTTCGGCAGACACAACATCTTTGTTTGTATGTGGTGCTGAGGATCGTACCCGGGCCACATGCATGCCAGGTGAACGCGCTACTGCTTGAGCCACATCCCCAGCCCCTAATTCATTGACTTTGAATGTACATATCTTATCACACACTGAGCACTCTATTAAGTCCTGGGAATACCACAGTCAGCAAAATAGGCCCACATCTCTGAAGACATGGAATTTTCAATTCTAGTGAAATTCATGTTGATGATGATTTAAAAACAAATGTCACGTAAGCATGTTCTGGACTCACTGGTGACCATCTTTAGACATTGCTGTGAGGTTTCATTGCCTACGATGACATGTGACTAGTAGTTCCCTGACATCAAATAGCTCTTCTTGCATAGTCAGCAGCTCAAAGGACAGAGGTGAATATAATTATAAAGGATGCCTTCCAGCCAAAGCCTGGCCAGAAGATAATATGGGGCAGTTTCTGTGGCAATGAATGCTTCATGCAGGACCTGAGTAGGAAAAAGCCTTTGGACAATTGAGCAATCATGTGGCATTCGGCAGCACAGGAGGCCAACCTCACAAAAAAAAAAAAAAAAACAGGCTCCTGCCTGGGGATCTAATTCCAACAGTACGTACTTATCAGATTAATTAATGTGATTCATTTGGATTTTATTGGCTTTGTGGGCTTGTTTATATTATCAGTTATAAATTTGTACTGATTTTATAGCTATGTAAGAGCTTGAAACATAAGGTGTTTATAGCCTTATAATAATGTTTTTAGTTAGCCTGGGGAAGACTGAGATAAATTTTTTTACTGTAAAGGAGGTCAGAACCATTAGTCAAATGCAGAAGCCTTGCTCCAGAGAGAGGTTCTTGGTAGGTAAAATTCTTTGTACATGTAAAGAGTTTAGCAAAAAACAGTTATATCCTTGATTTATCATAAAAAAATAAAAAGGGTTGAGAGGAAAGGTGGTAGCTGTTTCTTTACCCCCCCAAATTGTTTTATGTTTTGTAGTTACGAGCTGCTGTTTTTTTTTTTGTTTTTTTTTTTTTTTTTTTTTTATCTTAGTCATGACTGAACTGCCAAGTCTCTTATTTTTCATGAATTCTCTTCAAAGAAAGACATTACAGCAACCTCCATCTTCCTTTCCACACCCTCTACTGCCCACACTAGGGGCAGGTACAAGCATACACATCGCCCTGTGATGTCTTCTAACTTATAATCATTGCTTAATGATGTTAGACATGTCCTCAATATACACTTCTGTGTACAGGTTCACAAGATTTGTTTTGAAAACATGTTTAATTTTCAGGGTAACTCTATTCTATCTATAACAATCATAGGGGAATTTTTAAAATAATTAGCACTTTTACAATGTAAGATAGCAGGACCTGATCTTTCCTCTAGATCCTGGGATCTGGAGCAGGACTGAGAAGTGATTCTCTGCTAGGACCTGGTATGAGGCCATTGGTAGGATGACTATACATCTGTCTCCATTTGTCCGGCACTGTCCAGGTTTATGTTTGCTGTCTCAGCTTAATTGGCAATGGTGCCCCCCCCCTTTCACTCTCATATTGATGATGAATGATAGGTCACTCTAATTACACATAACATTTTGGCATTTGGGCCCTACTAGATTCAAATAAAGCTGTTTTGCTTTTTCATCAATTATTCTCTTTCTTTACTGACTCTTAACTGTAGACTTATGTTTGAATTTATACCATTGGGAAATATTGATGTATAAAGATATGACAATATTCATGTACTTTTGATAAGATCTCTGTTAGGATCAGAACAAGTTTATAATAGAAAAGGCAGGACTTTGAACCAGGGATTGTCTGAGATTTAGCAAAACTTTTTGCAGTGTGAGCTGATTAGAACATTTCCCATCCAGGAAGTCTAAGCCTGCAAATCCTGTTACAATTAATATCAGGATTTATAAACATTTTCTTTCAAAAATTTAAAAGCCAAATTGCATTATTGCAAAACAAATGTATCATTGACTAATTGGTTTTCAGAAGTTTTGACTATAACTTCTGTTTTTAATGATGATTTTGCCTTTGCCAGAACTGCTTATTTGGGTGTTAAATCTGAGATCTTAGACCAGGGTTGTTTGGTGGAGTATGGCATGTGGACACAAGATAAGGAAACCCCTTCTGATTGTTATAGAGCCAGCTCTCCAGTTTACCCATGGCCTGGGCCTTGCTTCACCTCCTGCCCCTTTCTCTTTGGCTATTTGGTTTGATTCTCACAATCCTCCCAAAGAACCAGGAGGAAAGAAGAGGGAAATTCCCCAGTACTAGTTTTATAGAAAAAGTCAAATGGTAAGAAAGATGATTGAATCTGTTCAGCATACTTTTATGATTTTTTTGAGGGTTGTGTGTTTGTTGTGTGTTTGTCTTCTTTGTTTGCCAGACAAGTATAGCCCCCACTTATCTACAAGGGTACATTCCAGGAAACCCAGTGGATGCCTGAAAACCATAGATAATACTATAACCCATAGATAATACACACACATTAAATCTCTCTCTCTCTCTTTCTCTCTCTCTCTCTCTCTCTCTCTCTCTATTTATCTATATGTATGTGTGTGCATGTGTGTATGTACATATACGTGAATTTTATATAAATAATATAAATTTAAAATATAAATTAAACAGTAATAATAAAAATCATCGAAACAAAATAGAACAGTTATAATAATATACTATAATAAAATTTTGTGAATGTGGTCTCATGCTTTGTCAAAATACCTTATTGTGTTATAATCATTCTTCTTGTTGTGATGATGTGAGATGATTTGATACCTACACAATGAAATGAGGTGATGACTAAGCACTTATCAAGTACTGAGGGCACAACTATTGCAGTTTGAGAAGTGACTGCAAAACTAGTGTGAATTTCTTTTTTCCTTCTTCACAATTTCACAGATGGAATATTCATTCTTACCTTGAATCTCAGTAATCTCAGCATATAATTATTTTCTTTCCTTAAGTCAAGAACTTTCACCTCTTCACTTAAAAGAAGCACCTTATAATTTCTCTTTGGCATATCTGAGTTACTAGCATCACTGCTCTTTCACTTTGGGCCATCATTAAATAAAATAAATGTTATTTGAACACAGCACACAAGCACTGTGGTACTGTGACAATCAATCTGATAATTGAGATGGTGACTAACAGCAAGGTAGTATATACACTGTGGAAATACTGAACAAAGGAATGATCCATGTCCCAGGCAGGATGGAGTGGGATTTTCCTCACACTACTCAGAATGGCATGCAATTTAAAACATAAATTGTTTATTTCTGGAATTTTTCATTTAATACTTTCAGACCCCAGTTGATCATGGGTGACTGAAACTGTGTAAAGGAAAACTACACCTGTGGTACTAAATATGTAACATTTTTTATTTTGTGAAAAATGTCAGACATTAGAATAGAAATTCCATTAGGAGCCAGGTTTGGTGGCACAGACTTGTAATCCCAGCAGCTTGGGAGGCTGAGGCAGGAGGATCACAAGTTCAAAGCCAGCCTCAGCAACTTAGCAAGACCCTGTCTCAAATCAAAAAAAATAAAAAGGGCTTGGGATGTGGCTCAGTGGTTAAGTGCCCCTGGATTCAATCTCTGGTTTAAAATAAAAGAAAGGAAGAAAGAAAGAAAAATCCATTAGGAGAGAATTAAAACTTCAATAATCTGTCCCCTGGTGCCTAAAGCAATACCTGGTGCTCAAAAATTATAAGAATGAAGAAATGCCATGGAGACAAAAAGTAGACTGGCTTCTTCTTATGGGGAAAGAGAAATGGGACTGACTGTTACAGGGTAATTTCTTTTTGGCAGTGATGAAAACTTTCTGGAAAGAGACAGTGGTGATGGTTGCCTAATTTTGTGAACATATCGAAACCACTGTACATACATTTTAAAAGAATTTTATGAAATGTCAATTATTTCTCATTTTCTAATTGCAAAGAAAAAGAATAAATTATCTTACACAGTGTCATAATTGGTGTTTAATAAATACAATTTTTAATGACTGAATGGTTGTTTTTCTCAAACCTTGATATGTTTGTTACTAGTTATATGGCTGGGTCGTTATCAGTTACAAACACTTGAATTTAGGAATTTCAAGGTTTACTGTGGAATCTGAGCTTTGTTGGGAATGAGAAGGAGAGGGAACATACTTTGGAAAATGTAGTAGAGTCTCTCTGGGAAAGTAGTTTTGTTTGTGAGTCCAAAATAAGAATAACTGCCTGTCTGCTGGGATTGTTTGATTCTAGCACCACCCAAGGCGACTACAGTGTGATGCTTTTTAAATTTTTTAATATCAGAGGAGAGAGGCCTCTGTCAGAGGTAGCCTTAGATCAACTCTTTCCAATTCTTTTATTCTATGTACTTATTAAATCAGTTTAAAGTCCCTATGAATCTGCTATTCTTCACAGAGTAAAATCTGTCAAAACAGATTAATGCCATCACCCGAAACATTTAGCTATACTGTGACAACTAATCTGGAAGGATTTATCAGAATTCATGTAATTTAGCCACTTAATCATTGCCAACAGGTGGTTATGAATAGTCATTCAAGCCAGCAAAGACTGGCTGGGAAGGTGGGGATGGTTTTACATCCTCCTTACCACAAGGTCAGGTAGAATTCCAAACATACGTTTTCCTGCATTTCTGGTGGTTTTCAGTATTATCTTTTCTCTCTAGTAGTATTTATGACATTAGTTTGAAAAGATTGTTCACTATTGTGTGGGTATGTAGTGTCATCTTATTAGATCTGAAGGACTATGTTGAAAGGAATAAGAGACCGATCTGATCAGAGAGGAATCTAAACATCTTTGGATTTTGGAATGTATTATCTTTTGTTTGAAACTTTTCCTGGAAGGTGAATATTCTGTGTTGTTCACTTTTAGCTAATGCTCTCAAAAGCTTGCATCTTTGTGTTGACATGAAGATATGGGGACCTTCTGTACATACTGTCTATTGCCAGCTTTTCTTTTTGTCTGTAAAATTATGGATGTGTTGGTCAACTTTACATCACTACGACAAAATACCTAAGAAAATCAGCTTACAGGAGGAGAGATTTTATTTTGGCTCATGGTTTTGGAGGTTTCAGTCCATGGTCAGCCGACTCCATTGCTTTGGGCCTGAGGCGAAACAGAATATCATGGCGGAAGGGAGTGGTGGGGGAAAGCTGCTCAGCTCATGGAAGCCAGGAAACAGAGAGAGAGAGCAAGGAAAGAACGAGGAAAAAGATACGTCTGACCAGGGCCTACCACCAGTGACCCACTTTCTCCAACTAGACCCTACTTCCTACAGTTTCCACCACCTCCTGATAGTGCCATTAAATTATGAATCTGTCAGTGGATTAATCTGCTGATGAAGCCAGAGACCTCATGATCCAATCACTTCCCCAAAGCTGCACCTCGGAACACTGCTGCACTAGGGATCAAGACTTCAGCAGGAGCCATTAGGGGACATTCTGGACCCAAACCATAAACGGTAGGAAAACCTCATATTTATTAGCCATAAGTTTTGCAATACGGTTAGTATTAACCATTTGTGATTTTTTCTACCATATGTTAGCAAGTATACTCTGCCTGTTGTTTACATCATCTCATTTAATCCTCACAACAACACTCTAAGATGGAAGGTGGGATAATATCTCTTTGAATGACAAAGAAGCCTGCGTAAATGGCACACAGCTAATAATAACGGTAAAGCTGGATTCCAACTGTGACCGTTGACTACTTTCTCTTAAAGGGTTTTCACTTGCATCTTTTCAAATTCTCACAAGAACTCTGCCACCATTTTTTCACAAATGAGGCAGCAAGGGTCAGGGTCACCCAGCACCTAAGGGAGAGAAGCTAGACAGAACATGAGACTTCCTGCCCCTCGCACCTGGCGTTCTTATTACCTTAGTCATTGTGAGGAAATCACTGATGGCTGCAGCTGCACTCCTCCTGTCCTTCTTCACTCTTCCATGAAGACACAGGAAGGGGAGCCGACAGGAGTGCTGACTTTTATGGCGGCCACAGTTGTGAAATGTCCTCTTGTCACTGTCATTACCAGAAGACAACAGACCAGATAAGAAGGGGAGAACAGCAGCTGCTCCCCTGGACAAACCAGTGGGTAAGTGCGAGGGAGGGTTCTGTCCTGCTTCCTGCGGGAAGTATGAGGCTGTGATCAGATGTTTGCAGAATGCTACCAGGCCGTCTTAGACCAGTCTTACAAGAATCATAAAGCCTCAGGAAAGAAACTCATACTGGTTGGCCTTCTGACTGGCCTCACCCTTCTAGGGTGACTATGCTGGTTCTTAACATTTTAGGTGTCCCAGACCCTTAGAGTGATGATGTTCACCTTTTACATGCATGAGAATCCCCTAGAGGACTTGGGAAGACACAGAGCACTGGGCACCACCACCAGAGACTCTGGTTTAACAGGAGGCTGCAGAGCACCTGAGAATCTGCATTTCTAACACACTCCCAGGGATGCTGGTGCTGCTGGTCGGGGACCACACTTGGGGAACCACTTTCTCAGGGAATTTTGGTGAAAGTTCTGTGCCCTCTCCTTGAATAGATACCAGGTTGATAGGTTTAAGAGCACTAGTCTTTGGCAATGGAGGGAATACATGAGGATATGTTTTACTGAGCAATTTGAAGTTGGTTTGGTGAGTCAGTTCAGGGTAGCACCTACAAGACAGGGGTCCTGGGGAACCCAGGGGCACCCTTGCCATTGTGGGTTAGCGGCAAGATGAAAAATCTTTTAGTATTTGCAAAATGGTTATAGGCTATGACTAAATCACTTTTAAAATATTGAGAGCTGCAATGAAATGCAGTTCTCTAATAGGCAACTAATATTTTAGACTAGATTTTGAAAGTTTTGTTAAAGTCTACATAAATCCAAAATTTACCGTTTTAACTATTTTAAATATCTAACACAATGGCAACAAGTATATTCACATTGTGGTGTGACCAACACCATCTTTTGCCTTTGGAACTCCTTTATCTTGCTTAACCAGAACTCAGAGTCCATCAGACAGTAACTTCTCTTTGCCCTGTCCCCGCTCCCCTCAGGCCCTGGAAACCATCAGAGTAGAATTACTTGCTGACTCTCTGAATTTGACTCTCTAGGCTGTTCATATAAGTGGAGTCATATAGTATTTGTCCTTTGGAGACTGGTTTAGACTACTTGTTTGAATAGACTTTGAAATGCCCTAATAATAATCCTAACAGGACATAAGCAAAGATAACTTGAAAAAACTCACATTAGAAGGCTTTATCTTTAAGCTTTAGAAGAGTCCTCTGTTGTCCACTAGAAACCTTTTTCTCGGGGCATTCTGGGCCCAAGATGACCCCTGGACACATGGACTCCTTTCCTCTCTATTGACAGCTAAACCTTATTCCTGGTTCTTGTAACAATCCTATCCTCTTGAAGCCCCTGGGTAGGACTGTGTCTTAGGCCACCCTCCTCAACCATTCATTTATGCATTAGCAAATTTATTCATTCAGCAAACACCAGGCTCAGGCGCCACTGAAGGTGCAAAAACCTAGAGCACAGCCATATCCCCTCAGCCTCTCTCCCCCTTCCTCACCCCAGAGCTTCCCTCTGGGGCCCAGAGGAAGTTGAGCAAGAGCCAGGCCCCTCCATCACCTGTACTTGCAGAGTGATATGTGCTGTCTCAAGATTTCCCAGGTGAAGAAATGTGGGACTTTAAATGTCTTTTAAAATTTTCAACTAAGTCAGTGGGAATCTTTCTATAATGTATCTGTCCTCCCATGCCTTAAGGAGAATGTGCTGGATATAATTTCACCTTTCCTCCACAGCGAAGGTCTGCATTGCACTGTAAATATTGATTTGCTCTCCCACTCACTGTCTCAGAGCTGCTGCATGTAATTTAGCAGCCGCTGCCATTTCAGCTATCACTTCCCAAGGCGTCTTCACATCCCTTTCTAATCTGCTAGCTCTGGGAAGATGTAAGGAGAAAATCACATGTTCTAGACTCTGAATCAGCTCCACTGGACTGAAGAAAGACTGTGGCAGAAGGTAGTTTGTATCTCTGAATAACTGCTGTCTGCTTTCTTACCTATGGAATACTCAGTATAGATGGTCCTGGACTTAGGATGATTCAATTTATGATTATTCAAATTCATCATGGTGCAAAAATGGTACACATTCAGCAGAAACCATACTTTGAGTTGTGAATTTTGATCTTTCTCTGGGCTAGGGTTATGTGGTCCAACACTCTCTTGTGATGCTGGGTAGTAGCACCTGGTGCAGCTCCCAGCCAGCCATGCAGCCCTGAGAGCTGCATGCTCCACCATGATCTGTGTTATTAAGCTGGGATCTTTGGTAGGTTAGATGTCCTCAGTGTATTTTCAATTTACCGTATTTGCAGTTTACAAAGGGTTTGCTGTTAAATCTGTCCTAAGTAGAGGAACATCTGTATTTAGCTGGTTATGTGGCAGCAGAGTGTGGAAGACTACATTTCCCAGTCCCCCTTGCAGCTACGTGCCACCATTATGATGCAGTGCAATTCAAAGAGACATAAACAGAGTGTGGCTTCAGGTGGTGGGGTCTTCTTAAAAGATGATTTACACCCATCTTTAGAACATGGATATGGTGTGTTGAGTTTCAGCTTGGCCCATGAGGACATGAAAAACACATTTGAGGAAAATAAAGCAGAAAGTCTGAAGCTATCTGGTCCCCCATAACTGGTGCTGTTACACCAGGCACAATCTCATTTATATAAAAGAGAGAGAAACTCATTTCTTATTCATTCACTGGGAATTTGTATCTTAGTAACTTGCAGCAAAATCTCATCAAGGAACACACAGGTAAATCTAATGAAGGGATTTAGATGCCTCAAAATGAGAAGTACTACATTAATGGTTAAAAAAAATTGTCAGCAGAGCTCCAACCCATAAATAGGTAAAAAAGAAGTTGCTAGCTGGGCTCAGTGGCACACACCTGTAATCTCAGTGACTTGGGTGGCTGAGGCAGGAAGATTGCAAGTTCAAAGCCAGCTTAGGCAATACAGCAGTACCCTGCCTATAAACAAACAAATCACTTTTAAAGGGCTGGGGATGTAGCTCAGTGGTAAAGCAGCCATGAATTTAATCCCTAGTACAAAAAAGAGAGAGAGAGAGAGAGAGAGAGAGAGAGAGAGAGAGAGAGAGAGAGGAAGAAGGAGGAGGAGGAGGAGGAGGAGAAAGAAGAAGAAAGGAGAAGAAGTCCTCTGAGTGAGGAGTGTCTAGTCCCACTGGCTCAGCCATCTCTCCTCTTTTGTAACTTCTGCTGCGTTCTGTTTGTAGTGTTGGGGATTGGACCCAGGGCCTGCACTCTGACACTGAGTCACATTGCCAGCCTTGCTTTCCCTTCTTTCCACCAGGGCTCAAAGGCCTCTCCAATCATGAATTGCTACAGAACATAGTTTGAAAGCTGCCATGCAGGAAGGTCTCTTCCAAGACTTAGATCCTGGGAGGTAAATGGAGCCAGCCTAGGACTGTTGTGTCCTAGACAGGCTATCTCCTTGGGCATCCTGCTGTTGTCATTTACTGCTAGCCCATGGGACACCTCAGTGTGGATTTGGCTAGAATCAACCATGGGATGGTGAACTTTAAGCAACTTCACTCACCTGAAAATAATCTGTGGATCCATAAGTAAACCAAAAATGTTTTTGAATGGAAATAGTTATTATAAATCCATATCCCTTCTTTGCATAGGACCCACCATCAGGTTACTGCCAACAGACATAAAATGGCATGTGATTTAGTGATCCACTAAACTATGTCTGGGAAACTGGCTCAATCAGTCAATCTCTGCCATTCTAATTGTGATTTATTAATAAGCAGGAAGGCAGAAGACATGAACTAGATGGATTTTCTTCAGTCTTCTTTGAAGTCCCCCAGGAGTACAGATTCCTTTGGGAACCAAACCAGAAAAGGAAAAAAAGGAGACTGAAAATATTAAACATCAAGTGTTTGTTTGATTTACTGCCTTCATGGTGTTTAGCACCAGACCTCAAGCCGAAAGGCAGTAATACAGATGTTACCCAGACACTCAGCAGCAACTTTTTTTTTTTTATGAGAACACTAATTTTATTTTTTATTTATTCTTATTAATTATATATCATTAATGTTTATGATAGTTGTCATGAATCCACTGTTTGCTTTGTGTCAGTCTTTGTATCAAGAACTTCATTTCACATTTCTTACTTGAGTCAAACAACTAAATTTTAATTCTTATCATCCTATATGGCAGGTGATAACATTTACATCCAGAGAGATTAGATAATTCATCTAAAACTAATAACAGAAAATCATGATTCAGCCTTTCAACAGACTAAAACTAGTAACAGCAGATCATAATTCCGGCTTTTCAAGAATTTTTGACCACTGTATGATGGGACTGGTCTCCGTAGTGCCTGCTCATCAGAAAAGATTGGAATGCTTTTTAGAACTCTTTGAGCTCTCAGCTGGATGAACTTTTCTATTAATATTTCCTTCATATTATCACCAGGAATCTTCAGTTGAATCATTAATATATATTAGTATAATCCCAAACCATATAATCAAATCATATTGTGCCCAGTCATATTATCTTCACCACAATCATCCTTTTTAATTGTATCCAATAATTTTATGTCATTCTTCTCTCATTCCCTAATTCTCTCACATTCCTTAATTTTCCTTTCTTCTGATCACCTCCTGCACAAATGAATCAGGGAGACTATTCCTCCAAGGGCTAGTTTGATATACTGGCACACTAAAGGAGATAGGGGCCTGAGAATTTGATTATACACCCCAGTTTCTCAGAGTGTCATATGTGAGCCACCAGCATTCATGTCACCTGGGAGCTTAACAGAAATAGAGACTCTTGGGCCTTACCCAAACCTACTGGATCAGAATCAGCACTATACCCCACCTTCCCTACCAGTGACAGTAGCACATTGGGGTTTGAGCTGTGTGGCCCCTGTCCATGCTGCAACCATGATGTGGAAATAGATGGTGCCAGAGGCTGTTTCCAAAAGATGAAAAGTGGACAGAGCCAGCAGGAAGAAGACCCAGAGCCTGTGGCCTAACTAAGGAGTGTGATGAGCCAAGAAGAGGAAAGAGACAAGACTTTTCCTCCATGTATGTAAAAGAACATGTCTGGAACCCAATACCAGAGGATCTGACACCTTTGTTGTTGCACAGATGCAAAAAAGATCTCAGTCCAACTGAAAACTATAGAAAGTTAACTAAGAGTTAGGTCATCAAGGTCAAAAGTCATTTCAGAGAGCTTTATTGAACAGATTTCTTAAGTATGGCATCCTTCAGGTCAGGAAAAAAGCTGATAAAACAAAAGATTTTTTTCCTGAAAAGTAATTTTGTTTATTTTGCTTAATTTTTTTAAATCCCTAGTCTATCTTGGATTTCAATGTAGTCAATAGAAGTATGAAAGAATTGACCTCATTAGAAATTTTCTTTCAGCAAATAGTCTAACCTTTGTCTTCTGCTCCATTGTTTTTTAAAAGTGGAACATAAAAATAATGTTTGTGCTCCGGGCATGTGCTGACTTTAACCTCCTGTAATTCCCTGATCCCCACATTACATCTGTTCTCTGCTCATATGTGAACCTCCACATCTCACCCGCCATAGTCCCACCCGTGTTCTTTTGGCCCCTTGTTGATAGTCCTTTGATAATTCTTATGATTACAATTCTTTGAAAATTTTCCAGTGATGACTAGATCTAAGCAAGTGAGGTATCACACCCTGCATTTTTCCTATCAAAGCAATCTTATATTATGTATGCATAATGGTGTGGTTGCTGATTTAAAAAACAATTCTAGAAGAAAAATGCTTCCCAGGGATTATAAATAAACAGACATAGATAAGCACAGGTGTATTTCTGTCAGGCTTCAAATATTCCGACAAGAAGAAAGAAATGTTGCTTGACTTTCAAATGGCACAGAAATGCAGGCTCTTACTTTGTATTTTACATGCATTTTCTTTGGAAAATAATATGATATTATGAGGGATAGACACTGTAAAGTCAGAGGTTAGGGTCTTCTAACAGTGTAATCGCTCTAAAGGATTTAAATTACTAATACTCTTATATAATATTTTATAACACTTTTTAGTTGCAAATCTTTTTATCTCATTCAATATGATAAAATAGCATAACATTTTTATGTACATAGAAAACCTCAGTTCCTATGTAATGGATATGGTTATATTTACAGTTCAGCTTTCAGGTTCAGGACAATTTTATTCTTAGCAATATGAAGAAAATCTTATATAAGATTTCACTTTCTTTGGTTCAGAAATGATGAGCTTTGTGACCTATAGAAATGAAAACATCACAAAAGACGGCGAGCATAAAGTACAGAGGAACCTAAGATGCCTATTCAGCATTTGAATAGGGGTAGTTCAGGTAAATGACTTTCTAATTATGTAAAATGATGAAAGCATCCATTTAAAAAATCACTTTTACAAGCAAGAAAACATCACTCGGTCAGAATACGTTCTGTAGAATTGTTCTCAGCCAATGATGCCACAAGGTGAGGACTGGTTGCTGTGACTTAAAACATCCATCACATCCAGGTCAGTCGGGATGGCAGGAGGTGCACTGAGGACTGGGCTTGCTGACCGCAGGCACGTATTGTTGACAGCTTGTGTGTGTGACATTCAAAAGCAATGGCACACAGTGGTCCTTATCTTCAAGAAAAGGAGGAACAACTTACACATTGGAACATTTAAAAATATTTGTTAACTCTCTGTATTGAGGAGTATAAAATGTTATTCCACTGGAAGAGCTTTGAGTTGATTATGAATTCAGGAGTCCTCAAAAGGCAAACAAACAAACAAAAAAGATAAAACTAAAGAGATGGACTAGGGCATGTGAAGGGAGGGGGAATGCATGCAACAAGCTGAGAAACATCAAGGCTTCAAATCAGAAGCTGTACCTTGAAAGCGTGTAGGGAGATGGAGCCTGACAGGCAGGACACCCTGTCTTTTCGACCGCCCTGCCTCTGCCTCTGCAGAAAAGCATCTCATGCAATTTTTCACCTCCTCTCACAGTTTGGGACAGAAGTACAAGGGCTGTCCTGGAGTCATGGCAACGATGGGAAAGGATTGCCTTCATGGGTCTATTCAGATTTTCACTTGGCAAAAAACTTTCCACTGAAAGCCACCAATCAGCTTTCTCTTAGGACTTAGGCCATTAACCGGATCTGGGAATTAAAATCTGCCAAATATTCTATGTGCCATGTAGCTGTCTGCAGTGTGTGCCTGGGAGCAGAAACCTGCTGTTACTGGGTACCCCACTGTCTCCCCTGCCTACCCCCATCCTGGAAAAGCTGGGAGTGAAAAGCTGGGGAAGCACAGGGTATGTACTTGGCCAGGAAAAGACTGACACAATTAGCAGACATTAGAACAGTTGTCTGGAAATTGAGGGTGATTATTTCTCCTTCATTGTGTGTAGCATCCTTTTGAGATCGTTTGGGGAGGGATTTTGTCAGATTGGAGAATTGTGATTAATGATGAGAGCCTTGTCGAGCCAACCTGCGTGAATGCATTATCCTCAGTTGCTTTCCCATCTGCACACACAGATCGCTCAGTGCCAGAGCGCAAGGCCCTCAGAGCTGAGCTGGGCTGCCCTGTTATTTTGGCTGATGAACAAACAGACTCAGAGAGGGTAAGGGGCTTACCCCGGAGCACATAAAGGAGTTGGCTCCAAGCCAGGACTAGAACCAAGATCTCCAAGTCCACAAGATACTGTTTTCCCTGCCAAACACAATGCTATTCCATCTGCCAGTCAATTCAACTGCTGTTTATTTGGACCTCACTGTATCTGCCAGGAATTGAGCTAAGCCCTGGGGTTTCTAAGACAAGTAAAGCAGGATCCTTCTCCATGAGGAACTCATAGCCTGGGAGGGAGGAAGGAAAGAAGAGGGATACATTGGTAACTCATCTCATCATTTAAAAAAACTGAGACAGGAAAGAGCGCAAGTATAGAAACACCGCAGAAAAGCACCCCCAGAGCATCCCAAGGGCCATCTTGGGGTACTGGGGAGGTGTCATATGAGCTGATGCTTCAGAGATTGCCAAGGGGAGGTCTGGGGAAGAAAAGAGGGAAAGGGCAGCCCAGGGGCAGGAGCAGCCGGCGCCCCCACCCCATAGCTTCCCAACACCAAGACAATCCCTCCTGGTCCTATTTGGAGAAGCGGTGGGGTCCTCAACTTTAATTCAGTAACCTTATTTCTCTTAAAATGGCAGGTAGGGGATACAAGGACCATTTCTGAATCATTCTTTTTTCTATTTCACTTGAGTGGAAGATTGATCTAAAACATTTGGCTAGAGAAAAATAGAAAAGGCAGTCCCAGTTTGAATTGCTTGAATCTGATTCAATTAGGATCTCATATGCTCCTGCTCATGATTTCAGCTCTTTCTGGAAACTACCTGAATTGGATGGTGAGGAAATCCAAAATGAGTTTTCACTTTAATGCCCTACGGACTACCTCAGTAATCTGAAAGGCCCAGTAGAAACCCATGGGCCAGATGAGATGGTGAATGAAAGCTGTAAACGAAGACCTAGCTCTCCCTGTTTCTGGTGACTTCATGCTCCAAGACTGTAATGACAACTGCACATACCCCTGTACAGTGCTCTGCCTGCTCGTGGAGGAGGAAGCTGAACTAGTGGGCAAGAAACTTACTACATGGAGCCGAGGAATAAGGAGGCAAAAGAGCTGAGGAAAGGGAACTGGTGTGGGAGTCTGGCTTCACGTCCATCATTTCCCTCTTGCCATGAGCAAGGGGATCAAGCAATAATGTCTGATTACTTTCTAAGTACCAATCATATGCTTTAGGAATGCAAAGGATGAAAAGATACTGTCCTTCCCCTGCAGTGCCTCTGTGTGACAAGGTTTCATGCCATATAAAGTAGAACCCTACCCCGTTTTTATTTAGGGAGCCATGCTATTGTTGACAAGGAAATGCAAGCCTCAGTTTCCCCATCTGTAAAATGGGAGTGCTAGTTCACAGTAATATCATTAGATTTAATGAGAATTCTATGTAAAGCATCTCACATAGAGTCCGATGTGTAATGTTCAGTAAATATAAGCTGCCATCATCATCCCCATTGCCATGGTTTAGAGGAAGTAAGCTGTGACACATGAGCCTTGATGTTTACGTCGACTCCTTCATGGGGATGTTTAACAGGCAAATCAAACTTAACATGTCCAAAAATGGGAATCCTGTTATTTTTCTCCCCACACTGGTTCTTTTCTTATCATCCGATTAAACGGCATCTCCATCTAAGTTCCTCAGGACAGAAACTGGGAAGACATTATTGATTGCCTCACTTCTCCTTCCTTAATTTTCAACCAACAAGTTTGTCGGTGCTAGTTCCAAAAATACGCCATCAGTTTTCCCTCTTCTTTTCCATCTCCACTGCTATGACTGTGGTCCAAGGCATGATGTCTCATCTGGACCCCTGGCCCCGCCCACCTCACCTAGACCACGGGGCCCTGTTATCCTCCCGCTGTTGCTGAGCTCCAGCACTGCCCCTCTTCTGTTCCTCCACCATGCCAAGCCCTTTCTTGCCCTAGCTCCTTCATCTACTGGGAATATTCTTTTCTCCTTCTCTCTCCCCAACAGCTCTGTGGCCTCTGTTTGCAAAGTAGGTCTCTTTTCAAATGTCATTTTCACAAAGAGGTCTTCCCTGACTGCCTGCACCAGCCCCTCTCTGCCATCTAGCTTCTGATTGTACTCTCTTTTATTCCTTCTGGATCATCTCTGAGGATACCACTAAAAGGGGGCAAATACTGGAGGATCTCATGGGATGTTTTTAGGAGATGCTTGGAAGTGGCTTAAATTGCTTCTGTTCATATTTCTTTAGCCAGAGTTCAATTACAGAGACCCAAACTATCTGCAAGGGAGCACGGGGAGTATTTTCCACTCAGGTAAAGGCAACAGTGTAGTGAAATCATCTTTGACTTTCAGAGAATACGTAACTGAAGGTCCACGTGTGTGACTTCACCTAGATGCTCCATGACCCCAATCTCCAGTTTTTCCCTCACCATCTTGGAATTGTGCATTTCTTTGTCCACATTTTCAGATGGGCTCTCCTCTCACTGACACAGATGGATGCAGAAGCTCCATGTGTTGTCATTTATAGTTGCAAACAGAATCTCCTGGAAGCCACAACAGAAGCCTTATGGACTGACTTGGTCACCTTCCCACCACAGAACCCTTTACTATGATGAAGGGAGCATGACCTGTTGGTTACCTTAAGACCAATGTTATGCTCCTGTGCTTGGCTTTGGGGTTGGGGTAGGGATCCACTGAACCACAGTGAACCAAGATTGGGGAAGGATGGATCTCAAAAGGACTGTCATACAAAGTAGGATGAATGGATGCCAAAGACAAAAAGAATAAATCAAATGTCCACTGTATCAGCTCATAATTTATCAACCAACAACGTGCCCCTCTAAATAATACTCTCAAACTCAGTTCATCTCAGGATCAATGGATCCCATTTTCTTCTTAAATTACCTCTGGCAGCAATGTTCAGAAGTATATCGTATAGCCACAACTATGTTGAAGGTACTTAGAAACTCTTGTGGGGTTCTGTTTATTTGTTTGTTTTGATTTTATCTTAGTTTAGCCTGAAATTTTATTGTTGTTGTTGTTGTTGTTTTCTAAGGTGAAACCTGTCTTCATTCTAGTAAAGAAAAAAGTATTTTTTGAGTTGTTAGTTATAATGAACAGACAGAACTTCCATTATATGAACTCAGCTCATCTCTGCTTCACAAGACAGAGTAGCCAAGATAGGGTGAGAACAAGATCTGTAGAGAATTCAAGGAGGTTTGGAGTCATGATGCGGGGAGTATATTGGCCTCATCCAGATATATGATGGCAGAAGGGATCCAGAGCCTGAGGAATGAAGCTACGTGACTTGGAGGTGGTTGGGTTGCTGAAAAAGCCTGAAGGGTTTAGGGAACAAGAAGAGAATGATCTAGAAGCAGCACTGAAAAGTAAGGAAGATGGCAGCGCTCCTCCTAGTTCAGAAAAACAAGGCCTGCAGTAAAAAAAAAAAACAAAAAACAAAAAAAAACCGACCACATTTGAAATCCCTGTAAGGGAAGCAGTGCCCTGCTCAGAACACCAGGCTGTGGTTAGAGAAAGAAGATAAAGAACATTCCATGAAGAGGGTAACTTTGACATTTTCTGTCTAGAAGCCAGTTCAGCTCAGGTAAGGGCTGAATGAAGACAGACCCTGACGTCAGACAGCCAGAGGCCACTGTCTGTTGAGCAATGGTCACTCAACAAATATGTGTTGAGACCTATGACGCATCAGCCCTCTGTTAAGCTCAGCAGATCCAATATGAGCCGGCAGACGAGCAGATGCAGTCCCGGGCCTTGTGGAGTTCATGGTCACGCAGAGGAGTGCTACCCTTTGGATCTGGAATGTCCCCCAAAGGCCCGTGTGTGAAAGGCCTGGCCCCCAGCCCTTGGCACTGTAGGAAGGTGGTGGGAACTTAAGGGTGGGGGTAGTGGGAGATTTTAGATCATGGGGTATAACCTTGAAGGGGATTTTGAGATCATGGTCACTTCCTCTTCCTTTTCTCTTTATTTTGCTTTCTGTCTGTGAAGTGAGCTTCCTGGCTGTGAGGTGAGCATACACACTCTCTGGCATGATGTGCTGCCTTTTCACAGGCCCCAAAGCAACTGGGCCAACTCACATTTGACTTAAACCTCCAAAAATGTGAACCAAAATAACCTTTTTCTCTTTCTAAGTTGGTTGTCTTAGGTATTTGTTACCATAATGGAAAGCTAACTAACACAAGGAGATAGACAAAACCAGGAAATAAATGTCAAGATAGAAGCTCTGATAATAAGAGATGTGCAAATATGTGGAGCACGACAGAGGGAGATATGATTCTGGATGATTCTATGCCAAAGGGTCAGGAAAACTCTAGGTGAGAGTCTGGACACAATATTGGGTGTGTGATGTTAACTATTGCAGAGTTTGAACCCTAAAAATGTAAATGATTCATCTTTTTAGGGCTCATAATATGTGAGTGGGTTACTGCATGATGGCTCCAATTGTGTACCCCAGCACAAAACCTACTGAGCAGCCTCAATAAAGGGTCAGGAGCTCCAGCAGGGCAGAGCAAAATTCCTGGGCCATATGATTGGTCAACTGTGGTGGTGGTCCATTATAAGTGATAAGGCAGGCGCACACACCCATGAGCAACACAAAAAAGCAGGCCCAATTTGAAAATGCTGGGAAAGGCTGGCAGTCAACAACCCAGGCCACTCCAGGGTTATATGAAAGACTGGATCTGGGTCTCAGGATGAAATGGGCAGCAGAAAGGCAATAGTCCCAAGCCCTAGGAGGACTGTGGACTCCGCCTGTGAGTAAAATGGACAAAGCCTAAACAGGAGTCCCATCACCAACTTCCAGAGGAGCCATTAGTTGACATCCCGATCTCATGAACAGGGAGGAAGTCCACTTTTCACAGCAATTAGTACAGGCCACAATGGTCGAGGGGATCCAGATACAGGGCCTGGACATCAGACCAGAGTTCCAGAAATGCCCTCAGAAGCAGATCAGGACTGAGTCGTGGGGACCTGGCAAAGCTGAGCCTGAAGCTGGGGTGAGACGGCTCTCCTGAGGTTAGGGGAGTGATGAGGAGCCTGGGACCCAAAGCCAAGGCTGGATGGGTCTCTGAAGTGCTCCCCTTTTCTCGAGTACTTTGGCCCTGGCAAGAATGTGAGTATCCCTTCCCTGTTCTTCAAGCTCTTCTCTCCATCCCTTCTGCCTTCATTCAGAGGATCCTGGTGGAGGTTTGGGGTAACTAAATTAACTGACCTAACAGATTATTATGGTTAAGCAACTATTTTTGTCTTTAAGTCTTTCCCTTCTACTTTTAGTATTTTAAGGAATAGGTAATTTTTCAAATGCAAATTTACTAATTAGATATGAATTATATCGCTACCTGACGTGGTATTCATTTGTTTGATGTCTAGGGCAGGGATTTTGTTTTGCTCTAGGGAGTCTCCAGTTCCTAGAACAGTGTTTTTCATATAGTAGATGCTCAATGTATTTGTTGAGTGAACAAAAGTGTATAAATGAATAAACAAGCGAGCATTCAATTCTAATGAATTTGACTACTCAATTCTTTCCAGACATATTATGCCCAAGTGACATAATTTATAGTTATGCTACATTATTAAAAGGTTCCTCTGGATATTGTAGGTATAAGACTAATTCATCCCAAGCACCAAATGACCATTCCTTTACTTCTGGGCTAAGCCAAAAATCATTCCAATTTTTATGTAAATTTAGACTTGGACCTTTTCTTTAAGTTTTCCTACAAGAAAAGAAACATGGGATGGATTTCACTTCAGAGATACGGTATTATTTATTTCCCCATTAAAACGGACCCCCAGGTTTTCTAAAATTTACTGAAAGCTTACTGTGTATCTAGCACTGTTCTAAGCCTTTTCCATGTGTCAACTCATCTTTATAACAACTGTATGTAGTACTATTCTTGTAATTGTTATTATTCCTATTATTCTCATTTTGCCTATGGGGAAACTGGGTACAGAGAGGTTAAATTGCTTGTCTAAGGTCACACTGCTAATAAGTAGATGAGGCAGGAGCATTCTTAACCACTAGACCATACAGCTGTAATGTTCATCAGTAAATGTCACTCAAGTCTTCTTTGCTGAATGAGTCAAAATAATAAGACATATTGACAACTTCATCGGCTTCTCCTGCATTTAACACAGAATATGTCACATGGTAAGCACTCAACAAATATTAGCCTTTTTCATCTTCCACCTCTTGTAGGAACTCATAGTCTTGTAGAGGAGACAAGCATGATAACCATGCTTTTTTACACACACACACAGGTATGTACATATGGATGGATAAATATGTGTGTGTATTTCATTATATTTTTAATGAATTTACATTTTTTTCTCTTTCACTGGCAGAAGTTAGAAGAACCAGAGCCAGTGATATTAACTGGAATTTATTTTGCAAACACACAAGAAGGGACTGTGACTCACTATTGGAGAGATTGCAAATTGCAGCCATTCTTCAACTGACCTGATAGAAGAGCATTATACAAATAAGAAGGAAAGTGGCTGACATTTAAATGATGCTCACTATGTGCTGGATGATGCCTTGAGTCCTCCCCCCATCCCTTGAAGTTAGGCATTATCACCCACCAAGGGGAGATAAGGAGATGACAGCCTGGGAGGCTGAGTACTTGCAGAGGGAGCAGCTGGCTAGTGTGCCCTTAGAGCCAGTGCTTTTAGTGACTCTGCTGTACCACACATTGTAACATCAAGATCATTGGTTGGGTGAGAGGAGGTCAGTCATGAAAACTGCTGCTATCTAAGACTTTTATGAAATGCAGGGCATAGTCGCGACAGAACCCCTGGTAGTTTTCTAAACTATGTAATTACAAATCTCTTTTAAGATGATTTTTCCCCTTTAAATCCCATTCATTTGTGGGATCATTTTCTTGAGCTAACTCTAATAACACTATTTTAGTATAATTACTTGAGATATAGGAGCTGAAGATAGAATTCTTAAGAACAGGGTTTGATTGATGAAGGGTGATTTTGTACTGCATTAATAGATTAAAATAAATCCCAGTGGTCATAGCCATTACCACTCAGGGTTTCTGTGTAGCCTGGTCGTCCTTTCCTTCATTTGTTTGCTTCATTTATTCATTCACTCAGCAATATACATTGGGAGCCTACATGGGATTTGTTCTGAATGAACATGACAGGTTCCGGTTCGCGTGGATCTTACCTCGCCTTCATAACTGAAGGAGCTGAGAAAGCAAGTGAAGCAGGAAATTCAGGAGGTGGGAGGAAAAGCTAAGTCCTCAATTAGAAGAAGGCACCCTCAGTAGAGCCGTCAGCCATCAGTGGAGCTGGCGAGGTGGGGATGGGAAGAAAAAGCCAATAGGTAGGAGAGAGCTCCAAAGGAGAGCGCAGAACAAATCTGTGGCATTTCCCCCATTTTACCAGTGGGGGAAACTGGGCTGAGGGGGTTGGGAGGGTGGGTGGGAAGCAACGGTGATCCAGAGGAGCCAGTACCGCAGGCGACTTGCCTACAATCTGCAAATGCCCAGTTTGTGTAGAGTCTGGGGTTTAGCTTGATACGCTGTTACATCACCATCTTGTGGCTAATTCTCAAGGGAGGGAGCTCTCAGTCCTCTGAAGGAGAGGGCTCTTTGAGCTGCAGTAGAGACCAGTGGGAAATGCAAGAATTCACTCCTTTGCCTGGAGCCCTGTGAGGCTAAAAGGGGAGTTTAGCTATAAGCACCTGCCACTGTTTATCTTCTTGGTTATCTGATCATTTAAATCAGAAAGCAAGCCGTGACTCTCCTGGATGTACTGAGGGCTAGGTTAGATGCCCATGGGCTTTTAGAAGAGTTTAATCTATTGACTGGAAATGTAGCTTCTCCTTTTCCTCTTGTTTAAATAACTTGAAAATCACTAAAGAGAGATCCTTGGATGTTGGCAGCAATTGCTTGCAAAAGGCTACTTTAGTCTCATGAAGACATTTCATATATTGGCCCTCACTCAGTTCAGGACTCTGAACCAACTAGACCATGACAATCTATGGTCCCTACTGCACAGGTGGCCTTGCCTGCCCCATGTGTCTTCACACTGGGAAGTTTCGAGAGGGAAGCCACACCATGGTCCTTATCCTCAACCCACAGGCAGACTAAGGCTCAGTGAGTGAGGGGACTAGACAGGGATCACATAACTATGAAGCAACCAAGGCAGGATTTGCTCAGATCTGCTTTTCTCAGTCCTCTCTCTGAGCCTCCTTTTCCCCTAGGACATTTTTTGGGAAGAAATCTTCTTGCTGTAGGGGTCTTCCTTCACAATACTTACTGAGTGCCTGCTGTGTGCCATTATAGTTCCAGGTTAGTCGTGGCTCTGCTTTCTTATACTGACACCAGATTTCAAGAGGCAAAAATATAATTGTCCTTGAAGTTTGGAGGTTCTATGCAATCAGCCCCCAACACACCTAAAGACTGTATATTTCCCTAACAAAATGATTTGTTCCTTTGTACCATGTAACTTTTGAAGTAGGCAGGACTCTTTGTCCCCTCCCCCCACGCCCTTAGAGAAGTGGAGTGAGCTAAGCTTTCTGGATGCACTAAGGTAAATGTCAAGGATGTTTTCTTAGTGAATCTCAGTGGCTGAACTTATTTTTGCTTGCAATGGAAAATAATGGCAGTGGCCATGCCAACATGTAATTCCAAGGTGAATAAATTGCAGGACAGGGTGAGGGGAAATGCATTTTGACACTCTCACCATTTAAATGGCCTGTCATGAGCCTGAATTTGATTTAGGTCAGATGTGCCAGTAAATTACAATGCCAGAAAAGGGTGCCTGGAGATGACGCCATTCACAGGGTACACTGGTAGTGTCACTGATTGGGGCCATCTTTGATCTCTGTCGCCTGCTGCTAAGGAAATGAGTGACTATAAATTATAGAAGATGGCAGAGGCTCATAGAGGCATGTCAAAGATGGATCCAGGTCAGAATACCCATCAGGAGTCTGTACAACAATTCAGCTATTCCGTTTAGGGATGACTATTGAGCTCCTAATGGGCATTCGTTTTATTTAACTGCTTAAGAACAACCCCACAAAGCTGCCAAGGTGACAGGGACGGTGACACGAAGCTGATGTAGTAGGGACCCGAAGGTACTTTATGTAGCCCACAGGATTCTGTAGGCTCAGTCGGTGTGTCATGTGGAACACCATTCAGTGGAGTGAAAAGCATTTCACGCTTTTAGTTTTGCAAAGGAGACCCGTCAGCAAGTTTCCTATGGGGGAAAAAAACTGTGCCACAGTCAGTCTTCACTGAGAGTCACATCCAGTCAGAACAGATCATACCACTATGAGGGGGAATTTAGGGCTTAGCTAGAAAAATAGGATACTAATAGCTGCCAATAGGATTTATTTTTTGCTGTTCGGGGGATCTGAACCCAGGGCCTCAACAAATGCTAGGCAACTGTTCTACCAATGCACAATATCTCCAGACTGCTGATAGGGTTTCTTAACTCAGGACAGGCCGTGGCCACTGACAAATTGATTTTTACCCCTCAAACCCAGTGTATCTTCCCTTCTCAGTGCCTGTTCTCTATCTTAAGTTCAGGTTGGGTGATGAGGAGGTGGTGCTGTAGTCAATGTGAAGGTTGCTAAGGAATAATTCAAAGTAAGGGAATTAATATTTAAATATACACTCAGTGATATAACACTAAAAGCACCCACACTATGTGCCCATGGCAGACATTGCTAATTGTTCATAGCACCTACCCATTATGCCTAGATTCAGGCTGGGAATCCTCCATAGAGGGTTCCTGGAAGCTGCAGTCAATCAACAGGGTTTGACAAGAAAAATACTCATGTGCCATCCAGGCATTTAAAATTATTTCCTTAAGGATGAGAACAAAAACCATAGCTTCCCTTTTCTTGCTTATGGGTGACTATCTTTGCTGCCCAGCATAGGTCTACTGTTACATTAGAATTTGCATTTTGAGAATGGTACCCACAAGCAGATGGGTATATTTTTTAAAAGGAAGTGGGGAAAAAATCCATGTAGGACTACACATATCCACAACTCTGGGTCAAAGCCTGACTGATATAGTTAGGTATGTGCTCGGCTATAAAAAATACTCTTGCAGTTAATTGGCTTTTGAGAAATGGGATAAAATGAGCAAGAATCAAATTAGATCTACTTCCAAACTGGCTTTTCTCTGTTTTCTCTCCTCTCTTCCTCCTCCCCCACCCACTCTTTTCCATCTCCCTTTCCATCTTATTTCAGTTATGACATATTTACAGGAAATCAGGCAACATGCAAAATTGAGATCTACCACTTTGTGAGCACCATAGGCGCTCCGGTGAAATGTTTAAAAGCATTGGCATAAAATCAGACTGCCTGGGCTTGATTTCCCTGCCTTCCCATACTAACCACACGACCTTGGACAAATTACTTAATTCTTCAAAACCTCAAACTACTTAGCAGTAAAACAGGGCTAATACCAGCCCTGTGTTTTTCAGAGAATGAAATATGATGTTACTATTGCACAGATGAATGTAAAATATAGTCCCTGCTTATACTTTGAGGAATTAGATTGGTTTAAAAAAATGAAACAAAAATATAGACATTCTTCCCATGGCTAAAGTCTCCATAAAGCACAAGGTTGTGGACATGCCCATCCATAATTTGGGAAACATGGTTATGGTTTGGATCTGAAATATCCCCCACAGGCCACGGTTGATTTAATTTCTCACTCTAGAGTGAGAAACTGCGATCACCAGCCTATGGCACTATCAGGAGGTGAGGGAGCCTTTAGGAAGTGGAGTCTAGTAGGAGGAAGTTAGGTCCTTGGGGTGTGCCCTTGAAGGAAATATTGGGGACCTGTCCTCTGACTCCTTTTTCTGATCACCATGAGATGAGTAGCTTTGCTCTACCACAAATTCCCCATCATGATATTCTACCACCCCATGAGCCCAAAGCAACAGAGACAGGTGACTGCAGACCAAAACTTCTGAAGCAGTGAACCAAAACAAATCTTTCTTCCTTTTAACTTGTTTGTTTCAGGTATTTTGTCACAGTGGCAGAAAGCTGACTAACACATATTATGTCCTTCCTGTGGTCTTCATTGATAATGACCTAGTCTTACTCAGAAACTAGCACCATCCTTAGACAAAACTGCTGCTCCAAGTGCAGTCCAATGGCATTCTTCAAGAGACTGTGCACCTTGTCACCGGAATGGGTACTGCAGTTCATATCATGATGCGGGGGAGATTGGGAAATACCCTTAACATGGAGTGGCATGTTAACAAACACTGAGCTTTCTTAGTGGTGTTTGGTGGTGTTTGGCTGTGCCTTTTTATCTATAAAAGTCTCATCAAAGTTTCTGTGAGAGACAGAACTCAGTTGTTGCTAGAACTCCATTTCCTAATCCTCCTTTGCCTATTTAAAGAATGGATTTCCTTAAAGCAGTTTTCAGCAGTCACAGATTTTTTTATTCACTTGTCCGCTCATCCACTCCTTGATTCATCCAGATGTCCATCCATCATGTGTTCATCCAACAAGTATTTGGTGCTTTCTGTGTGCTAACATGAAGCTACGTGCTGGGTAAAATGGTGTACACAGAGATAGAATCCCTGTCTTACATACTGTTCCAATAAAATTGCTTTTGTCCAAATTCAGGTATCATATTATAGCAGACAGGCTGTGTATACTAAACTGCACCATAAAGGGGAAGAGAAGAGATGATACCAGTGGTGGCCAGGGAAGGGGGTGCTCTGCTGCCCCACAAATTCACCACATTTTCCCATCCTTTAGCATAATATTCTCAATGAGAGACAATTGACTTCTCCATCTTTGTTAAGTATGGATAGAAGCATTTTTAGAACCTGTGCAACCTTTTATTTAAAGCATATAGCCAGATTGCCACCTCAAAGGCTCTTCTGCCTAGAAACTCTGGATAGCATTTGGAGGAGAAATCAGTGAAGGTGAGAAGATTCAGAAAACCTCCAGCAGATGATGTTCTGTGAGTCGAACCTCAAAAGATGTTGAAAATCATGGCCCTAGATGCCTCCGGCTTTCCACACAGAATTGGAACATAGTCACAAAAAAACCACTGGTCAGCCAGGTGTGCATTGACTGGGAGTGGCTGGGTCTGTGAGATCACAGAACAGCTTGAGAGGTTGGAATCCGTGATCCTGGGCAACAGGCCGGCTGCCCAGTGTCTGCTCCTCATGCCATGCTGGGTTTTGCCAGGGGCTCCCTTGCCATTGCAGTGGGGCTATTCTGATCTCGCTTGGTTGATTTAATTTCTCACTCTAGAGGGAGAAACTGCGATCAATGTTTTCTAATTTGCCCCTAGACTCCTTTAGCCGTTGCCTTCAGCACAGCAAATCTGAAGTACTTTATTTTAGATTAGTTAAGAGGAACAGAGAGAGCGTTTGCAGAGTCACTTGGGACAAAAGGATTTCTCCAGCTGGGCCTGTTCTGGTGATCACCTGCTTTGCTGCCACACCAGAGTTTTGCTGTGAAATCCAGAGATGTGTGTGTATTACAACGGTGTTACCTTGACCAAATCTTTTAACCTCTCTGGCCTTTCTTTATAGTCTTCCAAAATAGAAAGAGCTTAGATTAAATAAAAATTTTCACACACTGGCTAGACAAATGAATTTTGGGAAAGTAAAGGATGAGCATTCTTTATTTTCTAGATTAGATTTTATTTTCAAGGTCACATTCCACTTAAGTAATGATATAATTTTTTAAAAAACAGTCTTGGGTAACATTTTCATGCGTGATTTCTTCCTTCCCAAGCTAACCCTATCTCCGTAGCTGCATTGTCCCAGTGGTTTTAAGTTATAAACTCTTTCCTGTCTCCTTTCCAAAGGCTTCTCCATCTACTTCATGGTGGTCTTGAGAGAAACCAGTCCCTCTGTGTGCTGAGTGTAGGGGAGTGGTTTTCAGTAGAAAACCAGGAAGCCAACTGGATTTCACACCTAGAGACTGGTCCAGCCCAGGGCACTCTCTTTCTTCAATACTCTTATCACCTTCATAACTATTTTCATGTCTATGCACCACAACTACTCAATGGCTTAATATTTTCTTCAGATAGAATGAGTTTATTTTCCCACTCATATAAAAATGTGTAATGTTTTTTATATTACCTAAAAGAAGAGTAGCATCAGCACACCATCTACAAAGAATCATAGTGACCCTTTATTCTGTTTAAACTTTTGCTCCTTAGAAACCTCACAGTGTCTCTTTTTCCAGAGGTCCAGTAAAAATCAATAAAGTCATTTACTTTGTACAAGTTATCTCTGTACACAAAGGCTTTTAAAAAACCATCAATTTATTAATCTGGGCCTATTCTGCTGACTCAGGTGTTCAACTCAAAGGGAAGCGGGTACTGTTGTGTGTGAAAAGGCAGGTGGAAGCACAGGCATTCCTTTACAGGGGAAGGAAGGGGGATGTGTGTTTGGGGAGGTGATCGCTATGTTATAGGTAGAACAAAGTGAGGCTCTTTGGTAATGATTCACAAAATTCAGCAAGCTCAGAGCTATTCTGGAAGTTTTTTACAAAATATTCTGTATCTGTACCCTGTGTCTGCTCCTCCACACCTAGTAGAACCGCTGGTTCTTACCCAGGTACACATTTTTTGGAATGAAATGAATCATTTTTCCCCCCAGTACTGTGGTTGAAACCCAGGGCCTTGCCCATGCTAGGCAGACATTCTACCACTGAGTTATACCCCTAATACTTTTTAATTTTTTTATTTAGAGAAAGGTCTCATTAAGTTCTCCAGGCTGGCCTGGAACTTGTGATCCTCTTGCTTCAGCCTCCCGAGTATCTGGGATTCCAAGCGTGCCTCCCCACATCTAGCTATGAATAACATTTGGAAGTTCATCCTATTTTAAGATCTACCATTTTTTAAGATATTTGATGGGTGGATATTTTTACTTTATCAATATCAAAGATATTTATTTGGAGATGCATAAATATATGCATACACACATATATAACGGAGTGACTATTTTTATAGGGAAAATGTTTGAATATCACCCATTTCATATAACCTCATGGGCTGGGGGTGTGGCCCATAGCACTTGCCTAGCGTGAGTGAGGCCCTAGGCTTGAACCTCCTCATAGTATGGAGGGGAAAAGTTAGGGACTGGGATGTGGCTTAGAGGTAAACCATGTGCCTCACATGTGAGGGGCCCTGAGTTTAATCTCCTGCACTGCAAAAAAGAAAAAAAAATGATTCTCTTACCTAATAAGACAAAGTTAGAAAAACAATCTCAAAACCAGGACCAGGGAAAAAGGAAAACATCACTGAACAGAAATACAAGGATAGCAAAGCTGTTTCTAAGT
Organism: Callospermophilus lateralis; assembly: GCF_048772815.1. Classification (NCBI taxonomy): domain Eukaryota; kingdom Metazoa; phylum Chordata; class Mammalia; order Rodentia; family Sciuridae; genus Callospermophilus; species Callospermophilus lateralis. Next base: position 68,618,160 of record NC_135306.1, on the reverse strand, counting down.
CACAGTGCTGAGTCGCAGGAACCCCTGGTTCACAGTCAGCTCTCTGAGCAGCCACCTCCCGTTTCCACCCTGCAGGTGTCATGTGTGTGTGTCATCACAGCCCCAGGCTCTGCAGCTTGGGAATCATCAGAAAATGCTGAGGTTCTTCAGCAGAATGCCATTTTGCAGGGAAAGACATTAACCCCAGCTATTTTGTTGATTCATTTAGAAGAACTAGAGCCATCAATACATAAGATGGAGGCTGGAATCTAAAGATACCATGCTCTACCCTCTGGCACTGTAAAATCAAAAACTTAAGATGTTCCAAGCCAACAATTATACCTTCTAAGTTTTATTCGTAAAAAATAAGATTCATGTATTATTAGGATGTTCTTTGTAAATTTATTTATACTTTTCCCTTCTTAATAAGGGGCTATAATAGTAAGAAAATAGTTAAATAAATCACAGAACCTATAACACAAGGAAGTATTATGCAATGGCTGAAAGTCATATTTTTTAAGATGAGTGACATAACAGAAAAACTGAAGGCCATTCAGGCACCCAAGAGCTGGAGCAGCTACCGTTATGAAACCCTGAGCTACAGGTTCCAGATGGAAACCACAGCTCTGACCTGGAAGAATTTTCAGTCTAGTGGAAAAGAGATCATGATCATACTCAGAAAAAAAAAATAAACAGACAAACAAAAAGTGACAATTGCTCAGATGGAGGTACATATTAGGGGTTCTGGGACCCCCCAAGAGGGGCACTTAGCCCAGGAAAGGGGTCCCAGAAAGATCACAAGAAGATGCATCCCTGAACTGGGTGGACATCAAGTGGCCACAGAAGAGACGAAGTGGAGGGGTTTCTCTAGAAAAAGAACAGGCACATGAAGGCTGTGGGAGCTGCAGGTGGGAGGTTGGGGGGGGTGCTTGGTTCCTCTGGCTGGAGCTTCCAGGACCTGGAGAAGGGGTGGAGGTGAGGGAAAGATAATAATGGCAGCACTTTCCCTGGCATACACCAGTGTGCAGCAGGAACTCTATGCCCATGACTGCATCCTGTTTCATGTCATGACCAGTTTTGAAGAAGTGGCAGAGCAGGATTCTGATGAGAATGTCCCATGCCAGTGTCTGTATCTTTGGCTCTGCCCTGACATTGGGTGGTCAGCAGAGGCCAGATCAAGGACAGCCTCTCTTTCCACGGGACACAGTTTGGTTGTGGAGACAGGGAAAGTAATTCAAAGCTTAAGTTACAGGTTGCACATCCCTAAGCTGAGATCTGAAATGTTCCAAAAACCAAAACCTTTCGAATGCCAACATAATGCTTGAAAAGTTTCAGATTTAGGAGCATTTTGTAGTTTCAGATTAGGGATGCTCAACCAGTAAGTGGATGCAGATGTTTTAAAATCTGAAAAACTTTGATATCTGAACACTAAGCATTTCAGATAAGGAATAATCAACCTGTAAGAGCTAAAAATGGGAAATGGCCTACTTTTCTCCACATGAGAGCAGGAAAGTTACATCCATTTAGTGGACTAGTATCTGTGAGCATTAAAAAAATAAATTTAAACCATCATATTAAAACTAACATATTTAGAACTTTTTTCATTGTACAATAATAAATGTCTATTATAGAAACTGAAAAATCCAGAAAAGTATCAATAACAATATCATGCAAAACCATCATTAATATTTTGGTATATTTTTTTTTGTCTGCGTGTGTGTGTATAAGCATACATGTGTACACACACACACATTAGGGTCATAATTATATAGTTCTATAACTTGTATTGAACATTATACTGAAAGTATTTTACCATACATGCCATTAAGTTTTCTCAAAAAACAGACCTTTTAACATGTATGTTAAAATAAGGATAAAAATTACGTGGACTTTACAATTGCAGCTGTGGAGAACTGTCATATAAAACATATTAATAATGTAGGATTCGTGGGCAATTTCTCTATTTTCTCTAATGCGATTATTTTCATAATTTAGTTTTTTAATGATTTCTCAACCCTTTCCATTCATTCATTGGCAGGTACCATTTTCACCATCTTACCATCTAATAAGAGAAGCTGTGCTTCTGTTTTGACATCCCACCCTGGGTTTGGGTTTGGGGGAAAAAATGGGGATTGGACAGCAGAAGGGAGGGAGGGAGAGGAAGTCCTCCACAGTGTCCCCTCAATGTCACTGCTTTGGAAAGCACAGGGAACCCATGACCGAGTGGCCACGAAGCAGTGGGGAATCGAGAAGGACGTGTGTTCTCAGTGCTCTCAAGTGGAAATGCCCGAGTGCTCCCAGGATGGCCTTCCAGCATCCACCCCCCTCCCATCTGAGAGTTGCAGAATTGCTTTGTCAATGTAATAAGTAATAAAAACCAGAAGAGACTTGTTTTATTAGGCTTCTATTGTTCGTGTTGATTTATTAACTCGATGATTTTTTTTCTTCAGAACATGGTCACAAACAAACCAAGAGGAACAATCGAGATTCTCGTTACAGGCCTTGACGATCAATGGCTCTGGGAGTGAAATGTTATTTAATTTATAGCCTGTTCATGTTTGTATATGGCACCCACAGTGTCACAGACGGGGGAATCATAGAAGCAAGCCTGTAGAAAAGTGACAATATAATTTGTCAGTTTGGTGAGAGATAAATAGTCAGAAAAAGTGAAAGGGGGTTACTCTATTAAAACAACCCCCCAACTTTCTTGAACAAGTGTCACAACTAGTTACAAGGTAGGTTTTTATTTTGTTTTTGTTTTTGTTTCTCTATTACAAAAGCACTTACTTAGTCCCTTTTTTAGGGAAACATTAGATCATATTTTATCTGTTTAAAAATCTTTCAATATCAGAAAAACAGAGATGCTTAAAGGATTCCAAACTATTTGGGGAGAGTTGCTTTGAATCTAAGAAAAAAAGATTTTAATGTTAACTGTCTCAAAAATAGTACTATATGACAATGAGAAAGCCTACCTTTATACAATCAAAACTGTATAAAAAAATATGGCTCCAACCCATATTTGTAAGGAATATCTGAGTATCTTGGCCACTCACACCAGCATTTTCAGGATTGAGCCTCCTGAACATGTCATGCCATTCTATACCTCAGTGCCTTAGCACAGCATTCCCCGCCACCAACAACAGTACACCTAGCAAATACTTCTTCACCCTTCCAAACCAAAAAGACACCTCCCTGTCCAACATGACTTCACTACCCAGATTGTGGCTCCCTGTTTATCCTCAGGGAGTCTTTGAACACTGGACTCTTGCCATTCCACACCACACTGCTCTCCTTTGGCTGGACTACTCTTCATCCTAAGCCATGGAAGGTCAGGGGTTATGTTTCTCTCTATTCTGTGTCCTCACTGCCTGGCACATAATACACCCTCAGTGCAGTTTATATGAAAAAAAAAATCCTCCATTTTAGCTCTTCTTAAAAATGTGTTCAGTGGTCTTTAGGACTGGGCAGGTTCCCATTGATTGGAATGATGCCTGCACCATCTCTGTTTTCTTCTCAGGCTTCCTAGATTCCTAATTAACATTCCTGATTTTCCATCTTAGAATGCATGGAAACCTCTCCCTCAATTCTGACCTATCTGGCAGGGGAACAAGAATTTACCATGTTTCTCACAATAAAGGCCAAATGCCTGGCAACTTGATTCAGTTATTTCTGGTCCAGGTTGTTCTTATTTACCCAGGAAGAAAGAAAGACTCACTATCGTAACTTTTTTGGCCACTTTCAAATCAGTGTTATTCCAGAAGCGGGCAAGGGATCATTTTTCCCCACGCTAAGCCTGGCTTTCACCCCATACTGCAGAGGCTTTATTTCACAGGAAGAATGTTAAGTCTGTTTTTGTTTTCTGTTTCTGCACTTTAGTAGAAATTTCTGGTGTTACCTCAGTAACCTTAGATGATGTGCATAATAGAAATAGGTACATATATTTTTTCAGAGCTTCTCACCTTTGGCATTCTTGATATTTGGGGCTGGATAATTCTCTTGTGAGGGATTGCCCTGTGCTTGGTAGGGTGTGCAGTAGCATCCCTGGCCTTTGCCTACTAGATGCCAGTCTCACTCCCCTTCACACACCCTGATAATCACAAATGTCTCCAGACATTGGCAAATATCACAGAGTGGGGAGCAAAAGAGTCCTAGCTGAGAACCCATGATACACACGCTTATAGTGTATGGAAATAAAAACACATTACACACATTCTTGTACTCTCATACAGCCTTGGGCAATTCTGCTTGGCTTTCATTTATTACATGAAAGTCACTTGCTTTAGAAATATTTTTCCAGTTTAGGCTGTGTGTGTAAAGCCACACCTAAATGGAAAAGGTAGCATCCCTAGAATAGCCACCAAATCAGCCTTCCTTTTCAGAGAGGAAGCACCCAGGAGCTCAAACAGAAACTCGGAAGTAGGCCCTTTCCATTGCTAAGTGAGCCTTACAATAAGGGAATGGTCCAGTCTTTGTTCTTTCTCTTTGGACTCCAAGCATCCTTTGCTATTGCTAGGTGTGGGGGACCAATGAGACTGTAAAGACTGAATCCTTCTGGAGAATTGGGGTATAGCTCAGTTGGTAGAGTGTTTGCCTTTCATGCACAAGGCCCTGGGTTCAATCCTCAGCACAACCGGTGGGGTGGGGGTGAGGGTCTGACCCTTCTGGAAGGTCCAGTTCTTCCAAGCTGGTTCACATCCCACCTCCAACATGCTTGGCTGAAAACTGTGGGGATTGCTTTACTATCATCCCAAACCCCGAGCTCATCATTTCTTTCAGTCCTACAGTACCTCCAGGTAAATACCATTACAGTCACAGTTGACACCCGAGGAGCCTGGTGCAAAGCAGCGAGTACATGCGGCTGTGTACATGCTGCTGCTAAAGGGCAGCTGGACCACCACTGTGCTGCCTCGCAAAGAGCTCAGGGATCTGCTCACCAGGAGCCTCAGAAGACTACATCAGAAGCTATTTATATAAATGATGTCTACGTCTCTATATGACCTCTTCCATGGCTGGTTGGAAGATGGAGGGCTGGTGACAGCGAGGAGACACCTCAAGTTCTAGTGGAGGCAGCCAGAGGCACGGCTGGGCAAGACTGGTCCCGTTACGTTGGTGTGGATGTGACAGAGTGCCTGCATTAGGGCTGGATTTTTATAGCACTGAGGTGGAAGATGTAATTAGTTCTCTTCTATTTCAAATAACAGATTAAGCTGTAAAATTTAAACAATCAAAGGAAACAGTGATTCATCCTCAGGCTTTGAGAAGGCTCTGGATCATTCATGAAGTTTTTTTCTCTTGCTGTGGTTGTTGGAGTGTGTTCACAGGCTGGCTGTGCTTAGGAGATTTGAGAGATGAGAAGCTCCACACAGGGCCTGTGGGAGCCTCTCAGGAAGTCCGAGTGGCTTTCTATTGCCCTTCTCAAGTGGAAAATGTCTCTGAGTCTTACCCAGATGACCAAGGAGGCTGTCTTGCACGGGAGTGCAGAGTGGACCTGCCATGGGTCATTTCTCTTACTTTGTGTGGTTATTTAATCATTTTGGCAAACAGTGTGATACTGCTTTTTGAAAGTAGTAAGGGGCATTTTCAGGAAAGGAGAGGGAGACACAGCCTGAACAGGCCAGCTCGAACCCTGACTCCTGCCCAGGATTGTTTCTCCAGCCTGATCACACCTGAGGGGTACAGCAACACTCTTCCCCGACTCTGGTACACAGGCTCAAAGGGCCAAGACGGTCAGACGCAGAGTGGACGGTGAGAGGAGGCGAGTCTACCACAGAGTCCAGGTCCCTCCCGTCATTTTAAGAAGCTCTACAGCTTCTGTCAGACCTGTGCCCTGCTTGAAGTCACCACAGTCTGATATGAGAAAATGGGGTACAAACTTGGGACTGAAGTGGATGTCTAGCCTTGGCAAAAGTTCCTGAGTGTTTGGAGAGCCTTCCACACCCCTAGCTTTCCCCTTCATGGATGTTACTTTCTCTGTTGGAAACACCCTCCTCTATTTGGCACATGCCAACTCATTTTTCAGGAGACAGTATTATTTCTTGTACATGGAAATGATTGATCCCTTCTCTGTGCCTTACAGAATTCAGTAAATCCTTGTTGAATAAACTGGGAATTCCAAACCAGGATCCCTAGTATTTTTTTTTTTTATAACAAATGATCCCTGTTTAAAAGCTCAAGCCATACTGATGTGTATAAATCACTCAAGTTTGAGCATTTATTCATCCATCATTCATTCAACAAATATTTGTTGTACCCCTGTTTGCCTCTGGCTCTTGTTCCAGTGGCTGGGAATAGAGCAAGAAGTGACATAGACAGATCTTCAGCCTAAACAAAACAAAACAAAAAAACAGCATTGGCAGAGGGTGACGCTGACTATAAACCAAGAGCAAATATAATGTCAGAAAATAATGCACAGTGAGGATATAGGGAGCAGGGCAGGAGGGCAGTGGGGGAGAGGGCCAGGTGGGCATGGGGCTAGCTGAGCAGGCAGGGCAGGAACATCTGAGGTGAAGCCCCAGTGCATCTGAGGAGCCAGACACAGAGACATCTGGGGAAAGTGGGTCCAGATGGAGGGCATGGCAGGTGCAAAGGCCCTGATGTGAGGATGAGCTTGTTTTACCTGAGACAGAGGACAAAGCTGGGAATGAGGTCAGACAGGCACCTGAACCTCGATTGGCCATAAGAGGATTTTGAATTTCATTCTTAATGAGATGCAAAGCCACTGGGCAGGAAAGAGACCCAATCAGGTTTATATTTCAGAGTACTTTCATCAGCTTTATTGCTGCATTTATCTAGCACCAATATGTGCTAGGCACTGCCCACATACTGGGGGATGGCAGATAAAGGACACTTGTGGGGAACTTGCAGTCTGGCATAGAGCCCAAGAGGCCAACGGACACCTACAGCCCACTGGGCTCATGTGATGGTCAGCACAATAGAGAGCTGAGACCCAGGATGAAGGGACCCAGGGCAAGGGTATAGGAGGAGATCTTCCTAATGCCATTGTTGATGATGTTCTAATCTGTGACATAACAGCAGGAGTAAACCTGGCTGGGGCATGTGCCACAGGGAGACCCACCTCAGGCTGAGAGGGCTAGGGCAGGATGTTAGAGGAAAGGAGTTTGGGATAGTTAGGCTGAGTCCTGAAGATGAACCGCAGCTGGTCAGGCAGAGAGGTAGAGTCAGGTCCAGGTGAGGGTCCAGCATGGGCGTAGCTGACAAGGGGCAGGGAGGGGTGTGGCAACAGATGCTGTGGGCTGGCTGACGGCCAGAGTGCAGCCCTTGAGGCCACGGTCAGGGTGTGGGCCATTGTTCTGAGAGCAGTGGAAGCACATTAAACAGAGCATGATGGGGTCTGCACTCCAGAAAATTCTCGGGGGCTGCAGGATGGAGGATATCTTGGAGCAGAACAGCAAGAGCTGTGCTGAGGCTCAGACCAGGGCGGACACGGCGTGGGAGAGTCAGAGGCAGCATGGAGGAGCTGAACATGGGCAGGAGGTGGGGCGGGAGGCCTGGGCTGAAAGGCTGGATAGGGAGCATGATGGAGAAAGGTGAACCATCAACTGTCACAGAGTTGTCCTGGAAATGGGGGCATCAGGGCTGTATATTGAGATATTGAGACATATAATATAGTATGGAAGAAGAAATGTGATAGCCATGGAACATGATGTGGTCTTTGGGGGCAGTTAGAGACAGCTGCAAAGAGCTACCCAGGGGGCAGTTGGACACTTGGGTATGAAGCTCCACTGGGAGGTGGACATGGAGATACACCTGTGGGGGCATCAGTGGGTAGATGTTGGAGGTGATGGGAACGGATGGATCGCTGCAGCCCCCTGCACGTGAGGATGGCCTAGGCACTCTCCCCAGCTGTGCCTGTGAAGTTCAGGTCCTTCAGGACACATCAAGAGGCTGCCAGGGTGGGGCAGGCACCCCAGCCAACAGGAGGGTCTTTAACAAGTGACCTCCAAGGTGATAAATGAGCTTAGAACCCTGCCTGACGGTTCTGCCAACCACCTTCACATTTTAGCTGCCTGGAGGCTTTTGCAGGTGGAGAACCAGTCTTGTTTTCTGCTTCTTCCCTTAGAATCAGAATGAGAACTTTCTTATGCTTCTTTCTCTTGGCCCAGGCTAAATGAGGGGCAACAAAGGACCGTTGCCATTTTTTCCTTACATACTCAAGGTGAAGTTTTTTCACTAAACTCACTTTAGAAATATTTCATTTGACTTTAAAGGAGTTGCTGTATTATTATTTTAAAAGTTTTTTTTTTCTCCATTTGGGTTGCTTCTTCTTTGTTCTAGTTTTGGCTATTGTGAATAACCCTGCTATGAACATTGGTGTACAAGTATTCGAGTCCTGCTTTCGTTTCTCTTGAATTTATACCCCAAAGAAGAATTGTGGAGTCATATGGTCATTATTTTATTTTATTAGCAGCTGTATTTCTTCCCCAGTAGCTGCGCCAGTTTACATTCCCACCAGTAATGCATGAGGGTTCCAGTTTCTCCACAGCCTTGCCGACCCTCGTCATTTTCTCATTCTTAGATGACAGCCACCCCATTAGTTGTGAAGTGCTGACTCCTGCTGCTAACTTCCAAAAATTCCAGCCCTCTTTTGAGCACATATTAGGTATTAACTTGTTCTTATTTTTAAATTGACGGTTTGGAATCATGAGTTTCACCTTCACCAGGTGAGCAACAGTGTCAAGAGCAGTGTCAAGCCCACTTTATTGAGTGGCACATCCATTACCTGGGGAAATGGGCCTTTTCTAATTCAGAGACATCACAGTCGAAAGCAAAGACATACTCTTTGTTTTTAAATATTGCTCTCTGATCACTGTATTAATATTCATAAAGCTCTTGAAAGGAGATTGTCATTTGGTATTAAGACCATTACGGTTGTCACTAGGTTTCAGAGCGTTGCTGCAGAGATTAAATTGCCCCAGCTCTTCTGGTCTCTTCAGATAAACTGTGTTAGGGTATGAGTTCCATCATTCATTTGCAAGCCCGTGCTCCTGAAGTGGAGATGTGGTTATTAGAAGTACAGAAGTTAGAGAGGATGCTTTGGAAGGAGCTTCTGGGAATCCAAATTTGGGGAGTTGCAATTTGTGTACACGTTAAGGAGATAATGTCTCTAGGAAGAGAACTCTGCCACCAGCCAGCAATCTCTTACTGTCAGTGAATGCCACCAAACACAATTGACTGAGACTGGACATTGAGTAGAGGCTGTGCTGTTTGTTTTCAAAGACGGTAGCTTGTATTTCTTAACATTCCGTCCCAGTGACTTTCACATTAACAAAAGCCAGTGGGTGCTATGGAAATAATCAGTCTTTGGCAAAGCTGAAGACCTCCTGTTCTCTCACCACTTGGAGAGAGATGTTCATCTGAGTGTCAGCAACCACAGGACCCAGAGCAGCTGAGCCAGAAGGAGTTGGTTTCTATAGAGTGAACTGAATCATCTGAATCCTATTTGTGTGTGTGTGTGTGTGCGCGCGTGTACATTCTTGGCATTGAACCCAGGAGTGCTTTACCACTGAGCTACATTCCCAGTTCTTTTTATTTTTTATTTTTAGACAGGGTCTCACTAAATTGCTTAGGACCTCACTAAGTTGCTGAGACTGTCCTCAAACTTGCAATTCTCCTGCCTCAGTCTCCTGAGTTGATGGAATTACAGGTGTGTGCCACTATGCCTGGCTGAGGGATCTGAATCTTGATGAACAGACAAGTCTCTCTAGTAAACTTTAACAAAAATTCAAATCAAGTCATGAATAAATGGGCAAAGATATAAGCCAATATGTTCTCTACTGATAGGAATCAGATGAGGTAGAAAAGGTGAATATACATAGGGGTACCCTGATTTTGTAGCCATGCAACATATAAACATGTTAGCCTACATAGTAAACTTTCCTACTTTTGAATTCACATGAATGTTTTTATTTCAGAGAATAGAAAGTAGACCTGACATTGGATCTTAATGAAACTATACTACTAGTACTGGACAACTTTTCACTTGTGATCATTTTAGAAAAGATGTTAGGATGATTTCTCCTTGGCCATTGAGAATAGTGGAGAAATTTAGCAACATTTTTTTTTTATTATTTCAAAGTTCATTTTCATGACTGGGAAAAGAAGAAGTCATTTTAAATTGAAAAGTGGTAGGATGCATGAGGGGATACTTTTTTCTTAAATTTATTAAAAATGATGTAACTGAAAACATGGAAGATTACATAATTTGGGGTTTTCAGGATGTTGCCAAGTTTAGGTCACTTTTTACATTTACAGATAAGTTGGCTTGAGGCTTGTTTGTGGAGAGGTTCAATTTACAGATGGACCTGTTCATTCCATGAGCAGCTGAAGTCCAGAGCAAAGCCTAGCTGAAGGTTTTTAAGTATCATGAGGTGACTTTAAACTCTGCTCAAGATTTAGAAAACAATCATTTCCAAAGAAGCAAGCTAAATTTTATAAACCCCTTTTGGAATTGATAGTGATAGCAAATTTAAAGTAAGTATCTTCTATAGTGTTCAAGTCTACCACTCCTGAGTATCAGTATTCCTTATATATTAAATCAGTATTTAAAAAGAATGTTATATTTTTAAGCCCAGAATTCAAATGTACTATTTGGGCAGATATAGTTCGTCCTATCTGCAGCAGGCTAACTACACTCTGTGTGTGTGTGTGTGTGTGTGTGTGTGTGTGTATGTGTAGACCTTAATTTCCAAAAGTTTTGACTAAAGAAAAAATTCAAGGAGAATCAACAAAATCTGGGATATTTTAAAGGTGCCTGTAATATTTACACTACAAGATATGATAAACTAGTGTTTGATTTGACCTTATAGTAACAAGTTAATTTCCTTTGAATGTACGTGGGAAACATAGTGGGTTTACTTTGGAGTACACCAAGTCATTCCAACTGCTGCTTCTTTGGGAGAATAATGAAAAACACTAATTGAGAAAAATTATCACATTCTACACACACACACACACACACACACACACACACAAACCTGTTGAAAATAAAGTAGCAAAACTGAATATAGTGGTCATCACAGTCACCTTAAAAGATGGAAGTTGTAGAACTGGCAGATCCATCTATGTCCCCCAAATTAACTACTGTCAGGACTCCAGTGGATCTCTGGAGTGTGTGGCCAACGTGGATTGCTTTTAATGAATTTTCTTTGATCACATGGCATGATTAACTTTGTTCTCCACCTATAATTATTGCTGAACTCAGGTCCTGAGAATCCAGGGCACTTTCCTTTTCTATAAGAGTGGTATCACTTTGATGACAGTGCTAAAATGTCCCGAAACAGTGTGACTTAAAGCTGATGCTCACACCCAGTCAGTGGAGTGTTTGTGACTGGTTGTCAGTGGGCTGCACCATAAAAACCATCTCTGCAGATCAGCTGACCTTTCCTTCATAGCAGCTTTCTTGATGAAGGAAGCACAAGCACAATGTAGGTTTGGAGCAAGCCCTTGTCTCATTATGCAAGCACTCCACTCTCTCTCTTAGTGTTCTCATTATGACTTTCAAGAATTTTCTTCAAACCTTGGAAAATTAAAAGAACGTGATATTTTTGTTAAGTAATATTTGTAAAAAGCAATTTTATATATAGTAGTCCCCCCTCTTCTGTGGTTTTCCTTTCCACAAGTTCAGTTACCTGCAGTCAACTAAGGTCTAAAATATTATTCTAGTGCAATGAGGAATTAAGATATTTAGAGAAGAAGAGAGAGCACATTCATATGGCATTTATTACAGTGCATTATCCTAATTGTTAATTTTACTAACAATAAAATTTTATTGTTAGTTATTGCTAATCTCTTATTGTGCCTAATTTATAAATTTTATCATACAAACATAGGTATGTTTGTACAGGAAAGAAAACTTAGTATATTCAGGGTTTGGTGCTATCTGAGGTTTCAGGCATCCACTAAGGGTCTTATAATGTATCCCCTGCACATAAAGAGTGTCTACAATATCTTTTTTATATAGTCTGCATTATTATATTTAATTATTTACTTCCTTTTTATGAAAGACACTTTTCTGTTTCTGTGTAGTAATGATTTGTACATAAATATTCCTGTGTAGGCAAATTAATAGGAATTATATTGTTGTGCATTGTTTAACAATAATTGCTATTAATAAGTGCTTATTGACATACTGTGCCATGTGCTCTATGTACATTCGCCTATGTAATCTTCACAACAATGCTTAGAAGTAAAAATGTTCATCATTCTTCTTTTGGGGTTGAGATAGAGACTTAGATTGAACAACAAATTCAATCTCAAATAACTAGTGATTAGTACAGCAAGATTCAAATCCAGGTCTTTAGCTGTAGGACCCTTGCCCTCCACCACTCAAAAGCCCAGAAGGGTCAGGCAGAAAAGTGAAACAGATGTAGAGTCTGGCAACATGGTGGACAAAACCCTTGCAGAGTCTCCTATAACAAAAGAGAGAGAGAGAGAGAGAGAGAGAGAGAGAGAGAAATTTTCATTAAGATATATATTTTTTAATGTTATAATAGTTGAGATCAAAAGAAAGAAATCACTAGATGAGAGAAAAAAAGTAGAAGCTCAAAGGGGCCAAGAAAGAAAGCTGTCGCTATGGTTGGGGAGTTACTGCAGCTAGACCCTCACATCACCTCCATGCATGCAGGAATAGTAGGTGTGACTAGACCCATGTAGACTGAGCTCCTCCTCAAGGCCTGCCCCTTCTCAAAAATGGGACTTGAGGAACTCCACCTACCAGCCTCTTTCCATGTTCGGGTGTACTGCTGTGAAAACTATCTGCCCTCGTGGTGTCAGTGTCTGGGGAGGCTGTGTAAAACAAAGGTGATGAACCCTTAAATTGAGGAAGCATATGGCTTCTGTCAATTCTTTTAGAATCACCCCAAACAAATCCACACCATGATACAACATTTAGAATTTTAGAACACCAAAGATGGAGAATTTTAAACTTAACCCTAAGGGGAGAGAGCAAATAACCAAAGGAGACGGTAAAATTGTCATCAAAGGAAAAGCAACTCAATTGGTAGACCACACTTTTTGGTAACAATGAAGACCAAAAGACATTAGAAAAATAACTTCAAAATATGAGAAAAAATAACTGTCAACCCAGAATTCTATACCCTGTTAAACTATCATTTTAGAGTGATAATGACAAGGAATATTCAGTGAGAGAGAACAAAACTATAATAAAAACAGCAATCTCATAAATATTATGTTGAGTGAAGGAAGCCAGACACAAAAGAATACTTATTATACAATTCCATTTATTAAAATTCAAAAATTAGGTCAAATTAATGGATAGTAATAGTTGTCTGAAAGCAGAATCAGGAGGTGAGTATGGACAGACAAAGGACATGAGAGAACCATTAGTTGTGATAGAAATCCACAATGGGTGGTATTTGCAGGAGGTATATATGCAAAATCTTCTGATATATGCACATAACATACCAAATTATATGTATTTTAAATCTCCTCCACAAAAGAATTTTTTTAAAGAGGAGATGTAATAATGACATTTTAAGCTTTTTATAATACTCACTAAAGAATTGCTCAAGATTCATTTCCAGAAGAATGAGACAGAACCCAGAAGATTGGAGTGGGTTTTAATAATGAACAGTGAAGGAAAAAAAGTGGTAAATAAGTAGTTTCATTTAAACAAACATTGACTAACAGCAATAATAATGACTTTGAGGAGTAGGGGTTAAAGCAAGATGGAATTAAAGCTCTAAATAACAACCATGGAAGGTGGTAGGTGGTAATTGGAGCTCCAGCATTCTAAGATCCTTGTTTTAGGGAGGAGGAAGTAGAAATGTTGATTAATTGTAACTCTGAGTCAATGTTAAAAATTTAAGGTAGTCACAAGAACAATAGAAACAGGATGTCTAATTTTCGTATCAATTGATTAGTAAAAATTAAGAAATTCAATCTTACAGAAAGCAGAAAAGGGGAAAAATAAAACATAGGAAATGCATTGTAAATGGAGAAAATAACAGAATAAATAAGTCCAGTTAAATTAGTAACCATAATATAAATCTAATTTATTAAAGGATAAACATTTAACATCTGTTAGAAGACAGCTTATGCCGTGCTTTTTATAACAGACTTCCAAAACAAAATTACAGCAAGCAAGGGGATTAGAAATTAAAATCCAGGAAGATCCTTTAAAAAATGAGAAACAATACAACTACATTCATATCATTCAGTTTTACCGAGACTTTTGTCTCACCTCTTTTTTCCATGGTGTTTGAATAATATGGCTCGTTCTCATGGTTACAGTATTCTAGACTTGGTGTGTGTCCTCCTAATTTGTAAATCTCTAGCAATCTTAACCCTTTATAAATGATTCATGTTGGCCTCTCATTTTGTTAGATTTTAGTGTCTCTTTTGCATCTTTTGTTGACCTAGAAATTCTACAGGCAGCTCCATTTTTAGGCTGATGAAACGCAGTGATCCCTGAAGCAATCCAGCAGTCTCCCACAGGTAACCTTCTTCAAGCTTGAGATGATTCCATTTATTACCATGAATCCCTGCCCTTGAGAACATTTCAGTTGAATGTCTGCTAATTTCTTTCCATGCTCTGCCTGTGCACATTGGATATCCGTCTGTCTGCTAAAATCTTTCTTAACATCCCTAAGTTAAGGCTTTGATCACCAAATTATGTATCCCATGGGTGTTTTGGGCTGACACAAAAGGAATAAAACAACCTGTCACAGCTAATTTTACAGTATAATTGAAGAGCTAAAGCAACTATTGAGGGTGTGCATCATCCTGTCTCTAAGGAATAAATACAGTGAACAGATCTGTGCTTTTCAAAAAATCTAACTATTCTTCCCATTTGCAAAGAGTAATAAACTACAACTGTACACGGTCACAAACTCACCCTGGATACCAGAATTTTTCACACGGTATCTTTGCTGCACTTGTATAAAAACTTCTGGCAAGCCATCCAGCCTCTGGTACCCACAGACATCCACTCTTGGTTCCTCTTTCTAGCCTCTCTATGGCTTCCTATATCTGCCACGAGACTTTAGTCTTTGATATGTGGACTGAACAAAATGTAAATGCTGTGGCTTGCTCTTACTGACCAAAGAAATCTAGTTTTAATTTCAGATCCATATATATTTGAGTTGATTTGATATTTTGCGCTTACAAAAAGTGAGGAGATACATCATTATGATAGTGACATATCTCTCAGTTATGTTTGTGTAATTGTTGTGTTTTAAGGGTTCCTGTGAGAGACTTCTTTTGCCATGTGTTGATCCCTATTTGGAGAATTAGCTGATGGTTTTCTGATTTGGACTCAAGCAGCAAATCATGTTAAGCATGAATCTGAAAGGGGCCTGAGTTTTGTTTGTTTCTTTGTTTTTTTCCACCTACATGCTTGCTTACTTAGGGTTCATTAATTTTAGGCTTAGATTAAAACAATCACCCAAATCATAAACAAAATTTTATAGCTAAATGAATAGTATCTTTATTATATAACTAGCTTATATAATTTTTATTAATAATACTAAGACCACAATAGATAAATGAGCAAAGGACGTGATCATTCTCCTAAAGAGAAAATCAGTTGGTCAGTATGAATCAAAAAAAAAGAATGTCCAGCTCACTAGCAATCATCAAAATGTGAGCTAAAAGAACTGTGAAGTATCCTTTTTCATTTGATAATTCTATTTTAGTAAGGTACTTAAATTATTTCTAGAACTTTATGAAAAGGCATTAAAGATTTTGATTGTTAAAGGGATAAGTTTTGAAATATATATATGTCAGTATATAGGGAGAGATGCCTGTCTCTATGCACATTTGTTTACATTGAGATGATCCATTTTAAAATATTGCCAAAGAATGAGCAAAATGCTGCACAACTATGATATGATTCTTTCAGGCACTAAATGTATACTTAAGGAGATCTTCTATAACACAGAAAACATGCTTATGAAAAAGACACATGACATTTCATGTATCCCCAATCCCCACTGCTCACATAGTCAAAGCATAAGAGAAAATGAAAGGTGTGTGGTATCCAGCATCACCAGGGTGGATATCCACTCCTTTGATTCCCTCTTCATACAATCTAAGGAATGTTTGGAATCTGGGTAGAATAGCCGTGGTATAAGGCAGTTCTTCCATGCATTGGAAAATGATGGCACAAATGTTGTTAAAAACATGTCCATGGTTAAATCATGTACTACTGTTTAGAAGAAATTTGGACAGTCTCCAAGCAAAATGACTTTCCAACGTTGGAATGTTTTTGTCTGCAGTTCATTGCTTGGTTTTGAATATTTAAATTATGGGAAACTTGTATTCTTGAGACACGTGCAAGACATGGGAATCGTCAGTAGTTGTTTAGCTTATTCTCCATGCTACATCTGCAATGAATCCCAAAGGACTGTCTGTGAAGGGAGCTGATCTTCCTGCAGGTGTCTTTACTATGGAACCAAGATGAATAGAAAAAGTTTGTACAGAAAGACTTATCTTTGGAATCTGAGGACATCATTATGAGTGTTTTTTGAATCTAAAAATATATGCAATTCTTTGCTATTTTTAAAGCATGTGCCTTATTTGAGAGGCAGTTGCAAAATCTCACAATCAAAATAATTTTATTTTTAAAGTAGAAAAACTTAGAAATGATGAAATGTTTTGACTGATATGGCACTGAAGCTCTGATGGAAGTTGCTCTTATGCACATATCAGATAAGTTTTGTTGTATAATATTTAAGTTCCCTGCAAATGCTATGTGGTGATGGCAGCTTCTGGAATCTGTTTCTGTGCTGATCTTTTGTAATGGAAATATTGGAGGTTTGGAGTCATCTTTGTCATGAGTAAGCCAGTTGGACCTATGTCTAACTTCAAGTATGGAACATACTAATGGCATAAAGATGTCTTAGGGTAAAGAGAATGAGTGGATTTTAGAACATGACCCCTAGGATCAACCTCTGGCTCTGCTTTGTACTGAAGGTGGGACCTTAATTTACTTAATGCCCTCAGTCTGTTTCTTCACCTGAAATGTGGGAATAACCTCACTCATTTGGCAGAATGGTGAGGACTAAAGAAATTTTATGTGATACATAAGAATCAACAAATGGTAATTACCATTAATATTTCCATAACATTTTTATTAACAATGTATGTCATAGGTTTTTCAATAAATTGTTTTTTGAATAATTTTTACCATTCACCCAAATTGAGTACTACATACCATGGGTTAGATTTCTAGTCTGGATGAGGAGCTTTGCAGGTGATACACACTCTTGCTGACCACCTTATGGTCAGTAGCCCAGCCTGGGGAGATTACACAGGGGGTCTCTCCTGTTTTCTGAAATCTGGAAATATAGCCCTTTTCACCAGAAACATCTACAAGTTTGTCAAGCATTCAGTCCACACTTACGTATTCATTAGCACCATGCTGAACCAAATATATTTAATTGGATGCTTAATAATTCTGATTCAGACACTTTATAGAGTGTGAGAAAGATATATTCTATTTCTGCCAGGAACTTGAGATATAACATATCAGAAAAATCTGTAAAAAAAAATATATCTGTGCTGATAACTTATTCTCAGTTCTTTTCTTATGCCCATCTATCCTGGTCTTAAATCTCATGAAAAGCAAAAACAATGTCCACACTGAAAATGACCCACATGTCCATCAGTAGAGAATAGATAAACCGACCAAAGTATATTTGTGAAACAGGATACCAGTCATCAGTAAAAAAAGAAATTCTGAGCTACTGATAGATACAACATGGATGAATTTTAAAAACAGTTTGTTGTAGCCGGGCATAGTGGCCCATACCTGTAATCCCATCAGCTTAGGAGGCTGAGGCAGGAGAATATCAGATTCAAAGTCACCCTCAGACACTTAGTGAGATCCTGTCTCAAAATAAAAAGGGCTGGAGGTGTGACCCAGTGGTTAAAGGCCCCTGAGTTCAACCCCTGGTACCAAAACAAACAAACAAAAAACAGTGTGTTGTGCCAATGAAGCCAGACACAAAAGAATATTTACTGTGGGATTTCATTTTTGTGAAGTTCATGAACAGGTATATCTAATCTATGATGAAGGAAATGGGAAACAGCAGTAACCTATGGGGGGAGGATGAGGTATTGACTGAAAAGAGGCAACATGAGTTTTCTAGGGTGAGAAAAAATGTCCTGTATCTTATAGATAGAAGGACACCCTCCCCACCACATGCACACACGCGCACACATACGCACACACACTTATCAAACTGTACAGTTAAGATTTGTGCATATGCAGTATGTCTGTTTGAGTTATACCTCCATTTAAATAGTGTCCAAGAAAGGGAACCATTTTGTTTATGGAGAGAGGATGAGGTGGAGATAGGAAGAGATTAATTCTTAAAATATTGATTTTTCTAGGGTTTACATTTTTATGAGTTCTGTTTCTATAAACAAATCTACTATTGCACTCTGATTTTAAAATTAAATAAAGCCTGTCAGTGTGGCTCCCAGCTCCTGAATACATTGGACACCAACTTTTAAAGTCAAATTTCTGCTCTGAAAGAGAATAAACAATATAAACAGTACTCACATTTAACAGAGTTCTAGCCCTGGAATGCTAGAAGGCGCATCTGTTTGGAGTTTAGAAGTGACATTGATTTTAAATGTCTCTGGATGCATTGATATTTTAGTTTGGAGAAAAGAACAAGTTGTTTTGCAAATTCATCTTCCTGGCTTGGATTTGTTCGGTTCCTCCATGGGAGAAGCAGGAGGATAAATTGCTTAGAGTTGAATGTGTTTGAACTTGAGGTAAATTGATTTTCATACATGATATCTTCATTTTATGCATAAAAGTGAGCCACTAGCTGATTAACCTCTGCAGTTTTTGCATTTGCTAAGATTTGAAGAGAAAATACAATGAATCAAATCCGGTAGGAAGATCTCCGCGGCTCAGCCTAAGTGTAAGCACCCAGCTTGTGAAGATCACCTGGGAAGCAAATACTGATGCTATCATTTCAAGTTTTCTCTTAAAAACCTTCACAATGGTTAAAAAAAATGATAAACAACTTCTTCTGTTGCAGTATTTAAAGCTTATCTTGACACTTTTTCTCAATCTTTCTAGCCAAATCACCCCTTCTTCTGCAGGAAGCCCCACTTCTAACTTTCCATCCACCCAGAACTGTGTGAGTTTCCTTAGACCCCTGAGGAGTTCCATCTTGGTCTCTAGGCACTGTCACTTCTTCCCCTGCACTTCTTCCCTGTCTCTCTACTTAACACGACATGTCTCATGCAGAATAGGCATGAAAGGTTTACTCAGTTACGGGAAGTCCAGAAGGACAAAGCCTGCGTCTGTCTGCACAGCAGAGATCTTTTTTAAAAGAATGAAATGTTTTAGATTGACCATTTCACGGTACACAGGTTTTGCACTAATAAAGATTTCATGGAACCTTTCAACAGCCTTGTTCCTCCCTGCCTTCAAAACTTCATAACACTCAGTAATTAGGATTTTCGTTCCAGCAACAAAAAAGGTCACCCAGACTTCTTCTTTTTGTAACAAAATAGTGTAGCAGTTTTGTACAGGAAAGTAAAGGGGGAAAAACAGATTCTGAAACTCCATAAGCTAAAATAAAAAAGGTAAAGAGATTATATTGTTATTTTATTTTTAAAAATTTGTAAGTTATGAGGCTCCTCTCACTACTATGAACTACAATGTCAGAGCATCCATGACCTCATCCCCTGAATCTGTCACCAAGGCCTAATAGCTGGGTTGAGACTTGAAAGGCACCTTTGTATCACTTTTATAACATTTTTTCTTGTCATAAAAAGGTATGTCTAATGAAATCTGAAGGCAGAACATGTCAATAATATTTTTCCTCTTAACTGAGATTTCAACATTACTTCTGATAAAGTTTTAAAATATTTGTAAATGTATTTCATATTTACTTACGTATTTGTACATATAATACAATTACATATGTACATACAAATGTATACACATCAATACAGCATGCCCATATATCTATGAGGTGTGCAGTAAATTATTTACAGATGTTGGGAGATGGCATAAAAATCCTCTTTGTGACTACCTCGGGATCTCTGAACTTGCCAGTTCTTATGTCTGAAAAGCTGTTCCCCCAGATAGCTGTATGCTCCCTCTCCCATCTCCTGTCTTCACCCTTGTTCGTCCCTTCACAGCTGTTTTCAGAACCCATAGTATATAGTTGATCATCTGTATTGTAAACTCTTCAGTATAAGATAATTGAGGGCAAACCCCTGGTTTGATTCACTTTACATCCCTAGTGTTATCCCAGTGCACATATCATAGGAATTCAATAAACATTTGCAAAATGCATGGAAGAATGAATAACTTCAAGGTCCAACCCTGATCCAACCCTTTGTCATACTGTGAACTCCTTTGCATCATTCCTGGTAAGAACCTATACTCCTGAATTAATTGAAGGGCACTTCTAAAACAATATGGGAGCAAATTGAATATATAAGAGCTTAAAATGAAATAAAGGATGACCCAAGTTGAGCTGAGAAGAAAAGGAGGAGAAAATTTTCAGAAAGTATTTCAAAGGAAAGGAGGAAGAAGGAATCAACCTGACCCATGTTTGTAGCTGGTGGATAGTATTTGTCATGGCATTTATTACCTTTATTTCAGAATCCCTGCAAAATTAATACCTATGCAGCACTTTATGCCAAATATGCTAGTACAGTTTATGACATTATTTTAAAATAAGTGGCTAACTGAATAAAATCAGGCTACACATGGACTGATTATGAGATGGTATCATGAACCACATTATGAGGCCCAATCTAGAAAACATTATTGTATGCCTTATCTAATAGGAGCTCATTATATGAATGAGTGGGTTGTTCCCGTTTTTCAGATGTAGAGACTGAGTCTCAGAGACTTTAAATGAGAAGTCTTGAGTTCATTTGTGTACGTAATTCCCTCTTTGAAAGAACATCTCTAGAATCCAGAGATTGTAGAATCTGATAGGAAAACTCATCTTCAATTCTTGCAGCAATCCTTCGAAGTTTAAAAAAGAAAATTCTATCTCCTCTATCTTAATGTAAGTCTCTCTCCCACATTGCTGCCCATCTCAAAGAGTTTCTTTCTTGAATTACAAACTTAAGTCTTCTCCCACCTCCTCTTCCTCAGATGCAAAAACTGAAATGACATTAAACTAATTGTCCGAATTTAGGTGATTCACTATGCAGTTACCTGTTTTCACCACAAGAGGTCACTTACAGGCCAGTGAGGGCAAAACCTCCGAGGGGTTTAGGAGAAGTTGTAAAAGAATTCAGGGATTAAAATTTATAGACCATGTCATAACTCCTGACAGGGTGTGAAGTGATGACTCATTGGATCAAGTTGGCAGGAAGTGAAATATCTTTAGGTTTGGGGACAACCTTGGACCAAAGAGGGATGAAAAGCTAGAAGACAAGAAGTGCAGAGACCTCTACTGGCTCCATTACAGCAGGTAGAAATACATTCTTACCAGGCACTGCTCTAAGACACCTTCAGTGTCCCAGGCACTGCGCTGAGTATTTGGAGGATGACAGATAGCAAGGGTGCAGCCTCTCCTCCCGCCACTCCTGCAGCTACAGGGGTGATTGACAGCCTGTTTCCACTAATACTCTGTCCTGTGCTTTAAAGACGAGATTGAAAACTCAGAGCCTATAATGGGCTGCAGCTGGATTTGTTCGGCTTCCGTGCTATTCTGTAACTCTTACACATTGTTTTGTTTCCTATCTGGCTGGCTTCGCTCATTAGCATTCTCTGCCCAGCCCCACAGACATTTGAGTTTTCTCCCTGGGCTCTCTTTCACCTTGCTGCAGTGAATACGAGCCCCTTCTACTTCTTTGCTCTTCCTTTGAGAGGTCTGGTTTCCAACGCCCTGGGCATTTCAGGACTTGGCCTTCTTGCTGCCTCAGCAGCTGCTTCTATAACAAAGACAATGTCATCTCCCTCTCCTCCAGATGAGATCTGAAGTCAAATGACCTTGTTTGCCTCAAAGAGAAGAACCAAAGGGCTTTGTGGGTAGGAGGGAAGTCGGCAAATTAGCAGGATGTTCTAACTAGGGCATCTGTGACTTGGCTGGCCCCGAGGGCATGTATGGCCAAATGTCATTGGAATAGGCAGCCTCCAAAAGCACACGACACTGTAGGTTTCTCTTCGAGTTTCATTTCTTTCCCATCGTTTCCTTTTTCTTTACTTTTTAACCTTCTCCTTATGTCATCCACTGTCTTTCCCCTGTTTATGCCTTTCTTTGGGGTATTATCCTCTCATTGCTTTCTGCTCCCTCTGGTGGCCCTTGCAAAAGCTGATGGTGATCCTGGGGCTTACTTCAACCCTTAGTTGGGACTCATTTGTCTGGTTCCATGTTTTAACTCAAGTTGAGCTTATAGGTCATGGGACATGACATGCACTGCCCAGTTCATGCCACAGCTCCAACCACATGAATAGTTATTTGCCTTTGACTGCATTCATTTAATTTACCTGTTTGATCTCTACCACATTAACCTGTCAGCTGCTCCTGTGCAGGTCAGGAGGAGCATCCAGCAGCTTGCATCAAATGGTGACAAATATTCTAAAAGAGTTTGCAGATTCTATAAATTCACTTGTATTAGTTTCCTATTGCTGCCATAACAAATTACTATAAACTAAAAACAACAAAAAGTTAATATCTTATAGTTCAATAGATCAGAAACTGGTACATGTACCATGGAGCTAAAATCAAGGACTCTGTTCCTTTCTGGAAGCTCTAGGGAGGTGGTGGGGGGGCTGGTTTCTTTGATCATTCAGGATGTTTACAGAATTCAGTTCCTTGAGGTTGTAGGACTGAGGTCCCCATTTCCTACAGGCTACTCGCTGAGGGCCATTTCTAGCTGCTTGTGTCCCCGCTTGGCTTTATGTCCTTCTTCTGCCATCTTCAGAGTCTTCAAGGTCAAGCCCTCCTCATGCTTCAGATCTCACCTTTTTCTTTGGACTCACCACTTTGACACAGCCAAAAAAGATTCTGCACTTTTAAGGACTCATGATTGGGTTGGGCCCAACCAGATAATCCAGGATAATCCCCTCATCTCAAGATCCATCCCCTTAATCACTGCCACAAAATCCGTTCATGATGTAAGGTAACATCTGCACATGCCTGCAGATTAGGGGATGGACATCTCTGGGGGCCGTTATTCTGCTGAGCACAGTGGTGAACCCAGCTCTTTAGTAGGACTTCCACATGGAGGTTATATTTGAAACCAGACATGGGAGGGTCCACTAAGTAAAGCACTTGATGGTTGGGGGAAATCTTGGATCTCATTCCAGCCCTGTGACCATGAACCTAGCCAAGGCTGCACAGAACTTGCTTTTCTCATTTTTTTAAAGGGTATTGCCAGTATGTTCAGCTTTAAAGTATCTTAGAGATGGAAAATTAATAAAATTGATTAACATCCTAGTAATCAGTATTTTCAATTACTGATATGAGAGAGATCTACTCAATATCCATTCTTCCTGTTTCAATTACTGAGAGAAACTAGATTTTATTTGGGATGTCTAGTCAAAACACAACAGTTAAAACTCTGATTCTAAGTTTTCCTTACAGGTGGTCATTGTGACATGTTTCTGGTTGAGGAGATAAAAATGTAAAATACTAGATGGGGATTCTAGGAAAACTCTCTAAACAGAGCTGGCTCAGCTGTTTCACACCATTTCTTACCTATTTCTTGCCCCTTGCCTGCCTGCAATGCAGACATGCTGCCGGCACCCAGGCTGCTATCTTCAAAATTTGAGAATAAACTTGAAGAATGGAAGACTGGGAGTATGGGAAGAGCTGATTTCTCAATCATATTGCGAAAACCCCCTGCAAGCCTTGGACTGCCCCCCTCTGGACTTTTACATATGAAAAAAAAATGTGCATGCAAGTACAAGTGGGGGGAGTCTACTTTGTTCCTAAGAAACTGAAATTAATTTCTCACTGGTCTCTGCGCTCTGACAATTGATTTTCACTCTAAAGACATTATTATAAGATTCAGAAGTGTCTTCTGGAAATAGGAAATAGGCTGTGAAAAATAGCCCTTTCTTAATAATAAATTTAACTCTAGCAAATGATTTCAAGACAGCAGTAGTTATAAATGTATGTCTAACACTTTTAAATCAATGTCACTTTTTCATATGCATTATATCTCATTTTACCATCAGAATAACTAGGAAGCAGGTGAGTCGGACATTGGCATTGCCTTCATCGACAGTTCAGGAAACTGAGGCAGAATGAGCTTTGGCTGACTTCCTAAAGACCCCAGGTCCTGTCTTTTGACTCTAAGCCATTTGCTCTCTCAGAATCCTCTCTTTAAGGTTTACTCCTGAATGTTAAGTTTTAGAAGATTTTGTGGTTTACAATGTAAACAAAACATAAACTTTCTTTTCTTTTGTCCATCATGTGTATTTAACATAGAAAGACTGAAAGATGACTTTTCTCAAGAGTTACCTCTCCCAGCTCTGATGAAGGAGGAGGTAGTCATACCCAAAGGAAGACCTCCCAGAAATGAGGATGGTCAGACCCTGGGAATGGAGCTGTGACCCTCCTGGCCAAGAGGCAGCAGCACCACCTCCAACTCTCTTAGTGAAACCAGGACAGCCTAGGCAGAATCCCTAGGAAGAGCAATTCCTAGAGATATAGAATTGTAGAAAGGAAAGGAAACCTTCAACATGAGTGTGGCAGTTAATTCAGAGCACTGAAGTGGACAGACTTCTGAATGAGAAAAATTTCTCTTCAGTTGGTGGTGCTCGCCTATAATCCCAGCTAAGGGGGAGGCTGAGGTTAGAATGGCAACTTCAAAGCCGGTCTGAGCAATTCTGTCCCAAAAATAAAAAAAAAAAAAAATGAAAAGAACTTTCTCTATTGCTATTGTGCATGATGTGGTCTGAAAGATTTCAGGCTTTCTAAGTCTCAAGGATTTACTTGAAAGGCAAAATGCTGATTTTTATGATGATTATTTTAGTCAGTTGTTTTGCTGCTGGGACTAAAAGATCTGACCAGAACAAGTGTAGGGGAGGAAAAATTTATTTGAGGGCTCCTGAAACTAGGAGTTAAAATAAACTTTCTTTTCCCTAAAGTTGTTCTTGTCATGTATTTTGGTCATGGTAAAGAAAATCTAACACACGTGCATTATAAAAGTTACCTTAGGGGTTCAAATTATAACAGACTTGTACTCTGACATCAATGTATTTAGAATTGAAAGGGAGAGGCAGACTAAACATGTGATAAATAATAAGAACAAAAAGATGCAATGCCTTATCACTAGTTGCAAGCATCTTCTGTGAGTTAGCAGATGTCTCCCTGCCCAACAAATTGCCACATTCTTGGTTTTCTATGGATTAGAATTATATTGCAAGTAATAGAAACCAGTTCAAGATAGCTGAAGGAGGGAAGAAGGTTAGGAGAAGTTGTATGTAAAGAATATGTAAGTATCTTATAGGTCCCAAGGGCCAATGGTGCAGCCTGGCTACAGGACAGACAGGAAAGCTACTAAGAACTCAGGTTTTATGTTAGGGTTTTGGATTTTTCTGCCCCTGTCTCTTTAATATGCTCTCTATTTCAATTTTTCTGTGCCAGTTACCACATCCACCAAGCTGCCAGGACGAAATTATAGCTCCTGGTACTTCTATTCCTCTGTTCCTGAAACTAGCCCAAATGAGAATTGAAATCTCTTAGTCCCACTTCTAAATTTCTACAGAGAGAACTACCACTTCTCATGAATCAGGTACCCACCATTGTTCAGTTGGCTAAGGCCAGGTGGAATAAACAAGGCTAACAAAGGTCAAAGTGGAAAGCAATTCTAGAGAAGTTAGAATTGTGATAAGCTGCACAGAGACCCCGACAAGGTCTTCTGATCTACCTGAACGCCATCCATTGATCTCTAGCCTCTGGGTGGAAAATGGCAGGTGGGAAAATGGAGACCTGGTTTTTTTTTTTTTGTTTGTTTGTTTGCTTGCTTGTTTGTTTGTTTGTTTGTTTTGAGGAGGTCCTTCTTTGAAAGTATCTATACAGATTTTTTTTAATTCTCTATCAATTGAATAAATAGTATATTCCGAGCAGGAATGTGCACATGTTCTCCAGATAGGTGTAAATGCTTTTGAAATTTATGCAATTTAAATTTCTTTCAGTGTGTTACTAAGTTACATATTTAGTCATCATGTATCTTTTTCAATCACTGGGCACTGATGGTAGAGCTATTCCTATGTGGGAGTTCCTATTGTGCAAAATAACCAAGCACCCTGTGTATAAAATGAAGTATGGACTGAAACTGAGGAGCTATGGCTGTTGGATGTTGGGTGTTCATCACCAAGCTCTGCACATAAATTTTGTTTATCAGTCTTCTTGTGTTATCATGAATTCATCTAAAGACACCTTACTACACGGAAGTATGTTATATGCATATATATAATAAATTGGTGGAATGCCTACCTTGAATGATAGAGAATGTTTAACTGTCTTTATATTACTTTCAGTCACATTCAGTAACAGGAACCCAGCCAACCGAAGGTTGATAAGCAAAGGTCCTTTGCAACATGCCATAAGGAATATTTAAGCATGACTTGTAATTTTCATGGTGATTTTTGAAATGTGAGCAAATGCTTTCCAAGTGTTTTAAAAATAGCCCTTAAAGTTACCTTAAATACTAAAAGTACTGTTCACACCCTTTTATGGATTCTTTTTATAGATATTACAAAAGGAAAGTTCCATTCCAGCCTTAAAATAAGAATGACAACAATGTGAATGCAGTAGAAGCTAGTTTTACTAGGAAGTTTCTTGATATAAAGAGTTGGCACTTTATAAATATCTTTTATTTTTTCTTGCCACTAACATGGATACTGTATGTATGCCTGTTTTATCTAGAAGGAAATCAAGTTTGAGAGGCCTGCAATTTATGTCAAATTGTTTGGATCCAAATTAATATGTATTATGGTTTAGATATGAGGTATCCCCCAAAAGCTCATATGTGAGACAATGCAAGAAAGTTCAGATGTGAAATGATTAGATTATGAGAGTTTGAACCTAATCAGTGCATTAATTCCCGGATAGGGATTAACTGGGTGGCAACTGTAGGTAGATAGGATGGGGGGGGGGAGTGAGTCCCTGGGGTTGTATGTGTGCCTCTGGGGCTTATATTTTGTCCTTGTGTGAAGCAGTCTCTCTCTGCTCCCTGGTGCCATATCCTGAGCCACTTTCCCCCACCACACTTCCTACCATGATGTCCTGCCTGTCCTGGGGCCCAAAGCAATGGAGTCAGCCATCTATGGACTGAGACCTTGAAACTGTGAGCCTCAAAATAAACTTTTCCTCCTCTTATTGTTCTCATCCAGTATTTGGTCCCAGCAGCAAAAAAAAAAAAAAAAAAATGTGCTTTTTACTACTCCCTTGAATGGAAGCAATGATGGCAGAGAGATCCAATTTGCCCATTAGGTTAACAGTGAAGAGTCGGACATTGTCGTCACAATGGAAAGACACAGCTTCATTATTAAGACCAGATTCTGAAACAAACCAAAAGATAAAAGTTCTAATCCCGTCCCCACCTATTAGCTTTGTGACCCTGGGAAAGTTACCCAACCCATCTATTCCTTGATTTCTACCTGTTTAAGTTGAAGATGGACAAGCACTACTTCAGAGAGTTGTTTTAAGGATTAAATAATATTAAGTGCACAGCATAGTCCTTAGAACATAGGAAATTATCTTCCCAACCTGGAGCCCATGCACTTCGTGTTGAGCACAACTGAGGGGCTGCTGAAGTACAGTGGGCCCCATCAGTGGTCCAGTTTGGAAAGGTAGAGGGCAAAAAAAAAAAAAAAAAAAAAATCCAGTCTTCCTCCACCTTGTAATTCTCCATATTCTAATAGTTTCCAGACTTCTTTGTTCGGTCCATGAAAGGGAACCATCAGAGCAATCAGAGTGGAGATGCACACGTGGAGAATATAGGCAGAGACTGAGGGAACTCACAGCACAGCAGTGGTGGAAGAAGAGGGAAGTCAACAGCCTGCAGCGCCCCATCCTGGCTCAGGCAGTCATCTAGGGCTTCTTCCAATTAGCGGCCACCACCCCTCCCAGGACTGCCATGATACATACACTTTAAATCCATCCAATGCTGTCCTTAGAAGCTAAGGAACTCTAACTAATTGGACAATAAAAAAAGATTTGGGTCTTGAGAGGGTGGTACACTCAGAGTTCACAGTGATTTTGATTGCACTCCGCTTTGCAGCTGGCTGGCTGAGGCCTGCAGAAAACTCTTAACCTTGTTGTGCTGATTTCTCCTGCAAGGAAAATGAGAACTGGTTCATTTGCCCTCTCCGGCCTCCCCAGTTGTCCTCAGAAGATTAATTGCTATTTGCGATTCATTTTGATTTGGTTCAAAGAAATACAACTACAGACTATAGAAATACTAAGGCGAAATACTGAATTCCTGTAAATCAAGTGAAATTATGTGTCTTAGATACAGTGACCATTTAATTTATCACCCAAATTTGGGCAATTTTGAGAATAAAAGGAAGCAGTAAACATAATTAAAATTTTGTGATTTTTCTTGAAACATGGTTTGGCACTTTCTTAATGGAGCTAAAAATACTCTTACCATACATATGATCCAGCACTCAGTCTCCTTAGTATTTACCCAAATGACTTTAAAACTGGTGTCCATACAAAACTGGCACATGAATATTCATCACAGCTTTATTCATAATTGCCAAAACTCGGAAACAACCAAGAGAGGTGATTGGTTTAAAAAAACGGTGGTGCAGCCATACAATGAAATATTATTCAGCACTAAAAAGAATCTGAAATAGTCAAACTTAGGTAAGTAAAGAGTAGGTGCCAGGGGCATGGGGAAGGGAACAGGAAGTTGCTGTTCAACAGATAGGAAGTTTCAGTTGTGTATGGGTAATTTCAAGAGATTTGCTCTACAACATTTTACCTATAGTTAACAATACTGTATTATATACTGTTTAAATTTTTGTTAAGAGGTTATATCTCATGTCAAGCATTCTTATTACAATAAAAAATTATTGAGCACTTGTTCAACATCACACACTGTTCCAGATACTGGGGACATAGCTGAGAAGGAGGAATGAGGTAAAGAATCAACAAGTATGTATTTTTTCATGTGAAATGTGCTACGAAGAAAAAAATAAAGTAGCTGATAGTGATGGAAATGGCTATTTTAGATAGGTTGTCAGAGAATTTCCCTCATAAGGTGACATCTGAGCAGAAACATGGCAGAAATAAGCCATGTGGGAGAAGATCTGTCTAGGCAGGGGGAATAGAGAGTGAAAAGAAGATGCTGGCATTTCATGGAATTGCAAGAAGGTCCATGTGTGATCAAATGAGGGCTAGAGGAGAGCAGAAGTTGAGGTTTGAGGGCTGAGGGAGAATGAGATGAGCAATCATCAGAGGAGGCACATAATCCAATTCACTATTGCAGGATCATGAAAGCCTGGAGGCCAATTAAGAAGCTGTGGATATGGTCCAGGGAAGAGATGGGTGGTTGAGTCTTGACTCAGTTTTGAAGGTAGAAATGAAAGCAGTTGCTGGAAGATTTAATATAGGGTGTAAGAGAGTGGTCTTAAGGTTGATGCCGAGGTTTTCTGGGAACATAGGAAAGAAGAGTGATGAGGAAGATGGTTAGAAGGAGCATGTTTAGAAGGAGGAAACTGAAATCTGCTCTTACATGTGATAATTTGAGGCACCTGCTAAATGTCCATACTGAGCTGTTAGGAAGGCAGAGTCTACTCAGAGGAGTTCAGGGAAATGGTCTGAGCTGACAGTGGTAACCTGAGAGCTGTCATTGTATAGATGGCCTAGGAGCCAGGAACCTGCATGAGCTCACCTCGGGGAGTAGATGGGGAAAAGAAATGTTCAAGGTCTGAAACTGGAAGAGAGGTCTGGCAGAGAAAATGGAAATAGCCTATGAGACAGGGAAGGAGCAGCCAGGGAAGAGAACCAGAAGAAAGTGATATGGAAACAAGGAGAGAAGTGTACTTGGAGAGAGGGAATATGACTGTATCCAATGCTGGAATTTGCAATATGGTGACCTGAACAGAAGCTGATTGGGTTGGAGTGGTAGGGATGAAAGCCCATATGGAGGGTGCTTAAGACAGAGGAGGGAAAAGGGAAGCAAGAGATTCCAGAAAGGTTAATGCTGTGTCATGAAACCCACCTTGTAAGGGGGCAGAGGTAAGATTCTAATGCAAACATTCTTACTCCAAAGTGAGGCAGTTTAGAGTCCTGGATCAGAGGTCAAGGCAGCTTTGACACCTATAGGTTGTATGACCTTGAGTAACTCACATTCAACAACATCTTTGAGGTCCTTGTATGTGCCAGCCATAGATGAATAACAAACACCTTCTGCTCAGACTAGGGAGCTGGGAGGCAAGGTAGGGATGGCTCCTAGGAGAGGTGGGGCAGCTTTGGTAGTTCTTGCTGGGAGCCATCAGCCAAGTAGGTATGACAATCTCCTTGCCAGCTTACTCCCATGCTGTCTAGTGGAAGGACTTCTGAAAGGTGACCTTGCTCAAGGACCAGGGCGGTTTAGCATAATAGGAGATTAGGGTGTTCCCCCTTTAGAATAGGGCGTATCCTGCTGCTGAGTTCCTCTTGAGTTCTTAGGGTCAGACAGTATATTTTGGGAGACAGAAGCCCATGTGGAGTGGATTTGGGCAGAGAGTGGATTTGGGCAGAGAACGTGGATTCCCCCAGAACGTGTTTGTAGACGGCCGGTGTGAGATCGGGAATAAAGAATTGCTGTTTGAATCTACAAGCTGTGTGGAGACTTGTGATTCGTGCCCAGCCAGAGACTGCGGCAGTTCTCATTTTCCTTGCTGCTTGACAGTTGGGAAGTTCATACCAGGAAAGCTCCAAAAGCCCTTATCCTTAAGCTCCATGGACTTGAGAAATGAGAAAATCCTTTCACCTACAGATGAAGGAGGAAGAATCAGCCCAGACTCCCCCACCCTCCAAGGTGTATCATCAGAGTGTTTTAAAGATGTCAACACTTAACTAGAATTTTTAATTGGGAGAAATGTGTGCAGGCACTTTAGGTGCAATTAGTGCAGTAGATTAAAATCATTGTGAAGTGACCTCATTCACTTCCCAAACTATTTAAATTGATTTTATAATTTTCTGCCCATGTAAGTAGCCAGATGACATATAGATAACTAGAGAACTACTAGTAGATTTTAATGAGGTTATTGTTGCCAACAAAGGGGGAAAGGTCAAAACTATTCTAGCATGTCTTTTTTTACTGCATTAATTGAAAAGAAAAG
Organism: Callospermophilus lateralis; assembly: GCF_048772815.1. Classification (NCBI taxonomy): domain Eukaryota; kingdom Metazoa; phylum Chordata; class Mammalia; order Rodentia; family Sciuridae; genus Callospermophilus; species Callospermophilus lateralis. The sequence goes on along the minus strand of NC_135306.1, from coordinate 68,586,911 downwards.
AAAAGCTTCGGCCTTTTCCAATGAGTATTCAGAATAACTTCAACAACCTGAGGTACCCAAGAATCTGATGTGTTCCATCTCAACCAAGCAGTCCTCATCTTTGTTGGTTAGTACTACTAAATCAAACTTTTCTCTCTGGAAAGAGAGACTATAAAGCCAGCCAAAGGCAAATGATATATTGGGAAAAAAATATTTGCAATAGTGTGACAGATAAAAATTTAATATCCCTAATATTAAAAAGCCTCCTACCAGTGCATAAAGGAAAGTAAAGCTCAATGGAAAATCAGGTAGTTCACAGAAAAGGAAATTCATGGCTAATAAGCCTATGAAAAGAGGCCACCTTATTAGTTGTCAGGGAAACTCAAGTTAAAAATCCCCTACCAGACTGGCCAAAATTAAATCTGCTGATAACATCTGTTGAGGGAACTCCATTTCCCTGCATCATGATTCACTGTGAAATAGCATTCCTGGCATCTCTCCCTGCCCCTCATTCCCTTCTCTCCAGAAGACGACTGTTGGTGAATTTGGAGAATGAAGCTGAGTGTTGGGTTGCTGCCATCTGGGTCCTCTTTTCCATCAAGGATGCAGCCAGGATGTGTCTGAATGCCAATAACCCTACAGGAGGCTTTCCCACGCAGGCCCTGCGCCTGTGAAGGACACCTGTTGTTGACAGATGTCCCAGTGATGAGGTGGGATCACCTATCTAATGCAGAGGTGAAGTGTCACTAAAACAATCTGACTGCAAATCTAAAGACACACATCAATCCAACTTTTCAGATGATACTTACAGTACCCATTTGTGTAACTCTGGCATTTTTCTTTGTTGGTTCAGAAGTTGGAAAAGGAAGAACAGAGGGTTTATCATAAATTACCCTCTCCCCCGCCCAAGGGGAAAAAAAAAGAAAATATATCCATGGCTACATGCTGGGAACTCACTTTTCAAACGTGGTCCTAAGGTCAATAGGAAGATCATCTGGGACTTACAAGAGATAGAGAACTGCAGGCCTCACCCAGATCCACCCATCAGAATCTGCATTTTTACCTCCAGGTGATTCATATGCACATGAGAAGTAAGGGCACAGTGGAATTACAACTTTCTAGTGTGAGAAAAAAATTATTATGAACTTAGATTTCTATGCTGAATGATCAATGGGTGTTAAGAGCCTAATCAAAGCATTTTAAGGCATGCAAGGACTCCAAATTTTATAGAGAAATTTTCAGGACATATTCCAGAAAAGGAAGAAAATGAAAAAGAAATAGTCAAGGGATCCAAGAAGCAGTGTACCAAGAGATCACTAAAGGGAAAATCACTACTGATAGTTGTGAATCAGATTTGGGAACACTGTCCACCTTGGATGCCGAAATCCGGCTGGCTGGGCAAAATAACCGGGGCGGGTGGGGGGGTGATGAGCAACATGTGTAGATTGATCCAGCAGGAGTGGGAGCCATTTATTGTAGGACCAGATGGGCATATATACATTCCACACAGCTTATCTTAATTAACATAAACTAGATACAGCAGTCAACCAATAAGAAATCTCCACACTTAATGGCTTGCTGTCTTTACTTCACAAACCACTCCCTCTGCAAAATGCCAGGTGCCATCTTGACTTGTTTACAGACTCTAACATTTCCCCCTTTTGTTTAACTTAAATAATGACCATAGTGGTTTTTACACAAACACCATAAATAATCTGCTACAAGCAGAAGGGGAGGATACAAAATGCCACAATACCACCAAATGCCACAGTCTGTCTGGGCACAAAATAACGGAGCCACCACAAAGCCTTGTAGATTCAAACAGCAACTCTTTATTCCCGAACTCTCACCGACACTCTACCCACCATTCCCGTGAACACCCTGCCTCCACCTGGCTCCACGCACCAATTCTCTCAGAACCCTGAGAGAACTCAACGGGAACTCCAAAGGAGCGGGCGCCTGAGGCAGCAGGATACGTCCTAATCCCAGCAGGATCCGCCCTAATCCTGGAGCCACCCTATTCCCAGCAGGATCCACCCTAAACCTGGAGCCGCCCTATTCCCATCAAGATCCACCCTAAACCTGGAGCCGCCCTATTCCCAGCAGGATCCACCCTAAACCCTATTCCCAGCAGGATCCACCCTAAACCCAGAGCCACCCTAATCCCTGAGCAGGGTCACCTTTCAACCCAAAATGCCATGAGTCATTCCTACTTGGCTATGGCTCTCAGCACTTGGAGAACTAAGACTTTGGTCTACTTTAAATAGTAGACCAAAAAGAGGTCTGCTAAGTAAAGAGGGATCCATTTCTCACTTAATTTTATTGATACAAGGGAAAACCTGAAGTCATGGTAAAATCGTACTTTTTTGTTGTTCAATAAGATGAAAGAAAACCCAAGGGCTTTAAAATTAAAAACAAAAATTTAAAGTTGGTCATGTCTGAATCTTAAATAAGCTAAAATATGGCATGCTTTAAAGCAATTGATGGAATGTTAGGGGAAAACATTCTATTTGAACAAGATACTAGAAACTTCTCCTTTGAATGACCCATGATATTGTATTTATGGAGACAAAAATACAGTCATACCAGTCTCCTTGGCACCCAGGTGAACATTACATATGTAGTCACAATAAATTAATGGCCGTTTATTGGTTTTCAGCATTTCAAGTCAGCCTATGGACAAAGTATACAAGCCTTGCTTGTGGTTACATATCATAAAATAAATGTTATATTGACAAATACAAAAAGTAAAATTGTGGTTGACAGTGGGTGGGAGGTAGAAGAGTAAAGATAAAGTGGAAAGATAAAATGTTGTATCATTTACAGTGAAAAAATCAAGATACCAATTATAAAGATACTTAAAATTACAGAAGTAGTCAATAAAAATATAGTTACTAAGCATTGGAAGGCAAAAGGAAAAAGGAGAGATTAAACTAAATTCTCATCTTTCATAGCAGGAAGTCAATAGCCATTGCCTAAATTAAGTCAATACATTCCAATATATTGTGCAGAGTTATGGAGGAAACCACGCCCTAGAAGAGCCCCCTGCCAGAAAAACAGTGGGAAAAAAGTATATTTTACTCCCAGCATTCATGTTTCTTTTTTAAAGCTGAAAGTTAATGGTTTGTTTCCAGGCCCCACTGAAATGTATGCATTGATTTATTAGGTTAACATAAACTTCGAATTTTTTGTTGGTGCAACCCGTTATAAGTTAATTCCTAACAGTGGCAGGTCATTTCTAGTTAGTAGACAGTTTTTCTCCACATGGTTGATTTGGGGACCCAGCTCACTTCCTCCTATGATTCTAGTATTCTCAGGTTTCTGAATCTTCTGCATTTAACTAGAGGATAAGGAAAGAGACTATAGAAAAGGCAATCTCACTGCTTACATGATCTGACCCAGAAATGCCATCCTCACTTCCACTTCCATTCCTTTGAGGAGAACTATTCATGGCCCTATTTAGAGACAAGGAGAGTTGCAAATGTAGCTTTTGGTGACAGTTCCATATATGGAGTGTCTTAATTGGTTTTCTGCTGCTATAACTGAATGCCTGAGACTGGGTAAGTTATAAAGAATGAGATTAATTTCTTTTGGTTCTAGAGACTGGAAAATCAAAGAGCATGGTGCTGGCATGTTGTATTAGTCAGGGTTCTCTAGAGGAACAGAATCAACAGGAAGCATAATTATAAAAAGGGGACTTATTAGATTGGCTTACAAGACTACAAGGTGGATAGTCCACAATGACTGTCTGCAGGCTAGATAGCTGGAAGAACCAGTAGATGCACAGTCCAAAAGGCTAGAGCCCCAGAAGAAGAGGGATCAATGGTGCTACCCCAGTCTACCAAAGGCTCTGGGGAATCATTGGCAGAGTCCACTTTGGGAGAGTGAAGAAGCAAGAGTCCAATATCTTCAGAGGACTTAAGCAGCAATTAAGAACCCATTCAAAAAGAATGGAGCTTTTTTCTTCCAACTTTTATTCCATCTAAGCCATCATCCTATTGGTCGGTGCTGCCACACTTAGGGAAGTTCTCCATTTCAATTGGCTATCCTGCATGCCAATCACTCCTAGACACACCCTCATTGGCACACCCATGATCCTCTTACTCTGCATCTCTTAACCCAATCAAGTTGAAAATTCAAATTAACCATTACACATGTGGTGATGGTCATTCTGCTGACTCATAACATGGCAGAGGACATCACCAAGGGAGGACGTGTAATGCAAGACAGTGAGAAGAATGAGGTCAAACTCATCCTTACATCTGGGTCCCAGACTCACAATAACTAACCTATTCCTACAATAGCAGCCTTATCCATTCGCATGGGCTGTGCCCTCATGACCTTATCCCCTCTTAAGGTTTCACCTCTTAATGCTGTTACAGTAGCAGTGACATTCAACATGAGTTTTGGAGGGGACATTTAAACCATAGCATGGAGGGTGAGCCCAAATCTTGGTAGATAACAAACCATTACTGTCACACTGTTTCCAGATAAGTATGTATACATGACGCGTATCCCCTGGACTCTTCCCACAGAGAGCATGTGTGTACAGGATATAGGGAAGTCAAATGTTCTCTAGCAGGGAAGATGACAAGTCAATCAGTTGAGCTGTTTTCATATTTCAAATTCCTTTTCTTTGATATCATTTAACTAAACATCTTTTTGTAATTGCTTTCTTTCATTTAGTAGATTTGTTTCCTACAATTGGATCTTGTACTCTTTGTAATGAACACAAAGGCCTTGTGCTGGAAGAATGGAAGGAGGAGTGGAAAGAGTCTGGCAACAGGCTCTCTAGTGCTAGCTTCATTAACACAGGAGTGAGTGTGCACAAGCCATGTAAACTCTCCACTGCCTGGTTTCCTTATCTATAAAATGGGGACTTGTTGGGCTTTCCCAACCTTTTCAATTCTAAATTTCTATTACTTATATCCATCGGTGAACTGATAAACCTGAGTTTCTAGAGAGTAGACTTGAATGATCGAAATCTGGATTAGACTTTCCCACAAAAGGGCTGCAATTCTCAAAGTCCTTACCACTTCCACCCCTGCAGCCTGTCTACAGAGACATCAACCTTGAACAGTGAGGATTAAAGAGATACAGAGGGTAAGGACCAGCATGGCCGCAAGAAACCTGACATATGATGAGAATTTCCATCAGCAACACGACAGAGCTTTGACAGGGATTCTGCTCATCAGCCCTGCCACACAGACCTTCTTCCACAGGACAGCAGGACACATTTTCCCAATCACTCTGCAGTTAAAGTAATCACCAACATTGTAAAATAGGAGTATTTTTATTACATATTTAGTTTTTTTTAATGAGTTCATGGTTTTAACATTAAAAAGTATAAAAGGCATATGGTGCAAAGCCTCCATCTCACCCCAGATCCCATCTCCCCAGTTCTCATTCCTTCCCCTGCTTCCCACAAAAGAAGTGGTCACTGGTGTTAGTTCCTTACCTAGCCTCTCATAGCTTTTTATACATATCTATTCTTTTCCTCTTCTACTCTATATTAGACAGCACAGCAATCCTCCCGAAGCAGGGTTTCACTTCCCGTTATCACACTCAGGCAACTGAGGTCTGAAAACATTGCACAGGACAAAGCACAGTACCATGAGATTTGTGTGCTTGCATGCATATGTGTATGTGTAAGAGAAAGAGGCACCATATTCACATACTTTCATTACAATATATTATTACAGTTGTATTTTATTATTTATACTAACCTCATACTATGCCTAATTTATAAACTTCATAATAGTTATGTATATATAACAAAGAATGTTATATACAGGCTTCAGTACTATTCACAGTTTCAAGCATCCGCTGGTGGTCTTGAAATCTATCCCCCAAAGATAAGGGGGGACTACTGTATTCATCACACACGTCTGACCTTGCTTGAACATAATGGATCCAGAGAGTTCCTTCTGTCTCTGTCACAAAGAACACCCTCTTTGCATTTTGTAGAATTCTATCCCATGGACACCCTATAGCATATTTTACCAATTTCCTAAGGGTGAACATTTTGTTTCCAGTCTTTTCACTTCACCTACTTGTGAGTGAGTATGTATGTAAATTCCTCTGAATGGTAATTTTCAATATGTTGAAATTACTACTCCTCACTGGCCATTTCATAGATGAGGAAAAGCTGTAAGAGTGCATGGTTGCAAATCAAGGGCAGGAAATGACTCGCCTGCTCAGAGGCATGGATTTCCTGAGTGGTCATGGACGAGCATGAGTACCAGAGGGCGGAAGAGGCTTGGGATGGAAGCTCAAACAGAGCATCTCAACCACTCACTGAGGTGCGAGTTGAAGTAATGAGGCTTGGTTGCAGCAGACTGGGAAGTCACAGTGGCAAATGTGAGCTGAGTGCTACCTCTGGGTGAGCAGGCACTTTGTGAGCCAGAGGCCACAGTGCGGAGGCAGACTTGGCAGGGGGCTCCAGAAAGAGCAGTCACACACAGTATCACCAGGCAGGCTCTGAGCCAGGCAGTGGGGAAGTGGCTCCCCGTGTGGGTTGCAGCCACCCACATCTGCACCCATCAGGTTTTGGGATTGGGACAGTGATATCACAGTGTTGGAGTTGTGACCAACTCTCATGGTGATTAAGCTTCCATGTGGGCAGCTTCATTTTTGTGTGTGTTCTGGAATTTTTTTAGAGTAGTTTTTGGTTCACAGCAAACTGTAATGGACAGTACATCAAGTTCCCACATTAACCCATCATACAACATCCCCCACCATCATCATCCCGTACATGAGAGGTATAATTGCTACAATTGCTGAACATATTAAGACATTATCACCCAAAGTCCATAGTATATATTAGGGTCAGTCTTGGTGCTACATACCCTAGTATATTTTATTGCAAAGTATATTTTATTCCTATACTTAGTGCTACATTAACTCATTTAATCCTCATAATAACTCCATGAGGTAAGTTTTATTATTACTCCCATTTGAAGAAGAGGAAAGTGAAGGACAGACAGTAAGGTTAAATGACGGCCCATGGTCACATCGCTGGTGAGTGTTGGAACTGAGACTTGGTCTGGGAAGACCGACTCAGTGTGTGTGCCTAACCTCTCCACTATCCTACTTCTGATTCTGTCCCCTGGTTCCTGTGGTTCCTTTCCCCCTGCCCAGCTGTCCTCCCAATAAGGCAAAAAAGTTCCCTCTGTTCTTACATCCCCTGGTTTCTCCTGATCCTTGTTGCCTGTTTGAAAACTTTCAACAACTTCAATTACTGTTTTCTGCAGTGAGGGCCTTGGTTGCTAAGGGACAGGATCTGTTGGTTAGCTATGGCCATGCCCCCAAGGATTATTGTGAGGGGCACAGAAAGGGAATGGGAGGGTGAGATTTAGGGTGACCAAAGGGGAAAAGGGAGCAGGGACCGTGACTATAGATTTGAAACTCCAAAGGATATGAGAGCAGAAGACAGATTGAGGGAGGCAGGGATGTGGAGAGACTGACGGCCAGGGAGACCAAGGACCAGGCAGCATAGGACCTGATCCTAGGTGACAGTGACCATAATCTCTCGTTATTTAAGAGGCACAGTTCTTGCCATTGAAGGGCCTTTTGTTTGTTGAACAGAGTGATGGAAGTAGGTAACAATATATACTTTCAGAAGCACTTGAACACAGCTAAATTATTCTGTAAAAGAAAAAATAGGAGGGAGCCCAGAAGGAAGATCTGGAACCGCACCGTCCAACATGTGGCTATCAAACGCTTGAATGTGGCTCCTCCTAATTGTGATGTGCTGTAAGTGTAAGACACACACTGGATTTTGAATACTTGGCAGGGAAAAATACTATAGACCTTTGGGGTAGTAATTTTTTATTAATCTTATGTTAAAATAATAATATTTTGATAAGTTCCTTTAGAAACTCACATCTCCCCTTGATGTTCTAAGGCCATGGGTCTTAGAACACCACATTTGGATCTCATACATCTTCCCTTATTTGGGCCCTAAATGAAATTAGTGACTAGAAGAAGAGGTTTTGCTGGATACACACTGCTTCTTTACAGTCTAATCAACGTGGCCTGTGAACTATTATGGGTTTCTTGATTGTTCACAAATCATTTTGAAGGGAAAGTAATTTTTGCCTTTGCCCACACTGTTTCCTTCCCTGTTAACTTTTTGATAACATGATGAGCTGAAAGAAGTAATTCTCTTGGGAGGCTTTGAAGTCAGTACGGGATTTCTGGCTCATCAAATTCAAGCCCCCTCCATTGTTGCTACCTAGTAGTTGCGTAATGGACTTTTTTCTCTGGGAGTTGTGAAGTTGGGCTGGCAGGGAGCAAACCTTCCTGGATATAGGTTTTTGAATCACTGAATGCAGCCTTGTATAAGCAGATTTGAGGCATAACTGAAAAAAGGTATTTCAAGATAATGGTCAGCATGGTCTATGCTGCTTTTCTGACCTATGAATAGAAAGAAGCTCCAAAACAAGAATTTAATTTGAAGCTTTGTAACGAGTAACATGGCTGACATTCTGGTGTACACGTGGGGAAAGAAATGCACAGGAAACTTGAGGGAATCGAGATGAGCAAGTTAACTGACTTTCTAATGAGCCAAATAATTTGTAAAAGTAACAATAGTAGTAAATTTGAGATGATATGGTCTCAAAGGAAAGACTGCATTTTAATGAATTACTGTTCAATTCGTCCTTAGCCTGAGATTCCCTTGTCTTCTCCTTTTGCAGAATGAATTAATGAGCCTCTGAAAACTAACATAGCTGAACTGATTTTAGAAACTTAACTATCCTTAAACCTATGGTGCTGTGTGTATGGCTGTGTGGTAGAAATATCAGAAAAATGGTCCAGATTGATTGTAAATGATGATGTGATACCTCCCTGATCTGAGTGTGATGCAGCAACAGAGATAATAAAACCATGGGGATGGAAAGAAAGGCATAAAAAAGCAATTGTAACAGGAAAAAAAAAATATCAAGTTTCTGTAACCTTCGGTAAATTATGGATTGTGTATATATATTTGATTTTATACCAGGGGCATTTCACAAAAATTCAGATAGACTTTTAATTGGCTTTGATTTCCAGAGAACATCCCTTGAGTTTTCTGTAAAATTTGCAAGATTTCCCCTCTGACTTCCTGTGATTGCCTTGAGCTTATTTCATGTATCTTATTGGAATCAGGATGATAAATGAAGGATTTGATCTTTAAAGTGCTAAACAAAGAGCTAGACAATAAGGAAATCTACATAAATTTAGAAATTTCTCTTTAATCAAAGGTTGGGTTATGATCAGAGCTTTGTGGTTGACACTGCTAAATTCATCTAAGTGGACAAATTAATTTTCCTGCCTGGTTAACATTGGCCACAGACTTCAAGGCAGGATGAAAGCAATGAACCTGATTTTGCGGTAATCACATGGGATGCATTCATCCAATTGGCCTCTGTCCCACCATTTCCTCTGTGAGGAAAAAGGCTTGTGTTAAAGATGTGGCCGTTGACCAAAACAGCTTTTAAGCTCATCCTTTGGAATTAACTTCAGAGCTTGAACTAGAATCTTTAATAACCCTGGAGCTGCCCATCTTCATCCTTTAGGGACAGATTGGATGTTCGGAGGATATAAAAAAAATGATTCACAAAGATAAAAAAGAAAAATGAGAAAAAAGAAAAAGCATTTTGGGCCAAATCTTATAAGTAAGGTGGGTGATAAATCTGGATCATACCCTTTGAGGTTAAAAAGTCAGATATTACTAAATATGACTATGGAATTGAAAATGACTTGCTGGTAGCTTCAAAGCCCTTAAATTAACTTTGAAATCAATTCCAATATAGACATGCCCAAAGTGTTTTGAGTAAAGGCAGTGCCCTTGGAACATGTATGTCTAGAGTCTGCCAAGGTGACTATTCTAAAAGGGATTACACCAATTTAGATGTTTGTTTTAAAAAAAAATCAATCACATCACTTTATGAGCTCAGTGTAATGTAACAGGAAGAACATGAACGGTGAGAGCCAGAAGATCTATCTCCACCCCTTTCAGCTCTAAATGACCTTGGACAATTTATTTAAGCTGTCTGAGCTTCTGCTTCATAATCAGCAAATGGAGATAACAATTCCCACTGGGACTGTTGTGAGGGCTAGAAATACAGCACATAAAGCATGTATAGTATGCCTATATATAGTTCAGCGTTTGTGATTATTATTTGATGGAATTATTTGCACTCAGTCTTATTTCAGAATGCTTGTTCTCCATTGCCTTACGTAGAAAATGGTAATATTAATAAATGAATTGTGTGCTCAGGCATTTATACTATCATTGTTTAATTTTTAATGTATTAATGATTATGTGTTAATCTCTTAAATACTAATTATGGTGGGTGCAGGAAATGCACTACTAAATGTTAAATGATACTCCCACTGTGTCAGACCTTGGTCTTAAGTACCATATTAACTATATAAGCCTTACAATAACCATTTGCTATAGGTACTGCTATTATCCTCATTTTAGAAACAATAAAATGGACACATTTGCTGCAAGTTGTCCAAAGTCAAAGAGCTAGTAAGTGATAAAATCAAGATTCATAATCACATTTTGTCTCCCAAGACCATCACTTTAACCACTAATACCCTCTTACTTGGAGTGGATGGTGGGATAATCATTCACAGTCAACAATTGTAAATAAAGTGATGGTATATCCTTCAAGGTAAAAAAAAATCAAATAGGACTAAATATTGCAATGGATATAGAAAAGGATTTGCTGGTAACTTCAAATGCTACAAATTAACTTAGAAATTTATTTCAAAAAAGGATCTTTGAGTGAGGCCAAGGTCTTGGAACAAAGGCAATGCCTTTGAGTAAGTACAGCATCTACCACATTCTTGTTGAAAAGGACCAGGATCCTGCCCTGGCCACCCAGACAGGGCATTGATAAGCTTGATACCAAAGAATGAGGAATTGGAAGTAATGAGGAAGATTGGCCATTCTGCCTATAGGACAAGTTGACAAATCACTGGACATGATTAGGGGCCAGATCCTAACCCTAGAGTAAAGGATAGAGGGTAGGATTGCATGAAGCCTGGGAACAGGCTGCAGTAGATGGAATAGAGCAGTGAAAGAGGGTCAGATGGCCAGTGCTCTAGGGACAGGAGGGACAGAGAGGCTGAGGCCCAGGGAGGCACACTAATTATGCCCATTTGTCTTCCATTGGATGTCCTGTGTCAATACCTTGAATGACATATAGACTCTGGAGAAGTGGTGCTGTAGAGCTGGAAAAACATAGTAAATAGTAAAGCCTAATGCAGGATTTCTCCTGAGGGTGTCACCTTGGTTGATGCCATACTTACTCAAGAGCATTGCCTTTGCTCAAAAATCTTGGCCACTCCTTTTTTGAAATAGCTTTCAAAGTAAATTTATGACATTTGATGTTACCAGCAAATCCTTCTCAGTATTCTATTGCAATATTTTAACTCTTGCTGTACTAAGTAGTATTTTACATTTGTTTTAAAATGAACTAATTATTGTTTTATTTATTTATTATTCTCTACCAACATGAACATCATACCTTAGGTATCAGTTAGGTTCCAGTAAGAGCTAGATGGGGCACTCAAATTGGGTAATATGCAGAGAGGCAAAGAGTATAATAGGGGAACTATTTACAAAGGTCTGGTCTATGTGGGACTCTACCACCCCTGTGTCCTATAAGCCTGAATGGAAGAGGAAGGAGTCATCATGTTGAGGCTATGCCCTTCAGAGTAGAGATGCTACTCATCAGAGGTTACCCTATACAGAGAGAGAACTGGAAGGAAAAATACACCAACCCCAGGCTCCTCCCTCCAGCTGATATCTTGCTAGACCTCCCCATTGGCTGAACCGAAACCCTGAGGCCCAGATGGCTCTGATGCAGTCCAGACAGAGGGGCCAGCCCTATAGGGCACAGAGCAGGCAGAGGGTACAGAGTGGCTCTGCAGATGTGCAGCCATATGTCTTCATCTAAGTTAGACAAGGTCAAGGACAGAGACCCTACCTTACTTGACGTCTAGCCATTCAACAGCCCTCCTTGGTTTCAGGTATTCTCCTCACTCTGAAATCATTACCAACCCTATCTTCTGGGTCATGCTTCACAATTTAAGCCTCAAGGATATCAGGGGAAATAATTTTGTTTTTCTGCTGAGGCAGATGTTTTGTTTCAACAGGGTTTTTCTGACCACATGAATCTATCTAAACTGGAAAACAAATTTAGGAAGAAGAAATGTGTTTTGTATCCATGTTTTGACTACCATTATCACTGAATTTAATTCCCAGATGAGTCAAAGGAAGTTAAGCTTTAATGAACTCTAGTCTTTTGTATTTCTGTATTTTATGTTACTCTTGCATATGGATGCATTATGTTTAAAAGAGCTGATGACTCAAGCAGGGTTCTTGATGTCCTTTGGATTCTCTAGTGGATATTTCACAACTGATCTAACTCATGAAAGGAAAACATTTTTATATGGTGGAGGAAATAGACAAAAATACATGGGTATTCTTAATAGTCTCATCCATTTTTTTAAATAAGAGCTATTAATTTCTATATTCAGAGGCGTGTGTGTGTGTGTGTGTGTGTGTGTGTGTGTGTATTGCATTGAGGGCATAATCCTCTTTAGCAACCACAACTATTTGTTGCTATGGATATTAATATACCACCATAGTCTCAGGGTCAAATGCCACCTCCACCCAAGGCTTGGTGGCAGACACTATGTTACTGAAATAGTGCATATGCAGGTATATTAGGAAAGGCTGCAGTATCAAGAAATGGGACTTTACTTCCAACTGAAATAGAGAAAGACAAGCAAAAACACATTAAGTCCATAGATGTGACCATAAAAGCACAGAGTTCGCCAAGCCTTGGTCAGAAGGACAAGCATCCACCCACCTGTGTTGAACAGGTGCTAGAAGGCAAGTCCAGTTACAGGTGTAGATGAAAGATGAGTCCAGCAGGCCATCTGCCATCTAGAGGATATGGTGCAAAGATAAATATGCACAAATATAAAAGCTTTTATATAAATAGAATCATTTATTCTATTTTTTTTTAGGGAAGAGGATAGTTAGTCCAGTCTTTTTTCCTCTTTTCCCTCTTCTCCTCCCTCCTCCACACCTTCATGTGTTTTCTCTATACCTACATTGCTAACACCAGCCCCTGACCATTCCTCCCCACAAATCCACAAACATACAAGTTCCCTCTGTATTAACAACTTGCTGCAATTCCTTTTTTTTTTTTCTACACTTCATTTGATTGTCAATCAGACCCTTCTTCTAAAACTACTTCTGAATGTGTTAAAAGGCCAGTTTGTTGGAAATTCTTACCAACAACTAAAGGAAAGATCAACGAAAGCAATTTACAGCTGCTCCTTCTATAAAGTCTCAAATCAACATGAGCCTCAGCTAACCTCATGAGATGTCACGATTCTACTGCCGAATCCGGAGATGTTGTTTCAATTCTAAATGGTGCACTACAGTGAATTTCTCTTCCTTTGTTCTCCTTTCCCAGCCAGGCTATGGAACATTCCAGAATTAGGAGCCCAAAACCCACCTGTGCTTTCCTACTGGTAGTCTGGAGGCCCTGCCTTTTGTAGCCCCCCTCTTCATATCCTGTAGCTTCCCTTGAGGAGGGGTGCTCTCTCCTGTGTCTTCCAGGTCATGAGCCTTTTTGTAGATAAGGAGAAATTTTATTTAGGCAGCTACCTGTTCCTCCTCCCTTTGCTCCGTCTTCCAGATTATCAAGAACAAGATTGAAATGGATTCCACACTCCTGTGTAACTAAAAAGAAGGGAGGAACGAAGGAGAGAAAAGGAAAGAAGGAAGGAGAGAGGGAGGGAAGGAGGGAGGGAGGGAGGAAGGAAGAAGGAAGGAAAGAGAGAAGAAGGGAGGAAGGGAGGGAGGGAGGAGGGAAGGAAAGGAAATGACTGGACAATGGCATTTCTGCCCTAGGCTGCTAATGAGTTCATGGAATCCAGACCCTTGAGAATAGTACACTGAATTTCACTCACAAGGGGATGCAGTTGTCCTTGTTTTAACTCTAGGCTCCTTTTGTGTCTTGAACCTATTTTTGTTTTGCACCATCACCAGGTATTATAATTATATAATAGTTACACTATATAATTATATATTATATAGTTAATGTCTGGGACCATGGTTTAGGAAATTTTGTGTGTTCATCTGCAGTAACATAAGAAAACCTTCTGAATCCCCTTTGCCCTGCACAGTGTCTGGTATATGTCCAATAAAGGCCAGTTGGATCCGCACACTCAAAAGTAGGAGAATGTTGAATCTCTAGCATTCTTTGGGTCCTTAAACATCAGAAGAAGGTTAAGGAGGGTTCATAGGTGGATGAGGGCAGCAAAGATTCAAGATGGAAAGAAGTAAGTTCTTCTCCAATGGCAGATCATTCCCTAGTTATTGATTGGGAGGGCAAGTGAATGAAGATTTTTTTTTTTTTGCTTTTAAAGTAATAAAAATTCATTGAGCACCAGCTGTATATCCTCACATATCCTCCATATATGGCATTAGAGAATCAAAAATGCATGGCAAGACCGCTTTTCCCAAGGACTTCATCTTTATAAACAATTATTGCCCAGAAGAGGGTGGGGAAAGGCAGAGGGGAAGACAGTCGTACATAGAAAACAGACAGGTAGATTAGTGGGGACAGGCCTTATCACCCCCTTGCTTAAAATCCCCAGTAGTATACACCTACCCTTGAGATAAAATCACACCCTGAACCATGATGTGCCAGATTCTGCCTGACTCAGCCCTTTCCCATCTCTCTATCTTCATCTCCAGCCACACTGTCCCTTACTCACTTCATATCTGCCCACAGATATCATTTTTTGTCCTTGAACACAGCAAGTCCTTTCTCACCTCAAAGCCTGTGCCCTCAGATCTTTTCAAGACATCCTCTTTCTTGACCATTCAGGCCTCAGCTAAGTATCACTTCTTCTGGCCCATGTCACCATATTACCCTCTCCTCAGTCACTTCCTATGACAATGTTGTATTTCCTTCATAAAATATTTCACTGGGAAATTATCTTGTTTACTTCTTCACACAATTAGTCTGTTCCCCTTTCCTTTGCTTCCACCCTCTCCCATGCATAAGAAGGGGGATTCCAGAGAGCAGGGGAGCCTCTCAAGGCTTGGCCACTGCTTTGCCCTAGTGCCCATGACATGGCCTGGAGATGGCACCTAACAGACACTCATCAAATACGCACTGTCTCCAGGAAGATAAGAAAGGTTCACTAAGAAGAGTTACAGATGGGAAATTTCCTGAGAATAGGCAAGGCTGTTAGTGCCAGCACTGGGACTTTGGGCTGTCGGACATAGTGCAGGGTGGACTGTGAAGATAAGGATGGAAGAGGGAAGCAGCCTGAGGCCTTGGTTTGCCAGGAGTAAGACTTAAGAACCCAGACCCCACAGTCAGAGAACAGGTCTCAAACGCCATTCCTTGTCAGGTATGTGACCCAGGCAAAAACTTAACTCCCTGTTCCTCTGCTTCATCATTTTCAAAAGAGCCAAGATGACATCCTCTCTTCATCAGGTTAATGTGAGCAATGAATTGGTCAGTGGGAAATGCCTGGTACACAGTTAGTACCTGCTACACAGTTAGCTAAGTACTTGTACTGTGCACTGGAAGGGAATCACTGGAGGGTTTGCAGAGTATGGTTATGCATTCAGATATTGTGTTCTGGAAAGATCATCAGGCTGGAAGGGAAGGGGATGAGCTGGAGGGGGCTGAGAAATCAGTGACAAAAACACTGTGTAGACAAGACAGACCAAGGAAAGGGAGAAGCAATGAGGACAGACTTGAGAGTTACTAAGGCAGTGAAGTTACTAAGGCTTTCACCCATCAATTGAGTGAAAGCAAGGATCCCATGGGTGGCTGGTGGTGCCCTTGACTCATACAGGAACTACAGAATGGGGGGCCAGGTTTGGGAGATAGGTGTTCTTCATGATCAATGGATGATGCTCAAATGCTTAGCATCATATTTAAAGTACTTAATAAATGTTAGTGCTTAATAGTTAGGTAATATAATTTTTGCTTCTGAAGTAAATACTAGGAGAAGCATTTGTCTTGGAGTTTTCTTTTAGACTATAAATAGAATTACTGGGACATGAGGTATATTACTTTTGAAAGACTTTAATTCATTTTGACAAACTGTTTTTCAAAAATGTTGTACCAATATGCATTCCCACAATAACCTGGGATTCTTTAAGAAGTCTGGGTTTGGTTTTGTTTTTAACAAATACCACTTCCAAAGTTGCAACAGTACAGAGAAAAGCCCTCTCTTATGTTAGTAATGGAAGTAACCATGAATTCCAGCTCCTTCCCTAGACATTGCCAGTTACTTTGTCATAGGGAAATCCCTCAATCCGAGTGTCTGATACTCATTAATATTTTGTAATGAATATGCACACTGTACTCTTGAAATCATGATGGCGAATGAAATACAGACATTTTATGTACAAATATTCCTTTGAGGTTTGGAGATAGGGAAATGAAGAGAATATTTTTAGCGAACAAAGAGTTCCATTGTACCAAAGCTGCATTATTCTAACTATATTTTCCCTCCAAAGGCTTTCTTTATCATGATCTATTGTTGCACCTGCATGGAAATTCCATTTCCTTTGAATCGATGTGTGATTTACAAGAAGGCACTGATTGCTGATCATATATGATTTAAACCCAGAATACACTAAAATTTCTTTTTAAAACATATATCAATAGAAGAAAAAGCCATTTTCACTGAAGAAAGTGGTTTGGTCACTTCTGCATGTGCTCATGAACTCTTAAGTCATTCACCTGCTTGGAATGGTTGTTACTGTATTTCCATTATTGACCATGCACAGTTGAGAAGCCTCAGGGTAACAGGACCCAGAGAATCTTGTAGTATGTTCATTATCCTTTTCTGTGAACACTTGCCATGTGTTCATTAAACTCAGATTTGTACACTAAGGTTTAAGTGTACTTTTAAAGTAGTTTGTATCCGTTGTCTTTTCTAGAATCTTTATAAAGCAAACTGAGTTAACACTGTTCTTATCTGTGTGTTGCTGTGAATCCAGGGTTTTGCATTTTCCAGAATTGTGTAGAGACCATTTAAGCAGGTGTCTTTCAGTACCAGCTCTTGACTTTTGTTCAGGGAATTATCTATCAAGGTTTGAATGATAATGCATAGCTGCTTTGGGGAAACTTCTTTCACTTAAGGTACAGTCACTGTTCTCAGGGATTAATGAGGGGAAGCCACAATTTTTCAAAACAGGCTGGGAGTAACTTGAAGTGGAATTCTTTTTTGAGTAGAGAAGCAATAAGGATTGTTCATCTTTGGTAAACCATGATTGTTTTCTTCTAATGAGCATCAGTTAGAGATGGTTCCATCAAAGAATGGGATGGGGGGATATATTTCTGCTTCAAGGTGGACTTGGTAGTTTCAAAATGGTCTGCTTTTCTACTTGGCTTGTCATGAATGTCTAAAGGGAAACTGTTATGGTTATGGTGGGGAATTGGGTGGAGTATAATTCATGTCAATATATCTATCTGCTGTACCTTTTCGGCCATGTTAGCATACGATCAGTCCTTTTTTCTAACTCCACATCCTCCAGTTTTTGTCTATAGCTATATTGACATGATT
This sequence comes from Callospermophilus lateralis, assembly GCF_048772815.1. Taxonomy (NCBI): domain Eukaryota; kingdom Metazoa; phylum Chordata; class Mammalia; order Rodentia; family Sciuridae; genus Callospermophilus; species Callospermophilus lateralis. Next base: position 68,569,313 of record NC_135306.1, on the reverse strand, counting down.
AGGTTCTTCCATTATGATTAGATTCTTCCATTCATATCCATTCTTCTTTTACATACCTTTATAGAATATATGAAAATGTACTTCCCATTTGCATCTAACACCATCCTCCACCCTCCTTCTGAATCAGAGTATTATGTTTCTCCAAAGCTTTCCCTGACTTCCTCTCCTCTAGGTCTTAGTTTTCTGTCCCTTAATTGGTCACTCTTATTAATACAGAACTCAACACTGCACTATACTACCTATATAGAATGTGAGCTATATATACTACCTATATAGCTATATGCTGTTACACTTAGGAGTTTACTTCCTGTCCATGTGCCATGTATAAGATGGACTCTCCAAAAGAAGATGAGAAAAATTCACATATATTATTCAACCATTTATCCAAATGTCTTAAAATCCCAAGGATCCTGAGTTTTTTGTCGGTTGGTTCCCTGGTTGGTTGGTTAGTTTTGTTTTTGCTTTTTGTTTCTGTTTTTATTCTTTATATTCCTGTGTCTGTTTCCATTGCACAAATTATGCTGTTAAACTATTTTTTGATTAAAAATAATAGAGGTTGAACCCAAATCTATGTCTATAGTTTCAAGTTTCTCTAGAAGTAAAAAAGAAAATGTCCCATACTTTCTAAAAATCAGCCATGTAATCCAGTTCCAGCTATTATCAATTCATAGAATCCTAGAATTTTAGATTCAGGGCATATGGGGGAAGTATTAAAAACAAGCTAGTTAATATTTCTGTAAATGAATTTGATACAACTCCAGCTCTAGGGGGAAAAAAGTATTTCCTGATTAAAAAGTTAGGGAAACATTTCTTATCTTTTTCCTGAATATTCACAATGACAAGCCAACTGTAACTTCCCAAACTTACTGTACCATGAAGTCCTTTTCCCCCAATGCAATAGCGGTTAATATCTTGCATTCAGGAAATGAGTCCCGTCTCATCTTGAGGTCCAGAAAACTAAGCAAATTGCCTGAGATAACATAGTCAGTAATGACAGCCAGGCTGTATCCCCATTGATGGTTGATAACGTCCCTCAGAATAGTATTGACAACAAAGGCTTCAAAAAGATTTCAAGATTAGTTTTACTTGAAATTTAAAGAATTGCTTCTAAAGTACTGAGGATCCTAGCTTAATTTAGAGAGATTTATCTTTCAGCAGATGGAAAATGTGTCAATTGGCCCATTCAATTTAGTAGTACTCTTTATTCATGTACATCAGAAATGGAACCTGACTACTATGCACAAGAACAAAATGCTCATGAGGCTCCCAGTCTGAGGGTGGAGAAGGCAGAACGCCAATAAGCAATTTAAAAAGTAGATATGTAATTACAAATTATGGTGTGTGCTATGAAGAAAATGAGCTACGTAGTGTCAGACTGAACTTAAATTTGCAATCATTTTTTAATTGACCCACATTCAGAAGGGATCAATAGCAGCTGTTTTTATGGTTATCTCTGTGGTTAGTTCAAAACTACAATTTGAATCACGTGACAGCCTCTCCCCTTCTTGTCTTTCCAGACCCTTGGAGCAAAATGAGAGCCCAGTGAGCAGGCCCAGCCTCTCTCCCAGCCATCCACGACGCCCACCATGAACCACTTGGAGGGCTCCGCGGAGGTGGAGGTGACCGACGAGGCGGCAGGTGGGGAGGTCAACGAGTCAGTAGAGGCCGACCTGGAGCACCCCGAAGTGGAGGAGGAGCAGCAGCAGCAGCCGCCGCAGCAGCAGCAGCAGCACCAGCAGCACTATGCGGGCCGCCACCCGCGCGGGCGTGTGGTCGAGGACCTCCGCGCGCAGCTTGGGCAGCAGGAGGAGGAGGAGCGCGGTGAGTGCCTGGCGCGCTCCGCCAGCACTGAGAGTGGCTTCCACAATCACACCGACACTGCCGAGGGCGACGTGATCGCCGCGGCCCGCGACGGCTACGATGCGGAGCGCGCGCAGGACCCTGAGGACGAAAGTGCTTACGCGGTGCAGTACCGGCCGGAGGCCGAGGAGTACACGGAGCAGGCGGAGGCCGAGCACGCCGAGGCCACGCACCGCCGCGCGCTGCCCAACCACCTGCACTTTCACTCGCTGGAGCACGAGGAGGCCATGAACGCGGCCTACTCAGGCTACGTCTACACGCACCGGCTCTTCCACCGCGGCGAGGACGAGCCTTACGCGGAGCCCTACGCCGACTACGGCGGCCTGCAGGAGCACGTGTACGAGGAGATCGGGGACGCGCCCGAGCTGGACGCGCGCGACGGCCTGAGGCTCTATGAGCAGGAGCGCGACGAAGCGGCCGCATACCGCCAGGAGGCCCTGGGCGCGCGGCTGCATCATTACGATGAGCGCTCCGACGGTGAGTCCGACAGCCCTGAGAAGGAGGCCGAGTTTGCGCCGTACCCACGCATGGACAGTTACGAGCAGGAGGAGGACATAGATCAGATTGTGGCTGAAGTCAAGCAGAGCATGAGCTCGCAGAGCCTCGACAAGGCGTCGGAGGACATGCCGGAGGCCGAACAGGACCTGGAGCGCGCCCCTACTCCCGGTGGGGGCCGTCCCGACAGCCCTGGTCTGCAGACACCCGCTGGGCAGCAGCGGGCAGCGAGCACCGCCGGTGGCGAGGCAGGGCAGCGGTACAGCAAGGAGAAGAGGGATGCCATCTCTCTGGCCATCAAGGACATCAAGGAGGCCATCGAGGAGGTGAAAACCAGGACCATCCGTTCGCCTTACACCCCTGACGAGCCCAAAGAGCCCATCTGGGTGATGCGCCAGGACATTAGCCCCACCAGGGACTGTGACGACCAGAGGCCGGTGGATGGAGATGTAAGTCTGCGAGGGTTCTGGCTGGCCCAGCTCTGCGTGAGGAAGGGAGGGGAGATGGTAGCTCTGTGGCCTTGAACATAATGGGAAAACGAGGTCATGGGATAAATGGGCTGTGTGAGTGCTAAGAACCCTTCCATGGTAACCCTCAAACAGCTTGCACGCAAGCTCTGGTCAATGAAGCGACACCAGGAGGGAATTGGGGTTCCAAGCATTTATCAGATCCACAGCAGGATCGCTGTAAATCATTAGGTTCCAAACTGTACCTAAAGGATTTGTTGAGAATCAGATTCCTGGACACATGGCCCCCACCATCCATCTGCTGATTCAGAAGTTCTGGGATGGGCCCAAGAATTTGCATTTCCAATAACAAATGAAAATCAAGCCTGGATAGAATAAAGAGAAATTTTATTGGAAAGGATTATTGCAAAGGAAAGAAAAGGATGGTGGTGAGGGTTATAGCAACAGGAGAACCTCCAACCTTAAGATCTGTAAACCTTTCTAGGATAAGACCAAAGGGTTTTGTTTTTGCAGGGAAGAGTAAGGCTAGAAAGAACAAGGTGTGAGGAAGTGGGATGAAAGGGTGGCCTAACTAAATGTAGATCAGAGAATAATTTTAACATGCTACCAGCCTATTTGGGGGAGGTGCTTATGCAGGCCAAAGTTGAGGCACCTGGGGGAAGGAAAGAAGCTTAACCAAAGTTAACAAGCATTTTATTCTAATTAATCAACAGTTCAGCTAATCATTTATTAGGCAAAGAATGGAAGTTTGGAGGGTTCATGCCTGTCCTTGTCAACAAGAGTCATCTGAGAATCTTATCCAAGTCATTTAGGGAAGGGGGTTTCTTTGCTGTAAACTTTTTCCCAGAACACATAATGACCGGAGGGAAGGTGGGTCTTAATCTTCCTTGTTTTCTAGGCAGGGCTTTTAGCTAAATATCAGCATGGTCACTAAAAAGGTTCCAGGAGATGCTGCTGATTCCAGGACCCCAACTAGGGAACCAGTGTGCCTTAAAGATATCCCTTAAAGATTTGGGTCAGGCATTAAATCCTCTTTATTGGAAACCATTCTGAGCCCTTTCTGGCCAGGGTTTCTGCAGGTGTGTGTGTTTCCCACTCTTTGCCTCATTGTGGTTTTCAATAAGTGCTAATTTCACTTCTGGTGGTACCTGGGCATCCTGCCCACCTCATAGAAGACATGTTTTTATTTAAAGCTAGATTTTTACTTCCCTGTGAAGACCTACACAAAGCTATTGTTGCCTCTATCAACATTTTATTTTCCATTCTTAAAATACCTAAGGAGTTTGATAATATGGCAAGTTTGGGTGTCACAATCTGTTCAAAATAAATCAAGAAGACTAACCTTTGCCCCTCTGCCTTGCTATAAAGATTCTTTCTGCTCCAACTCTCACTTTTCCATCCTCTTGGGTAATTTTTAAGCAGTTTCATTTAAAAAGGGAGCTTGGAGTAAAAGAAGGGTCAAGAGATTAAATTCAGTTTCATTTAATTCTGCATTTACGATTGTACCAGGCTGTTTCTCGGTATATCCTTTAGAGTGAAAAATTATTATTTTGTTATGAACATTATTATGTTCACTTTTTCTAATATATAAAGGTTTTGCAGGCTACAGCAGTATCATTCACCTTTTGCTTTGGTCAAGTCAGTGTGTGCTGTCAGCTGATTACACTGCAAATCTAGCACCGTGTGAGTAAAGGTTGGAAACCCATAGGGAAGGCAACTGCATCCTCCCCAGCCAGGGGGCAGCATTGGGTAGGTTGAGACATGCCTAGCATCTCTCTGTTTTGTAGGCTTCTGGTCAGTTAAAAACAGGTGTGCTCATATGGAGCATTCTCCTTGACCTCCAGCTGTCTCCGGGTTTCTTACAGCTAGGAGGGATTGCAGCAAGCGTTTTGCAAATGAGGTGGAAATTGAGCAGATTTTCAAAAGTAAGGAGCTGGCAAGAGGCTGGGTTGCACATCCTTTTAGAAACTTGAAAACCACCAGAGAAGAAGCTGCGGAAGCATCTGGTCCAGGTGCTAGCCTCTCTTGTAAGCCTCCTCAGTTGCACCAACTCCTTGAAATGACCTTAACCATGTGACCCCAGGAGCTTCATGCTGTGCCTCCAGCACAGCCTGTGTAGGATCTGAGACAGTTTTTATTCATTTGAACTAGGAAGACAACTTCACTGTCTTGCATGATGTTTCATTCTAAGCAGAATTAATTACAGAATGTTGAATGATGCTTTAGGAACCCATACTATCAGAGAAAAAAATTCAACTTGATGCTAAGAAATTGGTGAGTGGGCTCACTGGGTTATGAATACTTAATATGAAGCAAAACCTAAAACCTGGGTTTTAAAATATTCCCCTTAAAAAAGCCATTTGAATTTGTGGGTTGTATTTCATCTGCCATTCCATATTTATAAGAAGGACCTTCATTTGCTAACCCTTTGATGGTGTTATTCCACCTCAGCATCAGAAAAATATTTACTGAATGCTCATTCCATGCACACTGATGTAGAAAATAGAAAGCCATCATGAAAAGCAGTGTGGTCTGATGTCTAGCTGGAAGGTACTTGTTAAAAATGCAAGTTACTGCTGGGCGCAGTGGCGCATGCCTGTAATCCCAGCAGCTCAGGAGGCTGAGACAGGAGGATCATGAATTCAAAACCAGCCTCAGCAAAAATGAGGTGCTAAGAAACTCAGTGAGATCCTGGTCTCTAAATAAAATACAAAGTAGGGCCAGGGATGTGGCTCAGTGGTCAAGTGCCCCTGAATTCAATCCCCAGTACCCACTCAAAAAAAAATGCATGTTACTACCCTTCCTTTCCAAACCTAAATACCTGAGATGGAGCCCAGTGATCTGTTTTTTTGTTTTGTTTTATAAATTCTCCCTGAGATTCCTGATTATGTGAAAGTTTGAGAACCACTCATTTAAAGGAGAGTGTTTTAGTCAGCTTTTTCGCTGCTGTGACTAAAGGACCCAACTAGTCCAATTATAGAGGAGTAAAAGTTTATTTGAGGGCTCACAGTTTCAGAGGTCTTAGTGCATAGAAAGCCAACTCCATTCCTCTGGACTCAAGATAAGGCTGAACATCATAGTGGGAGAAGGTGGTGGAGAAAAGCAGCTCACATCATGGTGACCAGGAGACAGAGACAGAGAGACTCCACTTGCCAGATACAGATATGTACCCAAAGCCATGCCCCAATTCCTACCTCCTCCAGCCATATCCTATCACTTCAGTTACCACTCAGTTAATCCCTATCAGGGGATTAAATCACTGATTGGGTCAAGACTCTTTCAACCCAATCATTTTTCCTCTGAACCGCCTTGCATTGTCTCACACATGAGCTTTTGGGGTACCACTCACATCCAAACCATAACAGGGAGGGAAATTATCATCTGGGCAGTTATCCCACATAAGGTCTGTGGACTTGAGTTTTAAATCAGTTATTAGTAGCAAAGATAAAATTTTAACAAAAAGGGCTGACCCACAGTGGTTATGGTCAGCAGACCTGGAGAAGTGACTGTAGAATTCTTGTTGCAAAAGCTGTGCATTCTCAGAACGGCAAGATCAGAAACTATAATGGAGCAAACAGAAGGTAATTAAGAATAGCTTTATTACCACTTACCAGAGATAATAGCTAAAAGTCAAGTCTGCTTTTAACACTACTTTTCTTTCCTTCTGAACTTCAGCCCTTTACACATGGAGCTGACTGGCATTTGTTTGCTGGTGAGTCATACAGAATGAGAAGATAGGATTGCTCATCTATAAGTTATTGAACTTGTAGATGTTTGTCACTGAATGGAAATACTTGTTTTCTAAAAATATGAAGAAAAATAATCTATGCTTTGAAAAACCACCTGCTTCCTAAAATTTTACTGCAAAACCAGTGAGTGAAATTCGAGCACTGACATGTGTTGCTTACAGACAGGAAGAGCAAAACCCATGTTTTCTTCTCTAGGTGCTACAAACCTAGAGCCTCTTGTTGAGATGGTGGTGTCACAAGATGGTGGCACCTCTCTGGCAAGTACAGGTCCTCTGGGTATCCTGCACACCCACAGTGAGGGGCCTCAGCTGTGTGAGACATGTACCAAGAGAGGAGGCAACCTTTGTTGTTTCAAGCCATGGGGATTTGGGAGGTGGTTTGTTACCATGATGTAGCTGGTCAGTCCTGAATAATACACGATGAGGTTTCTGTTTCCTCTGTTCTACCAAATAATTGTGAGTATTTGTACTGTAGACTCCCTGGAAAGGCTTAGGAATCTATGAGATACCAGATACCTCAGGTGGCATGACAATGGCGATGTAGCTGAAAAAAATAAGAGGATTTTTTTTTTTTTGAAAGGCAGTCAGGGGAGGCATTAGACTTCCCCATGCCTTCTCCAGCCAGGGGGTCTCTTCCTCCCCACAGGAGATCTGTGACTTCTATAAGGAAAGGGTAAACAAGAGGAGCATGACACTGGGGCTGCCAGCCACAGCTGAAAGTGGGAATGAGGTGCCTTGAGGAACACAGAGCCTTGCAGTGGGACTGCAAGAACGTCATAGAATTCTGTGTACAAGGAATGAAAGAGCATTCTGCTGTCATGTGTAACTGATTAGAATGAATGAATGAATAAAAAAATAATGTCATAGAATTCTAAGTTGTCAGGCTTAGAACCACCCATCTGGAGCCCCCATCCCCCAGCAGATGAGAGTATTCCTCTCCAGGGAAACAGGTACAAGAGAAGGTCCCTTGCAGAGAAGGATGCTGATGTCTGTGATTTCCTGGCCATCTGGATCCCCACCTGGTCTCCCTACAGTGAAGACTCCTGCCACGAATGGATCTTCCAGTAGGGTTTTTGGGGACTCACTCTCAAAGATGAATGGACAGCCAAAGATCATCAGACATTTAAAGAATATCTCTTAACATGAAAGACATGTGGGAAAAGGCACTTGGAGAAATTAAGGCAGTTCTCAGAGCATGCAAGGACTATAATAAATCTTTTATAATTAATATCTTCAAAGATAGAACAAGCCAAGGGAGCCATTAAATTAGAGGAGGGTGCCATCTTTAAGAAATTCTTTCAAAAAAGAGAAGTCTTAAACTAAAAATTATGGCAGCAATCATTCAACATTAAAAAGAGAACTTCCGTTAGGTTAGAAGACGAAATTGAAATCTTCAAGGCCATAGAAGAGTTAAGGTAAAAGATGGAAAGTAGTAGAAACAGATTAAACAAAGGGGACATTAAGAAAAACTATTTCCTAAGCCAAAGGACATGCCAACTTGTATACCTGACTAGAACAATGAAATAGGAAAGACAGAAATTTTAGAACAAAAGGACGAAAGGGAAGACCCTATAGGCTTTCAGAGAAGTAAAAACGAATCACGTGATCAGGAATCAGGTTGGCCATGGCCTTCTTCCAAGCCACAAGGGAAACTGAGAGACTTTCTATGGTCAAATTTCTAATCAGCATGAAGGTAGAATAAAGAGGTTTTCAGACATTCAGGGTCCTGGAATTACTAAATTCTGTAGCCTTTCTCAGAAAACTGGTAAAGGATTGCTCTCCCCAAATGAGGGCATTAGCCAAGAAAAGAGCTAGGAGATCCAAGAAACAAGGAGTAACGCAAAGGGAACCTCCAGGTGATGGGAAAGGAGACCCCAGGGTGAGGTTTGTGTAGAAGGCCATGGTAGCAACCTTTCCAGAGGTCTTTAAAGAGAATGGAACAGAGATGTTTCCTGGTATGTATGGATTGACAGGACTTTCAAATGGTTTTAGAAGAGTTTTGTATAAATTATTGATCAGAACATAGAAGACTGAGCAAGTTGAAAAATAATTATGTACCTCACTAAAAACAATTATTACAGAAGAAATGCAGAATAGTCTGCATTTGGCTTAGTTGGGAAAATCACAGATGTAATCTTCAGAATGCAAATACTGAATATTGATTAACCAAAAATTATAATGAGAAGATGAGGAAATGTGTAGCATAAAAGAGGTAGATTGTAAACATTTATAGAAGCCAAAAAATAATGTCTAAAATTGAAAAATGAAGACAAGACACTATAATCTTGCTACTTATGAACATGGAAGTAAACATCAGAAGAAAGTGCCAGAAGCAATTGGGAGTGGGGCGTGGTAAAGTGCTTTGATTTTTACCATAAGCTGTATAGCATTATTTGACTTACAAAACTGTATTTGTGTATTTTTTGCCTTAAATTACAAAGCTAAAAGAGTTATAATCATTAAACAGATCACTCACCTTACAAAGAGATAATCTCATTTTACTGTTTTCTTGAAGTAGAGAAACCAAATAGTTCTGCATGTTGTATGCACAGTTTGTAGGAAAGGACTGGTTTATTAACTGTGTTATAGTAGCATAAGTGTGCTGAATTTTTCATTTTAATTTCATGCAGTGTATCTGTTAAACATGCACACTCTCATTTGAATTACATTACATGCAGAAGAAAGAGAAAAGAAATTTTAAAAATAGGTCAAGGCAGAGCTGTGCCACTTAAGGTGAAGAACTGGAATTGGTAAGTGGATTTGCACCTTGACGATAAAAAACCTGAAGTGTTCTGAGGCCACGGCTTGCTCGTGTGCTTGGCGTTTGGAAACCACAGAACCTTCGTGGGAAGAATAGCAGTAGGCGTACTAACCGCTGGGAGTAAAGTGTGCTGAGGTCAAGTGTAGATGCACTGATTCTCTGCAGACTTGAATAATTATGTAGGTTAATGGTCTTTACTTTAAAAGAAATGTTTTTGAGAGCCGCCTTTTACCAAGGTAGATTTAACAGTCTATTCTACAACTTAGACCCCACAGTAAAGTGTCACATCCCTGCCAATGGGGCATAATGCTCTATATAGCAAAACATAATTGTCAATAGCAATAAAAAAAAATGAGCCATTTTTCTATGAGCTATGAGGACCTGAGGTGACGGGACAAATGTTTTAAAGATGTAATGATCTTATGGCTGATTTCAAAATAAAGAGGCTTGACCTTGAAATCTCATTTGAAGAGCAAGTGATTCACTTCAATCATGAACAAAAGGTAATAGGAGGATATTTGCCTTTGCTCTCTCCTCCTAGATTTAAAGTATTACCCCCAGTGATCTTAGCTCACCTTTAGAGTTTCATCTGTCCGTGCAGCACCAGGCAAGCCCTGATGCCTCTTAGGTAGCTCCCTCCTGTCCCCAGACCATTGCCATATCTGAATCACCAGAGCAGAACTTGTCCACTGATCTGCACACCAGAAGGCGAGCTCTCCAATGACTTTGTGCTCCGTGGAATTGAAAAAAAAAAAAAAAAAAAAGTGATGGGAAAGATCAAAGCTGCAGTTTTTTCTCTTTGCCTGACCTCACTCCCAAGAGGAATCTTTCTCAACTTTTTAATGGATTGTCTACCAGACCATGTACATGTGAAACTGTGCCAAAAAACAATAAGCAACAGAGAAGGAAATGGACAGTTTAGCCGGAGAGAATTTTATCACTTTCCAGTTAGATTTGCAGCACACAGAGCCACAGTTTAGGTGTCTGAATGTGCTCACTTAATAAGTGGAGCTCAAGAAATTGCCCGTGAGTCTTTAGAAAAAAATTGTATGCTCTTTCTCAACTGGGCACTCTGGATATTTTCTATGATAAGTGGACTGGAACTACATCAGGGAGGAAGAGCAGGTGCACAGAGAGGAACCGCTGTACCGTAGACCATGCAGTTTCTTATGTAACCAGTTAGATCCAGGGGTCCAAGTAGTCCTGCAGAATTATGAAATGTGATTTGTGTATGTAGATGGTCATTAAAATGAAAAATATTCCCATTATCAGTATATTGGCAACATGTTCTTAATGCAAAATGAGTTTCTTAATCCATTTTTTGAAAAAAAAAGTTTTTGCCGACTACTTTCTTAAGAGCAGCATAAAAGAGGATTGTTTGTATTAGACAAAGACCTCCTCACTTTCAAAGTCCAGCAGGCAGGTTTTCTCATGCTATTTCCCACATTGAGACAACAGGCCTTCAACTCCCACCTGGTGTGCCTAGCTGACATCTTCAGTGGGTCAATCACTGTCAGTGGGACACCAAAAAATAAATAAGGCTTGGGGATAGGTTGAAGGAGCTTTGGGGCCAGGCTGAGCATTGTGGCCTCAGTTTACGCAGATGGAATAGCTGAGAATAGACTTCATATGACCTTGGGTAATTATGAAATGTGATTTGTCTATAAACATGATCATCTTTAAAGTAAAACATGCCAGGGCTATTTCTGCTATCCAGAGAGGTCTCCATCCCACACTGACTCCCCTCTGTCCCATTCCATTTCATGAAGTCAAGGCCTCCTTCCTTAAGCATGTATATTCCAGGATTCCAACTTCCTATCTAGATCTCTGGAGGTTGAGTGTTGGTATATATATTTCTGAGACCCAGTCAAAATAAGAAACTACCAACTTAATCTGTGAGCCAGCAGTTTAACACTTTATTCTTTGGTATCCTATTTCCCACTTTTTTCACATGCATTAACCTATAGCCTCTGTAATTCACTGTCAGTTTACTCAGTGAAAAGTCAGTGTTCCGTCCCATTCTGACACTTCTCTCAGAACACATAGCACAAATGTGATGCCCATTATCCTCACATGTAAATCTTTGCTTTATAGTTGGCCTGCTACAATTAATTGCCTTGAGGTGGTTACCTGCCTTCCTCTTGGGTTTCAGCTTCCTCCACAGTAAAATGAGTTATTGGGTTTCCTTCTCAGGATAATTATGAGAGAAAATGGCTTGGCAGTTGTTGATTCCTCTGTGGAAATGTGATATAAGAATCACAAGTTTGGTGTGTGAGTTACCTAAGGAGTCAAAGCTCACTTACCATTCGGGCTTGGTCAGTGGCACACTGAATAGGAGTGTCCTTAATGCCCCTAAGTGTCTTTACTTTCTCTGGGCTAGGCTTCCCCTCTGCTGTCCCTGGCACTCAGGTCCTTACCACGCTGCCTGTCCTGGTCATGCATTCTGATGACCCTGGTTTCTGGCTTCAGGCTTAAAGAACTGTCACCAGCCTTTTAGTCCAGGGCTAGTCTAATTAAATCAAACTAACCTGCTAGTTAGTGATGATGGCAATACGTACAACCCCCTAAAATTTTTTTTTTTACTGACATCTTACACCCCATTCCAGAGACCAATCCAGAAAGTCATTTGAGGCAGGAAATCACTTTAGCACTAACACTTCTTAGTCAGAAACCAGCCATTGTCTTGCTAGGAGGGAGGGATTTAGCCTCAAAATCGTGGGAAGTGGGGGCCCGAGTTAACACCTGCCCTGATCATGTGCTCTTTTATACCTGCTCTTTTTTTTTTTTTTTTTTTTTTTTTAATTTTGAGAAAGATGAAGCAGGGAGAGTGGAGGAAAACCCTGGCTTCATCTAGAGCCTTGGAGTCCTTGATGTCACTCCTTCCCTGCCCTGAATTCAGCATGCAGCCAACATGGATTTTTCTTTTCTTTTTACTGTTGCTAGGAGACTGTTGACCAAGGTCAAGTACACATGCTAATTCATTAAGACTTATTAGTAGCTTCTTATCCTATTGACCTTAATGGTCGTGTTGTCAAGCTTACAAGGGCAACTGAAAAGAACTGCCTTGCTGCCTGAGGATTCCATTTTTGTGAAGGCTTCCTGTTGAGTTTTTCTGCACTGAGAGGTTTGCTCTTGTGGATCTACACTGGCCAGCCGGAACTTTTCCAGGATCTGGACAGCAAGGGATGGGGTTGAAATGGGATCTGAAGTCTGGTAGACAGATTGAGGATGTCTGCGTGTTCTCTTGGAGCCTGATTTCCCCAGCTGGATCAGTTCCTGCCTGATGTATTCTTAGGAAGGAGAGCGATGGTATTACAATAGTTAACTCCATTCTGTGAGTATTTGTGGCCTAAAGAAAACTAGACCCCAAGCATCCTTACCTCAGATTGTTCTCCTAACATGCTATGCAAAAATATACAACCCAGCACTGGCTCTAAAACCAACTTTGTTCTCTTATATGGTTCAAACTGCTTAGAAAAAGTGGGGCAGACAGACCTTCTAGTTCAACATCCCAGAAGCTTATGAAGAAGCATAATCTTAGAGCCACAGGATCTTCTGCCAGGACAGCAGAAGTGGGCTCCGGTGTATTCTGCCAAGCAAACCCCAGAAAAGGATGGGAAGCCACTCGTTAGACAAGTGAATGGAAATGTGATATAAGAATCACAAGTTTTTTGCCATGCAAAAAACCACAAAGCTTTTGAGTTGAGCCCAATCACTTTGAGTTTAAGCACCTGCTATGTAAGGCCTAGGGTCTGTCCAAAAAGCTACAATGTTCCTCATTTTTCTAGGTAACAAGATTTATAACTATTGTTCCCAAACACAAATTTAAAGTCCATCTTACAATGTATCATCCACTCATACAAGTATTTTTTAAATTTTCCCTGTACATAAGACGTTGTATAAGATCCCAGGAGTACCCAAAGTGTCACCCAAAGGCTCTGCCCGTGCAGTGTACAGTCCACACCAGTCCTTCTCAGAGTTGTAGCAAGACCATTAAGCCTCCTCCGCTCTTGAGGCTTTCATGTGAATCCTCATGTCATGTCTTAATCATCTACTGTCATATAACAAATTGCCCCCAATCATACCAGCATCAAGCAATGCACACTAATTATCTCAAGTCTTTCTTCGGGGTCTCTCAGAGGCTGCAGTTGGGATGTTAGGTGGCCCATTGTCATCTTAAGGCTTTTGTAGGGGAAGGGCTGCTTTCAAGTGCACAGGCTTATTGGCAGGATTCAGTTCCTCTCAAGACAGTTGGGCAATAGCCTCATTCCCCATTGATAACTGGACAGAGGCATCCTCAGACCTTGGCCACATGGGCCCTCTCCCACAGCTTGCTTAATAAAGTATGCAAGCCAAGGAGGCCCGAGTCTGATGACAAGATGAAAGTCACCGTCCTTTTAACCCAACTGCAGAGCAACATCCCATAGCTTTTGCTGTATTTTATTGCTTCAACTAATAACTGACCCATGCTTCCTCCCCAGGGAGGGGATTATGCAAGATTGTGCATACCAGGAGGTGGAGATTGGGGGACCATCTGAGAAGTCTGCCTCCCATATTTGGTATCTGTCATTAGCTTGTGCCAGCAAAGAGCTGCTGGGCTTAAAACCTAAGGACACATCAGCTTCTGGCCTTGTCTTCCACCACAGCCAGCGGTTTTCAGCTCCCAGGCCGTATGTGTTCTGTCACCTGGCTGACAAGTAGGCATGTCTGCAGATCCCACAGTGACTGATGGAGAATGAAGCCAAAGTGGTATAAAGGGGAAGGTGTGTGTAAGCCAGCACAAAAGTGGGACAGGTGGCTACACCAGAGCACGCTGGGACTAGGGAGAGCTGTGGAAATGAAAAAGAGGAAATGCTGTCCTGAAAGACTAGGCATGCCCATGGTGAATTGTTCTCAAGGGGCTACCAGTAGCCAGAAAGTCCACTGTAAAAACTCATGGTTACAGCAGCTTTTCAACCAGTTTGCTGGTAATCTCCCTAGACTTTGGGGATGGAGATAACCTGGGCCACCAGGCATGTTTCCTTTAACCCTATGCAGCCTCCCCTGGGCTCCAGTTGATGTAGTATATTGTACAAACATTATAATTTCTTTGTGTGTCAGATGTAAAAAAAAAAATATATATATATATATATATATACACACACACACACACACACACACACACACACACAAAGCCCAGAATTAAGGAGTATTGCAGGTGCTAGGGGTGCCATTCAGAGAGAAGAGGCCTTGAGGCTGTCTGTTTTGGTTCCCTGATCTCTCCCTCGGCTATGCATCTTCTCCTTAATGTTCCCCTCTCAGCCGCCTTCTTGCTCCTGCAGTTTACCATCACAGACGCTATCCATTATTGATGAGGCATGGAGAAGGTGGTGGTGAATAATTAAGTAGGCTTCAGGTGCAGAATGAACATTAAAGGGAAGGAAAAATGAAAACAAAAAGCCAGGGGAAGAATTCGGAGTTCTCTTGTACCAATAGGGTGCTATGTGTAGATGCTTTCTATACCTTTCCAGAAGGCCGAGCGTTTGTTTTTGTTTTCTTATAATCTAGTGATTTTTAAATCTTCTGTGAACTGGTCACTTGCAGCTAATAACTGGAAAAGTTACAGGCTTTCCATGGTAGCCATGAAAACCCTAATGGCCTCAGAGGCCCTCATCTGAAGGGTTCCTGAATCCAAACCAAAGCAATTTTCAAGAGTGATAATAGAGATGTGGCTTTGCCATGAGCAAGGAAGAGTTAAATGGTAGGGAGTGTTCAGTCTAGACATATGAGAGTCGAGATGCAAAGATTTTTCTCTCTTTTAAATTATTAATGGAAAGAAAAATTGTTTCAGGAGATGCCCAGTGCTGTTAACTAGGAAGGAATATGTCCTACAATGCTATTTTAAAAGGGCTTTCTCGAGTGGTAGCTGTAGGAATTGCATCAGACTGGCCTGAGTTATAGTAGGTGCAACTAACTACCAGCAAGAGTGGTCAGAAACCCAAGTACAATGAGGGAGACGGGGGAATGGCCAAAGAAGCCTTCTCTCTGTTTCCCACTTTGGCTTGCAGAGCTTGTCCATAGCATAAGAAACCAGGTAGCAGGGGTAGATTTTCCAGCTGTAAATTGGTTCAGATCCTTTAGGTCTCTTTTTTCTACCATTTGACCCCATCACAAGTACATTAAATAAACTCAGAGAGACCTGCCAGCAAGTCTTAGAGAGCTTAGTAAGAAAGAAATGTGAAGTCATCTTCCCGTTGCCATCAATCAGTAAGCGCCCCAAAGGCCCTGGGAGCCTCCCTCTGGTCTCTTGCTCGGCTCAACACCGCACTACTATCTTGGTTTCCATGAGCTCCATCCAGCTCAGTTCTGCCCGGCCTTGTCTCAACAGTACTCTTGTCTGTTCTGGACCAGCTGTTGTGGTTCAGCTCTTGAACCCAATTTGGGATTATCAGTTGGTTTGATTCAAACCATACTGACACTGGGACAGCTCTTTTATGTGCCACTGGCTTTTCATAGCCCTCTTTCTTTGCATTGCAGCATGAGACAGTCAGTAAATCTGAAGAGGGGTGAAGGTCCACTTCAGCATCTGGTGCCCCCTGCCAAAACCCCTGCTACTGGCTGGCCAGTGTTCTCTGAGCTCCCCTCATGTGCCCAGGTGCAGTCTGATGCGGGGCCCCAGAGAACCTTTTCCTGCTCCCACTCATTCCTTCCTCCTGAGCTGGATGCTTGCTTCTTCACAGGTTCTATAAACGTAGCAGAGTTTGGGGTGTGTGAAAGTTACTTGTAGCACCTCAGAGCTGAGTTTATTTCCCCCAGAAATAGTAGGTGCCACTGCCAGAGGGGGTAGGCCAGCTCTTCTCAAAAACATCACCTGATTATGCTCCACCAGTGACGTACAACAGCCCCGACCGCTTGGGCGCTGAGAGGTTAATGTGGAGCTTTGGACTCCCCAATAAGTCATCACATCTCCTGTTACCAGTTGCATTATTGACTTGGGCACTTAACACCACTGGAAACAATCCACCAAACGGGCACTTAGGTCAACGGGCCTCAGCTCACAAGTGGATGTACTAGAGCTGGTCCAGCTGCCCAAACAGCATCCAGAAAGATGGAAAACTTTTGGATGTACCAGTTGGAGTGTCATGAAGGAGAGGTATGTGCCTCCTCAGGCTTTACAACGTTACCGCTTTGCTTTTAGTTCTTAATCTCATCCTGTTAGGTCATAAGCTGTTCTCTGCCTTTTCCTGGAGAATAGGAATAAGTGAGCAAAGCAGGATGGAGGGAATGTAACCAGCTTTGCCTGCAGCATGGGCATGCAGGCAACCTGGAGGGGGAAGAGGCCTTTTGATCACTCAGCAAGGTGCTTAGACGGTGTGTTCTTTGCTGTCTCCATCATTGCTGCATTCTGAGTCTCCACATTCTAACAAGTGAGTGACTTTGAACGCCACAGCCTCTCATTGCATGCTCTGTTGCATCTTTTGCTTCTGTGGTGTTAATGAAAATGAGTGGCCATTAGTGCCCTGTGTATAAGGAACTGCTTTGCCAGTAAGTGAGGTAATGGGTATAATGTGTCCTTGTACAGTGCCTGACACAGTAAGCCCTTTGAAAATCATAGCTGCCACTGTTCTTAGCAAGTATTGTGCTGTTGCAGCAAATCATGTGCTCTTGGTTGCATCTCTCAAGATGGATTAAAACCGACTTTGGTTTTTTTCCTTCCACTGAGCTTAGGCCCTGGGAATAAAAGTATGGGAAGATTACCAAGGAATGAATGGACCTGAAAGGGGAACTGAATGAATGGCTCCCTCGTTTGTCCAAATGGTGATGCATTTCAAACAAATACAGTGAGGCTGTTTCAAAGTGGGGCAAGGTAATCTCTGTTTGTGGATCAGCTTTATCAGATGTTGAATGGGTTCATCCTTACACAGGTGACTCTGGTTTATAGTTAACTGGGTATTTTATTTTTTGCCTTTGAGAACAGAGGCTTATAACCCTTATGATGGTGATATAATGAATTATTTGTGTGGCCTCCATGATGAAATTGCCAACTAAGTGGAGTGCTTCCTGGCAAGGCTCCCTGCAGCTCCGCGTTGTTCAGGTCTTTCCCTTGCAGCTTTTACACAGGTTAATGGACTTGGGGCTGGGAATGGGAGAGCTTTGCCTATGGGGAGAGAGAGAACAGAAATGGGTAGAATAGTTTAACTGACAGTTATCTCAAAATATTCCACTGGTATTAATTGAATCCATTATAAATGTATATATAAAACTCTTCATTAAGCTTAGGCTATTATCATTTTAATGACATAATTATGCCCCTACAATGTGCCTATACTAACTTTCCTACTTCACCACATTAAGGAAATACAAGTATGCACTGATAATATAGTTTGAATTGAGAGTGAATAATTATAGAATTCTTAATCAGTTTCAACTTTCAGACATGGAAATATATCTTGAGGTAAGAAAAAAAACAATCATTTTTTGGGGAGTTAATAATTCTAATGTGAAATAAGGTTAATTAAAACAACATAGATCCTCGAAGGAAACAATGTACATTCATTTGAGAAAGAAATGGGGAAAAAAAGCCAGATAAAGCAATAAGTATTAAACAAAAAGCTATTAAGGAAACTGGAACTCAAAGCCCCACATAGTCTCAAAACAATGTTCACCAGAAAAACTAGGGCTTGAGACATGGCCTGCCCTAGGTAACCATACCTTCAAAATGCCATCTGAAAAAGAAGTGGAATTAGAACATTCCAGTTGGAAAGGATTGGAATGGCCAGGTGCTCTGCACAGTGTATATGAAATGCCACCTTTGAGAAGGCTTGTTCCCTTCATCATACCCCCCATTCCACTAATCCTGTAGGGATGCACTTTTTGCAAGAGAGAGGAGACATTCCGTGATCAAGGAGCAGGGAAGAGAACACAGAGATGCACAAGGATACCAAGAACCACAAGAACACAGAAGTATAGTGTAATGTGTGTTCAGAACCTACTTTGTTACCTGTTTTTCATTTCTTCCTCCTTCTGGTATAAGATAGGTATCTGTGCCTCTTTCCATCCAGCACATGTATTGAACTCCTATTGTATATTTTATGAGGGGCTCTGTATTGGACACTTTGAAAGGAAACATGTAAATTAATCATAAACCCTGCCTTCATGGTGCTTATTAAAATGGTACAATTAAAATCTATAATATAGTATTACATTTTTATAAAATACAAGGGAGAGAGTGATGACTAGCAGAAAGGTGCAGATGAGGTGCTTGCAAGCAGTTTTTCCAGGAGGGGGGATTCCTGTCACTTAGGAGACTTGAGAAGACTGTGGGAAAGAGTAATTTTTGGAATGAACCTTTGGAAGCTCATGGACATAGAAAATTCAAAAAAGAGCAAAAACAAGGCCACTCAGCAGAAACATGCAGGTTATATGCCAGAGGGGAAAAAATCGTTCATTTTTTTTCTTGATCACAAAGGATAAACAAAAGTGGAGGGGAAGCAATAAAGGAATTAAGACCAACTCTGGGAGGTCCTTCAGTGACAGACTAGCCTAGAATTTATTCTGCAAGCAGGGGAAGGACTAGAAATTTTTGAATTGAGGATGTTTTGCTCAGAGCTTGTTTAAAACTATGTTTTAAATTACAGTAAATAGGTGCTTAGCAAGAGACCTCTTGTACTAAGCTCATAAACGCTTAGTCCAAGTCTCATGTGGTACTGTAGGCTGCTTGGTCACTTAAAAAAAAAAAGAAGAAAGAAAACCAAACACCTTATTATCAAGTTCTATGAATTGTTCCATGTATAAAATTAGTAAATATCTAAGTCCATTTGGAAATAGCAAAACTATAACATTTTAAAATATTCTCCGACCCTTTATTATAATGAATTTTGGTCAGCACATGCCCTTGGAGAAAAGGAACAGCATTCACTGGGACTCGTCAGGTTGACGAATTTTACATTCTTCTCATCATTTTTAAATGTCTCATATGTGCTGCTGGGTTCTTTCACCAGGTGTCCTAATTAGCAGTTTATCAAGGTCATGCCTGAGCTTGGCTATAAATTAACAATAGGATAGGGTAGATGCATGTGATTCTCTTTTGTAAATCAGTCACTGAATAGCATCACTCTCAACTCTTATATCCCCAAATGGCTTCTTGCACTGGAGACTGGGGACATGCCAGAAGTTGCACACAGCCATGGTACACATCCCCCCAGCTTTAGCCAGTAATGAGCTGTTCATACCAACATGCCATCAAGAGTGTTGAGGTCTGTGAGTTAATAGAGAGTCTTTGTAGTATGATTTTTTAGAGCCTTCTGTGTTCTTTTTAATTTTATCCATGAATGAAATTCTAATGAGGATGGAAACCAGATGATGAGGAAATTATCCCCATGGGTGTGTGTCCGCCTTGTGAGCCATCTTCCAGAGGGCTGAAATAATTTTTGTAAAGTTGAGATCCTAAGAGACGGCTAACATTTGTGGAGTATTTTGTAGTACCCAGGCACTGAGCTGGTGTGTTATTACCAATTAGTCCTCACATCAGTTCCAGGAGGTGGATAGTAACTGTTCTCCCCATTTCTCAGGAAGGATGAGAGAGGATGATCTACCTGCCCCAGGCTCAGAGCTGCAAGGGACAGAGGCAGAATTCAGAGTCTACTCTGCCAGAGGCCAGGACTTGAGCATTTAACCACTTCACTGTCCTGAAACACAAGATGCAAGTTTAGGTCACAATATGAGATCAAAATAGCAAAGTCTCTTTCAAGGGAGAAATGTCATTTATGATCTCTATAATCACACTGTGTTATTGAAAATGGACCCTAATATTGGAAAGTGAATCAAGGTGGGTTTAATAACTGTGTTATAGAAAATGGGCCCTAATATTGGAAAGTGAATCAAGGTGGGCTTAAAGACTTAATGTCTTAGGAATTGATTGCTGTTTACTTCAGCCACACATTGTGACTGGGACACTGTAACAGTGGCCTCCCTACAAATGTGTTTGGGCCCATCATGGCAACTTTTGCATAACATTTTAATCACAAGGTGGGGTGTTCTAAAGATTCCCTGAATAAATGGACATTCAAACAATGACTTGACATTAAATGAGGACAAGTTTCATAGTATGGGGAAGAAGGGATCCAATTAGAACTTCCACTTGGAAAAAAAAACCTAAAAATTATAAATATAACCTTTGCTTATTTTTTATGAAAAATAGCTAGGTTATAATTTCTAACTATATACAGATTCTTAGAACAGAGTAGTTGTGTTGATTTGCGGGGGGTTATCATATTTTTTAAAAAAAAACATTGAATCTTACAATAAAATAGCCTTCTTCAATTCACATGCAACTTTTGCAGCATGATCAGAAAAGGTCTTTTCAGTTATAAAGCAGAATATTTCAGCAAAAGTCTGTAAGGGCTGAATCAGTTTTTCTAAAGGCCTCTTTTAATGATTTGATATTCCAGTTACTCTCTTGCAGAGCACTTCTATTTCATCATTCACATTCATCTCTTTGTCCATTTTCCACTTTGATTTAACAAATATCACAGACTGGATAATTTATGAAGAATAGAAGTTTATTTGCCTTAAAGTTCTGGAGGCTGGGAAATCCAAGACCATGGTGCCGACATCTGTTGAGGTCCTGCACTGTGTCATAATGTGACAGAAGGCAAGAGAGCACGTGGGAGACAGATAAGGGAAGAGGGCTGAACCCTCTTTTTTTATAACTTACTCTACTCCCACAGCAGCCTTAGTCCATTGGTGGGGGCAGGGGCCTCTGATCCCCACATAAAGTTCCCATCTCTCAACATGATTACATGGGGGATCAAGTTTCTAGTGCATGGACTTTGCGATATATTCAAACCATAGCACTCTTTTTTCTTTTAACTTTTCCATTCTAATTTTATGTGAAAAATATCAAGTAGAATTTTAGGAGTAATCATAATCTTTAATTTTACAAAAGATCCCAGTAAGAATGTTGACCCCAATCCTTCCCAGCTGAGCAGTGTTAATTTTCCAAGGATGATACAGTGTCCTGGATGATGATTTCTATTTGATGACAGATCATCAACATTGTATTCTTGGGTGCTATATGTTTTTTTGAGACAACATTTGTAGATCTTCATTACAAGATGTGTGATACATTATGTGTGATAGCAAATCAGGGTAATAAGCGTTTACATTATGACCATTAATCATTTTATGTGGTGGGAATTTTATATTCTTATCATCATTCTAATAGGCACCCTCTGTATGAAAGGACCAGAAGTGATTCCTCCCCTCTGTGTGTGGTGCCCCTTCCTCCCTGACCTTCCCAGTCTATAGTAACCCCTATGCTGTTCTGTTCTTCTGGAAGGTTGACTTGCTGTTTTCCACAACTGAGTAAGAACATGTAATATTTGTCTTTCTGTGTCTGACTAGTTTCACTTAATGAAATGTTTCATCCGTGTTGCTACGAATGATGGGATTTTATTCTTTTATGGCCAAACAGTAGTCCATTATGTAAAGATACCACATTTTCTTTATCCACTAAAGGGCATCTGGGTTGCCTCCATTGTTTTGGCTCTTGTGAAAAGTGCTGCAATAAACTTGGGAGTGCAGGTATCTTTTTAATATAATGATGTCATCTCCTTTGGGTATATACCCTAGTGGAATAACTGGATCAGACAGTAGTCCTAGTTTTCATTTTTTTGATCTATCTTCATTTTCTTTTCCCTAGTGGCTATACTAATTTACATTCTCACCAACAGTATATACGAGTTCCCACTTCCTTGCCAGTGTTTGTTAGTTTTTATCTTTTTAATAACAGCCATTCTAACTAGGATTTTATCTCATTATACTTTTGATTTACATTTCTCTAATGATTAGTGGAATTGAGTATTTTTTCATGTATTTGTTGGTCATTTTATTGTTTTGCATTTTTATGAGTCCAGAAGTGTTTGGCTCCTCAGCCCATTTTTTAATTAGTTTTTTGGGGGGTTCGGTTTTGGGGGTTTGAGTTCTTTATATATTCTGGAAGTCAGTCTCTTGTCAGATGCATAATTTGCACATATTTTCTTCTATTCTGTAGCATGTCTCTTAATTCTGTTGATTATTTTCTTTGCTGTGCAGAAGCTTCCTAGTTTGATATAATCCTATTTGTCAATTTTTCACTTTCATTGCCTATGCCTTTGGGGTCCTATCTAAAAAACGATTTCTTATAGCAATGTCTTAAAATGTTTCTCCTATGTCTTCTTGTAGTACTTTTGTAATTTCAGGTTTAAAGATTTAGGTTTTTGATCCATTTTTAGTTGATTTTTGTGTACAGTGAGAGGAAGGATCTAGTTCCATTCTTCTGCATGTGCATGTACAATTTTACCAGGACCATTTACTGAAGACTTTCCTTTCTTCACTATATGTTCTCAATTCCTTTATCAAAAATCTTTGATTGAATGAGCATGGATTAACTTTGGGACTCTAAATTCTGTGCCACTGGTCTCTATGTCTGTTATATGCCAGGAGCATGTTGTTATTTATTACAACTTTACAGAATATTTTGAAGTCAGGCATTGTGATGCCTCCTGTATCCTGTCTCTCACCACCACCCTCAGGATTACTTTGAATATTCTGGGTCTTTTGGGTTCCGTATTCATTTTAGAACTTTTTTTTCTATTTCTGTGGGAAAAAGTCATTGGTATTTTAATGGAAATTGCCCTGAACCATACATTGCATTGGGTACTATCATTTTAACAAAAATTGATTCTTCCAATCTGTGAACATGGAATATCTTTCCATTTTTTGTGTGTGTCCTTTATAATTACTTTCATCAATGTTTTATACTTTTCCTTTTAGAGATCTTTCACTTCCTTGGGTGAGTTCACTCCTAAATATTTTTTTAGCTGTTATGAATGGGATTGCTAGTTTTTGCAAATTACTTTTGTTTCCTCCAATTTTACTGAATTCATTTATAAGTTTGAACAAGTTTTTGTGGAGTATTTAGATTTTTCTATGTATATAATCATGTCATATACAAACACTGATGATTTAATTGTTTCTTTTCCAATTTAGATGCCCTTTATTTCTCTAACTTGCCTAATTGCCCTCACTAAGTCTTATAGTACTATATTAAATAAGAGTGTATGAGTAAACATTTTGTCTTTTTCCCTGTTCCCAGAGGAAACACTTTCAGCCTTTCCCCATTTGGTATGATAAGGCTGTGGGTTTTTCATATGTATGACCTTTAGTATTTTGCAGTCAATTCCTCTCTTCCAATTTGTTGAGAGTTTTTATCATGAATGGATGCTGAATCTATCAAAGGCTTTTTCTACATCTATTAAAACGATCACGTGGTTTTTGTCCTTTGTATTATGTTTATTGATTCGCATATGTTGAACCATGCTTGCATGCCTGAGATGAATCCCACCTAATCAAGGTCTGTGGCCTTTTTGATGTGCTGTTGGATTTGGTTTGCTAATACTTAATGAGAATTTTTGTATATGTGTTCATCAGTGATATAGGTCTGTAGTTTTCTTATTGTACCTTTGGTTTTGGTTTGAGGGTAATACTGGCCTCATGAAAAGAATGCAACGGAGTTCCTTCAACTTCAATTTTTTGGTATAGTGTAAGAAGAAAAATTTTTAAAAAGAATTAGAATTAGTTCTTTAAATATTTTAAAGAATTTGTTATTTGTAAAGTCCATTAGTCCTAGCCTTTTTTAAGATGGGAAATTTTTAATTATTGCTTCATTCTCATTACTCATTATTGGTCTGTTTCTTCTTGATCTAATTTTCTAGATTATATGTGTTTGGGAATTTATCCATTTCTTCTAGGTTTTCCAGTTTTTTAGCACAGTATGGTTCAGAGTGGTTTCTTATGATCATCTGTATTTCTGTGGTATTAGTTTTAATGTCTTTTTCATCCCTGATTTTGTTTGGGTCTCTTTCCCTTTTTTCTTGGTTAGTCCAGCTAAAAGTTTATCAGTTTTGTTTATCCTTTCAAAAGCCAATTCTTTTTTCTTTTAATATTTTTTTTAGTTGTCAATGACCTTTATTTTATTTGATATGCATTGCTAAGAATCAAACCCAGGACCTCACATATGCTAGGCAAGTGCTCTACCTCAGCCCTCAAAAGATAATTCTTTATTTTATTGATCTTTTGTAATTTTTAGTGAGTTTGGGGAAGGAGGGTTGTTGTTGTTGTTATTGTTGTTATTTGTATTTGGGGGTTGAACCCAGTCCCCACCCCAGCCCTTTCTTTTATTTTGACACAAATTTTCATTAAATTGCAGAGGTTGATCTCCCTGCCTCAGCCTCCAAGTAGCTGAGATCATAGTCATTAGCCACCATGCCCAGCTGGTTTGTTTGCTGTTTAGTTTGGATTTTATTTTTTTATGCTCTGATTTTATTATTTGTTTTCTTCTACTAACTTTGTGTTTGGTTTTTTCCTTATTCTTCTAAATCCTTGAGGTACATTGTTTGGTCATTTGAGATCTTTCTGGTTTTTTTTTTTCCATGTATGCATGTTATGGTTTAGATATGAGGTATTCCCCAAACGCTCATATGTGAGACAATGCAAGGATTTCAGAGGTGAAATGATTAGGTTATGAGGGATGAACCCTAATTAGTGGATTAAGCAACTGATATGAATTAACTGGCTGGTAACTATAGGCAGGTAGGGTGTGGTAGAGGAGGTAGGTCACTGGGTTGTGCCTTTAGGGTCTATATTTTGTCCTGGTGATCAAAACACTCTCTCTGCTTCCTGATTGCCATGTTCTGAGCTGCTTTCCTCCTCCACACCCTTCTGCCATGATGTTCTGCCTCCCCTCAGCCCCAGAGAAATGGAGTCAGATATTTATGGAATGAGACTTCGAAAACTGTGAGCACCAAATAAACATTTCCTCCTCTAATTGTTCTTGACAGGTCTTTTAGTCTCAGTGACCCAAAAAAAAAAAAATGACTAAAATGATGCCTTTATTGCTATGAGGTTACCTCTCAGCACTGCTTTTGCTGTATTCCATAAATCTTGGTATGTTGTCCTGTCATTTTTATTAGTTTCTAGAATTTTTTTATATCTTTTATTTCATTACCAATTAGTCAATTAGGAACATAATATTCAGTTTTCATGTATTTGTATACTTTCCATTCTTCTTGTTGACTTGTAGTTTTAATCCATTGTGATCTAAGAAGATAAATTATGTGATTTCACTTTTTTGAGACAGGGCCTTCCTAAGTTGCTTGGGCTGGCCTCAAACTTGTGATCCTCCTGCTTTAGCCTCCTGAGTAGCTGGGATTATAGGCATGTACCACCTCACATGGCTTTAATTTTTTTAAATACAGAGACTTATTTGTGGTCTGATATATGATATGTTGGCAGAATACTCCATGAGCTTATGAGGAGAACATGTATTCTGCTGCTGTTGGGTGAAATGTTCTGTAAATGTCTGTTGGGTCCATTTGGTGTAGTGTGGGTAGGGTCAGATGTTTCTTTGTTGATTTTCTGTCCAGTTGACCTGTCTATTGAAGAAAGTGGGGTATTGAAATTATCCAACTATTATTTTATTAGAGTCAATCTACTGTATTATTGGATTAGAGTCAATCTCTAATCTGGGGTTGGGAGGTCCAAAGTAAGTACCTTCTTTAGAGCAGAGGAGTTACTTTCAGACCTGTTGGTTCCCTAAAGCTTGTAAGTACCATGGAATTCTCTTGTAGTTACGACTGCCAGTCTGCTGCTGTGGCCAGAGATGCTGGAACTTTCCTGTGTGCCTTTGGCCAATAGCATCAGGTTCCTCATTTCCAACTGGGAAGCCCCTGAAGTCAGGAATGGCTTTGTTCTTCTAAGTTGCCTGAGTGTCCTTGCTGTTTAGTGTTACTGTTAGTTTGCTGATTTCCAAAGTTCTTCCTCTTTCACTGTCCTCAAAAAATAGTTTCTTCTCTGCTGCTTTGACTCTTCTCTGTGGCAGAGTCATGCGCAGGGCACTTCTGTTCAGCCCTCTTGGGTCCCTGCCACAGCATTACCTGGTAATGCCAACTCCTCCACTGTCAGTAGCTGTTTAAGCAGTTTTCCAACTTTGCCTTCTCCAACTTTATGGAATTTTGCTACCTATTTATTATTACTTATTTTTGTACTATTTATACTACTCCCAACTTGGCTGTTTCTGTTTTTATATTTTTGTATTGTTTTGACCTTGTAATGCCAGGTAGTCCTAACAGTCAATAGGAGACCAGTTGACCAAGACCTGGATCAGACAGATGTTAGCATGGGGGAGGGCTTTTCAGGTGGACACCAGCATTGTAAGAAGTCAGCTCATTTGTGAGTGTTTTTGTGTCATTATGATGTTTGTTTTCCTGTAGGGACTGAGACAGTGATCACTGTTGGCAGAGGACACCTTGTATTTGTAACCTGTGGGTCTCCCCTGCTACACTGGGAGCTCCCTGGGGTCAGGCAGAGATATGACAGGCAGACACTGTCAGGACTTCAGTGTTGGATGACGAAGTGAATGGCCTGGGGAAGCTCACTTTTATGGGTTTTGACTAGAACGTCCCCACAAATCCCTCAAGATCTCTGTCCATCTTCCCGAATCACAGCTTTGCTCTTGGAAGCCCTGCCCCAGTCCTTGGGCCTTTCTTGGAGAAGCAGGGTCCATTATCCACAAGAAAAGGGCAGGGCCCTCTACCTCTAGCTTTGGCGTATTATCATTATCATCCCGTTCACTCTTCAGATGGTTATCTTTCTTTTCCCCATCCGATTTCAAAGGGTGAAAAGGATTAAGGGAAAGGGAAAGAGGCCATAGTAAAACCTCAGTCCCTCACTTCTTTAGATCATCAACTCAGAAAACAGTTCTGAAGTCCCGGTATCAGGCCTCTTCAGTGAGGACAACAGGCTAATGACTCAAAAAAAAAAAAAAAAAAGTTCCTGGGCAGAGAATAGAGCTGTTTCAAGCCTTTGTGATCCTGGATGAGGCTCCAGACACTTCCCCATCTACCCTCAGTCTGGTCCCTGGCTGCCCAGCCGGAGCCTTGCTATTCCTCCTCCCTCTCATCTCCCTTGTTGAGTACTGTGCAGTGTTCAGGATTCAGCAGAAGTTTTGCCTTTCCCATGACACACTGCCCAAGACACACCCTCCTGCAGAGTTGATCACTCCCAGCTCAGTCCCCACTGCGCAGACTGATAGCCTAGCCACAGGCCGCAGTCCTATCTTCACCTGTCGGCTTCCTCTCATTCTTAGGAAGCACGATGCCTCCTTCTTTGCGTCCTGGCCCAGTGTTAGGAATATAGGTAGTCCCCGAGATGCCTTCCATAGGAATAAATGGATAATAATTCTTTGCGTGCCACTTTCCTCCCCCAGAGGCCTAGCTGGAGAGTCCCTGGAACTGTGTCTGTTTCACTCTGACCACAGTAGCACACTTATTGCCACTAGGAGCTGGCTGTTCATTCAGCACTAAAATGAATAATCAGCTTTCCCCAGGGTTGCTTTTGCATCCTTAGGCCACTTCTGCCCAGGCCTTGGATGGGACTATTCTCTTATTTTGGCATTGAGAGAATTAAGACTTAAGGCCAAGAGCTCTACTTTTTGGAGTGCCAGAGCAGAGGAAATAAAACTTGGATCACAGTTGTGAGGGATCTGCTAAAATATGATCTGCTAGGACGTCATCTGCACAAGACAAAGTATTGAGCTCTTATAATTATATAGAACAGCATCATTGAAGGTTAGCTTGCAGCATGACATCCTGAACACTTCTCGTTAAGCACTCACCTGTGTGAACTCCCTAATCCACATTTACTGTCCCCACTTGGTCTCATTTGCTCAAGATTGAATATCCACCCAACAGCCCAGAGGCATGAGACACCAGACGGAAATATATATATTTTGTTAACTTTTACTTTTTTTAATATTGGGTGAAATTTGTCTCTCATCCATTCTTTGAAAGTAAAAAGTATTATCTAATTTGTTTTTTTCTTCCACTTTCAAGAGGTGGACATTGGAGGTAACAGGGAAAGGGTTTTAGAAGCACAATTTTGAATACCTTTATTTCAACATGGAGGCTGGGTCTCATTGAAGGTGCTTGTCCACCCTTGACTCGGTCACTAGTGGTGTATGATGATTTGTACACTTCTGCTAGATGGGGTCCTCTTCTTTTGAGATGGCTCTCTTTCAAAAGAGCTTCACTGGGGCCTGGGTTAGAGTTTTCACAGGCAAAGGCCATTTATCTAATACAAAATCCAGACAGGATTTCTCCACATAGCAATGGAGGGACAAAATTAGAAGGGGGCTTGCCACTGACCACCAACACTAATCCAGAAATCAGTAGGCATCTGTTTCTCATGCAAGTTGAAATCATTTATTCAGCGCCTACAGCGGCTGAGTATTTAGTGTTTACCAGACCCAAGGCTTGGCACTTGGGTGATAAGTTGAAGGAGACAAAATCCCTATCACCGAAGAGCTCTTGGGGCTGGGAGCCATACATACATATATAATTATCATATGTATGATAATTACAAATCATGGCACATGCCATCAGGGAGGAAGTGACCTGAGACTGAGAAAGCAGTGAGATGAGCACTTCTGAACTGAACACTGACTGGAGGAGAGTGGAGTGGGACTCTGTAGATGGAGGTCATTTGTCACATGTACCCATGGAAAGAGATTCATCTGACTTTGTGTTCAGGCCACATCATCCGGTGTCTTCCTGGAAGTAGTCCCCGATACATTTGGCGAGGGTCCATAAGAGTGCCCCCCAGTTTTGTTAGTTCTTCTTCCCCAGTACTTCCTGGGGGTCACTTAGCTAAGCTGTGGGGTGTGAGCTCCCTGGTCCATGTCCTCACCCACTGTCCAGAGAACCTGGGCTCTCACATCATCCTAAGAAGATCGGGCGCCTGCAAGATTATAAAGAATCTATTTTTAGAATATTGGAGCTGAAAATAAATAGGAAATAGGGGACTCTCAGGGGATTGATTTTTTTTTTTTTTAATGAAGAATTTGCCAGCCCTGAAATCCAGCAGTTAAAAAATTCACTGCACTAGCTTCCCCAGGGGTTAGACCCTTAAAATCTTTGTGACAGAGAAAATTGCTTCTCAGGGGTGGGGATGGCCTGGCTATAAATACTGAAGGAAGCTGTTCAGATTTGAAAAACTGGGGGAAATTTAAGGGCATTAAATTCTCATAAAGATTTTTCTACATTAATTTTGAATAGAGCTAACAATGCTAAATCACCAAGTATCTACCAGCCTTCGTGGGTGCCAAGTGAAAAATTCTATGTGTTTTTTTAAAGGTATTCATTCAGGACTGCTTTACTGTGACCAGGGTCTGTTGATACTTTATTACTCTGTGCCTGCCCTCTTGGCTTTACTGCAATGTCCAGTTTCTGGTGTGACTGCTTAAGGGGTTCATTGGTCCATACCTCCCTGCCCAGAATTGGGTAATATATGGACTGATGGGAAACAAACCCAAGCCTCACAGCCGTACACTCAGATCAAAGAACTACTTGATCTGAATAGCACTTTACCACATCGTCTTTTGGTTCATTTGCTGCCCGCTGTAATTCAAACTTTTTGGAAAAGATTTCTCTTTTTAAATTTCACATAATGTGAAGTAATGTGAGAGATCCCCTGGTCTGTTAACATGCCCTCCTCACCAGTACCATTGCTTTGTGAGCTATTCTCCCTTCCTGTGCAGAGGTATTTTACTGATGCCTCTGGCCTCTACCTTCCCAAGGGGCCCGTCACAAAAGATCAGACATGGATTCAAGCAAATACCAATGGTAGTTTGATTTTTTTTTTGCCAGGGACTTCCCTCCCCTGGCTCATATCCCTGTACTTCCTAAGAGAATTCCTCCTGTGTGGCTTCTGTGTTTTATGCCCATTGTCAGGCAAGCACTCCCTCTCAGAGGGCCATCGCTGCAGAATTCTTAGCCATCTAACATACAGATGTTAATACCCTTAACATCTATATTCACCTGAATATACCCTCAGCTCCCAAAATTTCAGGAGCAGGAAGAAATATTCTCATATCATCGGGGACATGTTTCCAGAGCCTGTTTGTTCCAGGCCTGTGCTTGCTGGCTTTTTTGGTCATTTGCTCAGGAAATGCTTATGGAGCACCTGCTGCATTTTGGGCACTGACTCAGAAATTTCACATCTAGCAAGGTCTGCCTGGGAGCCCGACCCCACCCCCCAAACATTATTTTCAATCATTTGGCAAAGGATTTCTGAACCATTCTAAGAGCACACAAGGGTATGTGGTTTGGATATTGAAATTTCTCAAAGTCAGACAATATATTTGAAATCTGAACTGACCAGGAAAACACAGGTGATGTGGTTTTCAGTCATCAAAATCAGTTTCTCTGCCTCTTTAAAATTGCAGGCTTTAATTTTTCTTTTCCATTCAGAGTATCTTGGGCATGATTTTGTAAGCCATTCGTTAACCTAGGTATGCATATTTTTCCTTAAGAAAAAAAACAATTGTATAATACCCTTAACTCTATTCATTAAGGACTTTCAGTTTGATAGACAACTTTTTCTACATTTTCTTTCAATAGTTAGCCTAAGGGGAAAGAAAAGGTCCCAGAGTTATAAAACTCCTGGGAGGGATGGTAGGAATAGAAAAGCAAACCTGGACTCCCTAGCCTGTTCTGTGCACCTGGAGTCCGCCCTTTTCCAAAGGAGTTCCTCTCCCCTGAAGTATCCCATCATTAGTAGTCCACTTGCCCCCTCAGCCTGTCCCCTTGTCCTGGGCTGGGGTCGCCATGTCCCTTGGGTTCTCACTGCTGTCTATCCTCTTGTTGTGTTCTAGTCTCCATCTCCTGGCAGTTCCTCACCCCTGGGTGCAGAGTCATCGAGCACACCCCTTCATCCCAGTGACCCTGCGGAAGCCTCCACAAATAAAGAGGTAGGGCACCATGCGCCTCCACAGCCATTGTGCTTTATTCTAACACTGCTCTGTGAGGTCTGCAGCCCCTGCGGCACAAATGGCCCAAATTACCCCAGGGAAGAACACTGATTTTTCCAATCCACTGTATAATTCATCTGGTAAAATCATTCTATCCTATTTGATAGCCATGGTTGTCTATTTTAATTAATTTTAATATACTTTAATTGAGTAAAATGAAAAATTTATGTCCTCCTCCATGCTAATTAACATTTTAAATGCTCAGTGGCCACCTGTGGCTACTGTATTGGACATAGCAGGTCACAGGACTTTTACATCCTTGTAGATAGTTCTATCGGATAACACTAGACCCTATCAGACAATCCAAGTACCAGAATCCTTCCTCTGGCATTAGGTGTCTTCTGATACCATGGATTGACAGTTGCTGTGTGATTTGGGAAATGAATTGGTTTCTTAAATACTCATTTAGTTCAGGCCCAGGTGAAATCTAAAAGCCAGTGACCACATGTCCCAGTTTACCTGGAGTATGGTTCAGGTTCACATCTGATTGTCAGTACACCTTTTTACAATGGTGCTGTCCAAGAGAACTTTCTGCGATGATGGAAATGTTCTACTTCTGTACTGTTGGGTAGGGTGGTCCTTAACCTCACATGTTCCTAACCTCCCTTAAAATGTGGCCAGTGGGGCTGAAGAACTGAATAGATTTTCATTAACTTAAAAGGCATACATGGCTGGGCACCACTGGATGGAACAGCTCTAAGGTGTCCCTGTTGGACAGGTTGTATGTTCATCCCTACTTACAGAGAATTCGTTGAGCTCTGGCAGAGCATATTAAATGAGAAGATGCTATTTGTTCCTTCTGAGGTTTCTGGGGCTACAAAAGGGCAGAACCCAATGCCCTTTACACCCAGGTAAATGTCATCCCACCTATTTGTGGGCCAGCACCACAGAAATATTGACCTGCGCAATAATCTGGGTGTGAGCTCCAAATATAGATGTTCCCTCTTCCACACTGCAGAGATGTGTCAAAGAGGTGAGCCATATAATGAATGATTGGGTTCTTCCATTGCATGTAACATAAAATTATCAGCAAGAGGAGAGAACTTGAGATGATCTGTTTTAACTTGAGTGGCAGATTGCTTTTAAAAGGGAG
Organism: Callospermophilus lateralis; assembly: GCF_048772815.1. Taxonomy (NCBI): domain Eukaryota; kingdom Metazoa; phylum Chordata; class Mammalia; order Rodentia; family Sciuridae; genus Callospermophilus; species Callospermophilus lateralis. The sequence goes on along the minus strand of NC_135306.1, from coordinate 68,537,003 downwards.
TATTAGCCAAAGCTTACCCTTAAAGTGCCGTGGAATATATACGCTATTCATGGGAGGGAGAAGCATATTTTTTTTATTAATGTTTATATCAAACCTTTTCTGAAATGGCACTAGTATTAGACTAGAAATATATTTTGTCCTCCTCTGGTCTGTCCTCTAACCCTAGGCTACTGTGACAGGGTCCTCCATTTGTTTGCTTCATATTCTATTCATAGTACATGGGTGGGTAAGAAATAGTAAAATGACAGCTGCAATGATAACAGCAGTAACGAGCATTATCATTTATTGAGCATGTACGGTATTCTAAATGCCAGACTGAGCAAATTGGATGGTATCTCATTTAATCCTTAAGTTAATTCTGTGAAGTGGATATCATTGCCTTCATTTCTTAATTGAGAAAGCTAAGAGGTAAGTAACTTACCTGAGGCCACAGACTGCAGAGACAAGGTACTTGTAGGTAATTATTTTAGTTGTGTAGACTCCAGGCTCTGCACATGGTTTGTGTGAGCCCCAGGAAAACCCCAAAGATCTCAGACTTTAGCTTCTTGAATGCAGCTTTATTATCTCTTGAGTGCTAATGGGTGGCTGATGTTCATCTCAGTCCACATGTGAGAAAACAAAGAGCTAATCAGATGTCTGAATATCCAGCCTTTGATTAGGTATCAGATATAATGAGCAAGGCAAATTTGTTAGTTTTTCAGTTCCTACAAAGACTTGGCTCATGCTTCTGCATATCCTTAGAAATAATGATGAAAATCCTCCTTGTGTGCAATAATTAGAGTACTTCATTTCACCAAACTTTTTTTAAACTGATTACCCCAGAAACCAAAGAAAGCTAGTCATGAGTTCATAAATAGTAAGTAAATGTACCAAATGCTTACCATTGTAGCTCTAAATAAAACAGCAGCTTTTATAACCAGAGACTAAAGAAATTCTTCTTGTAGCATCTGCTAAAACTTGGACACTGTCTTTGAAATTTGCATTCAGGAAAGTATCCTAATAGCCTAAGAAAATCCAAACTGGCAACCTGGATGTATTTGGAGACTAAGCAGCGTAAACTCCCAATCCTGCTGCGCACTTCCTACTGGGCAGAAAAATGGTTGGGAAATTATAATTTAAGACTTTGGCCATTATGAAGAAATTCGTATAACCAATTGTGGGAGTTGATCTTTAAACCAGTCGGAATTTTATTGGCACTCAGCTGGCCCTGTCCTGACTTGGACAAGTAGAATTCGAGTTCTTACCTCCTATTCTGGCTTATATTTGGTGTTGTTTTTCGATAAACACATTAGCAGCCAGTAACCTTTCATTCCTGATGCACAAGAAATCCCCCCACTTTTGCTATGAGAAGCCATCGGTATGAACCCATCTGCAGTAGGTTTCTTGAAAAGTTGCCCTGTGTTGGCTCCCTGTGTGATTTTTGTGGCCTTTTACCATTGTCCTGAATTGAGTTAGTCTTTGACTAACTACACCCAGTTTTTCACATAACAATTAACATTACAATTATTAAACTGTTGTGTGTTAACTAATCAATCATATCTTTGCATTCCCCTCTTCCAAGTAAAGGACACCGCTTAAAGTGCTAACATGTGAGTTCTTTCCTGTGACATCCCAGCCCTCACCAAGAGCTCTCTCATGTGACACATACCTTTTATGAGATCAATCTATGGAGCAGCTATGCTGTGCAAGATACCCCTTCTCTAAAAGGCATATATTTAAATGATCACATCATACCTGGAGATTCTCAGCAATAAAAATCTCAGCCATGCAGACTACCTTTTGCCTAGATAAGGACTCCTATTTTTAATATGAGGTCTCCTAAAATGCTTTCAGGAAACTAAGCCCTGCCCCAGATTTATCAGCTACAAGTTCTGTCACTATTTGAAGCAGAAGTGAATTTCCAACTCTGTAAGAGTTATTGCTAGGACATTTCCTTCTGGAAGGAGCATGTGGTAAGTGTTGCTCCTCTAAGTGCTACATTTATACTGCCACCAAGTCAGGTTCTAGAAGTTTCTAGTTCCTCATATCCACTTCCAACTGTGCTGTTAGAAGACTGGCCTCTGCTGGGAGACAATAATATAAGAAATGCCAGGGCTTTTAATTTACTCCTGTGTTGTGTTCTTACTTAAAGGAAACACATAATAATGACTTAGATAATAATGCAGTTTTCAACTGAAATCAGTAAGAGATGATGAAGGGGAAAAAAATCTAACACATTTTTAGCCCAGAGATCCTTGCAGCCTAGATACAAAATAAACTTCTCCCAGGGAGTTCTTATTTGTGTGTACAATTATGTTTGGGGTGCTTTTATTAATCAATTGTTTTTCCCATGGAATGCAGAGGTGTGAGAATATAAAGTGTGCCCTTTTTATTGCTGTTTATAGATTTTGGTCTGTGTGATATTATTTAAGCTGATAGATAATCTGAAAACCCCACATTTCATAGAGGTCTAACACTTTGAAGGGCCTATTTTGGGTTCGAGGTAAATAATAAATGCACATGTTTCTCCACACACACTAACAAAAAATGGTTGATAACTGGTTAACAAACGCCACTAGTAATGTGTTTCTTTTTCATGATGCATGGATGGTGTGTTGATGCATATTACATCATGCTTTTCCCTTTTTGAAACCTCTTTGTCTTAATTACAGTCAAGAAAAAGCTTGGCTTCATTCCCAACCTACGTTGAAGGTAAGAGCTCAAAATACAGAGCACTGAATATTAAGCACATGAATCTTTCAGCATTTGGGGCATTTCGAGCACTGGAGATAAGGAGATAGTGGGAAGAAGGGACACAGACTTAACATTCTTAGTATCTTAGAGTGTAAGAGCTATGAAGCTCTCAGAAACCCTCTTCCCTGGCTCCTCATGTGGATAGCAACCCCGAGGGTGGAGGTGAGCCTCTGGGCTTCATTCGTCTTAGAACCCAAGTCTCCCTTCTGCTAGCCCAGTGTACCTCTTGCATCCCTCAAAGATAATTCAACTGGGAATGAATTTAAGGGAAGAAATTTTGGTCCCCTTCATAAGACATTACCAGTGGTTCCCATCTCTTGCTGGGACAAATAACATTTATTGAACATCTAGTCTGGGTCAGGAACTATTCTAAGCACCTTGCATGAAATACTAGTTGAATCCACACATCAATCTTGGGAAGTGGGTTTTATTATTATCTTCTTGTTATGGTAAAAGAGAACCAAGGATCAAGAGAGTGAGTAACTGGGCCAAGATGATGCAGTTAGCCAGCTGCAAAGCCAGGCTGTGATCCAGGGGCAGGCCGACTCCGCAGGGAGCCACCTCTGATTGTGCAGGTTATTCAATGCAAAAGGAAACCCATTCAAGAAGCCTCCTGGGACTAGACTGTAGCTCAAGCTTTGTGCCCCTTTTTTGTGACACTTGAGGTCAAGCCACCCAAATGGAGTGCCAGTTTCTCATTCATAGAGTCTGTCTCTGGCTATAGGATGGCCCAAAACTCTAACTGTGGGTGGCAGTGGTTTTTCAGGTAAGGCAAATTGCCATCTTCTTGAAGTTGGCCAAGCCCAGCCTTTGGACCCTGTGAGGGAGCCATTAGCCGTTAGCCGTTTATGAACCAGAGTTCATAAACCTTCATGAGCCCTCAGTCCACAAGCCCAGGACTAGATCCTAGTTTTGGTTTAGTAACTCCTGTTTCCTTATTAAATAATCTAAGTTATTTGCATAATTTTTGTGAATTTCTGGAATTCCATGAGAGCACCTTAGAAAGTTTCCAGAAGTTTGGAAGTTTCCGCTTCATCTCTCCAGGCCTAGGGATTTTCAGGCCCAACAGTAGTGAGAGGATGCATCCCATGATGTGCTGCTTGACTCACAGGGCAACTGCAGGCCTCATGGAATGGAAAACTGTGTTCTAAAATGCCACCACAAAACCTGCGATTCTTTGATGCAGGATCATTGTAGCTTTAATTTTTAAAAAAATATTTTTTTAAATATACTGACACCAAGCCTAAAGTGAATTTATAAAAATATGGCTTTTTTTTTTTTTTCTGGGCATGATAGTCAGGTACATTCAATTATAGTCAATTTCCCTGAAGGACAAATGATATGCGATCATATCTCAAACTTAAAATTTGTTTAGGTCTGATATTTATGTGCCTTTGTTGCTAGGCACTTATGTGATGATTCAAGTATTATTTAGATTTCTTTTAAGAATACCTGCATACTCACTGCCATTGCAAAGGGACCCTTTTCAGTGAATAGTGCTAAATCAGAGATGGCTATGTCAAAGCCCCACAGAAAAAGGAAAGATGGGTTGAACATTATATTCTAAAAATAGATGGAAGGTTCTTAAAATTATCCCAGATGAGATTTTTTTCTCAATATTTGATTGACAAAAATGATTTAGTAACAATATAAATCCATCCTCTAGGCGCTTATCATAGAAGACTGGCAATCTTTTTTACTTTATATTGATAATAGTGTGGGTTCAAAACTGTCTGTGTTACCTTAGAGCTGGGATTCCCTACTCTACAGGTAAAACACATATCATAAATAACCCAACTCCTCAAAGCCATACAAGTTCCAGGGTGGGAACCAGGCAGCTGCTGAGAATGACACATATGGCCTTAATTTTAGTAGTTTGGATTAGAACCTGATGCCCCCATTTAAAATAAGACTTGATTTACTAGGCTGGTGAGTAAGAACTGAAAATTTGATCAGTGTGTGGGCCTAGACTGTGGGCATTATGGCCTCTAAGTTGGCAAGCCTAACAGCATGAGACCATGGCTTTGGGGAATGTTATCTATCTCACAGCATTTGGGGTCAGAAGCCATCACAGAAATCCAGATGTTCTGAAACATCCCATTTTTCTAATTAAATGTGTTTCCTTCACTTATGGACTAAAGGGAAGAAGGAGATATGAATAGGTGACAGGTAGTGCTATAAATGGACATTACCCAAGGCAGCCTTCCATTCACCTAACCGTTTATTCAGAAAACATCTAGTTGATACCAATTAGGTGACCAGCACTGAAACATAACAGAGATGAATATGACATGGTCCTTGTCCCAAAGAACTCAGTCTTGTCACTAGACTTTCTTTCAGACTTAAGTCAATACTTGAATCATTTCAGAAGGCTCTAAGAAACCGTGCCTTCTGTGTGGAAAGGAGGGGTGACATCAATGCCTTAGACCAGCTCTGCCAGCAGGGAGCTTGGGGAAAGGTGTACACGGTCTGGATGTAGCGGGCCTGCCCAGGATGGCTTCACTCACCACTGTTCTCTCTGTGTTACAGTTCCTGGACCTTGCGACCCTGAAGACTTGATCGATGGAATCATTTTTGCTGCCAATTACCTTGGCTCCACCCAGCTGCTCTCAGACAAAACCCCCTCCAAAAATGTGCGCATGATGCAGGCCCAGGAAGCAGTTAGCAGGATCAAGGTGAGGAGATCTGCAAGGTTGGAGGGGGATGGTGGGCAACTGCAGGCATCTGAGAAGTTTATAGCATCATCCCACACCTGTGTCTAGTCCAACGTCAGAGAGTAGATTGAAATATCATAAGCAGGGCTCATCTATGACCCTGCCAACAGTTTTAAACAGAAAAGGATTTCTAATGTGCACTGGAGTCTTTTTGTATATAAACACTATCAATTTAGGTTGTTCTCACTAGCCAGTCTTGAGGAAAGTACATATAATCATAGACTGAAAAGTTGATATAATGAGGAAGGATGTCATTTTGAATATTATGCCTCAAACGTGAGATGGATCCCTGGATTACCACTGACAGAGGTCCATTTGTATTAGGCTTGGTTCAAACTAGGCGGCATTGCTTTTTAACCACTTGATCCTGTTCAAGACAGACTGAACTGGTTAACTTCAAGTAGAATGAAAACCTAACCTGGCTAGTCTGAATAAGTCAGGGCAAAGGTAATCTAGTTTAAACTAGTTTGAGCAAACCATAACCTGTTTCAATCTATTTTTAAAAGACTTTAAAGGAACAAACCTGTTTGGTCATTCACAACTAGTTTGAACCAGCCCAAACCAGTTTGAGCCTATGGAAATGCAGAGCTCTATGATTCTTTCTGACATCACGGTAGAGGTTCTAAACAACTAGGACAACAGGGACACTTAATGTGTGTTCATGCCACAGTGCACCCAGCACTGCAGACAGTGTCCATTCTAAAATCCAGAACCAGACATTTCCAGCAAATTGGAATAAGTTAGAACTCACCAAAATTGACTTATCCAGTGTCAACTGGTCAAAATTGATTCCCCCCTCCAAAGAGCCATTCCCTTTTCTCACACATTCCCAAGGTACATCCTGAAATGACAGTATGGAATAAGAAAGAACAAGTAGATGGCATCAAGAGAGTCCTTAACCTTTTGATTAAAGAAAAATATTCCTTTAGCACATTTTTGTGTAGGCTGTGCCAGGTCCTAGGAAGGAGACAGGAGTAATCAAGCCAGCAAGTGCACAGGGCAAGCCAGAGGTATCTGGTCCAGGCCTCTTACCTGAGCTGATTCCAGTGGTAGTCACATGTCCAGGTTCTGCCCTGTGGTTGCTGAATATTGAACAGGTCATATTTCCATTGCTGCCTTAACTATCATGTTTTGAGCCCCCAGCTTCCCAGTTATACTGCAGTTCCCCAGGATGCTGTGTGCATGTCACCGGGTCTCCTCTCATTGCTTCCTCATCAAGCAGCTCTCCATTGCACCTGCTGCTGGGGCCATCATATGTCACTCGCTGCTCTTATCATGGCTCTGTGCTGGGAAGAAGCACTTCTCTCCCAAGCTGCCCCTTCACTTAACTTATAGTATGTACAGTAAGCCATTCTGCAACTTCTGACAACTTCAAATATGTACACCAGGGGATCTTTTACAGCTATCTCAAAGGTGGCTATTGTCACAACACTGATAGGACCTACCAGTTGTTCCAGGGGCCCACTCAACCATTTCTTCAGGGACCACAAACATTGTCTGTGCCTCAGGAGCCCCACTGCTATAGGCCTCTTTCTGTGGTATGTGTTCTTCTCCTGAAGTTAGTCTTTTCCAGGATGATGGACAGTGGGGAAATGCCATGAAAGCATAGGAGGAATGTCATTCAAACTAAATAAGCAAAGAGCGTCAACAGGTTATTGTTAAGCTGTCGATCCAAGCTTGGTGGGTTAGCTTTTACCTTCTGATTGTTACAGTGATTGGGGGAATTTCCTAGGCCAGGCTGCTCAACACCCTGTAATGTACAAGATAGAGCCACACAACAAAAATTCATATCCACCAAAGTGTTCCCAATATGGAATGCAGCTAGAGGAATCTACCAAAATAAAGCAATAGATCAGCCCCTAAAGGAAAGGGGAGTCTTTTGAGATAGAAACCTGTGTGTTGCTTTCAGGTTAGTTTCTCCTAAGTTCTATATAACAGGTTTCAAAGTTTTTTAAGATTCAGGTTTTATTCTGGGTACTTCATTTATTTGCCATCTAATAGGTTTTGGCTCCTGCAGCTGGAGTTCCTGCATCTCTCTCCTCATCTTATGACATTTACATAGGACTAGGTAGTCTGATAAGGGGCAGAAAGACACAAGGTACATCACTTGAACACAAAGTAGCTTGCATGGTACACTGTAGCAACCCTCTATCAGACTGCATCCAGTGACCATGGTAGCCCAAATGAGGTTTTCATGTTTCCACTGTGGTACCTGATAATGTTGTTCTTCCTTCAAGGAAATCAAATTTTCATAAGAAGCCAGAGATTTTACTCTGAAGCTTTCAAGGAATCTATATCCATAAGTTCCAAAAGTTCATTTGAACCAAACGCTCCATGGCTCTGTTGATCAGAACAGGCAAGATAGAGGCTGTTCGATTATAAATACATTTTAGACCTGTCTAGAGCAGAGTAGACATTTGAAAAACATGTGTTTATTTTATTATTTTTTCAAGCAAATTTACTTTGATTAAAGGACCCCATTACAGAGTGGTAAAATTAAATGGATGCATTGACACTTGAGTGTCATTTTATAATGTGCTTCTATGCATTGGAAAGAACTGTTACCTGTCATTAAATATTTTTGGCTTTGTGTTCTTTTTACATTCATTTAAATGCGCATCAGATCGTTTGACCTCACACCCAGCCAGAAGCATTTTCCAAGTTTAAGTGGAGATGGCTGTTGATTTCAGCACCCCTAGAAAGTGGCTGTGTCAGGGAGCATGCACACATTTTGCCAGAAGCAAAGGAGGGCATTGATCCCCAATAGGCCAGGCTCAAGGAGAACTTGCACCATGATGCTCTCTAAGGGAGATGTCATCACACTGGTTCCTTAAGAGCACCAGACCTTTCAGGAATGAGTTATTTGAGACCACTTCAGTAGAAGAAATGCAGAGCCTAGCAAGGTTGCAGATTTCACAGTACCCACCCAGGAAGGAAAAAGAAAAGCTCTAGGGATTTATTTTGCAATTCATTTAGAAGCCTTGTCCTTAACCTCAGGCCGATGAGTCATCTTCAGATGGGGTGCTTTTCTCTACACCACAGTGAAGCAGCTTTCCTTCCCCACCCCTCCTCCTGCAGACCCTGTATTTCCTCTGCCTCCATGAATTGTTTCATGTTGCTGGAGGGATGCAAGTGCAGCCTGGTATTTGTGCTGCTTTCTTTGAGCAGATTTGGACCCTGAAGCTAAAGTTTTCATTTTCCATTTCTGTTCTATTTGTCCTGGTGTTTGTCACTCACATAGCACCAACTATATGCTAGGATAGAATGTCACTCATTGGATTTACACTTGGAATTTGGAGAGTTACTATTTTCTTAACAAAAAATTTAGATTTGACAAATGGAGAGAGAATTTGGAGTTGTGCTTTGGCCAGTCATTTTCCACTTCATGCAAAAAGAAAACAAAGGAATTTGACTCAAAGAGCAAACTGTATTTCTGAGAAGTCCTGTAATAGGCACTTTGGAAGTCAAAATTAACCAACACACAGTCCTTGACCTTGAAAAACTTACAGTCTAATAAAATGAGCCAGAAAGACCATGTAGGTAAGAAGATTACAAGGCAAACTGTGGAAACCTAAAGGCAACTCTGTCTACCAAAATATAAGAAATGATTCATGTCTGAAGGTAACAGAATTAGAAGATACCTAATGGTTTGGGGAGGGTTTCCTACACCATTTTTGGTTAGCCCCTCCCTAATATTTCCTTTCTGCCCTGTTGTTCATCCATTATTCTTCCAGGACCTTCACTCCTCCCCCACATACCTTAGAACAGTGGTTTCTCAGTGTGGTTCCAGGACCCACAGCATTCACATTTCTACAAACTTGTGGAGCAGGTTTTTTGACATGGAGGGAATAGAGGACACCACTCAGGAGACCAGAGAGCTTGCACTCTGAGACCACAGGCATGGCCAGCTATGGGTAGACTCATGCCAAGACTGAAGGAAGGTACCTAACAGTTCCTACTGCCCTTCTTCTCTGCTCTGCACACAGGCTTCTGACAGGGCAGAGTGGGAACTGAGAGTCCACTGTTGCCCAGCACACAGGGGCATGCTGAAGAGCCCTTGAGCAACTCAGTTGGTTCTGACTGTTGCCCCGTCCCAGGTGTGTATGGCCAAAGGGGGCTCCAAGAGGAACTTTACCCTGCTCTGGGCATGTCCCACACCCAAGGTGGGCATTAGTGCTAAAGGAGTCTGCAGGGGAGAAAAGCCCCAGCTGCTCCCCTGCCTGTGGGTATACAAGGATCAGAGGTACTAAGGTCCCTCTCCAGGCAGGCACTTCTACATAATAGCAGAAAGGAAAACCATACTTCTTGCTGCCACCCACCCACATGGTTCCTCTGCACCTTGTTTGACCACACAATGCTGACAGGACTGGGTGAGAGTGCCACAGAAGGGAACATTGCAGCTGCTGCCACCACCTCTCCCTCACCACTGTTCAGGCTCACTGTGAGTGCCAAAGGACTTTTCTAGGAACAGAGCCAAGGTCAACATCTCCAGACAGGGGCCCCCACTCCCACTGTATGAGTAGTCACACACTGTGCGCCCCACACAGTCTGCCGTCTATATCACCTGTCTGAACTATTGGAGTTTCATCGCTCTCTCATGGCCCAGAGATGCGGGATCTCTCTGACTGTGATATGGTGTGCACATTGTGCTCAAACTCACTGACCACAGCCAAAGAAGTTGTAGAGACTATGCAGTGTTGCCTAGCTAGGATCAAAGTCAACACTACATGATAAACTGACACCCCAAAATATCTTCATGAGAAAGATGCTTACTGTGAAGGCCATCCCATAAAAGTGGTAGTGAAATCTGATCCACCAGATGCAGGCATCTAATGAAGGAACACAAGAAATATGAAAAAAAAAAAAAAAAAAAAACAAGGTACTATGACACCTCCAACAGATACCAAAGAAGTCAAAATGGAGGAAATGCCTGATAATCAAATGATTACAGAAAAGCTCAGTGAGATCCAAGAGAAGACAAACGAAATTAGGAAGGTAGTGCAGGATTTGAATACCAAATTTAGCAAAGAGACAGATTTTGAAGAAGAACCAAACAGGTCTTAGGTAATGAAGAACACAAGAAGTCAATTTAGAAGCTCAATATACTAGATTAAGCAGAAGAAAGAATATCTGAATTTGAAGACAGGTCCTTTGAAATGTCCCAATCAAACAAAATTTCTTTAAAAAAGGAAATAAGAATGAAGATAACATTCAAGATCTTTGGAAGATCATTAAACATCCAGATCTAAGGTGAGGAGATAAAGGTTACTTTTCAATAAGTTAATAACAGAAAACTTCTCTAATCTTAGGAAAGACATGGATATTCAAATGAAGGACGATTATAGAACCCCAAGTAGATATGATCTGAAAAGATCTTCACAGCATATTATAGTGAAACTGTCAAAAGTATAAGACAAAGAATTTAAAAATCTGTAAGAGAGATGTGTCAAGTCACTTTTAATAGCTACCCCATTAGACTAACAGAAACCCTATAGGCCAGGAGGGAATAGAATGATATATTCCATATCCTTAAACAAAACAACCAAGGTTACTATACACAGCAAGGATATCCTTCAGAAATTAAAAGTAAATAAAGACCTTCCAAGATAAGCAAACACTGAGGGAATTTATGACTACCAGATCAGCCTTACAAAAGATACCTCCCACATGCTAAAATGCCCACACAACCCAAAGCAATCTATAGGATTCAGTGCAATCCCCCTCAAAATACTAATGAAATTCTTTCCAGAACTAGAAAAAATGAGCCTGAAATTCATATGGAAGCTCAAAAGACCCTGAATATCCAAAACAATCCTGGAGGCATCACATTACCTGACATGAATGTACACTGCAGAGCCACAGTCACCCAAGCAGTGTGATATTGGCATAAAAACAGCACATAATCAATGGAACAGGATCAGGATCCCAGAAATAAAACCTCACGTCTACAGCCAAATGGTTCTTTACTAAGGAACCAGAAATATACATTGGAGAAAGAACAGCCTCTCTTCCATAAATAATGTTGGGGAAATTGAATATTTACATGCAGAAGGCTAAACCTTGACCCACACCTCTCACTCTGCAAAAACTGACTCAGAATGTATTAAAGAACTTGATGTAAGACCCAAACCTCCAAAACTACTAAAAGAAAACATAGGAGAAACATTTCAAAACATTGATACAGGCAGTGATTTTCTGGATAGGACCCCAAAAGTTCAGCAACAATTGACAAATGAGATTACATTGAACTAAAAAGCCTCCGCACAGCAAAGGAAACAACAGAGGGAAGAGACGACGTACAGGATGTGAGACTATATTTGCCAGCTATTCATCTGACAAATCTGATTAATATCCACAATATATAAAGAACTCAAAATAGCAATAAGAAAGAGAAGCAATCCAGTTTTTAAAATGGGCAGCCAGGCACCATGGTGTGCACTTTTAGTCCCAGCTGCTCAGGAGACTGAGGTAGGAGGATGGCCTGAGCCCAGGAGTAAGAGGCCAGCCTGGGAAATATAGTAACAAATTCATTCATTCTCATTCATTTGCCCACCCACACACACACAGCAGATGATCTAAATAGATACTTCTCAAAAGAAGAAATACAAGCAGTCAACAAATACATGAAAAAAATGCTCAATATCACAGTATCATTCATCATCAGAGAAATGCAGATCAAAACTGGAATGGGATACCATCTCACCCCAGTTAAAAGGGCTGTTATCAAAAAACAAAACAAAATGCTGGCAAGGATATGGAGTAACAGGAACACTTACACATTGTTGGTGGGAATGTAAATTAGTAAAATCAGTATAGCCATTATGGAGAATAGTATGGATGGTCCTCAAAAAGCTAAAATTAGATCTACCATATGATCCAGCAATTCCACTCCAAGGTATGTTTTCAAAGGAAGTGAATTCAGCATACCAAAGAAATACCTACACACGTTTATTATGGTATAGTTCCTATTAGCTAAGATATGGAATCAGCCTTGGTGCCATCAACAAGTGAATTAATAAATAAAATGTGTGTGTGTGTGTGTGCACATGCACACACACACTCACATACATACAAAATGGAGTATTATTCAGCCATAAAGAAGAATGAAATCCTGTCATTACAGCAAAATGGGTACATTCAGAGGACATTATGTTAAGTGAAATAAACCAGACACAGAAAGACAAATACTACATGGTCTCTCTCATATGTGAAAGCTTTAAAAAAAAAAGTCACCTGAAAGTAGAATAGTGATTACTAGAGACTGGGAAGGGAAGGATGGAAGAAAAGGGGTTGGTTGTGATCAGTGCATGCCATTTGCAAGTATGAAAATACCATGCTGAACATCTTTTCCAAAATGGTTCTGCCCAAAGATTGTGTTCACTTTGTTTCACCAGCAGTTCCCATAATTACTTGGACACAGAGTACATCATCACTGTGTCTGTCACCTGCTAATGTTTTCTTACTCATGCTCTCTGCAAGATGTTTTGGAGAAACTTCTGGAGAGAACTTTGCCCTACATCTTGTCTCTCAGGTGGCCCGGGGTAGATTCACACCTCTCCCAACACAGTAAGGACATCTGGTACTGTCGGGAGAGTACCGAACTTGAAACCTGTGCAGCCAGCTCACCTGTCCTTTCTCTCCTCACTCTCTGCATTCCAGCCTCATTCCACTTCATTCCCTCCTCTTCAGCAGGAAGACAGGGTGGCCTGCTGAGCCCCACTGAGCCAGAGAGACAGGTGCATGTCCAGTGTGGTGTCTCTATCTCCATTCTTGCTGTATCTGTGAAGCTCATGGAACCAGATCACAAGTGGTGTTGACATGTTTTGTGGCATGTGTGCTTTTTTTAAGGAACATTCATTATTCTTATGTCTGTCTTTACCAGCCTGTCCCAGAAATCAGATTTTTTCTCATTCTTTTATGATTTCCTTTAAATGTCAAAGCTTATGATTTCATTGTAGAATTAAATTTTCTATCATTGTAGCTTTGTTTGAGTCCTGTCGTCTCCCATGTTGCTTGAAGAGGACTGTGATCAATAAAGAGGATACTGACACTTACATCAGGCCCTTCATATACATTATCTGGTGGAGGGGGGTGGGAATCCTGACAGGTTGGTATTATTAGCTCCATGATACAGGCAAGCCGAGAAATTCACAGAAGAGAAGCTTGCCCAGGCTGCACAACCAGGGGTGTAGAGTGTAATGTGAGACTGCCTGGCTTGGAATCTGTTCTGCCACTCCACAGAACAGTTATGGGATGTTGGGCCAATTAATTAGCCTCTCTGTGCCTCGTTTTCCTCTTCTGAAAAGTGTGGATATGTAGCACCTGCCTCACAGGATGGTTGTAAGCTTTTACACGTGAAATGCTTAGAAGGCTCCTGGCACTTCTAAGTACTTAGTAGATGTTGGCTAGAGAAAGAAAAGAGAACAGCAAGGAGCAGCCGGATGTGGCTAACCTTAAGTGCAGAACAGCCTCAGTGCACATTGTACATGGAGTAAGTGGATGGCTCCACGGTCTGTTTTATGTGCCACCGCCCAGGCTCATAAGCTACAAAACATGAGGATTAAAATGAATGTGGACAGTGTTGGTTTAATAATGCATGCTGGCTTAATATTTCTCCTGAACCTCTTTCTGATGCTGTAATTTCTCATCCTGGCTCTGGCTCTGACTCCATTTTTTTATTATAATTTGTTGCAGTACACTTAGAATAATCAATGACTTATCATATCCAAGTGCATAAAATATTTTTAACTTCATAAAAATTATTTCTGCAGACTTTTCATGAAACTCAGGTTTTGATCTTCTTATCACCCATTTCAGGAAAGAAACAATTTGGGTTTTCCATGGGTGGTGATCTATTTTCCTTTGAAAGAGTTCTTTCAAGGCATAGTTCTCTGGAGATAGAGAATTTTTGACCAACTGTTCTTGGATCTCTGGTATCAAAAGCAGTAGAAATTCCTGTATCATTGCCATCTCACTCCAGGAATGGTGGCAGAGAACAAATGTTTGGATCCCACTGCTGTCATTTATACTGCAGATTACAACTGAGGCAGTTCAGAACATCCCAGGCAGGACTCTCACATTCTACACTGGAATATGTGTGACATGGAGTAGCATCAGCTTAGGGCAGTTTTCAGATACAGAAACAGTACCACCATAATGGCCAGCAGTTAGGGTAATGTGTGGCTGCTGCCTTCAGAGTTTTCCAGAGCAGACAGCTCACCCTGAGCTTAACGCTAGGAAGAGCTGTGGGGTGGCTGAGTGGGAGTGGGATTTTCCTAGTTTCCTGAGTGCGCCAGAGAGTAGCTGTTTGGTGTTTGGATGGCTGACTCATCCAGTTTCTCTAAAATGAGTTAGTACAGGCAACACACTTTAGACATTAGTGGAACAGAAGTACTACTGAGCAGAAGAGCTTTTCCTCCAGGTGAGTACCAAGGAGTCCGAGAGCTCAGCTTTTCCTCCACCCCACCCCATCACCAAACCAGCATCCACAGTTTGGCCATTGACTCACCATTATTTGTACAAGATCTGTATATATATACATATATGTATCTATATCTAGATATATATATCAAGCCTTGCCAAGAGCCAGGAGCCAAGAAATTGCACTCTGACATAGGTTAATTATAATCATCTGCAGACACAAAGTACTTAGTGCACTGTTGAAAGAGTTTGCAAATATTCATTCTGTCCTCAAAAAAAAAAAAAATCTCATGAAGTAGATACTGTTTTATCCCCATTTCACAGAAGAAACTGAGGCACAGTGACATTGAGTGGCTAGCTCAAAGTCGCACAACTAGTAGGTGGCAGAGCCAGGATTTGGTTTTAAACCATTCAGCCCCAGTTTTATCCACCATGTTTCTTTCAACTATGGGCAAAAGGAGAAATATTATATTTTTAGCTAGTCATGAATTAATATTATAAATTGAAAGGGGAAGTATTTAGAAATAAAGAGGGAAAAATCAAAAGGATCTATTCAATAAGAAACTATACCACCCTAAATATACATACACCTTATAACTACAAAACAGGTAATGCAAACATTGACAGAGCAGAAAATGCATAGGTAAACCATAGTAACAGCTGGAGATTTCAACACACCTTTCTCAGTAAAGGGGTAGAATAAAATGACACACACACACACACACAAAAAAAAAAGCAAGTACATACAAGATTTAAAACATCATCTTAACCAACAACTGTAAAATACCATATTTCGAAGTCCATGTGACACATTAACCAAAATCAATCATGTGCTGGGTCAAATTTCAAAAGACTGAAATTTTATACAGTATGTTCTCTGATCCAGTAAAATTAATTTAGAAATACAAAAATAATAACTAAACCCCAAATGTATTGAAATTAGTAACACAATTTTAAGTAATTCAAGGTTCAAAAAAAAATCACAGTTGAAATTATAAAATGTTTTAATGGGACAGTACTTAAACTGCAATATACCAAAATTTGTGGGAGACAGCCAAAGCAGTATATACAGGGAGAGTCATAGCTTTATATGTAAGAAAAGGAAAAAGTCTGAGAAACCATATAACTTTATATCTCAAGAAACTGAGGGGGGAAATTAGCAAATTAAACCCAAAGAAATAAATATCTAGGATAAAATCCAAGAAACAGAAAAATAGGCATGCAATAAAGAAAATCAAGAGAACTAAAATGGGTTCTTTGAAAATACCCATTGCGTTTAGGCACAGGCAGCACCTCAACAAATTTCTTTCATCCCACTGCCTCCACCATCTACTAAGTTCTGAATTAGGAAATCAATTTTCTTTAGAGGGGGGATTTTTTTTAAGCTAGTCCTCCTCCCACAGAAGTGCTTCATATCACTAATCAGTATTAGTTTTGTCACCTCCCTTTTTGACTTTGAGTCTCTGCAAATTCTAACTATTCTCCTGTCTCTGTTTGTTCCATGCTAAGCAGATGGCCCAGAAATTAGCCAAAAGCAGGAAGAAGGTGCAGTACAAACAACTCCATCGCCTTGGTGTTATGCCTGTTCTTTTCATTTGTTTATGTTTTGCCTTTTTATTATTTCGTGTTTTTATTTTCTGCATCCAGCAAGTTTTTGTTCAGATTTCTTTTCAAACCGCCCCATAAGCCAGCATTTCTCAAAACTCAGTTGCCTACAGTGGCTGTTTTTTGTTGCTCATTAGTCATTTCACTTCAGAGGAAGGACAGGGAACAGATTGGAGACACTAAATGAATCCTATACTAGTGTGGAAGTTCCAACCATTCAGGAGCAGGGATGTGGCAGGGACTTGGGCCTGTGCAATTACAGTTATGTTTGATTGGGGAATTTGTCAGATTGCTGGATGCAAAAAAGAAAACTCGCTAATAACCACACGTGTGCAGAGTTCAACCTTAAATGAACCAGACTGCGCTTTTTTGATTAAGGAGCTTCTAGGTGCTTATGAACTACTCCTGGGACATTGAGGCCTTGGGGCTCTTTCTTACTGGGGTGGCTTCAGGAGTGGGCAGCTGATTCTGTGTTGGCTGGGTGGTATATGAACATGAAGACCCTCTTACCAGAACTGCATCCAAATGGCTTCATTTGTACCTGCTCTAAACATTGTACCCCCTTCAGCTCAAATAGGGATAAACTCCAAGGTCACTGGGTATGAGTTAGTTGCTCTTATCCTGTCCTTATCCTTCAGACTCCAAAACCCTTGCAGAATGGGCCACTTGCCATCGTTGCTCAGAGCCAAATCTACTGCAAAGGGGATTCGACATTTTCCCCCAGAACCTAAAGATGCTAACACTCGTCCATGTGTCCATCCTCTGTGTGGTACCTTCAGCTTTGGCAATTAAACCCCAGAGTCTGCGTTGCTGTTCTGGTGACTGTGTCTTGGTGCCTCTGTGTGTGAGCTAACCTTGCCCCTTTCATCTGGATCAGAACACCATGGTAAAACTTGGTCTTGGTGCATTTTTCTTTTCAGGCTCCTGAAGGCGAATCTCAGCCAATGACCGAGGTGGACCTCTTCATTTCTACCCAGAGAATTAAAGTACTGAACGCTGACACACAGGTACCAGCTGGCTCCCACCTTTCCTGGGGTGAAGCCTAGTGGCATTGCAAGGCAGAGTCTTTGCCTGTGCCTACCGTGTGGCTGTCCCCATCTGCTGAGCTCCATGCACCCTGCTAGTGCCTCTTGCTGGGTGGGGCTGTCATTGTCTTAAAGCTCAAAGAAAAAATTAAATCATGGACGTTGTTTATCATTCTCCTGAGTTCTCTGCAGAGATTTCATTAACAGGGACAGATAAGCCTTTTGAGAAGTTTGGTTTAAAATCACGCATGAAAAACTATGTCATTGACATTTTGTCATTCTTTTTCATTTCACCAGAGAGTCTAGTGTTTATAAAATATTTAAAATTTCTTATTTCTTTTCACTGTCAGAAAGCATTTCTTGCCCTAGGTTGGTCAAGGGAAATGCCCTCAGGCCTGAGGGAGTATCTGTACATCTGCCAACAAGGTCTTTGCTATGAGCCCTGAAGCCCACCCCAATGGCAGACCTTCTCATAGGTCTTTAGACTTATGGGCTCTCCCCTCTTGCCTCCAGGAGACAATGATGGACCACCCTCTGAGGACCATTTCCTACATCGCAGACATTGGAAACATCGTTGTGCTGATGGCCCGCCGGAGGATGCCCCGCTCCAACTCCCAAGAGAACGTCGAGGCCTCCCACCCATCACAGGATGGGAAAAGACAGTACAAGATGATCTGCCATGTCTTTGAGTCTGAAGATGTAAGGGTGGCTTCCCTTGAGCTTCCTCTGGGTGACCTGACAACAATTGGGTGGCCAGATTCTCTCGATTTCTCAGAACTGAATCAGTCTAATTCATCATACATTAAACAGATATTTATTAAGCACCTGCCATGCATCAGGCACTGTACTAGAGCTAGGGATATAGGGCTGAATAAAATATACACAAGTGACTCACATGGGTTGAAAGTCACAGAAAATAAATAGATAAATATTCTTGGTATAAAATTATTGCAGGGCCAGGCATGATGACACACACCTGTGATCCCAGTGCTCAGAAAGCTGAGGCAGAAGGATCACAAGTTTGAGGCCAGCCCTAGCAACTTAGTGAGGCTTAGCAACTCAAAATTAGCACCTCAAAAACAGGAAAGGCTGGGAAGTAGCTCAGGGTCAAGGAGTACAGAGATTGGACTGTTTTAAGTAGGGTGATCAGTAAAGTCCTCTCTTAAGAGGGTGACATTTGAGCAAAGACCTGAATAAAGTGAGAATGAGGAAAGAGCAAGGGCCAAGTCCCTGAGGCACGAGCCTGCTGGATTTGATTGAGAAGGGAAAGGAGCCATATGGCTGGAGAGCTCGAAAGAGGAGGAGGGGGAACAGTTCCATCAGACTTCAGCTGCAGGGGTACAGACAGGTCTCACGTGATCTTCAAGGAACTTGGAGAGGGCAACTCTGTGTTGTTGACAGCTTTGCCCTGGGCTATAGGAAAGTTCACATCCCTGCTCCTTCCCCCCAACCCCCGTCCCTAGGATCCCAGCTCCATCTCCTCCCAGAACTGGGGGTCTCTAATCCTCATATCTCCAGGTAATAAGATCAACAGACAGTTTATAAAAGAGGTCATTCTTTCATTTGACCTTCTTCCAGGTTGGCCCTAGAACAGCTGGTAAGGCTGCCAGGCTTTAAAGGGCAATGGCACCTGGGCTTCCCCCAGGCACCCACCCTCCATGGGCCGTCACAGGCCTGGGAAGCGCCCTCCAGGACAGGGTCACAGACCCATGATGATCTTGAACCACACAGCCCAAACCCAGAGGGCCACGTCACCGCCCTGGACTCTGTTCATTTTTTTCCCTGTGCCACAGAGGGAAAGGTCTGTTTCTTGAATGGAGAAGAGAGCCCCAAGCTACCCAAGAGCACCATTTTTCTCCAGCCAAGTGTTCACCTCACTGCAGTAATTTGCCTTCCTCCAAGAACTCGGGAGCCCTGGCAATCCTCCTTTTCTCCAGGAATCCAGAGCTGTGAAGGCTGTAACACAGCAGGGAAACACTGACACTTATTGTCCCCATCCTCAACCGGTCTGGTTCTCTAGAAAGCAGCCCCAGACAGGCTGGGAGGCAGGGAGTTGCAAGGCCTCTTCCTACCACTCTTTAAAGCTGAGGCCAGGCATGCAAACTGGGACAAACTGGGTTTCAGGAGATTGTCAGAAAGTTTGTGAGTGACACTTTAAGATCTTAAGTCCCCTGTGTTCTGCAGGGGAGTGGAAAAGTGGAGAGAGCTCTGCTCATCAGGTTTGAAGATCCCTGAAGGACACCCAGCTGCCACCATCTGGCCTGGAGCTCAGAAGGAGGGGTTTCTTGTCCTTGAGATTTCTTGAGGGTTCATCCAGAAAAAATGGAAAGAACAGAGGTGCAGGAGCTAGGATAGGAGTAGACCAGAGACTCTCTCACCTTTGCTTCCACTATAGCATGAATGAGCACATTGTCTGCAGCACCAGCAGGGCTGGGTTGAAATCCTGATTCCAAATACAAATTGAGCACTGCTGAACCTCAGATTCCTTTTCTGTAGAATGGCAGTGCCTCCATCTCTGGGCCACTCTGTGACTCAGAGGTGGTGTATTTTCAGGCTGATGCCTGGCATATGGCAAGAGGTCCATAAATGCCAGTTGTTACATCCATTAATGATGATCAGCAAGTCCACAGGTCCTATTCCTGGGTTATATTGTTTCAATTCATCTACACACACCTCTTGATGCCAAAGCAATTCCTCACCCCCTTCCAGGCTTACAGCAGGTCCTTGGTGAGTTTTGGCATGTGGAGTCACCAGATTCTCTAACTTAGAAAAATTAAGCATCTATTTTCCTCTGGCAAACCATAGAAAGCTATCAAAAGTCCAGAGCAGGAGGAAAAATAATAGAAGCCAAGTCCCCCTCCCATGAGCTGTATGACCTTTGTGTCCCTAGTCCTCAGTCTCCTCACCTAGAAAATGCAGGGTTGGACTGGATCAGAGCTCTTGACTATTGTATCCAACACAACCTTTTAAAAATTTTCAAAAATAATCAATATTTGGCCATATATAGTAGAAAGGAGAAATAAAAGGTAAGTAAGCTAAGGTAAAAATCATAGCACAGTATGTAAATGTGCTTATACCTTCTTGATTTATGAGTAAGAAAACATAGTATTCAGTGTGATGTTGTAAATACTTTCTACTTGACATTTTGAATTGAAGGCTAAATAACAGTATGCATATATAAACACACAGGCAGAATCACCATGTACCACAGGGAGGGTACAGGCCAATAGGGATGTGATTTATTGGCAGCTTAGATCCCACAAACACTAGTGATGTGCATAATTTTCCAAAGTCATGAAGCTACTCCTGCTAAAGTCTTGGATAAAACAACCATCTTCCTTCCACTTAAGCAGTACTATTTTTGAAACATTCAGTGTAACTACACCATGAAAGTCTTTGTGCATATAAGCTAGAGTTCTTATGTCCTGAGTCCTGGACACAGATGATTAGAAACAGGTGTTACACATACATGAATGTCCTGTGTGATATTTGAAAACTGTACAGGATACAAAACAACCTGTTATTGCATGGAACTGTCCCTTGCATGGCAAGATATTCAGCATCTCTGACTCCTGTCCACTGTCCTCCCTTAAGACCATTGTCATAATCAGAAATGTCCCCAACAGTTTTGAAGACAGCCCCTGATAGGCACTGGTGATCCTTTGTAGAACTTCTGGCCTACCTGATGTCTAGGACCCCTTAAATTCAGGAGGACGATAATCCGGGGGGGACAGTGCATCAGACACCCACCCACAGCACTGCCCATTGACCACCATCTTCCCCTCTGGCTGCTACTCCAGGCCCAGCTGATCGCACAGTCCATAGGGCAGGCATTCAGTGTGGCATACCAGGAATTCCTCAGGGCCAACGGGATTAACCCTGAAGACCTCAGCCAGAAGGAGTACAGTGACCTGCTCAACACCCAGGACATGTACAACGACGACCTGATCCACTTCTCCAAGTCAGAAAACTGCAAAGATGTAGGTACTTTCCTGAGACTGTTCCCCAGGCTGGGCCAGCTGGGTGGGGACCCCAGGGAGAGTGGGGCAGCCCTGCTGTGTAAATGAAGGCAGCAGAATGTGGGTTTGGCAAGACATTGTGAAGGGCTCACAATCTCTCTAGCTCCACCCCAACGGGCCTCGTTACTAAATGCTATTGTGGACAGGTATCGCAGTATATCCTGTGTTCCTAGGAATCCAAAGCCAAGTGTTAGTGGATTCTAGAGGCAGATATCTTTATAAGGGTAGAGTCCAGGACCTGAGAGTCTGGATAAGGGCACCAACAAAGTTCAGTTATGTTGCTCCTTCAAGCACTGGTCAAAGCCCACTGCATTTGGCAGAACAGAACAGACTGCAGGTTCAGCTGACAGATGCTGTGCACCCCACTGCTTCAGACTAAGCGCCCCAGGAATAACTGGAGGCAGACAGAATCATCTGAGCTGGTCTGGAGGTTATTTGGAACACGTAGGAGCAAACAGAACTGAAGTAACAGGAAAATAGAATGTCAGAAAGCTGCAGATGCATCTAGGGAATCAGAAAGGCTTGGCTTGAACAGAGGGTGGACCCAGAAAGAGAGGGTCAGACCAAAATAAGGTCCAGGTCAGACTGAAGGGCTGGCAAGTCCAGCTGAAGCGTTCAGACTTTATCCCATAAATGTCAAGCAGCTTTAATGAGAAAGTGATCTTCTAGTCCATTAATGTATGAGGGATCTCAGGTAAGGTTCCCCAGAAGCAGAGTCTCAGGTGAGGATTCTTGTTCAGCAAGTTTATTGCAAATCTCCACTCAGAAGAGTGGAATGTGGGAGCAGGATGTGGGGCACTAGGAAGAGTGTGGTCTCACTGGCATAAGTTTCTTTGTAATCTGAGGGAAGCTCTGAGGCACAGAATACAGGACAGACTTATCCCACCTTAGAGCAAATGACCTCTATTGCTCATTGGCCAAGGTTGAGCAAGAGATATAAAAGTTTGTTAATGCTTCTGTAGCAAAGTCCCACAGACTGGGTGCCTTCTGCAAAAGACGTGTGTCCTCTTCTCAGGTCTAGAGGCTGAAAGGGCAAGATTGAGGTGTTGATAGGGTTGGTTCCTTCTGTGGGCCTCAGGAAGGATCTGTCCCAGGCCTCTTTCCTTGGCTTATAAATGACCATCTCTTCCTTGTGCCTTCACCACATCTTCCCCATACAGTCTGTGTCCAAATTTCCTCTGAAGAGGACACCAGTCATACTGGATTAGAGCCCATCCAAATCACCACACTTTAACCCCATTCCCTCTGTAGAGACCCTGCCTTCATTTTGATGTCCTGGGGATTCTGGAGATTAGACGGCAACATAGGAATTTGGGCAGTGGGAAACAGGTCAACCTATAATGGGGATGGAATGTCTCCCATCTGGCCAAGGGCAGTTCCCAGGGAAAGGGCCAACTGTGAGCGTCAGCAGTAGTGGGGAGGGTGCAGCTTAGAGAAGACCTCTCCAGACCCTAATAAACACACCCAGACTCTGCAGGCTGCTTTCAAGAAGCGCCTCACTTTTTCTCAGCATCTCTGGAAATCTGCCCATCCTGCAGGTGTGCAACTCTAACTCCTGCCTGCTCTGCCTGCCAGGGAGGTCAGGAGAACATTATACCTTCCCAGGACATGCTCCTCTGTGTACACTCCTGAGCTTGCAGTTATGATGACTCCCGCATCAGTTTTTCCTTTTTCTTTAACTTTGTCTTTGCAGAGAAGTTTTTCTGAATATTTATTTTTAACTCAGGAATCTTAAATGTTGGCGAGAACTTATGACATTTTGCGGAATGGGATAACCTGTGCTTAGAATTCAAAAGCCATTTCTAGAAGCCATAATAGGCCACCAAAGCTCCTACTGACCAGCTTTCCTCCCCTGCCAGTAGAGACAACAGTGAAAAAATGTTGGACAAGCCAAGTGTGTCGGTGCACGCCTATAACCCCGACAACTCAGGAGGCTGAGGCAGGAGGATTCCAAATTAGCCTAGACAATTTAACAAGACCCCGTATCAAAATTAAATAAAAAGAGCTAGGGATGTAGTCAGTGATACAGCACCCCTGGGTTCAATACCCAATATCAGGAGGAAAAAAAAATCTAGTGCCCTGTGGTTGTGTGCCGAGATCAGGTTACTAATATGAAACAAGTATGAATTACAAAAAACGGCACTGGCCTGTGTGAAACTGTTTCTTAAGGACTCTGGATGTGTTGAGATGCAGAGAAGATAGGAGCTCACCTGGGCTGAGGTCATGAGGGAAAACCTGTCTTTAGGCAAGAAGTGGAGTGGCTTTCACTTCTACCACTATCTCCCATGGTTAATGATTCAGGATTTCTCTGTTTTTCTCCTGTCAGGTTTTCATAGAGAAGCAGAAAGGAGAAATCCTAGGAGTTGTGATTGTGGAGTCTGGCTGGGGATCCATCCTACCAACCGTGATCATAGCCAACATGATGCATGGAGGCCCCGCAGAGAAGTCGGGGAAGCTGAACATTGGGGACCAGATTATGTCCATTAATGGCACCAGCCTGGTGGGCCTGCCTCTGTCCACCTGCCAGAGCATTATCAAGGTACCCAGACCTGGGAAAAATCTATTTCTGTTATCAACCCAAAATGACATGAAGTGTAACTGCCGTCTAATCATTAACATTTACAAATGTATTCTAAGTGTCAGGCACCAAGGAAGGCACACATACAAAAAAGGCTTTTGCTTGGGGCTGGGGCTGGGGCTCAGCAGTAGTGCACTTGCCAGGCCTGTGTGACGCACTGGGTTTGATTATCTGCACTACATATGAATAAAAATAATCTAAAATATCCACAACTAAAAACAAAATTATATGTGTGTGTGTGTATATATATATATATATATATATATATATGTGTGTGTGTGTGTGTGTGTGTGTGTATGTATATGTGTGTATATATATGTATATATATATATGTATGTGTGTATATATGTATATATATATGTGTGTATATATATGTATATGTGTGTGTATATATATGTATATATGTATATTTGTGTGTATATATATGTATATATATGTGTGTATATATGTATATACATATGTATATATAAAATATGCTTGTTCTCAGACATCTCATTATTTAGTATTTATAAGCTCCTCCTATTTACAAGTCATTTTGGATCAGGGATAGTAACACTAACAGCCACTGCAGGCATCACTAATCAATCACAACCCTCTCTCAGTATGCCTAGACTCAGCCTCAGCAGCCTCAGCTCAATAATCCAGACAGTCCCTTAGAGTGAAGTCAGATGTACTTGAGATGATTTACCATCTCTGTTAAGAATTATGGGAATGATAAACCAGGCATGGTGGCACACACCTACAGTCCCAGAGCCACTTGGGAGGCTGAGGTGGGAGGATCTTAAGTTCAAGACTAGCCTATGTAACTTAGCAATACACTGTCTCATAATAAAAATAAATAAATAAATAAATAAAAATAAAAACAGAAAGGGCTAGAGATTAAGCTCAGTGGTAGAGCACCCCCAGGTTCAACCCCCATTGCCACAGAAAGAAAAAAGAAGACCCTAGAAATGCTTCAAACCTGAAGCCACTGACACAGGCAAGTGTCTTTCCCAGAGCCTAATGGCTAATTGCCGTAAGGAGGAAACTGTTATAGTCCACGGAGTCCTCTTCCTACATGAACATAATGACTTCTCATTCAACCTGAACTGATACTGTTACATAAAGCTAAGAAGAGCTACTTAAGTGAAAATTAAATGTGAATACTTAAGGAAAATAAATTAGATTTTCTTCTTAACAATGAAGCATCCATGTGTAGTCTTCAACACTGATACTTGCTGATCACATGGCCAGCATGACAGGAAGTATTCCTCCTATGAACCCCAAACAGTTCTGTACCATCAGCTAGAACATAGCTCTAAGGGATGAATTAATGCAGTCATACAATTGTGCTTCTGAGCATAAAAACAGAACACAAAAGCCAACATCCTCATCTAAAAGGGTGGGGGTGGGAGTAGAGGGTGCAGTTGAGTGTTTACCACCAGGGTCAGTGCTTTTGTGCTTTTGCTTTTTTTTTGGTTGTAGAGGGGCACAATACCTTTATACGTTTATTTTATTCATTTAAATATTTCTTTTTTAGTTGTAGTTAGGCACAATACCTTTATTTTTTTTTATTTATTTTTATGTGGTGCTGAGGATTGAACCCAGCGCCTCACATGTGCTAGGTGAGCATTCTACCACTGAGCCACAACCCCTGCCCCATATTTATTTATTTTGATGTAGTGCTGATGATCAAACTCAGTATCACCTGCGTGCTAGGTGAATGCTTTACAACTGAGCCACAACGCAGCCTCAATGCTACTTTTAATGAATAAATTCTGCATCTTCTTTAATGTCCTTTAATCATAGGGGTAAATTCTGAAAAATGCATCATTAGGCAATTTTGTCAGTTTGCAAACATCATAGAATACCTACACAACCCAGGCCAGTCACTAGATGTAACCTTTTTTTTAACCTTTATTTTATTTATTTATTTTGTAATTTTTTTGTAATTATGGATGGACAGAGTGCCTTTATTTTATTTATTTTTACATGATACTGAGGATCAAACCAATGCCTCACACATGCTAGGCAAGCACTCTGCCGCTGACCTACAGCCCCAACCTCTAGATCTGGCCTCTTGATGCAAACAAGAGCTGTGGTAATCACCAACTCTGAGGCTGCTATTGGCATCACATGCCACACACCTTGTTTTACAATAAACCTTGTTTTTTTTTTTAAGTAAGTATACTCCAGTGACAAAAGTATAGCATAGTAAATGCATGAACCAGTACTGCAGTCATTGATCAGGCATTATTACTGTACATGAGAGTGTGCTGTACTTGTACATGACTGGCCCTGACGTAGGCGTGTTTACACCAGCATCTCCAAACACAGCATTAATGAGTTGTGCTACAACCTTATAACAGACACCATATCATTAGGCAACAGGAATTTTTCATCTTTATAATCTTTTGGGGCTATCGTGATATACGCAGTCTGTGATTGACTAAAACATCATTATGTGGCACATGACTGGACATTAAAGATTAAGATTAGAGACTCTTCTCTGAACATGAATATTCAGACATGTTTCATTGGGCCTCTAGTAGGTGCTGAGCTGAGCAATGAAGATACTAGATGACAATATGTATGTGGAGGATAATTTCAGTGATCTTAGCAACATAGAGGTAAAAGACTTGCCAGCACTTAGAGGAGGGAAAATTTTATACAACAATATTTAAATTCACTTAGAGGGAGTAGAACCTAAGTTGTTAGCAAAAGAGGATCGTGGCCTTTGGAAGTCTCTGTTTCCAAGGTGGGCTAGCATCAAGTCAGGGGGTGGGGCATGAGTCTGGCCTGTGAGAACTGATCTGGTGTTACCATGGTAACATGGAAAAGCAGCAGGTGGCCAGGGTTAGGAAGGCAGCATCAATCCACATTGATATCTCCCTCTTCCCCATGAATAAGTTACTTATTAAACACCTTGTTTGCATGTACAAGAATCACAAGGAACTATGAGACCCAAAGACACCACAGACAAAATCTCCACCTGGGGACTTGATCTAGCAGGGAGAAATGACAGGACTGAAGGCCCCAGTGATCAAGTGTTGTGTGCTGTTGTTGTAAAGAGTGTGCATGGATTAGTGCACTGAACTCTCACAGCACCCTTATGTGGGGCAGGTACTTTTGTTTAACCCATTGGACAAGTTAGGAAACTGAGGCACAGAAAAGTGACCACATGGTCATTATGGAACATGGTCACTTAGCCACTGGATAGCCTCTTTCTAGTAGTTTGTTCAAGTGCTAGATCCAAGACCCTCAGCCAAGGTTGATGTTGCACACCCCAGAAGACCTGGAGACAGTCTCAGTTGTCATAACGGGGAGGAAGGTGCTACAGGCATCTAGTCGGTAGAGACTAGAGATGCTGCCAAACACTGAAATTCTCAGGACAATCCCTCAGGGGGCTGGGTTGTGGCTCAGTGGTAGACTGCTTGCCTAGCATGCATGTGGCACTGGGTTCGATCCCCAGCATCACGTAAAAATAAACAAATAAAATAAAGGTGTTGTGTCCATCTACAACTAAAAAAATACTTTAAAAATGAAGAAAAAAAGAATAACCTTGCGTCTGGAAAGGTTTAAGGAGGGGCAAGAAGAAAGGGATGTTCTAGACTACTACATATGTCCCATGAAGTGCATTTGTTGAAGCCCTAACCCCCATGTGATGGCCTTAGGAGGTGTGCCCTTTAGGAAGTAACTAGGTCATAAGGGTAGAACCCTTGAGAAAGGGATCTTTGAAAAGGGATCATTTTCCTTATGGAAAGGGCCCCAGAGAGCTCTTCGGCTTTCTTTATCCAGTTGAGGATGAAGAGAATGAGCAACAGGCAGAGGGCCCTCTCAGGACTGCCCACAAGGAAGGATGGCCGACACCTGGTTCACGTGAGTCATCTGAGACTCCGAAGGCACAGACACTTGCCCAAGGCCCCCAAATGGCCAGTGAGTCCCAACCCTCCCTGCCAGTCTCCAAAGGACACAGACTGTATGAGGGAGTTGTGAGACTTGGCACCTCTGCTGCCACCTGGAGACTCCGCTTCTGTCATACAGATCCCTGCTGCAAGGTGAAAGGGAGCTTCTGGGAATGTAGCTACCCAAGCAGCTTCCTGCGGGGAGGGTTTGTTTGAGTAGCTGAACTTAAATGTCTGTAAGTGGAGTCTCCATGGATTCAGAAAATTAAAAGACCATGCAACGATGAAAGAGATGTAGCTGCTGGAGATGGAGAGTAAGAAGACCGCTGCCTCGTGGCTCTGCCCAGCAAAGAAGTACTAGGCAGGAAGCCCCAGTTAGACTCCACGGAGCTTGCACAGTGCCCCAGAACACACAACCTTGTTGAATGGGAAAATGAGATGGCCCATCTGTGGCCTCGCCCGGCTGGGGGGAAATGCTAACCACTGATAACAGCTAGAATTGCCAGTACCACACAGACTGACTTCAAGTGGGTTTATTACTGTTTTATTAGTTCCCTAGACAGCACCCCCTTCTTGCCTACACCTTGACAGCTGAAATCACTGCCCCCACCACCCTTCATTGCCACTGCAGGGCATTATCTGGGCTTTTGGTGCTTGGTGATCCCATTTCAGTAGGTCTCGGTGCCCTCTGCAGCTGCAACTCCAGTGCTTCTCAAACTAATGTGGGTCGCACAGCGAGCTGATTAAAATGCAAGTTTTGATTTGGTAGGTCTCGAGTGGGGTTCTGCCTTTTTCACAAGTTCCCAGGGATGGTCTCATCGCCTGCCTTCAGACCACACTTTGAGGAAGAGGGATTTAAAGCAGTGTGTTCTGCATCTTGACACTTTAATGCATGTTGACCTCCTCTGCCCCCAGACACAGAAAGAATAGATTTCTAGAGTGGAGTTACAGATATCAAACTATCTCTTTTCCTGGCTCTTATTTCTCTGTTATAATTCATTCCTGAAGCATAATTATTGGTAGGTGAAGCAGGCTAGCATCTTCTCTGCTCATGCTATTGCCCTCTGGATTTTTGTTCTTTTTAAAACTAGAGCACAGTTTCCCTTTCCTCTACAGGATCATGGTTCTGCTCTCCTGTTGCTATAGAAACCATTCTGGCTTCTCTTTCCTCCCCTCCTCCCTGCCCTTTGTCTCCCACCCTATTTCTTAATTTACTGCACCATTCCACTGTTGTCATGGGGATGAAATGACCGTTTATTTAATTGGCACCTCCAATAAAATGGCAGCTCAGAAATCTAAGTTAATGGGACCCAACTTGAAACATTGATTAGGAATAGCAGAGCAAAGGCATGGTCTGGTTATTTCAAATTGCCATTTCTCTAAGCCTCATCTTGCAGCACATTTTCCCCAATCCTGAAATTCTTTCACTGAGGGACTGAGCAGGCATCTTAAATCAATTCACATAAAAGGAAAGAACTCACCAGAGGAATGTGAATTTTTTTTTGTAACATTAAGAAAATAGGATCATTCTCCTGCTTTTCAGTATGTTCTGTAGTTTTTCGTATCACACAAGCACACCTAAATAATTCCAGTGGTTAATATTTAATCCCAGTTTATTTATTTAATCCTCATTAATCCCAGTGTAAACATTTTAAGGCCGATGCTTATCTGAGGTTATGATTCTAATAGGCTCCTGTCTTAGCTTTCTTACCTCTCGTTTCTTGCCCCTTTCCTGATCTCCAGGAGGCCCAGAGATGGCTTGTTCTACCAGGACCTAACACATTTCTTGGCACATAGAAAGTGGCCCATAATTTTTTTAAGTCAGTGGTCAGTGAGATACATGCATGAATGACATTAAGCTGCCCTTCACCATACCCGGCCCCAAAGAAGAAAAAACCTAATTCCCTGAAGAAGAAACCTAATTTTAATGTGAGAGAATAGATTGTTTTTAATTATAAGGGTTGAGATTTTTTGTTGCAGCCTGGGGCATTTAGAAAACCACACAGGAAAAGGGGTGAAGGCACAGAAACTGAAAGTGGCAGAACCTTCTGTGAGCTTCACCATTTGTTGGGAAAATTAGGAAACTGAGGCAGCAAAAGATAGAGCACCGCACTCGAGATCCCGCTGTTGGCAGAGCACAGCTGGAACCCAGGTCTGACACCACCACAGTCCTCCTCACCTGGTCCACCCATCCACTAGGAGCAAACAGACAACTTCCATGCCCCTCATGGATGTGGATGATGGGACTGTTGTCTTGCAGAAAACCCGGATCCTTTGCAGTCTTTTCCACCTGAGAAAACCACTCTTGGCTTATTCCATTGCTCCACTTTGAAAATACCATTTTCTTAACCAGTGTATTTCCCTAAAATGTTCCCAAACCCCCAGGACACACTGATGACAGCAGCATGCATATGAATATCAAGTCACATGGTACAGGGACACCACAAGCTGAAGGGCACTCATTGGAAGGCTCATGTCCCCCTGGATACAGCAATTCAGAGCACTGAGGGAACAGAAGCTGAAGATGAGGAAACAGAGTCCCATTCATACATTGAGGGAACCATCTTGGTGTCACTTAAAAGGCACAGGAAATCCAGGGGAAGAACTACGAGGACCATGAGCCCAGAATAACTTGGAAAGTGACCTAAAAATACAGCCCTAATTCAAGGCTGGAATAAAAGATTTGAGGGCATAGGGTTTTTTCCTTCTTTTGCTATCCTTGGCTACATGGTTGAGCAAGGCTTAACCATGAAGAAGGATACTCTCCAGTTTTGTATGTAGGAGAAAGTACTTGGGTTCTGAAAGCAGACCTGGGGTTAAAGTTGGCTGTGTGTGAACTTGGGTGAGTCACTTAGTATCTCTGAGCCTCAAGTTCCTCTTCTATAAAACTGAGATAGCTGCCAGACAGAAAGGGAGATTAAATAAGGCAATTCCTGTGACTCTCCAGGTATTTCTGGGCAAGAACCAGTGCTCAGTGACAGGTGGTTGGTATAGATATGGCCCAGCTGCTTCCACCACTGGGCTGGGGTTTGGTGCAGCAGGATCCAAGGGGTGCTCACATCTGATTCACACCAGAGATGGCTACCCAGGGGCCAGGCTGAACAGACATCCACCTTTCCCCAACCTTGCTAGTACCTGCTTCTATGGAGCATATAGACCTCAGGTATGAAGTCAATTTAGGCTTTAGATGATTGGGTCTAATCACCTCTTAAAGAAATTAAGTCTCGTGGGAACAATTGAGACCAGTGTTTGCCATGGTCTACACCAGTTCTGAAGATTAAATGTATACTTTGGGGTGAACAGAAAACACTGTTGTAGTTGGAGGCCCTGCTGTCCCCCCACCTCCAATCTTCCAGAGCAGAGGTAGGGGAGGTCTTGTTAATGCAAAGTCTGATTCAGTAGGTCTGGAGTGGAGCCCCAAATCCTAACACATGGCCAAGTGTCACTGATGCTGATAGCATGGGCCTGGAGATCCACTGGTTATATCCTTGTCAGTCAGGTATAGAAAGCCAGATGACCAGTGGCACAAGATCCCCTAACTACCCACTGACCTAAAGCAAAACATGTGTGGCTCTCTTCTGGTACAGGAGTGGCAAGTCACACCCTTGCCACCATTCTGCCTGGGCTGAAGTTCTCCTAACCCCACTTTCACCTCCTCACTGGAAGGTGTTTGTGAGGTAGGTAGAGGCCCGAGCAGGGATCTGCAGTTCTGGTCCTGACCTCATGGAGCCCTTGGAGTAGCCCTTTGTGAACATGTGTCCATTCTCATCTACAAAATATGAATATGAGTCTTGACCTCCCACAGAAAAATGTTCATAGCAGCCATGAAATTTGCATATTTCCATTTACAGGATACAAGGCAAATGGTCCCTGTCTATAGACATTTCATGGATTATGTCATCCTTCTCCCCAGACTGATCCTTACATCTCACCTGTGGAGTGAACAAGCTGGTCCCCTGGTGAACTGATGGGGAACTGTCTCTGATGGGCACCATGGGCATGGGTAAAGCCCACCTTGTCCCTGAATCCCTAGCTCTGCCTGGTGCAGAGGTTCCCACCCACCCCAAGTACTGCCTGTTAGGAGCCACTTCTCCCCTTCAACCGTGGCCCTTTGGAGAAGAGGGACTGTGGCTGACCTTGAGTGGCTTCCTAATCAACTCAAGCGGGGGTCAGGTCCAGCAGGAGCTTCCCACTCCCAGCTCAGACCTCCCCTACCTCTACTCTGGAAGCTTGGGGGTGGGGACAGCAGGGCCTCCAACCACAACAGTGTTTTCTGTTTACCCCAAAGTGCAAAAAATTTTCTCTGTGCACTAGAACTTAAAACATACTGGGGAGCTCCTGCTCTGGGCCACCCTATCTATGCACACGTGAGCAAGCAGGAGTTGGGTGAGGCAGGTTTAAGCCAGGCAGAGCTGAAAGGTGGGCACAATTTTAGGGTTGAATATATCTGCCTGACACCTTTCTCTTGGATGAAGCTGACAAGTGGGTGGTTGGGCCTGTCTGAGGGAGGCACGGGAGCTCTGTGCTGGTGGTCTAAAGCAGATGCTCCTGCAGAGGGGAGAGTGCCTGTCACAGCTCTGAGTGTGACAATCTAGCCTGAGCTCACCTTAAACCACAGTGGGGTGGAGGAAGCTCCACTCAGGTTGAGACCCGTTTCCTTTTCCTCCTCAAAGACTAGCTTTCCTTCCACGTCCCATTCTAACAGAGGAAGGGCTGTGTGGTCTAGGGTCATGAAACCCTGACCTTTGTGTCTTCCCTTCTCTCATCTCCCTCAGCACCCATCCCAAAGCCCCCACCCACCCAGGAGAGCATTGCCACAGCAATGGCAGCCCCAGTTGCTGTAGGAATGTCCATAAACCATAAAAATCTCCAACAGCTGAGAGGATGGGGAAAGGAGAGAAGACAGTCCCCATGCACCTGCTATGAATGAGACGTCCTTTGTTAGGAGTCACTGCTCGAGCTTGGGATGCCATTTCCCACTCCTCTCTTTCCTGACCAGACAGGGGGTGCATCCTTCATCCTTCAAGCCAGAAAGCCCATGTCACATTTTTCCTCATAGTTGCACTTCCATCGGGTCCTTGAACACAGTCCATTTCCCAAAATGAAGATTCTGCCCACTTGACTCTGATCTCTGCCTGGGTTGAAAGAGCTCCATTTGAGCCCTACTGTTTCCTCCCCTGGGGTGATAGGCCTCCAGGGCACAGGACCGGAGCAGGCACTCCCAGGCGTCCTAGAGCCGCTTCTACCTTGGATGCTGTCTGCTCTTATTTGTTCTGCCCGCCTCAGGGGTCACCATATCCACTGTACACTTTTCTTGTTTAAGGGCTTAAAGAATCAGTCCCGAGTCAAGCTGAATATCGTGAGGTGTCCTCCAGTGACCACGGTATTAATCAGAAGACCAGACCTTCGCTACCAGCTGGGTTTCAGCGTCCAGAACGGAATTGTAAGTGCAACTCGCTTCACACACTTTTCCAAATGTTGACAAAAACATAGCCCTGTTCTGTTTTTGTTTCTTGTTTTATTTTTTTTCCCCAGCTAGTCCATTCCCCAAAAGCATCCCTAAGGGAAGGAGATAAGTGGATAAAGACCCACTCAGCAGCTTCTTTGGGTAGATTCCCTTTGAGCAGAGAATTCTGTGCCATTCTACGTGGGAAGAGACAGGCCCTGGAGCAGAGTTCAGCAGAGAGGCCCTCCAGCTGCTACCCTGGTAGCTGGGATGTCCCCGCCAAGGGCTGCCTCCTCCCTGGGATTGCAGCTATCTTCCTGGCTGTACTCAAGCCCCTGCTGAACAGCCACACTTCCAAGGACAGGGCAGAGAGAGCTGCTCACTAAGCTTCAAGCTCCCCAGGGGTCCAGGGTGCACCCCAGGCCAAGATCCCTGCCCAGGGCTGTTATGCAGGATTGATCTGTGCTTAGCCCAGTCACCGTTTTAGCCTGAATTAGCTTTAGGAATGGAGTATTTTTAATCACTTGACTGTCTGCCTTAAATAGTACTTCCTTATGTTTTCTTTTTTTTATTGTGGTAAAATATATATGATCAAAAATTCATAGCTAACAATTTAAGTGGCAGTAAATACATTCACAGTGTTTTACAGCCATTGCCAACTAGCTGTATCCCTTTCTTCATCCCAAACAAACTGTCCTCAATAATACTCCTTTATGCCCTGGTTTGCCTTGTTCTGTATTCACAGTAACTCCGGGCTGTGGTGGCAACTGGTCTCCATCTGTAACCTTGCCTTCATGGGTTTTGGATGGAACTGCCCTCTCTTTGAATTTATCTTTCTCAACATAAGGACCCTGTTCCTTTTACACGCTTCCCTTAACTTTCAATTAAGAGTCCTTCAGTAATTAAAATTTCATTCCAAGTATGTTGTAAGGTTTAGAAATAGCCTTGAAATTCCCAGTTGGAGTTGAAATTTCCAGCCCTGTTTCCTGTGGTCTCTGTATCTCAATAGCCTGGCTTGCTTGTTAGAGGAACCAGGGTTACTCCTCAGAGGTTTGGTCTGATGTCATCTCTTTACCTGTTTATACTGGTTTGCTTTGTTCATATTTGAGTAATGTTAAAAGCTGGCACTGGGGATGTAGCTTAGGAGCACAGCACTTGTGTAGCATGTGCAAGACCCCAGGGTTGAATTTCCCAGCACCACAAAAAAACAAAGGTTGCTCAGATATTAACAATGGGTTGCTTAGTGTGAGAGAGAGGAAGGGACAGCTACACCCTGTAGCTCTAGAAACCTTATTTGCCAGCAGCCAGGAGCCTCTATCCACTGCCTGGCTACACATCACCAAGTTTGAACATGGTTGCAGAGCTGGGAAAGCAGAAAGGTGCCTCCCCCCTACAACTGGCCATACTTTGGGATACAAAATGGGGTGGCTCATGCAGTTGTGACCCTACAAAACAGGCTATTAGCTTTAAACAGTTCCATGTTTGAGCCCACTTGTGACTCTGGAAATACTAACCTGTGCTGCACAGGCTGACAGTCTGAAACACTAGCACCCAGGTGACAGGCCCAGGCAGCTCTTGTCACCGAGGCCCAGAGAATTAACTTTTTCCCAATCAATCCCACCAAATATGCTTGGAAGACTTAATTCTTAGATTCAGCTTGTCGTGAAATCCAGCAAACTACATGAACAAGGTGGCCACGTCAACCTACAGAACCTATATCCTGTGAAAATATTCTAAGAGATTTAAATAACCCTCAGCCTAGTTACATCTGCTTCTCAGAGATGTGCATGGGGGGGGATGAGGGTCCCAGGGAAGAGAGTCTTTTGACCCCATGGAGATCTGAGACAGGATGCTGCCCACAAGGAGTAACCTGGTGTTTGGCTCTGGTAGATCTGCAGCCTCATGCGAGGGGGAATAGCTGAGAGGGGAGGCGTCCGCGTGGGACATCGGATCATTGAAATCAACGGACAGAGCGTTGTGGCCACCCCGCACGAGAAGATAGTCCACATCCTCTCCAATGCTGTTGGGGAGGTAGGAGGGAGGCTGGGGAAGGGGCTGAGGGAGCCATCTGGTACCCCTTGCATCCTGCTGACCCTGATCCCCATAGTCCTTCCAGGGACCTTCCTATGTGTCCCTTCCCCTCAGTACCTGGAACCATCTTAGACCTAAAGTTGAACTCACTGTCAAAGAGGTTATCTGAGGGCTCCCCCACAACATGAAGTCAAGTCACCACTCACCTTCCCTTCCACACACAGAGTGGCAGTGCTCCTGTCGGTGGCTTCTCAAGTTTTCTCCATTTTCCCCCATTAATCCCTGCAAATGTGCTTGGCAGACCTAACCCTTAGAGTCAAGCTGCACCCACACGGTGGCTCTCCTGAAGCCCTGGCTTCGGGTCCGAGGCTAATTGGCTGTTGCATCCTTAATGCCAAGGGTGGAAAAGAGGCAGGAGCCGTGAAGCCGAGTCACTTTCCTTCCATTTGAAAGGTTCTCTGTCTTGCCAAGGACTGATCACAATGAAAATATTGGACTGGGAAAATAAGCCTTCTCTGGTTTCCTTTGTCCACTTCACATCACCCCTGAGCATTACAGAAAGCCTGTGGGTTCTGTTCTTCCTGGGCCATCCTGGGTCCGGTCCTTGTTGGGGTGGGTACCCTGGAAGCCCCTCCCTGGAGAGGCTTTGTCTCTCCCCTCCGCTCCATGCTCACATGCATTTCTGCCCTCAGATCCACATGAAGACAATGCCAGCGGCCATGTACAGACTGCTGACGGCCCAGGAGCAGCCGGTTTACATCTGAGCGTGCCTGGCTCGCCCTCGCGGAGGCTTGCATGGAGGACTCTCCTCATCGTGGTTGTGTTTCTGTGCTGCATCCGTGTGTCCGCTGAGACATTTTCCTCTCGCGCCCAGCATTTGGTCTTACACAGGAAGAGAAGAATCCGCAAGGACCTCTTTGCTCTCTGTCTCTCTCCAGTTTGCTTCCCCCCACCCCTTAAAATCAGGAAAGTTTTGTATGTGCTCCCTTGAGGATGAGTAACAGCCCTCGTCCATCAGGGATATGCCCAGGGCCATCTTATAGGACCTTCAAGGGTCCCAAGGTGGCTCTCACTGCCCAAGGGGGAATCGTCCTACCCCAAGAGGCACAGACCGCTTAGAAGGAACTCCCAGGGGCAGTGCAGATGCTCCCTCAGCAGTGCCTAAAACTCAGTTGCTGACCTCTGCTCTCTTCCTATCTCTTGACAGGAATGAGGCAGGAACAGGGACCATCCCACGTCAAAGGTATGCACTGTCCACCATGCAGTTGGGGCCCCCTATGTTATCTCCACCCAGAATTTCTGAGCCAACCTGCAACCTCTTTCATAGGTAGTTTTAGTTTCTACATATATGTGTGGTCTCATACAGGCCTTCTCACATAAGGATAAAGGGAGAAGTGACAGCCTCGGACAGGCTGCCCTGGCACTGCAGAGAGCGGCAATTCACCAGGCAACCGAAGCTCTGCCAGGTACTCTGAGGTCGCTGGTCAGTAGATAACGCAGGCAGGTGCCATCTGCCTCTCCGTATATTACACACACACGCTCTCACAGTATCTCACATGCACATTGCCCTGCCCTGCTCTCTACCACCAGGAAGACAAGCTAAAAATCTGGCACACAGAGCCCCTGGAAACCCACAGCCCCTCTCTGGGAGACCCTTTGCCCTGGCAGGGGGTCAGGCATGCAGAGTCCAATCAGCCTTGTCCTGAGAGAGATGCCGTCTCTGGCCGAGGCCTGGCCCTCCCGATACCACTTGACTGAAAATGTCTTCTCGGACTCCCCCATCCCTGTACACACGGGGGCGGGAAAGGGAGGCAGGGAGGGGAGGCTGGGAAGGCTGTACTATTCTCCTGGAAGAGAGTGATGGCACGTTTCTGAACCCCAGGTGAGACCAACCTCCTAGTCATCAGGACCACCAGGCAGGATGTGATATCTGAAAGGCCAGAATAGCCCACAAACCACAAAATTAAGGGGTCAGTAATGACCTCAGATTATGCCTAAGAATCCCCAAATGTGTTCTGGAAATATCTCCCTGCCTGGTGGGTCTAAGGGAGCTTTCAGCTGGTGTGGAATGTCGTGTTTGCATCAGGTGCCCCACACTTCTGGATTCCGTCTCAGTTCAGTGTGGATGTTTTAGTAATATTATTCTGAGCCAGTTTTCACTTATTCTTGGTCCAAAGAACTTTTTTCTTTTTTCTTTTTTTTCATGTGGGGTGTGACTTGGTTTTGTTTTTGTTTTGTTTCATTCATGACCTCAGTAGAGACAGGGGAAGAAAAACTAATATATTTTGTGATATTAATATAACCCCTGTTCTCTGCATCTGGGATATTTATGTTGTGTCTGTGGAAATAGGAATTCAGTGAGCAAAAGTTAGGTAGGATGTATTTATCTAGAGAACAGAGGGATTTAAGGGAGAAAAGTGATCATAACAAGTTTAGAAATATGAGACTTCGGCCAGAGAACAATGTCATCCGACCCCCTGGACTTCCTGGACTTTGAGTTTTCTGAATTAAGAATCAGAAAATCTGAATTAAAATCAGAAAATGTTTGAAAGAAATCAGCAGCTGAAGTCTCTGTTTTACTGTAATAAAAAAGCCCCAATGAACGGAGGCCACCGGCTGCCCCCAAGTCCTATATAGGCAGGAGCTGCTATTGTTGCGGGGCACTGGCTGGGTGGGGCCATGGGAGCCAGGATGATGGGTGATCTAGGACCCTGGACTTGTTTAAAGAATGCTTAACAGAATGCTGCCAGGTGACATGCCCAAGGTCAACCCACCATAAATGTGAGGATCAGGAACCCCAGTCCGAATTCTATTTGCCTTTCCTAAAATAATCAAATTTCAGAGAGTCTAGTATTATAATTAAATACTAAAGAGTCAGCAGTCCATCTGTGCCCTGCCAGAAGAGACAGTGGGTAGAACAAGAATGAAGCATTATCAGCACTTCAGGCAGCATAAGCCTTGGAAAATCATTGGAAGGGCTCTTGCCAGTCTGTCCCAAGGGTGGCCCCTTGGGGCACCTGCCCAAGCTCCTAGATAGGACCAGAGAGACCTGCCTGCAATTGGCCCGGGATGGGAACTCCAGGAGCACAGCCCTGCCCAACCCCTAAGTAATTACAGTGAAGTATCTTCATCCTAATGAGAGAGAAAGAGAAAATACTTTCTATTCCTCTTGCACAAAAAATGTTGGAAACTTCAAGAGGTGCTGAAAAGCCAATTTGTAAGCTCTTTTAGAGGACTCATGTATTTTAGCATAAGAGTAAGAGTATTTCTGCATCACTTTCTGTTGTGCTAATCAATGTGGTTCCTCACACCCGAATGGAAGCTGTTGGAGCTTGGTACAGGCCCGCCTCACTGAAATGTGTTCTTCCTCTGCTAATATCAGCCTACCTGTGGTTAACCTCAGAAATGGGATCTCAAGTGTTAGTCACTCTGTGTCCGAAAGTCCCAAAAGAGGTGGTGGTCTCTTTCCCTTCTGACATCCCATATGTGTGTAGTTACATGTGTAAATATCTCAGCGCCCACATAGCAGGGATGATGTACGTGCAGAGCAGCCTGTCCCCAAAATACAAGGCACAAAATTACCCTAGCCACTCTGGCCACTGTGCTGGGACAGGCTAGTGATTCAGCTTTGGGGACGGGCTCCCAGATTCACCTCTTCCTCCTGGTCTTCCCAGGATGCACCAAAATCCACCCTGCCTCTGCCTTCTCCAATGGGGACTCTTCAGGGAGCCACCCACCATCAGCCTTGGGTCATGAGAGGAAGAAACCCCCAAACCAATGCCTGAAGCCCACTTCCCAGGGGATCCCCTCCTCCCTCTCCAGAGTGTGCTCAGCAGGGGTAGAGCACATCCCAGGCACCTCGTCCCTGTGCACAGGCTTGCTTTCTGAACATTGCCCATCAACCCTGGCCTTCAGGGAGTCCAGAGTAACCTACTACCTCCCCCATTGCTCCTCCTCCCTCTACACCCCCACCACACCCAACGCTCCCTGTCGCAAGCTAATGAAAACCCCCCCACCTGCAGAGCCCCTCCTGGGTCTCTCCACCCAGTGGTGTGGCCATTACCAATGTTTACAACCAAGGGCCGCCTCGTCCTGATGTATCAACTCTCGCCTTCACCAGGCTACTTGTTGGTTAGTTTCACCTCCGTCTGCTCCTTCCCTGGCTGGAGTCCACTTGAGCACTCAACCCTTGATTTTATTTCCCCCTCCATCAAGGCAGTGTGTGAGGACCGTGTGGGAATGAAATCTCTTGTACATACTTAGCACAGCACCTAGAGTATGAACTTATACTCCCATTCAGTAAAGAGGGTGCATAGAGCTTACTGTAAAGCGTCGGGAGAAGTATTGTATTTGTAACAATATCGTTCTTTGTATACACAAAACTCAATGATCTCTATATATAAATATAAATAAATATATAAATAAAATATATCTACACGTGAGCCTGGAATGTTGACACCGCACACCCACTGAATGTATTTCCTCTTGACAGTCTGGTCACCGGTCCTGGCCCTCCCTCCCCTTCTCTGTACCGTGGCCGCAGTTGTCTGGTTTGGGGTTGTGATGTATTTAATGTGCTATCTCCTTTATTTAACTGAACGCTAATGTCTGTATAAGAGTTGCTGCAACAATAAACAAGAACTTCATCTCTTGGCCCCGCTGAGTGTCTTCTTGTTTCAGGACAGGTACAGACCTTGTTGGGGAGGATCATGTCTTTTCCCTAATAGGCCACCTCCTGCCCACTGTGACTACAGGGTCTTGCTGCCCAGAGCCCAGGCTTTTGTTCTGTGAAGCTGACCTGGTTATAAACAGAAAAGGCTGTGTTTGCCTGTTGGGCTGATCCTCCCTGGTACTGTCAGCCCCCTATGAGCACACTGTGAACAAGAGAAGGACCCTCTGGATTTCACACTTTGTATCCTTGAGGGAAGTGAAACAGGAATTAATTCCCCTCTCCTCAACCCCCACAGAAACCTCTAGTGAAGGGAGGGAGGGTCTCGTTAAGGGCCTGAGACCTGAGTGGTGGATAGTGGAAAACGGTACCCTGGAGACCCATTGGAAGGTTCTGTGAGAAAGTTCTGAAAGATTTTCAAAAGAATTGCTCTTTGTAATTCTACTTTTCAAACTTCAGCAGCATGACCTTCCTGTATGCTGGAGGTGCTAACAGTATCCAGCCCTCTTTCTAAAGCAGAATACTCTTCACAATTTTTCTCTGAGAATTTCATTGCCCTCAAAAACTTGACACAGGCCCCGTAGGTTCTGTGCATTGGAACTGCCAGAAGCCCTGGGAAAGGGCTCCACCTGGGAGGTGGAGACTGGGCATTGTACAGTGGTGCTGTGGCAGCCTCCTGTGGTCCAGCTCCAGAGGACCCATATTAGTCTGTTTTGTATTTCTATAACAAAATACATGAGGCTGGAAAACTTATACAGAGGTTTAGGAAGGAGAGCAAAACAGTTGTACAGTAAGGCCCCCCAACCATCATCTCCCCACAGAAACATCTATTTAAACAGTTATGCACACACAAAATTGCCTTCACAAGAGCTAAGGAAATCCGACGAGAGATTGCAGTACCTGATTTTAACACAAGAGACACTCTGAAGAAAGCAGGAAGGAAAGGGTTGGTTATGTCACCATCCTTCAACTTTAAGCAGCACAACATGGAAAGAGATGCCTCCCACTTGGGAGAAGGAGAGAAAATTAACTGTAGGCCTTAGACTTGAAGCCCAGAGTCCCCATGGCCCCTGCCTGTGGACATAAGCCTGGTGGCCAAGGGATTGCCTCCATGATCCCTCCTACATCTCTGGCAACACATATAAAGCAAGACTCCAACTACAGGGAAGTAAGCATGGGACTTTGCCTTGGACCCCACCCAGTAAGGCAGGTGAAACAACATCAGGGAGATCCCAATGGCTCCTGTCCCCAGACTAGTGCCCGCAGAGAGAGAGTGAGTCTGGACCCACACTAGTGCCAGGCAGAGATCAGAAGCCCCAGGAGGATGGGCTTATAGCGCAGCCCAGCATCACCTCTACCTGTCTGCTGCAGTCTTGGGCCAACGAGTACACCAGATCAGCAGGCAGGCTGTAGCAAAATGGGCTTTGGTCCTGTCCTTATATTGCCCTGGTTTCAGGGGACAATGGGCTCTGGGTATGATCCTGAGTACTGATTTGGTTGCTCTTCCTATTCCTACCCCAAACCCAGGCAGCACAATATTGAGAGTTGTTATCCCATGGGAAGAAGAGGGAGGTAGGCACAAGTCGCTGCTCAGGAGACTAAGACTGGACCCTCTATGTGAGGCCTAGAACTGGACAGAATTCTGCAATGCCCGATCACAGGTTGGTGCCTGGGGATGAGGTGTTTGGGCCCACCCCACACCAAGCAGAGACTTACAAAAATACACAGCCCTTTTTATGCACTCCCCCATTCCATCCCAAACACAGCAACTGCAGATTTGTGACAGACTTGGGCGGGTGGCATCTTCTAAGGCTAAAACAGTAACAATACATCAACTTCAGACTCCTGATGAACATGAGTTTTGGTGCCATCTGATGCTGTGGCAGTGACCATAGGCTCAGAGAAAATAAGTACCCTGCTTAACTTATCACCACCAGACCTATCCTGCAAGAAATAGCCAAAGGGAATTCTTCAAACTGAAAGATGTGAATAAAGAAAAAAAAAAGTAGGAAGGTATAAAGCTCACTAGTAAGAGTAACACAAATTCAGAATGTCCAAACATGATGAATAAACCCTTTATATTTTTAGTAATACTGAAAAACAACAATTACATTAACATGTTAAGAGATAGGCAATATAACAAGTATAAAATGGGATGTCAGAAATTCCAAATGGAGGAAGGAATTGAATGCAAAGATGAAGTTTTTATTAGTATTTTTTACTTTTTTTTCCATCTTTACAATCAAAATTAACTTGCTATCATTGGGAAATAGCTTGTTATAATCAAAAAATGTTTTTTTCTAAGCCTGGTGGTAAATACAGTGCAAAAATCTACAAAAAGACACAACAAAAATAAATAATCAGGGCCTGGGGTCGTGGCTCAGTGGTAAAGCGCTCATCTAGCATGCATGAGGCACTGGGTTCGATCCTCAGCACCACATAAATATTAAAGTATTGTGTCCACCTAAAAAAAACCTAAAAATAAATATTTTTTAATAATAAGTAATCAAAACACACTACTAGAGAAAAATCACTTGGCCACACAAGACTAAAGGGGAATAAACTACAAACTGAACACACATACACAAAAAAAAAAAGAAGAAGAAGAAAGAAAAAAGAAACCTAAAATAAGAAAATAAGTACAAGTAAATGTCTTTTTAGGTATTCTATAGTTGGATCTCAATTTTTTTGATTTATTTTTATTCTAATTTGTTATATATGACAGCAGAATGCATTATAATTAATATTTCACATATAGAGCACAATTTTTCATATCTCTTGTTGTATACAAAGTATATTCACACCATTCCTGTCTCCATACATGTACTTAGGGTAATGATGTCCATCTCATTCCACCATCTTTCTACCTCCAAGCCCCCTCCTTTGCCCTCCTACCTCTTTGCCCTATCTAGAGTTGTATTCCTCCCATGCTCCCACGCCCTACCCCACCATGAATCAGCCTCTTTATATTAGAGAAAACATTTGGCAACCGGTTTTTTGAGATTGGCTAACTTCACTTAGCATTATATTCTCCTGGGTCTTAATTCTTAATTCATTCTTTCACTGTTTTTTTGCTTGGTGAATTTAATCCATTTACATTTAAGGTGATTATTGATGTATGTGGTCTTCCTCTACCTGTAAAGACACATATAGACTGAAAGTAAAGAAATGGAAAAAGATATTCATGAAAGTAGAATCCAAAAGAAATCAGGAGTAACCATATTTAGATAAAATAGACTTCACATGCAGTAAAAAGAGGCAAGGAAGTTCATTATATAATGATATATAATGATAAAGTAGACTTTTCAGCCAGAGGAAATAATGATTATAAACACACCCAATATTAGAGCACCTAAATATATAGAGCGAATTTCAGTAGACCTAAGGGAGAGAGAGACAGACTCCAGAGAGAAAATCAGGGAGGGGAAAAAAAAAAGAGGAGGAAAAACCACATTTTAGAGACCAACAGTTCTACCAGCGGCTGCAGAATATACATTCTCAACAGCATATGAAACACTCTTCAGG
This sequence comes from Callospermophilus lateralis, assembly GCF_048772815.1. Lineage (NCBI taxonomy): Eukaryota > Metazoa > Chordata > Mammalia > Rodentia > Sciuridae > Callospermophilus > Callospermophilus lateralis. The sequence continues at coordinate 68,493,354 of NC_135306.1, read as the reverse complement.
ACAGATCACATGAAAGGCCACAAGACAAGTCCGCCCCCCCCCCCCACACACACACACAATGAAATTTAAATCATATCAAATATCTTTTCTGACAAAATTTTAATGAAATTAAAAATCAATAACAATAAAACTTTGGAAACTATACAAATAGATGGAAATCTAACAATATATTCTCAATATTCAATGAAGAAATTTAGAAAATTTAAAACATTTTTAAAAAATGACAGTGGGTGCTGGGATTGTGGCTCAGTGGTAGAGTGCTTGCCTAGCATGCAGGGGACATTGGGATCAATCCCCAGCACCACATAAATGTAAAATAAAGACATTGTGTCCACCTAAAACTAAAAAAATAAATATTAAAAAATATTTTTTTTAAAAAAAGTGACAGTGGACACACAACATACCAGAACCTATGGAACACAGGAAAGGCAGCACTAAAAGCAAAATTTATAATAACCTATTATTATACCTCCAGGAAAAGAAAAAAAAAGCCAAACCAAAATTAGTAGAAGGAAAGAAATAAAGGCTAGAGCAGAAATAAATGAAAGACTAAAAGCAAAATGTTGACAAAGTAAAGAGGTGGTCTTTCAAAAATAGAGAAAAATTGGAAAACCCCTAGCTAGACTAAGAAAAAGAGGGAAGGCTCAAATAAAAGCAGAGAAAGAAAAGAAATACAACTGACATCACAGAAATATGAGGGATCATTAGAGACTTATTATGCACAACTATATGTCAGCAAATTTGTCAGCCTAAGAGAAACTGGCAAATTCCTGGACATAAACAACTTAACAAGATTGATGCAAAGAGATAGAAATAACTATAGATCAATAAGTAACGAGATTGAATCCGTTATAAAAAAGACTCCCAAGAGAGAAGGGCCCAGGATCAGATAGTTTCACTGCTGAATTCTACCAAATATTTTAAAAACTAATATCAATTATCTTTAAAGTATTCCAACAAATTGAAGAGGAGGGAATTCTTTCATTCTACCAGCCCCAGTGTTACCCTAATACCCAAACCAGACAAGAACACAACCCCCCAAAAAAAGAAAGGAAGCTATAAGCTAATATTACTTATGAACAGATACAAATACTCTCAACAAAATAATAGCAGTCTAATTCAACAGCACATTAAAAGATTATTCACCATGATTAAGTGAAATTCCTCCCAGGGATGGAAAGATGGTTCAACATATATAAATCAGTAAAAATACACCATACCAACAGAATGAAAGACAAATACCACATGATCATCTCAAACACAGGAAAAGCATCTGATAAAATTCAACATCTCTTCATTATAAAACTCAACATAATTGAGGCTTTATATAAACAAGCCCACAGCCACCATCATAGTGAATGAAGGAAAGCTGAAAGCTTTTTGTCTAAAGTCTGGGAAAGGATGCTCATTTTCACTACTTTTATTTTTAGAAAGAGCAATTAGGCAAGAGAAAGAAACAAAGGACAATCCAGATTGGAAAAGAAAAAGTCAAAAATCACTGTAGATGTCATGATCTTAAATATAGAAATTCTTAAGACTCCACTAAAGAACTATTATAATAAATGCATTCATCAAATTTGCAGGATACATATCAACAAACAAAATCAGTAGTGTTTCTATATTCCAGAAAAATAAATCAAGAAAGCAATCTCATTTTCAATAGCTCTCCTTGACCCGTTCCCCCACCAAAAAACCTAGGAATAAATTTAACCAAAAAGGTGGAAGAACCCTACAAGGAAAACTTCAAAACACTGATGAAAGAAATTGAAGAGTACACACACAAACCCACACGACATTCTGTGTTCATGGATTAGAAAGATCAATATTATTAAAATGTCTATATTACCTAAAGTGTCTACAGATTCAATGCAATTCCTACCAAAACACCAATCACTTCTTCACAGAACTAGAAAAAAATCCTAAAAATAGTATGGAACCACCCCCCAGCACACACACACACACACACACACACAAATAGCCAAAGCAAAAAAAAAAAAAATTAATAAAGGAAATCTTGACCAAAAAAGAACAAAGTATCACACTATCCAACTTCAAAATATACTACAAAGTGGCAGTACCCAAAACAGCACATTTTGGGCATAAAAACAGACACATAGACCAATGGAAGAGTATAGAGAGCCTAGAGTAAGCCCGTGCACCCACGGGCAACTGATCTTTCACAGGGTGCTAAGAGCACACATTGAGGAACAGACCATCTCTTCGATAAAGGGTGCTGGAAAATTAAACATCTACATGCAAAAGTATAAAACTGGACACATTTCACCACATAGAAAAATTAATGCGAAAATGAAATAAAGATGTAAATATAAGACCTGAAACTTAAAAACTGCTAGAAGAAACCAGGGCAAATGCTTTTAAAATTGGGATGGTCCCGAATTTTTTGGCTAAGACCCCAAAACACTGGAAACAGAGGCAAAAGCAGGCCTATATAATTACATCAAACTAAAAAGCTTCTACAGGAAACAGCAGAGGGAAGGGACAACCTGCCGAATGGGAGAAGATGTTAACAAAGGATACATCTGACTAGGTGTAAATATCCAGGACATTTAAGAAATTTGCCAACTCAAAAGCTAATAATGATCTTAAAGGTAATAGATCTACATAGACATTTCTCAAAACATAACATACAAATGGTAACAGGTACATGAAAAAAAAAATCATTACTGATCACCAGGGAAATGGAAATCAAAGCCACAAGGACACCTCAACTCCCTCCCAGTGAGAATGGCTACTACCAAAAAGGTAAAAGTGAAGTACTGTGGAGATAAGGGAACCCTTACAACTTTGGTGGAAATGTAAAGAAGCAGTCATTATGGAACACAGTATGGAAATCCCTTGAAAAATAGAACCATATGATCCAGCAATCCCACTCCTGGACGAATATCCAAAGATAACAAGGTCAGGATGTCACAGAGACATCTGCCCTCCCTCGTTTATTGTGGCACTGTTCACAATAGCCAAGAGACGGAATCAATCCAGGGGTCTACCTGCTGATGAATGAATAGGAAAATGTGGTACAGACACACACAATGGAGTATCATTCAGCCACAAAACCCTGTCATTTGCAACAAAAGTGGGTGGAATAGGAGGGCATTGTGCTAAGTGAAATAAGCAAGGCACAACTTTGTGCTAAGTGAAATAAGCAAGGCACAACTTTCCCAAAAACATTATCTCATGATCTCACTGACATGTGGATTCTTAGAAGGTTGATCTCATAGAAGTGGACAGTAGAATGGAGGTTACCAGAGGCTGGGAAGAGAGGCTAGGAAGAGCAGTGGATTGGGTGGGGGGAGGCTTTGCAATGAGCACTAAGTGCCAGGTAGATCAGAGATCCATGTTCTAGAGTGCTGTTGCACAGTAGGGGGACTACAGATAATGATAATGCACTGTCACCGCCACACCCAACTCAGTCAGGGTCACTCCAGGTGAATTGGTACTAAATAATCACAGAGATAGAGAAAATACCTTTTTCTTGGGGTTCTGTGACAGCTCCTGTGCCCCAGCTCCCACAAGGGATGCAAGGGAGGGGGACAAAAAAGAGAGCACACCCCGAACTCTGGTTTTTATTGAGGGGAGATGTTCGAAAGAACATTCCATCCAAAAAAGGTAAATGAGTAGTATTACAAAAGCACAAGGAGGCAGCCCACTCCCATTGGGAAATGCCTGCTCCCAGAGCTTCATTCCCCTGCCGAGCAGAGGTGAGGTTGACCTGCTTCCACACGCAGCTGAAGCTAGTTCCGTCCCTCCATCGCTCAAGGCTAAAGGTGAATGTTTTCACAGAATAAATGATAAATGTTTAAAGAGGTAGATACATTTATCCACAGTTGAACACTGCACATTAACATTATTGTTAAACTCTTGAGACCAAATGACCTCTGAAACAAAAGAGCTTATTGAGCAGTTACAGATGCTAGCCAGAAAAGGAAAGGGCCAGCTCCTGGGATGGTTCCCCCAGCCTCTAGTAGCAGAGCTGGATAGCATTTGTAAAATGTCCAGAACCAAGAGCATTTTTGTAAACATTGTGGAAGGAAAGCACTCTAATCTTCATCAGCTATAGATAAAGAGGGGCAGGATGACACCAAAGGGGTATGCCGCAGCCGGGCTGGCTGGGCAAAATAACAGGGGGTGACGAGCAAATTGTATAGATTGATACAGCAGGAGTGGAAGCCGCTTATTGTAGGACAGGAGCGGTATTTATACATTCCACACAGCTTATCTTAATTAGCATAAAATAGATAGATACAGCAGTCAACCAATAAGAAATCTCCACACTTAATGGCTCGCTGGTGTTACTTCATAAATCACTCCCTCTGGCATTTTGCCAGGCGCCATCCAGACTTGTTTACAGACTTTAATAGGGGTAGACTAAGAAGTAAGGAGAAGTAATTATTGCTTCTGGATTCATTGGGGTAACAATCTGAAAAGTTTATAGGGACCCAGGCCCTGTGGTCAGCTGCCATGGGATTTGCGTTAAGGTTTTAACAGAAGGTTTTTACACGGAGATGTAAATCAGCCTCTGTTGTTGCCAGCCTGTGACTTGTTACTGATTCACCTCTTCCCCTTGTCTCCTCCTTTAGTCCTCCAGCCCTTTCCAATTAAGTTTAGAACATCTCAGAATTATTATCAGTGGACATATACTAAAACATCACAATAACCCGTATATATGTACAATTTCTGTGTCTTTAAAAAAACAAACAAATGATTCTGAAAATGGGTAAAAAGGTCTATTGGACTCACAATTCTGGCGGCTGGAGGGTCCAAATGGCATGACACCGGCGTCCTGGCGAGAGCCTCTGGCTGCATCTCAACACGGCTGAGAAGCAGACGGGGAGCCAGCCGAGCACAGAAGGGGTGAGGGACAGTAGTCGCCTCTCTTTTTAACAACCTGGTCTGGGCAGACCTAACTCCTTCCAGAGAGGCCCCGCCCACCCCGAGAGCACTGATTGCGTCTTCAGGGTGGCGCCTGCGGCCTAATCACCCTCCACAGGCCTCACCTCCTGAAGGTTTACGCCGACTCACTTCCACACCTGGGGCCACACTTCTAGTCGTTTCCCAGCTTCCCTTCCGGGACAGGCCATATCCAAGTCACAGCAAGGCCCCTTGTCTCCCTCTCCTCCTTGCAGAAAGCAGAGTGTGTCCCCAGACACGGGTGGCTGACTAAAGTGGGAAGCCAACCCTGAGGTGTTGAGAGTCACACTTGGAGAATGGCGACCAGCTGGTCCTGATAGGGCCTTCCAGGGTGCCAGGGACTTTTCCCAGCACTCTGGATAGACTGACGTGGTCAGTGTCCACAGTGCTGCTGGGAAGTAGCTGCTATTATCCCCAGTACAGATAGGGGAGCTGAGGCACAGAGAGCTCCTGGGGGCTCATGGACTGTCCTTACCCTTCCGATGGCTCCAGCTGTGCTAGGAGCCCTGGCCTTCAGCGCCTGCTGATGGACGTGGCAGGGCACGGCATCTCTTAGATGCCCTCCCTCTGGGTTCTCATCATGTGCACCCTTCCACCTCCCAGTCGACCAACATGGCCCACACCCCTGTCCTTGGGGTAGGTTTTTACGAGGGTTCTTGGCTCTGGAGGAGGAGACTTTGCTTTGGGCTTTCCCTCTCCCCACTTCTTTGCATCCTTTAAGGACAGAGGTGGGTGGAGGCCACCTGCATTAGTTCTCACCCTTGGGAAGGTCATAGGCCTCCTCTTGACTGACTTCTTCTGCTGACCTGCTTCACAGGGGTTCCACAAGACAAGCAGTGGGCAGCCCTCAGGAGCTGGGGGTCCCTCAAACTCTAGTGATACTTTCCACTGGTCCCTTAGGCCACACCCAGGCCGGAGTCTCACAGACATCGAGCTCCTGCAGCAGCCATCGTCCTCGCCCCTCAGAGGAAATGAGAGGCCACCCTTAAGCCCTCAGTCAGGCATCCAATGAGCCCTCTGCTCTCGGTCACTGTCTCCAACAAGGATGCCCAGTCCTCCACTGGGCCAGTTCCTCAGTCACATCAGAGGAGATGGTTGGCAGTGCTCAGTTTAGGGTAGAGGAGGGAGGCTGACAGAGGCCTTTGCACTTTGGGGTATAAGAGAAATATTTCTCCTTCCTTACCTCACAGGGACAAGAGGGGAGTAAACAGCTCCTTTCCTGAATTCTGAACTTCCTCAAGCAACAATGCCCTTTGACAGCCCTCTGATATCATCAGGATGAGGGTGGGAGAGGCAGGCGCTGGGAGAGCCTATTTGGCTGTCTCCTTCAGCAAGCCCTGTCTCTCCTGGAGACCACTGGGTAGGTGGCATCTGCCCCCGGGGCAGACAGACGATACCTCCGGCTCTCACCTCTCAGTCTCCATCTTAGATGAAATTACAGAACTAGAGGGGAAATCTGCTCAACCCTCCTGATGCACACAGAACCACTTGGTTTTGTCTTTCTTCTAAAATTTTTGCTTAAACCATGATCTTCAGAGTTACTTAAACTCACTGAGCTTGCTTTTCATTTGCAAACTTGTGACTGTCTCATGGGGACTCTGTGAGAGTAAGAGACTCCACAGGGAGTTCTCAGAATGTCCCTGACTTACAGGAGAGCTGAGCAGTACTGGCCACTTCTGTACTGACACAGACATGCCACCTCTCCACACTGTCCCTCTCGGGACCTATCAGGTCCAAGTCCATGAAAGCTTCCCAGAATTTACAGACTCCCCCAGAGTACATAAGTTTGAACCGCAATTCAAGAGCAGATGCTCCAGTAGCTCCAGGTCACCTGAAGACCCAGCCTGACAGCACTATAAACTGTGGTGTGATTGAATTTCATCCCACCAAGGCAGATCTATGCTCCCAGTAAAAACTTTTGAAATGTCTGTATATACCTTTAAAAAATATTTTTTAGTTGTAGATAGTCACAATATCTTTATTTTATTCATTTATTTTTATGTGATGCTGAGGATTGAACCCAGTGCCTCATGAGTTCAAGGCAACCACTCTACCACTGAGCTAAAACCCCAGCCCATGTATGTACTCCTAAAAAATATACTTTTCGTTGCAGATGGATACAATACCTTTATTTTACTTATATATTTTTATATGGTGCTGAGGATCAAAGTCCGTTCCTCATATGTGCTAGGCAAGCGCTCTACCACTGAGCCACAACCCCAGCCCCTCTGTAAATACTTTTTTCTCTGTGCATACTTTTTAAAAGTTGAAGATATAACTCTCATACAAACATAGAATGAACACATATCAAAGATTTATTAACTCATAAATGACAAAACATGTAAGATGGTAAAGCTGGCCCAGAGAACATTTTGGGAACTAAGTATTTATTGGCATTTTAAAAGGAAGGTTAGAATACAGTTGCTAGGTTAGAAACAAAACTGGTTAAAGTCCTTTAAAGCAATAATATTATAAAAATTAGGGTTATCTCCCCCTCCAAAAAAAATTACTTGCATCTCTAGTTAGGGTAGTGGGAAGAGTTGGTGTTGAGTGCCATGCAGAAAAATAAAATATGGAAAAGACAATCAAAAACAGAGACACAGATAGATATTTGTACACCCATGTTCACACCAGCATAACTCACAACAACCAGAAGGTGGAAATGATCCAGGTGTCCATTAGTGGATGAATGGATAAACATTCAATCAATTATTATTCAGCCTCAGGTAATTCTGATACAAAGCTACCATGTGGATGAACCTTACCCTAAGGACATTATGTCAAGTGAAATAAGCCAGGCCCCAAAAGACAAATTATCTGATTGCCCTTATGTAAGATGCCAAGAGTAGTAATCAAATTCATAGAGACAGACAACAGAATGGTGGTTGCCAGGGGCTGAGAAGGAAAGAATAGGGAGTTGTTGTTTAATGTGTACAGAGAGAGGTTCCCTTTTGCAAGATTAAGAGAGTTTCAAAGATTGGTTGCACAACAGTAGGAATGTATTTTACACTGTTCCCCTAAAACAGCTAAGGTGGGGCTGGGGGTGCAGCTCAATGGCCTAAGAGCACTTGACAAGTGTGTGTGTGGGGGGGGGGGGGGGGGCCCTGGGTTCAATCCCCAGCACAGCAAAAAAGAAGGAGGAGAAAAAGAAGAAACGCGGAGGTATTAAATTTTATGTCACAATATTGTTTACTACAATTTTTAAAAAATTTCAATCATTAAATAAGTTTGGTGCTAGTGGTTTTATGTAGGTTGGTTTCAAAAGGCCTTATGAAGATGTGAGGGAGGGGCCTGTGGATGTCTAAGAAATGAGAGACAGAGGGTGGCGTTGGCAGATGCAGGTCTCTCTCTCTCTCTCTCTCTCTCTCTCTCTCTCTCTCTCTCTCTCTCTCTCACACACACACACACACACACACACACACACACACACACACACAGCTAATTGCTTCCACTGGAGTCCACACAAGCATCTCCTCTGCGCTCTCCAGGCTGAATCACCCCTTCAGAAACCAAAGGCTAGATGTGGCGCCCTCTGGTGGAATATTGTGAGAATGGCCACACCCAAATAACCCCGATTCCCCGGGCGCGATTCTGTGAACGTGGAATCTCAGCCACTGGTTCAGGTCCCGTGTTTTCCACATAAGGAAACGAGAGTCCCAGACAGTGGTAGGACTCGCCTGAGGTCACACAGTGAGTGGGCAGCTAGAACGTCACTCGTTGGCTGCCAGGCTAATGCCCTTTAGTGCGATCCCCGCCGCCGACAGTCATTCCATCTTCCTATTGGCCAGGCTCGGGGCCCTGGAGACAGCCAGAGCTCCCAGCTGCCGCCCAGTCCTCCCGCCGGCCCCAGAGCCTTGGTGAAAGTGGGCAGCGAACAGCACAGATGACTGCTGCAGGTTGAGGGTACCATTAGGGAGGGGTTAGGGAAGCACGAGGTGGGAAGCACAGCCTATCTCTACCTGGACCTCTCCCCAGAGAACGCCATATGCTGCTTCCTTGGGCAATCTCAGTACAGTTCACCAGCTACTAACTACCCCAACTGCCTCTTTCCCCTCCACGAATCAGCTTCTCGTGGATGGGGATATGTCTTCCTCAGTCACAGTGGATTATAATTGAAGAGTCATAGACAGCAGGCTGAGTTATGGCTTTGCTACCTTTTCCCGCTATATGAGCTTGGCAAGTTTCTAGACTACTCTGAGCCACAATTTCTTCATCTATATGATGGGGCACAGCTTGCCTCTGTTGACTCTGAGCACTAGAGTCTGTCCCTGAAGCACTTAGCCTGTGCTTGTACGTGCTAAGTCATAAGGTACAGAAGATGTAAGGGAACTCCTATCTGAGGAGGTGAGATCCCTACAGGGCTTTGAAGATGATGTAGGAGTTTGCCAGGTCATGTCGTGAGGCCGAGGAGAACATTCCATGTGTCAAGGCCTGGAACAACATGGCGGGGGATCCCCACATACTTGGCTCTGTGGAAGCACAGGGTGTGGTGTGTTCCAAGTCACCTTAGAAGCTAGAACGTTGTTTTCTAGAATTATTTCCCTGTATGATTCCAAATTAGGGTTGGCCACAGGAGAAGTTGGAGATCTAGAAGGTGGATCTAGAAGCCTCTGCCAGTGTGTGCCACAGATCCATGGGATGCGAGGTGTTGGACAAACTGTCACTGGTCTGCCAGTCAGCACTGCCCACCAGAGCACTCCAGACCCTTCTACAAAGGCTCTAAATTCTGGGCCAGGTGCAGCCCACTCCTCCTGCAGGTCCCCATGCCACTGAGGTGGAGGTGGTGGGTGACAGACCACCACTCTGTCCTCGTGGCTTCTAGTTTCTGTTTGCTCTCCTCAGCTTGTCTTTACAGCAGCCAGCCCTACTGGACCCAGGGACCCAGCCTTGCCCAGGCTTCTTCCCCAGCTCCCCACAGCTGGTCCTTATCACATCCCACTGGAGGCGGTCAAACCCAAATAGATGGAGAAGGGGGTGCAGATGAGGAGGGGATGGCTCAGTCTGGGCCTAGTCACAAAGCACTTTGGGAAGGCTGCTTCCACTTGGTCCCCACTCTCAAATTTGGTAAGATTAACTCATTCCTTATTTTAGGAGGTCTACACAGGTAAGAACTTCCCCACCAGATATTTGCTGTCAAGAACGGTGATGCCAGAAAAATGACTCCCTCAAGCTAGAGGTGGGGAGGGGATGACCATGTGCTCATCCATCTGTTCCTGGGCACACCTGGGTCCTCACAGCAACAAGCTACATCACCCTCATTCTGCTGAAGAAATTAAGGCTCCGAGCCTCAGGAGGAGATTCGGCCCAAGGACACGGCTGCTGCATAGAGGGGCCCAGACTCGTTCCACATCCTACAGGTGAGGGATCAAACTCCCATCCTGTGAGCACAGCCCACAAGCCACTTCACAACAGAAAGCCCAGAGAAAATAAACTTAGCTCCTACAGCAGGGCCCAGAGAGACTTTCTCTCCAATCTCCCCAAACCCAGCCCTTGCCTGTTGTTCAGGACCCATCCTGCATTCCTCAGTGTGGAGGAAGAACTTTGGGTTGTGACATTCCCCTATGCCAGCCTCAGTGACTCCAGGGCCACAGGTCTTGAGAAAACAAACGTCTTGCCCCTTGATTGTGCCCTGGAGGCCTCACACTGGGGTCAGGAGTGTGCCTTGCAGAGGGCTGTCTCCTTTCATTGGTGTGTTGGAGCCAGCACTTCCTCATCTGAAAGAATCATTCTTAAAAATGAAGTGAAACATATTAAAAACAAAGCTAATACATCAGCCAAACTCATCACTTCCTAATTATTTTACTTCTAATCCCTGCTCTTTAGTCCTGGCATCTTGTGTGCCAGAATGACAGAATGGTGGCCTGTGCATTTAACTCTCAGCTCAGTGACATCACACTGGCAGCGTGAAATGGGCCATGGGAGAATTTAAACCACAGACACCAACAGAAACTTCAAACCAGGCTCCATGTGTGGTTTTGTGGATCATCTGGGCTTAGGAATGTGGCAGAGACCATGTTAATAGTATGCATTAAACCTAGGAGTTTCCTTTCTATAGACATCACATTGTGAACAGCACAAAATTAGAGGGAGGGGGTTGGAAGACAGAAGGTCTAGGAGACACCAAAGCAGATGCCTGGGAATAGGGAGCAAGAACCAGATGGTCTGGGCCATGAGGAGCGCAGTGAATCCAATTTGGCAGAAAAGTGACCTAGAGTCAGATGATGGTGTCTGTGCAGTCCAGGCTGGACCAGGTCCTGCCTTTAGATTTTATTATTTTTCACCAAAGAAGAGTTCTGGGTGGTTGCAAGATCATTCTGTGCTGTGAATTGCCAGGTTATCTTCTCAGCCCTCAGGCCTCCTTCTTCAAATTCTGACTTGGTGCACCTGTGAATGGACTGAGGATACAAGGACCCTGGTCACTGTTCCGTGGGCATCAGCCACAATTACTTTAGAATAGCTTGGGTGGCCAACATCCTAGTCTGTGCACCTGTAAGAACCCTGGGGGTTGCTCTGTGTGGAGGTAGACCGGGCACCTCCCAGCCCCTGGCTCTCCTGGCTTCCTCCAGTTCAGACCCATCACTGACCCATTATGTGTTCTTTTACAGCCACCTGGTGGGCCAGAGGGGAGTGCAGCAATAGTTTAATAAACCCCACGATTCTGGTGCTAGAGGGAAATGAGCCCTAGAAACAACAGGGATTGCTCAAGAAATTGGTGTATTTATCTATCCTGGGTGAGGATGGAATTGGAATGAAATCTACCCTTTCTAGTGCTTTGCGCCTCAAATTACTGCCATACTAAAATCACCTAGGCAGAGATGGAACACCAGGCTGGAGCCCAGGGACACAAGGGGGTGTCTATGAACTCTATCTCACATTCTAGAATGCCCCCTCCAGCACAGTGACTCCCACTGGATTCTGGAGATGCCAGCCTATTGGTGTGAAGGTGGTGTTTCTCCTGATCCCAGACACCCAGGACTCCATTCTGCACCAGAAACAAGAAGCACCCACCTGGAGAGCTGTGAACAGGCTGCAGGGGTGTTGACATCAGCCAGGAGTTGCCTTAAGTAGATGTGGGCTAAGGATGCCCAGAAGCCTCCAGAAGGGAAAATGGTCTGTGTACCCTTAGACCTGTGCTTCCCCCAGTCAGAACCCAAACCACAACTGATACCAGAATGTACTGGCTGCGATCACAACATCAAGGTCACGAACTGCTGCAAGAAGAGCACGTGGCAATGTGCACAGTAGCCCCATGTATCACTTGCTGCATGGAACAGCTGGGTACAGGACTGGCACCAGCATACCAAGGACTGCACCTCCATGGACAAGATCTGACAGCCCCAGCACGCCCTCCCATCCATCAGCCCCAGGGACCCCCAGCCTCCTCCCTGCCCCAGGCACTGACTGCCACTCCCCAATCTCTAAGCCACAGATAGAGTCTTGTTCCTGAAGACAAAGAAATCCACCAACAAATAATGAAACAAATAAATAATGTAGAAAGGGAATTCTTTAAAATGGAATCTTTGTATTCAAAGAGCGCATGATTAAAAGAAATCTAGCCATTTAATACCTTTTAATAAGTGGTGGAAATCTGAAGGTCTTTTGGTGATAAATGGAGTGTTTGGGTTCTTTACTTCCCTCAGTGAAGGTCTTTTGGCCAGTCAACAGGCAGGGTTAGTTCTGTTTTAGAAGCTGGGGAGGAGGCAGTGCACCAGAGGGAATTCCTGCCCTTCTGCAGTTTACATTCAAGTGGAGGAAATAAAGTAATCAAGTAAAATACATAGCTCTATTAACTCGTGATGAGTGCTAAGGAGAAGCACAAGTAGTTGAAGCACAGAAGTCCTAGGGTGTTCCATTTTAGAGAGGGTGACCAAGAAAGGCCTCAAGAAGAAGCACTTGAATATAGATTTGAGGGAGGTGAGAAGGCAAGACAGAAGTGGAAAAGCCTTCTGAGATGTAGGTGCGAATGCAAGGGCCCTGAGGCAGGAACAGACTGACCTCCAGGAATAGTGGGGAGGCCGGCAGGCAGAGGGAAGGAGACCAGAAAGTGAGAGATAACCCAAGGGCAGGGTGGAAAATTCCACGGGAAGCTTTGAAGTGACTCTGACCATACTGGTTTGCTTCTGCCCGGAGATGGGACCATGGTAGGGTGCTGAGCAGAGGAGGAACAGGATATGGATTTTGTTTTAACAGTATTTCTCTGGCTGCTGCATTGAGTAGGGACCAAAAGGGTCACACTTATGTTCCCTTTGACCTTTGCTTCTCTTTTTCCCACATTCTGTCAGAGAACACATTCTTCTCATTCTGCTTCCAAACTACTTATCTCCTGCTCTAAGGCAGGCCGTTAAGGGAACCTTCCTGATCCTATTCAGGAAATCCTTATTTTAAATTTCACATGAATATGCATTTCAAAATCAATGCATATTCATGTGAAATTTTTTCAAAACTCTAGAAAAGTTGAAAAAAAGAAGGAAAAGTGATCACATCTCACCTCAGTTCCTGCAGAGAATCACTGTGATCCTTGGGCCAGTTTCCTTCAGTGTGGATTATTTCTCTATCCTGCCTCTTTTATGTAACATTATATCATAAACTCTGTCCTCATCATTAAGAATTCTTTGAAAAAAATGCAATGTCTTATTCTATCTGACACACCATCAAAACTGTTTTTCTTTTTTCTTTTTTTCTCATGCAGTGCTGGGGATGGAGCCCAGGGCCTCAAGTACACCAAGCAAGCACTCCACTGCTGAACTCTCTCAGCCCTAAACATTTTTAATGCAAAATGCTTCATTCCTCTTGCTAGATATTAGGTCTATTTCAATTTTTTTTTCCTTGCTATTTTAACTTATGCTGCAGTTGAGATCTTGGTTCTTAAATCCTAAACCTTTTCAATGGTGTTAACAATAGCACTGCAAAAGGAGTCCTTATTTCCACTCAGACTGACACTGGGCTCCCTCGGGCCTCTTCCTGTTCCTCCAGGAGGAAGCCCAATGGCACTAGCGTGGCATTCCAGGGACTTGGCAAGCCTGCTTCTAACTTTCGTCCTGCCTTGGCTCCTGTCTCTCCTCGACGCTCCTGGACACAGACTGTCCTCCACATATAGCTTTACCCCTCTCTGTGACTACATCCGGTGCCTGTAATGCCTGTGGGTCCTCTCCCAGAGCTGGCTGCTTTGTGTGGCCCCTCGTAATTTTGACAGCATTTCCTTTAAGCTGCAGTGCATCTTCTGCCTCTCTTCCTTGTGGCTCTGTGAGGGCCATGTGGGTGGGCACCATGTCTGTGTTGCTCACTTCCTCACCCATTATGCCACAGTAACTGGCACCTATGTGTAACACCGGCCTTTGGGGAAAGATTGGTCATTAACTGGCCAGAAACTTGAAAAAGTCACAGAAACCTCCTAATCATGTGTCAGCAGCACCACCTCCTGGACACAGAAATTGTGGCAGGCCTGGGAGTCTGACAGAGTCTCTGGACCTCTGCTGTGTCCCCTTTAGAACCAGCCACACGGTCTTGACCTGGGTCACTACAGCAGCCTCTCAACTGGTCTTCCTCATCTCCCTGATCCCTCTTCAGCAGCTGGAAAGAACTCAAGAGCAAGCCGAAATCAGATCACCACTCCTCCTGCTCGAAACCTTCCAGATGACCAAAACCCAAGGACCTTTCAGTGCCTCCCTCTAATCCGGCCCGGCTATCTCTCTGATCTCATTTCCTACCCATCATTCCCTTGCTCACTTCATTCCAACCATGACATCCCTGAACACACACCAAGAACACCCTGCTCGGGGCCTTTGCTCTGGCTGCACCCCTGGTCTCCATGTGGCTCACCCTGGGCATTTCGGCCGAGATGCCATCAGAGGACTTCTCTGAGCACCATCTCCTATACAGTGTAGCGGAAGAAGCTAATGTGGTCAGTCACCTGAAGGAGCAATGCCCGTCTCCTCCTACCCTTCAGCACACTTTAGTTTTCTTCACAGTCCTTATAGCCATTGCTCTTATTTTAATTTTCTTGGCATTCATTGCCTGGCTCCTCCCACTCAAATGCAAGCTATGGGCAGGCAGGGAATGTGTTTGCTTTGCTCAATGCACACGGAGACTCCTGAAGAGTCTACTTGTATACCCAGTGTCGCTGTGTACGCTTAAGACACGGAAGGGGAGAAAAAAAATTCTTTCTTATTGCTTCAGGTTCATGGCTGACACACCTACAACAAAAGACAGATTAACAAGATGAAGGCATACCAATTTATTTAAATTCTTCATTACATGGAAGCCTGGAGAAATGAAGATCCAAAGAAGTAGGGACACCTGTGTATCTTCTGGCTAGGTCTGATGAAGTGTGGACAAAATGGGTTTCTATGATCGACCAGTAATAAACTGGGGGACTTTCCAATCTGACTTTGTAAGTGATACCTTCAGAGATATGAACTTCCCTATTCTCTGTGTATATAGAGGGTGCCTCTCCCCTATCTCTTTCTTGGTTCTCTCTCTAGAGCTCCAGACTGCCATGTTGTGACAGCCCCATGGAAAGACCCACACGGTGCCTCAAGTGGGCAGCTGGGAAGGAACCAAGGCCCATCCACAACCACACAAGTGAGTTTGGAAGCAGATGGCCTGGCCCCAGCTGACCACTTGAAAACAATCTCATGGGAAACCCTGAGCCAGAACCAGCCAGCTAAGCAGCTCCTAGATTCCTGACCCTCAGAGCCTGTGGCACAACAAATGTTTGAGGATAATGGGTTGCACAGTAATAGAGGGCTACTGTAGTCAGTGTTGCATTCCCCATAGGAAGTCATCCTGCACTGCTCATCTTTCCAGGTAGCTTTCTGTAGCACATGTTCTTCAACTTGATGACTGCAGGGGAGAATGAGAGGAGCACTGAAGCCAGCCCCTGGGCATCAACAGTGTAGTAGGCACAATGCAAAGAACATGGGCTTCAGGTTTGCACTGTTCTGCATGTTAGCGCATGGTCTTGTCCGTTTTCTATTGCTATACTTAAATACCATAGTTGGGATAATTTATAAAGAATAAAAGTTTACTTGGGTCATGGTTCTGGCAATCTAAGGTCAAAGAGGCATATCTGGTAAGGGCTTTTATGCTGATGGGACTCCCTTCAGTATCTCAAGGCAGCCCAGGGCATCACCTGGTAAAGTGAAGCAAGCATGCTAGCTCAGGTCTCACTCCCTCTTTTTATAAAGCCACCACTATAATCTTGGGGGCCTCATCCTCATGACCTCATTTCAAAGACCATAGTTTCCAATCTCTTAATACCATGTAATGGGGATTAAATTTCAAGTCGGGTTTTGGTGGGGACATTCAAAACATAGCATTCACGTACCAACTGCGTATCTGGAGCACATTATTTAACATTTAGAAACTTCAGTCATGGGCTGGGGATGTGGCTCAAGCGGTAGCGCGCTCTCCTGGCATGCGTGCGGCCCGGGTTCGATCCTCAGCACCACATACAAACAAAGATGTTGTGTACGCTGATAACTAAAAAATAAATATTAAAATTCTCTCTCTCTCTCTCTCTCTCTCTCTCTCTCTCTCTCTCTCCTCTCACTCTCTCTTTAAAAAAAAAAAAAAGAGAAACTTCAGTCATTTAAAAATGGTAATAGTGCAACAGTCAGGCACGTGGTTTAAAGAGTATTGAAGAAAAGGTTTGCCAAGTGCCTGACACAAGATTATATGCACCATTGTAGTTCATTCTCCAGTTCCCTCTTCTTGTTACTCATGGTGTCAAGTCTGACCTTACTGCTATCTGTCTCAACAATACTGACCTCCTACCTAAAACTTGGTGTAAATTCCCAAGCCTTACTCATGCAAAGTAGTGAATGAAGGCTGGCCCATGGAAATGACACTTAAATTTCATTGGGTTCCCAGTAGAAGGAAGAGATCCCCTCTCCAAGGCCCTGCATATAATTTTGTATTGCTAATTTAGTATTCTTTTTCTCCAAGGGTAGTCCTAATCCTCATGAAAATATATCAGATTCTATAGGATGCAGTTCAAGCAGTGATAAGAAAATCCATTGCACTTAACACTTTTATCATTAAAATAAAATGAAATAAACTTACAGCTCATAATACTACAAAGAGAAAAAGAGAGCTAGGAATGTAGCGTAATGGTAGAGTATTGGTGTTTTAGCTAAAGATCCTGCATTCAAAACCCAGCATCAGAAAAAGAAAAGAAAGAATTTCTTAAAAAAACAACAAGCCAAAAAGAAAAACGCATGCACGCATGCACAAACACACACAAACACACACACACATACACAAAGAGAAAATAGGGGGATAGTAGAGGATAGGAAAGGCAGCAGAATACAACATACACTAGTATGGCAGTAGGTAAAAAAGTGGATGTGTAACCGATGTGAATCTGCAATATGTATATAGGGTAAAAATGGGAGTTCATAATCCTCTTGAATCAAATGTATGAGATATGATATGTCAAGAACTTTGTAATGTTTTGAACAACTAATAAAAAAATAGAAAACAATTAAGAGAAGCAAATATTAATGAGAAAGAGAACAGAGAAACAGTACATGTAATTAATAAATCAGAATCTGGTTTAAAATACATTTATACATACATACATACATATATGTACATACTAAGCAAACCATTAGTCAACATGATCAAGAATAAGAGAAACCACAACTATACATAATAAAAATTACAAGGGGGAAATAACAACTATAACAAAACTACTTAAATTTGAGAAACTATAAACTCTATGCAAATAAATTTGAAAAACTAGGTAAAATGGATAATTTCCCAGGAAAATAAAAATTAACAAAATTGACTTCTCATTAGAGTTTGAAAGTTCAAATAGAACAAATTCCATTAAAAAATATGGTAATTTATTAAGAAACTATTCTCACACAAAAGCATCAAAACAAGAAATTCTACCACACCCCCAAAGACCAGATAACCCAATGCTCTATAAAATATTTCAGAGCACAGAAAAGGAATTCATTTTGTGAATTGACACCTAAATTAGATACAGAATAAAGAAATATAGAAATGAGCATCATTATTATTGTGAAATTTCTAAATAAAATATTAGCAAATATTCAGTATCATGTTAAGGAAATAATTCACCATGAGTTAATAAAATATACTCAATAATCCAAGGTTAGTTTACTACCAGTAACCCATGAAAATCACCTTCCATGATAATAAACCTAAGAAGGGAAAATCATGATTATTTCTATAGATGTTCAGAAGGCCTTTGACAAAATTCAATAACCCTTCATAGAAGGGAGAAAAAAACCTTCAAAAACTGAGGATACTATCTTGACATGATAAAGTATGTGTACCTCTGTTCTCAAGATAACGTCTTATTTAATGGAGAAGCATCCAAGGCATTTCCTCTAAGATTAGGAACAAGGCAAGGATGTCCACTATCTCCACTGTTCTTCCACATTGTATTAGAGGTGTCAGCCAATGCAATAAAACAAGAGAAAGCAAGTACAGTCATAAAAACTGATAAAGAACTGTAAAGATGACTGTAAAGATTAATTGAGCTAAGTTATTAAGACAGCCCTAGAAGGGTTCACAATAAATGTTAGTCATTATGACTCTTTGTAAGTGATACCTTGTGTTCATGTTTTGGCTCCTTAGGGGTTCTTCTGATATGTTTCTATGCCTCATTCTATGCACCTGTTTCATGCCTTAGACTCCAGGGAGGAATAAGTAGTCTATTATGACAGAACCCATTCTGACACTTACAGATTGTGCAATATTAAGCAAATCAGTTTTCCCTGCTGGATGTTGGACTCATCTGCAAAATGTGGAGACAGTCCTCCATGCCTAATGCCTCTGATATTGTGTTGATGATTATTACTGAAGAACTGCTTGCCTCCTCCAAACAGATACAGGAGTAGTAGGAGAGACAACTCACTAATAGTAGAATAATTCAAATGACTCTCCTTGTTTGGAATTCTTTGCCTTTTGTGTCAAAATATGCGCACAGTATCTAAAAGACACTGGAAAAGCCTCCACCGACCTGGGACCTACAGGCACCTGGTGAGAGAGGATTAATGATTCATCCTGAATTTTGGCTCTTGCTGCTTTGTTAGGGCAAAACACAAGGTATCCTGCCAGCTTTTGGAATTTAAAAAAAAAAAAAAAAAAGCATCCTGCTAAGGCAGGGATGAGCCTGAGGCAAGAGGTTCCCTTGTCCTTGACCTTCTTAGTCCAGTTTTGGCCCACCCTTGGTATCTAAATGAATTCTTCATTCTCCACCCCGATTTCCTAACACTCTGGTCTGCCTTCAGGGAGGATTCTATTACATTGTTCTATCAAGAATCATCTTACCCCTGATATTTCCTCATACCACTTTTCCTATCCCCTGACCCCATCCTTGTTCCTTGCTCTAAGTCTCCATTTGTCCTTGTTTTATTTAGGGTTGAGTCTGACCTCTCTCCCCTTGCAGTAGTCCCTTCCTGAATAAAGTCTTTCTCACTTGTCTTTAACAAGTGTTATAGTTTTTCTTTAAGAATTCTCAAGATGGTGAACCGCCTGCTGCCACAAGCCCGGGTTTGTAAGGCATCAGGACCTGTTTCATAATCAGAGTAAAAGGGTCCCCTCATAGCAGCCTTCTGACACTCAGTCCTAAGTCTCTGGTCTCCAAAGTCAATTTGTCTTGGTTGCTCCTCCCCGTGGGGGCCTGGAGCTGTTCAGCATAGCCAAGAGGGAGGTAACTTTGCATTTATGACTTGCTTGCTTTTTTTAATGTCTCCCTCTTCTTGCTCAGCTTTCTCTCTTCAACTCCTGGCCCACTGCCCAGGATTCCATAGCTCAATAAATACCTGTTGAATGAAAGAGGGAGATAAATGGAAGAAATGTGGTGACTTCTGGCCCCAGGCTTGGCTTGCCTTGCAGAGGCTTCAGGGAGGAACACCCTGTAAACAAAGATGGCCTTGTTGGGGCCCTTTCCCTCAACCCTTCATTGTTCTCTTCTGCATCCTGCAGAGGCCTAGGGGGAGGTAGAGATGAGCTCCTTTGTTCTGTTTCCAGAATTCTTCTCCAGCTGGGTGGGGAAGCCTGGCAGCAGCTCCCTCTCCCTCTGCCAGTTCTTTCTGACCCTGAGAGTCACAGAAGCCTTGGACTTTGGCACCATGGGGAGGAGCCTCAACTCACAGGCAGTCTCAGAGATGCTGTGCAGAGGGAAGGATGTCTGCCAATCCTCTTCATCAAGGTCGCCAGGCCCTACCACCTAGAGCAGGAAACTGGCAGACTCAGACTGGAGTGGGTACCCAGAGCAGCACTTACCCAGTGTGGGCCACGGACAAGATTAATTTCAGAAAATGAGGATAAGAGTTTTGAGAAGTTAACTTTATAGAGTAATTTTACGACTATTGAGCCTAATGATTTTTATAAAGGGACTGAGTGAATTCTCAAGCTATGAAAAGACATGGAGGGGATTTAAAAGCATATTACTAAGTGAAGGAAGCCTCTGAAAAGACTACAGACTATGATCACTACAGGACATTCTGGAAAAGGTGAAATCATGGACACAGTGAAAAAATGAGCAGTTTGCAAGGGTTGGGGAAGGTAGAGGTGTGAATAGTCAGATGGTTTTTAGGACAGTGAAAATACTCTGTGTGATACTACATTGGGGGATACAAGTCATTATACTTTTGTCCCTAGAATATACAACACCAAACAAGGACTCCAATATACTATGGACTTTGGGTGATGATGATGAGTCCAGGTAGATTCGTCAGTTGTGACAAATGTCTCTCTCTGGTGGGGGATGTTGGCAATGGGGCAGGCTGTATGTAGTGGGAAGGGGGCATATGAAAAATCTCAACCTTCCACTCCATTTTCCTGTGAGCCTAAAGTTACTCTAAAACTAATATCTATTTTAAAAGAGATGAGTTGTATTTTATGTCTTTTTTTAATACTATTACCTCATTTACCCATTAAGTCAGTTCACTACAATTTACAAAAGGTTTCGGTGCATGTGAGATTGAACAGAAGGAACTGTTCTTTCATCCCAAATAGTCCAAGCTCTTCCGCTGGTCCAGGAGCTGGAAGTGCTGGTCTCCTGCTCTCCTCTTAGAGCTGTACTTCAATTGCCTCACCTGCAAATTAGAGTGACCGAACCTGGCCAATGAGGCCTTCAGCCAATGTGATGCTTTGGTAAATGTGAGCAGTGCAGCCCGGCAAGTGGAAGCCCTAGCCCTTCCACCTACACCTCATCATCAGGTGGGACAATCCAGGGAAAGCCAGCCTTGGGGCAACTCTGCCAGCCAATCATCAGGAGTCTGCAGGAAAAAAGTATGGAAACTTGGAAAGGTCCTGCTCTCTGGCCTTAGACACATGGACGCACAATAGGCTGGGGAAGACTGAGGTAGATGACGACATTCTGAAGAAGCAACCCAAGTCCTGGTCTAACTTATGACCTCATCATGAGGGGGACCAGATTTTTACCCTTTCCTAGAACAGCAGCAAAAACTATATACATATCTTTACTTCACCAGTAAAATCTTATTTAGACATCTCTATGCTAATCAATCATCCCTCTGGTATATTCTGACACCACATTTGAGAAATGCTTCTTTGCCACTTCTGTACTGTAGATTCCCTAAGGTACTATACACCAAAACAGCCTTCCCTATCTACAGCCAGCTGACCTGTGAGCAAGTTTATCACATCACTACTGCCTAGGTGTTCGAGACTATTTATTCATCTAGCATCCAGACAAACCATTAGGAAGATGAATCATGTGACTAAGTTCCTTCCCAAGGTAAACTTATAAAATATTGTATTGTGTTATATTATATACTGTAATGTTTTATATATACACACACACTACTTTTAATAGTCCTAAAAGTCAGGGAAGCAAGACAAAGTCAAGTTTTCTGACTTTGCCAATAGCTTCCGGTCCTGATTTACACAGAATGTTTCTCAGGCTGCAG
Organism: Callospermophilus lateralis; assembly: GCF_048772815.1. Lineage (NCBI taxonomy): Eukaryota > Metazoa > Chordata > Mammalia > Rodentia > Sciuridae > Callospermophilus > Callospermophilus lateralis. The sequence goes on along the minus strand of NC_135306.1, from coordinate 68,471,509 downwards.
AGTCAATTCTGTGAGGCTGAGACAGGCCACCACTTCCTCTTGGACTCCATCTAAGTGACGCCCTCAGGCTTTATGTCCTCCTTTCCTCCTCCAGGTGTTGCTGGCCACTTTCCCATGTCAGGATGACTGAAACCACCTCTGACTCCCCTCCCCCAAGGCCAGAGCCAGAAGCTATTGACATGTGCAGCATCCACCTGTCCACCCTTAAGCTGTCCAGGCACACTGTGAGGGATGCAGTGGTGGTTGGAGTTGACTAGTAAGGGCTTCTGGAGAGATGGAGATGCAGCTAGAAAAACAGAACACCATCCCAGGGGGGCAAAAAAAGCAGAGGTCAAAAAAGTGAGAGAGGCCTGGCCACAGTGAGGCAATGCAGCATGGGCTGCCCCTTCTCATCAGCCATGGTGGGGGAACCACCAGTGCTCACCAGGCTGGGAGAAATCAGCAGCTCTGTGGCAGGAAGTGGCCAGACTCAGCAAATGGGTCGTTTGCGGAGCATCAGAGCAAGGGTGAGGCAACAGCTTGTGACACCAGCCTCAGGGAAGGCAGGGACTTGCCCCAGAGCAGTGGGCCCGTCCCCAGTGAACAACCATGGTGCCAACAGTAAGGAATTAGAATAACCACATGCCAGCTTGGGATGAGCTGAGGGGTGGTAATGACAGAGAAAATGTCCTTCTGGGAGGCTTCTGTAACTCTCCCCAAAACAGACCTCACTCCAAGAAGGTGTGCCAGACTCAGTCTGCATGGTGCGCCATCTCTTCCCCATTTCCAGATGTCTCCACAGCCCATTTTTCACTCCAGCTCAGCACTTCTCAGTAGTCTTTCATCTTTTTCTCTCTCTCCTGACCCTACGTCAATCCCCACTCGGCCATGGGTTGTTGGAGCCAGTGAGCCAAGCAGGATGTCTTAACCACTTTCTCACAGAACCATGAAGTTCAAACTACCTCGATTCAGGAACTGAGGCATGGTGTACTGTCATGAGTTGGGTGGTTTGACAGTAAAATGTCAGCTTCTGCATGACCTTGAGAAAGTCCCAGAAACTCATTTTCCTCATCTATAAAATGGGGACAATAATAGGCCCCACCACACAGGCTGTGCTGAGCACAAAACAAGAACATAAGTTAGGCCCTTAGCACAGTGGTTGGTGCCCGGGCAGCAGCCAGCAGAACCAGTATTCCATTTACTCTATAGCCTCTGATCCCACTTCCTCCTTCCACACTTCCTCATATACCCAACCTTAACTCTTCCCCCCGCAGCACAGTGATCTTTTGAAAACACAATTAGAACTGTTAATCTTCTACTGCAAACTCTTCCATGGTCTCTTACTGTAAGCCCAGAACATGGTCTGCGAGTCTCCTGTCCACCTCTCCTCTGACTCAGGTTTCTGGTCACCTTTAGTACTCTTGGCCTCTCCTTCTTCTGGAACATTCTTCCCTGACCCTGCAAGACCCAGCTCAAGTGTTATTTCCTCAAAGAAGCCCTCCCCGAGCACCCCTTCCTGCCTAGCACTAATTCCCAACCTGTAACTGCACTGGCGTGCAAGACTCCACTAGAACGCAGCGCCTCAAAGCCACTTAGCCCAGCGCCAGCCCAGCCCACGAAGGGTATGGGTACACTGTTATCCTTGGGATTCACCTCAAGCCATGTTCAGGCACTTTGGAGATTAAACTGGTTTGGCAGCCTGTCTGTGGAACCTGACCACCACTGCTCCAAGCTCCAGCTCCGTAAGGTAAGGCCTGTTCGCCTGAGCACACACAAACACTGCACGCCAAGCCTGAAGGTCCAAAACGTTTTTATTCTCGTTCTGCCTTGGGTGCTCTAGTTTTGCAAGCATGAATAAATGGAATCAACAATAATTCTCTCCCTAAATGTCTTTCATTAAAAGGTGCCACTTACAGTTTCCTGTTTTTCCTAAAGAGAGTGTGATTTGAGAGTAACCTAAAAAAGAGGCTTGAGGATTGCAGTCACATCGGGGTTAATCACTGTGTCTCCTGCCAATTCCTCTCACTGAGCAGTGAAAGGCCGCCGGCAGTTATAAATAGCAGCCCTGAAGCTCTGTCCTTCCAACAGGGAGAAAGAACTTGGCAACCAGGAGAGACATGAGGGTGAGGTGGGCAAAGAATCCTTAGCCCGGTCTCTGCCGCCGCTGGGACATGTGACCCTCAGGAATGCTGCGAGACCCGGCAGAGGAAGGAGACAGCTCGCTGCCTTCCCCTCAAACTCCTGCATCCAAACCCAAGAGGGCCTGGGAAAGTCTGTTGGTTCACCCTGGAGTGCCCCCAGCAGCAAAAAGGGGAGCCAAGGAGCAGGAACAAACATTCTCCAGAGTGCCTCCCTCTGAGGAATTCCCAGAGGGGGACCCCGACTCTCAGCCAGTACATGGCACCGAGAATAGGGGATTCCTTCCCCTTGGAGTGCCCTTCCATCTTCCTTGGTTCACAGGACAGTCTCCCGGATGACACCAATAAGGCTGTGTGGCCGCTCAGCCTCTGCTCTCGAAGGTCTCCTCTCCACTCTCGGTCTCCCTGCCGGGACGAAGGTGCTCAGGTCACCGCAGCTCCGCAGGTGCAGCAGGCCAGGCTGTCTCCGCGAGGGCAGCGGGTGGACCCTGGAAGTGCTGGGCTGCGGTGGGGCCATTATCTTTGAGAGAATAAGGAGAGGGCGGGAGAGGCTAAGCTTCACCAGATGAGGCCCACTGTCCTGTGTTCTGTAACTATCCTTGTATTTTTAAATTTTTTTAATGCTGCACCGCAATTACACATAATAGTGGGACTCAAGCTATGTTCATATATGCACATAATTTGATCAGTCTCATTCCCGAGCACCTTCCCTTTCCTTCCCCTCCTACCTCCTCTATCCACTTACCGTACTCTACTACTCCTTTCAATTATTATTTCAATTGGTGCATTATGTTTATATATTTACATGCATCGTGGTCTATTCACACATAGACATGGCACATTTGGTAGGTTTTTTTCCCCAGTACTGCCCCCTGCCCTCCCCTCCTCCCTCCCTCTTAATCCGTTCCTCTACTCTATTGGTCTCCCCTCTATTTTCATGAGATCTCCCTTCTTTTAAATTTCTCCCCCCCCACCAGGTTTTTAATTGCTTCCAAAAATAAGGGAAAGAAAAGGGGGTATCTTCCCAAAGTAGAACCTATTTGGAATTACAGAGATACTTTTAATATACTGGCTCTTTTCTAAAGTTCTTAAGAAATTCTCCAAACTTTCTACTGTTTTAACGGTAGACCCACCACACTCAATTGGTCAACTGCAATTTCTTGCTTTATATTTCACATTCTTCTCATCAGTTTTCTCCAACTTCCCTATAGTCTAAGCCAGAGATTCTCATTACTAGAGAGGTGGGGGGGGGCATGGAAGGTGCTAGAGACATGAATGCCCACACGCAACCGATTCTGACAGTCTAGAGGGCAGTTCAAGCATGGGCGTTTTTAACAAGGACACAGGTGAAATTTAGTTACCACTGGTCTGGTCAGATCATGGGTTTAAAAAAAAAAAAACGTCACCTAGGACCAATAATGCTCCGGGTGGATCTCACGACCCTTCAATAAACAAAATTTAGATCAGGCCAATTTATTTGGAAAAACTATTTAAGAATGGTTCTGCAAGATCTGTTTCGCAATGGGTTTGAATGTATAATATCAGTTACTCTAAAGATGGCAAAAATATGGGAAGGCCCTAATCCAGCTAGGACTGAAAGAGGAGGGATGTCCAGTTAATGTAATTTTGGAGAATTATACAGACATGTCCATGGGACCTCTGATAACAGCAGCACCTTGGGGAACTCAGGAGCTGCCACCTCCCATTGCACAATAACCATCCTGAGGACTTTGTTTCATTTGTACCATTCTGAGCCGGTTAGGTCATTAGGAGGTTAGTCTCCCAAAGATGGGATGTTAAATTTTGCTAACACTCTGAAATAATATTATATTTGTCTTGAAGGCCTGCCTTTGTTTCTTGATCAAGGAGAAAATTCTAACATTCATTAAATTTCACTGTGTTAAATGATAAGTTTAGGAGAAGTGTTTTTTGATATTGAGGGGAATTAAAATGCACTCATTCTAGTGAGGGTAAGGAAAGTGAAAGTGTGCAAGGCTGGGTTGAATCAGTGTCCCCTTCTGTTGTCCTTGCCTGCCTTCTGGGAGGGGTGTGGCATCATGATAACTGACTTCCGGGGATCCAATTCTGGAAGGCCCCAGCATATGTCAGCCACAACAATCTCAGTACTTGAAATTTTAACCAGTCTAGGATTCAAGGACCTGGCAAACGTTTGTAATTGTAACACCTGGACAACTGTAAGTGCCTGTTCTTTTTCCTCAGAGCTATTTCTCAGAGAGCAAGACTTTGAAGAAGTCTGAAGGATGCTCCAGCTCTTCCCCAACAGCGAAGGTTGGTGGCCTTCGAAAAGTAGTTCCAAATACTCCTGTTTATTGCGCTACTGGGGCTGGACTGAATGAAGGGAGCAGAGAATGACAACTAATGTAGGTCAGGGTTGCCAGGATATAACTGTCTCCCCTACATAGGCTACTAAATGGAACCTGACCCAGAATCATTGACTGAACACTCTTTTAGAGAGCAAACCACAGCAGGGTCTGAAGTTCAAGTATCTCTTCCTGAAAGTAATCAGCTCGTTCTTCTCCCCTGGGTCCCTGAGGGAGTAGGAGAGATTTTGACTTCCGGTTTCAATAAGAAGTGGAAGAACAGAGAAGAGAGCAAGAAGTGGGTGTATTCAAGCTACCTTAAATTTTTACCTAGAATCCTGGAAGCGGTAATTACCCTGAAAATCGTCCAAATTCAACTTGAGAAGTATTTGTTTGGTATTTACTGCTCAAAGGCGCTGAGCCAGGTCACACCAAGTGCTTCTGTGCACTGACCCACAGCAACAGGGTAAACACCTAAAAGTTAACAGTTTTTCAAATGCTGGAGAGGTTTTTACCAGGAGGCAATTTCACTAATTCAGAGGTCTGGGGGTTTAGACCACCATCTTATTTATCATTTTAATTCCCCTCAATATCACCTAGCCCAATCCTTCACTTTAGAGATGAGAAACCTGAGATCCAAAAAAAGGATTATGTGCAAACCCAATTTTACCATTTCCCTGAATTACTCCCACTTAGAAAACTGCCTTATACTTTTCAGTTGTGGAAAGGAAAAAGTGTTTATTCCTTTAAGTCCTATTGGCTCATTTATCTTGCTAAGCAATTTGTGAGAATGTGAATCACTCCCAGAATCTTGCCAATATTAAGATTCACCTTCGGTCATCGTTTTTGAAGGATTGAGAAAACACTTCACATCAAGGGAAATCTTGAATTCAGGAACTCGAATGTTGTGAAGGATACTATCTGCATCCTTTGCTTTTTCTAGGCCTGCTTCCATGTCCCAGAAAACTGGGTTGTCTTCCCACCACAGAAAAGTCACTGCATCTAGAAGAAAGCCTCTCTGGCTTCCTCTCTCCCCATCCCCTGATCTCCTATCCCCAGGTGCCTAGAGACAGGGGCCTGAACCTACTCTGCCCTGGGTGGGAAATCAGAGAGCTACTTAAGCTGCTACGGGAACCAGTTATCAGATTCATGCCCAATATCAATAACAAAACTACCTGTTCCAGGAAACTGGCACTTGTGATGGCTTCCTCCATGTGCTCTTCGTCAGACTTCAAAACAGATTTAATGTTTTCTACAAGTTCATGGATGTCTGGGGTCATACTGCAGGAGGATTGCTCCAGGAACCTGGCCACCAGCAGTTTGGTATCTATGTAAGACTTATAGTCTATCAAAGACCGTGGTCTGCATCTTGACGCTCTTGGTCTCAAGCCTCTTCTTAGAGTCACTGCGGCCAGATCCAGCCTCCTTTCGGTCTGTGTCGCAGCTTCACAGCTGAGCACTGGGGTGGCTGTGGGCAGATAAATAACATGTACTCATTGGCCAAGCCCCTTTGAACACAGGCCACAGAACTGAGCACGGAAAGCATCTGACAAATGCCAATAGCCATGCACATCTTGCTTTTCATCTTACAGAAGGAAAAGGGGGGTTGGGACAACTGTGGCACAAGCCAATTCCCTGAAGTGCATTTCCAACTGGACATGTCCCAAGACATTCAACTATGACACATAAAGCACAATCCCCAAGGTAAAGACAGATGACAGAGAATAGAATCCAGAATGTAACCTATAGTGGAGCAAGTTCCATGGGGTATGGCAGATAGATGGGATGGATGAGCTAAGCAGAAAAATCATGGTTGACCAATGAATGAATATTCCAAGCAGGGAGGATGGAGGAGTTACTGACAGAAAAGAAGGGACTGAAAAGAAACAAGTGTAGTGAATATAAAGCTATGTTCACTTTGACTGTACCTTTGTCCTAAACATCCTCAAGGGCATTGTACTGACTTCTATTACCGATGTTCACACCATGGCTATGAGGTAGATCTATATGGCTATTACAGAAAATTAGGTGCAGAAAAATTACACATCATTCTGAAAGTCAAAAAGGGGCCTGGGAAATCCATTAGAGGCTCTAATTTCCATGGCTACCTGCATCATCAGCAAAGATGTAAAGACCAGCCAAATGCTATTGCACCATGAAGCATGTGAGGTGAAACAAAAGTCTGGTCTCCATGTGTCCAAAAGCTAGCCAGCAGCCTTCAGTGTGTATAAAACTGGTGACTTTAGTCTGGGAAGACCTGATACGCATTTAGTATTCAAGGAAGACAGGAAGCTGTGGAGCAGCAGTGGAGTGGAGAGGAGGTGGAGGAACAGGAGCAATCCCTTTCCTCTAAAGAAAGTAGATCTGAGGAGCCCTAAACTGGGGCTAGAGGTCATTCTCTCAGGCTGCCATTTGCATGTTACAGAGAGCAAAAGCCTTCCAGAAATACACACTAAACACACTCATGTGTGAGGACAGTCAGAATCTACACTAGTTTGGTTGAAAGCGACCTAGTGCCTTCCCCAATGAAGCCATCCAATGGGTAACCACATGTCATCCTCACAGGGCTGAAGAATGGGAAGGGTTTCCGGAAAAATCTCCCTTAGCCATGTAAACAGCTGAGTTCTCATGGAAGCCTGCAGGTGGCCAGCTTGAGTCCTCAGCTTGCCAGGTAGGATATGGGAGACCCAAGTGGAGGCAGGTCTTGGAATCAGGGGCGAGGCTGCCCAGTCTGCTGGGTTGCAGAGGTACACTCAGGCCAGGCAACGGGACTTCCTCCCGCTCTGAAGCGGCTGCAGAAACAAGAGGAGTGTTTCCTGTGGCTCCCGCATGGTCAGTCCAGAGCTGTGGAACAACTCGTGCTGTCAGAGGGACCGAACCCAGACTGCAAGGGCTCAGACAGGAGCTAAGAGACAGTTGTGTCAGAAGGTGTCCGGAGTTTAATTTTCACAGAGTTTGAGAAGAGCAAAGACCACCTACTAGAATTGTTCCCCAAAAGAAGTCCCTGCTAATGAAATCACACAACATTTTGATTTTATTTCTTTACCTCTTTACTTTTAAATATTTTTCTACAGTAGTTAGCTATTTGGAGAATGTCTATGTGTTCAGATATTCACCAAAAAGATCCATTTAAAATTTTTTTTACATTATTCCAATAACATCTCTATTCAAGCAAACGTTTCAATGGAGAGGGAGATTAAGTGTGGGAGTATGTTTCACTTTATCTAAAGTTCTTAAAACAAGGTTAGATTTCAATAATTCAATCTACTCCCACACAGTAGAAAAGATAACAAATGTTTAATTATAGAATGGGGGGGGGGGTAAAAACAATATATCCCTATGACTTATTCCCACAGAATTATAAGCAACTAGAAATCAGAACTAGGTTTCCATAATTTTCTTCCTGTAGGACCAGTGTCATATGCAACAAAATACCTTTGATGCCAATGACTTCAAACACAAATTCTTTTCCATCCTTAAAAAAAGTGTCAGAAATAAATCCCAGTGTGCATACAGAATACCTATTTCCTCACAACTTCTAACCTCCTTCGAGATCCCACTTAAATTGCAGGTCCCTGGGCTGGCCAGAATCACCTGCTTCACCTGACATCTTTAGGCAAATAAGCACAGTGGTCTGCAAAGAGCTTGGGGGATGACATCACCTCTCTCCTCAGAATGGTGAAGGACAGGGTCACTCTTTGATCTTGTCCTTAGCGGTGGGAGGGCTCTCCAGTTTCTTGAGGGATGCTCTGGATGTGAGCTGGGAATTGCTGTGGGTGTGCTTTCTTCTCCAGGTGTGTTAGAAATGTCCCCACCTGATTTTTTTTAAAGGAAAAAAACAAATTATTTCACCATCTATAGCCTTGAAATTGTTGGGCAGGAAACACCTGTGAGCCCAAACCTGCCAGGGTAACAGTAGTATAGTTAATAACATTTACTTAGGCTGCTGGCCCAGTAAGTTTTTATTTCCTAGCTCTATGGGAAAACTGACTTCTCCAAACCACTCCAAAAACCAAAAAAAAAAATTAAAAATTAAAAAATAAAAAAAAAATGTTAAGCCCAAGAGCAAAATAAAGAATGCATGCCAAAATGTCAGGTTTTTTTGTTTTGTTTTGTTTTTTGCTCAGAATCTTCTCCACTGAAGAATCCTGATACAGCTCTGCAAAGAGATTCAAGAGATTTTATCATTTCTAAATGTTCAGAATGAGTTTGTTTCCATGGAAGGAACTACCTGCACAAGTGAGGGGCTGCCCCAAGCTGTAGACCAAAGCCTGGCAGAGGGACATCTGCATAATTCAGAGTTCACCCAGAGATGCGGAACTCCAGCATAGTCCAGTTAAGGAGCCAGTGGCTACTAAATCAGTCAGTAAAACCACTCAAGATTTGGATGACCTCTGCTCAGAAATAAAAGTACATCATTTGGGAACCTGATCTGCAGTTTGGAAAATATTTTTTAATGCAAATATTACAAACACATTTAGGGTAACTGAATATTAATTCATAATTCTACTTCAGATGGATGGGGGGGCTGGGAGTGTAGTTAAAGCACATGCCTCACACGTATACACACAAGGTAAACAGAAACCCATTCCAAATGGTACTGTTGAAAAATTACTTCTATCTAAAATAGCTAAAAGTTGATTCATTATTTATTACCATTTGCAATTTTGTCCTAGTGGACAATTCTTTGGGCCATTTAAAACCTCCCCAAAGAGAGAAAGCTATAACAATGATATCATTAAATTCCAAGGACAAATGTGAACTGACTCTAGTATTTACCATAGGACTAAAAGTCAGAATTCACCAAATGTTAAAGCAGCATGACCAGGGCGCAAGGTTATAAATGACATAGTGCAATCCTACAACATACCACCCTGCAATAAATGAAACCTTTATTCCTTCAAAGGACTCCAGCTTATTTTAATAGGAGAAAGAAAATAACAGAAAAGATAGGAAGGCCAAATTAAACTTTAATCTATTTCACAGGTTCCTGGAAATAGTCCTGATTATTCATAAAAGATTCTAAGGATAACTTATCTTTTTCTTTTCACAATTATGTCCCACTTACAAATACTATTAGTTAATAATATTTTTGCACCTGGAAAGAAGTATATAGGATACCTGACCTCCAACAAAACAGAAGACACATTGTTTTTCTACCATGTTTTAATGAACTGAATCATGACTTTGGGCAGTGGGAATGTGTCTATTACCTTGAGTCACTTGTGTGCAAACTGGTTCCAAAGGGCTCGCAGCAGCTTCTGATCCTTCTGGTATTTGGAATGAAGATCCCTGCATCACAGGAAAAGACAGGGTTATTTTGCTGATATTCAACTCACTGCCCATCCCCAGTGCACTCCTTAAAATGATGTGCAGGGCAGTCTCCCCTGAGAGAGCCATGTGGCCTGCTTACAGTCAATGTACAAAAGGCAGACACTCTGGACAGTACCTGCTCCTGGTCCATCTGGCTCACCACAGCTTCATATGGAGGTGGGGGGTCCAGGGGACAGAACACTTCCACACCTTTGATTCGAGCTCCGTAGATGTGTGGCAGTGGAATGATGTCAGGACCAACCATCCTAGGAAGAGCATCTTGGCATAAGGAATCACTTCTGCAGACTGGGCCTCTGACTGCAGTGGCTCCTGGACACTAGAGCCTCTGCCTCTAGACTATGGGGAAAACCACTTGCCCCCATCGGAGTCCAGGAGAGGGAGGTCAATCTGCACTGCTCCTGATGGAGCTCCCAGAGTTCCTAACAAGTGACCACACATCAAAGGCAACACCATCATGCTTTTAAGTCAAAAAGCAAACAATGATCCATAGAGACAGCCAACGGAGGAGTGGTTGCCAGAAACTGAGGGAGGGGAGGAGGGTGTGGCAAACTGGCGAAAGGTCTTGAGTTCATCTGTGTTATGAACACCAACAACAGAGACCACAAAGCTATAACAAACTCAAGATTTCAGGAAAGGAATATATTTGAAGGTTCTCCCATTCAGCCAAAACAGAGAGTGTGGATTTAGAGAAGGTGGACTTTAGAAGATAAATGTACCACATATCCTGTGAATTTATTAAAATGGTGGCTGCTGTTCTCTTGGTTTAATTTCTCCCTTGAAGCCCTCCCTTCCCCAGTCCTGCAGGCCTTCACTGTTACCTCTCTCTTCTTCTTCATCGTCTCCCACCTCTGCTCTTTAAGAGGAGATGGCTTATGGGGTAAAAATGGGAGCGCATATCCCACTTGAATCAAAGTGTGAAATATGATATATCAAGAACTATGTAATGTTTTGAACAACCTACAATAAAAATTAATTAAAAAAAAAAAGAGGAGATGGCTGAGGATTCTTTAGTTATTAAAATTTATATTTCCAATATTTACCCATAAAAGTGTTATAACCCCCACACTTAATCATTTATTATTAAACTACAGACTTTCTTTCCCAACTGACTTACTCCCACCCAAATAAAACTACATGCTTTTTCATCTTAAGTGCTGCCTAAATGATAGGGGTTTTTGTTTGTCTTGCACCATTGGTAAGGGATCACCAATAGCAAAATAAAAAACAAACACAAAAACCCATGAGATTTCCTGCCCGTGTTTGTAGAAAATTCTACCAAAAAAAAAAAAAAAAGCCTCTGATAATGAAGAATGTAAATTTTAAAATAATTACTATAAAATACACAAAAAGGTCAGAAAACCTATACTCTGATTATGGAGTAATATAGAATGAAAAAAAAAAAGATAATGGGCAAAGTTCAATGTCTGCTCTTGAAAAATAAAAAGGGAAAAAACCCAAGAGATAATGAGAAGATAGATTCTGAGCCAGTTACAAACAGGGGACTGTTTTGGGGGGAGAAGTGCTCTCTGGATTTAAAATTATTTCATTTATTCCTTGCGCCCATTTACAAAATGTGATTGGTAAAAGGGAGTGGGGAGTGTCAAAAAATGTGATATTCTTTTTTCCTAAGAATAAAACTCATGAAAATCTGAGATTTGGAAGAATGAGAAATGGGAGAACACTCCTCTCTCCTTTATATTTGTCTATCCATAAACAAGGATCTCATTCCCTGCCAGTCCTGAAAGCGGGAACAGCAGGGTCTAGGTGGACTCATCCAGTCTGAACAGAGGGTCAAGCATAAAGGGTCCTGGCCTGGGAGGATTGGGAGGGTCCCAGCAAAGTCATCCTGCAGGAGATGTTCTCCCTGAGAAAAGGACTTGTGAGCAGGTCTCATCCAACTTCCCTCTCCAGCTAAAGCTGCATCAAGAACCACATAAACGCTAAGCCACTTCCTGGATCTAACTGAAGACTCTTTTTGACCAAGGAACTATGCAGTTTTTTTTTTTTAATCAATGAGACCTATAGACCCCTAGAGGGACAGTCTTCAGTCCTCATTTGCATAACCCCATGCACCATCTTTCCAATCTTTACACACCTTTGGCTTCCCCACCTCAGCAAATGGCACATGCAGAGGGCTGCCATGTCCTCTGCCTAGGCAGTTACTGCCCCCAGCTTTGCTTGCCTGTTCATTAGCTCTCAAGGTTTTCTTTGACATTTCCAACCCAGTGGTACCTACATGTTCAGAGAGGAACCCTTGCTGAGGGTCAAGAGGTCAGAGGAGCAGGCTTCCATTTTAGACCCTAAACTACAGCAAAATATCTTCAGAAGGAAATTTGAAGGGAAGAGGAAATACAGTATATGTAAGTAGAACACAAAATGAATGACTTTCTCAGTGATTACCGCATTGACTACAAAAGCCCCATTTATGGGAGATACTCTAGAGTTGATGCAGGAGGGAAGTTCCTTTCCTATCAAGCAACTTTTTATTTTACTTGCCTTGGGAAAACAAGGATTCGTGGGGGCAAAGGGGTCTGCTATACACTGGCAGGTTGCTTTTGCTTTACTCTGACGGCCTGTGGTGTGCTCAGGATCCTGTCTGTGTCCAGTGCTTCTGGGTGATTTCAATGCATGACCAGGATTAAGCACCACTGCAGAAGGAAATGGACCCGGTGGTTGAGATTAAAGCCCTGCTCTATCTGGGTAAGTTAATCAGATTTTTATTAAGAATGAAGGTCTTTAGAAAACTGCTGCCAGATAAGATTAAGAGCTCAATGTTTCTCAAGAGTAGGACACATACTGAGAACATTTTAAAGCTCACAACTGATAATAGTAGAACATCACTGGTATGGCCTGAATGTGTCCCCCAAAATTCCTGTGTTGGAAACTTATTCCCCAACACAAAAGTGTCGGAGGTAGAGCCTCTGGAGAGTGGTTCAGGTCATGAGGGCAGAGCCTTCATGAATAGATGAATGCTGCAATAAAAGGGGCTTGCGGAAGGAGGTTCTCTTTTGTTCTTCTGTCATGTGAAGACACAGTGTTCCCCCTCTCTGGAGGACACAGGAACAGAGTACCATCTTGGAACCAGAGGTCAAACCTTTGAGCACCTTTATCTTGATAAGTTCTTCCATAACTGTAAGAATAAATGTCTATTCTTTATAAATTTCCAGGGTGTTACTCTGCTATGGTAGCACATACAGACTAAGAAAAGTAGTCTAAACTTTGGTTTTAAGAAAGTTTTTTTTTATGTCCATTATCTCTTAACTGACCTCCCAGCAGCTGTGTGACAACACAGGTGAATGAAGAAACAGAGGCTCAGAAATGGAAAGAGACTGGAGTCCAGGGTCACCTGTAAAGACACTCCCAGAGTCAGGGCTCTTTCATGTTCATCATGAAGTCTCTAGGAAAACTGATCATGGGCCTGAAAATGAAGAGGTCACTCCAACAGATGACACAAAACATGTTCTACTCTATGCTATAAATAGGCCTTGGCAACTTACCCCAGGTTGATGCTGCAACCAAGGCACCTTTGACCAAGCGAAGATCTCTTGCTATCCACGGAAACCTGTACCCTGTCACTGGGCACATGGTGGCAGAACTGCTGCCTTTTTAATTCCTGGCACAAGCCAACTTCTAAGGATGGGGGATATCCTTGAGTAGTAGAGTAAGGGTACACAGCCCTCTCCTCTACTTACAAATCAATTCACAATGTAGATAGCCATCTTTGGACAGAAGCCTCAACTGCAATCAGACTTCTGTTTATGACAGTAACTTGAGAAGCCCTTTCTCAAGAAGATACCAAAGCCTGAAGTAGTTGTATTTATAGAAGTTAAATAAATAAATCTCTTCTGAGAGGGCCTACTACCTTACAGGAAATAGATGGCCTCTTTGGTGCAAAAACTGTTGACATACCTGGCCATGGAAATATGGACAAAAACATTCCTGCATATCTTTGCCTACCTGCTTATAAGAATCAGCAACTGAGGCTGAACAGCTAATATCTATAAAGTTGAGTTACACTGTGAATCTAGCAAATTCAGTCAAATTTAAAAATACCTTTGACAGAATTTACGTATCTAAATATAAGTTCAATCATTTTAAAAGGAAAAGTATACTGCACTCTGATATTGCAGAAATGCACAAAATGAGGGTGTTTGCCCACTGGCGATTTGATCCAGAACTCCAGGCGTGTATTCCAGACTGGGTGGGTCTTCTTTCTTACAAGGGTATTTTGCTTGAGTTCCCTGACCCCCAGTGCCCTACCAATTTCTGGACAGTTCTGAATGGTAAAGCCCTTGGTGAGAAGCATGTCAGTCTTCTCCCAACTTGGATTTGACCAGAGGCTATCTCAAGACTCAGAAGAACAAATATAAAAATACACCCAGGTCCCCAAAATGTGTGGAATCCACACTGACAAACATCAAGATGGTGGAGCAGAAAAGAGAAAGGGAAGAAGAGAAAGCAAGGTGGGGAGACTGCAGGACATGTGCTGGACAGCAGGACTCCTGAAGCACATGAGTCACTCTCCCTTTCTGCCACTGCAGGAAATCAAATCTGTCTGTTGCCTCCTCTGAGGTCAACCAAGTGCTCACCCGCAAGCTCACAGAGCCAGGATTCTTACTGAAGATGGCATCTCTCTTCCTAACGATGAAGCAACAGTCGTTTTCACTGTCCTCCAGCATGCCCTCTGTAGACTTCCTGAAACTGGGCTACAGTTTTAGCAAATATGTCCAGTGGCACCCAAATAATCTGTGTTTTGTTGCTATAGCTCTTCAGCAACTGTATGTCTTGGTTCATTTCCTGCAAGACTATGGAAGCTACCCTGGCCCCTGAAGCTTAAAAATGCCAGAAGGCCACTCCCCAAAGAGAGGCTGAGCTATCCCACAGCTGCCCCAGGCCATCTGTCCACTCAGCTGACACCCTCTCCAGCTTGTGATCACTGTTGTCTCTGTCTGGGCAGGGAAGGGAGGGGGTTCAGGATTTTCTAGAAGGACAGGTCAGGAAGAGCATTAACAGTGCCTAGTGGGACCCATTTAAAAAGTCACATATAGCTGCCCTGAACTTTAGAAAATGTTTTTCCAATAACCACAAGCCTGGCACCAAGACGGTTTGTTAACTTTACATATACTACAGATATTAAAAAGTTGAAATGCATGGCCCTCAGGATAACAAGCTCAAGACACTAGTCTTACTGCAAATTCAGAGGTTTTTCTTTGGGGGCCTTAAATATAAGTTTGCTTATTGTTTAAACTCAGCTTAAGGTCACTTCTTCCAGGAAGCCATTCCCATCTCACTATTCTAGGTTAGGCAGACCTCCTCTGTGCACCCCAAGTGTCTCTTTTGATTATAGTGTGATCCTTCAACACACATTCTAATGACCTAGGTGTATACTCCTTGATCAGAGGCGAGGAAGCAGGTCTAGCTCATTTTGAATTTCAATAACCCAACACAGCAGTAAGCAAGCAGCTAAGGATTGACTTATGTTTGCTGCATTACTAAATGCATTGTTCTTAAAGGTTCATTTCTAGAAGTCACTAACAACTAGACAAATACAGGTAGAATTTCATTCTACAAATGATAATTCCAGATATTTGAAAAAGATGGTCAAATTCTGAGCTGGAGTTTGAAAAAAAAAAAATAAGCAAGGTGTCTATTTTTCTAAACCAGGATAATGCAATTAATAATTAATCTTTTCTTAATGGCTGGGAAGAATTTCATGATTGTTGGGACCTGCTGATGGTGTTATAATGAAACATCGATTTGGTCTAACTGGGAGCGTTTCCAGGGTAACAGCGACTTTCAATCATGTCAAATTACAGTTGTTATCTCCCTGGGTGTCAGTTTTCTCTAGGAAGCTAATTGAAATTGAAAAAGTATCTCTTTGGGTCAAGGTTTGACTTTTCTTCCGATTCACTGGGTTTTTCAGACAAAAGAGAAAAGAGACAATGAGAATTGAGAACCCCTACAAATAACACAATCCATCTATATTTCCAAGAAAAGTCAGAGTCTTGCTGGGACCTCTGGAGACTCAGTTTTCAAGACAGAGGACCCCACTGAGAACCGCAGCAGGACTTAGGGACCATACCTGCGGTTCATGCGCGGTGTGCAGGAGTAAAATGTGGCAAAGTAGGAAGGGGGAGGCACAGGCGGCACGAAGTCATCAGGGTCTGGAATGCGTCCGTGATCTTCCACGTCTTCTGCAGACATCTGGGACTCATCCTGATTAAAGGGCACTTTGGTGAGTCAGCACAAGGGCGAGGGGAGAAAAGCAATGGGTCACACCAAAGGGCGAGGGGCTGGCTCCGTGGACTCGGCACCAAAAGCGCCTCGCGTAGACTTACGATGCAGGATCGCCGGGTGGCAAAGATCTGCAGGTAGCGCAGGGCGGCGGCCACCAAGCAGACGGTGGTGGTCAGCGCGTTCAAGGCACACAGGGCAAAGAGGACTTTCTGAAACACGAAAAGAACGTTGCTACGGAGCACCTGAGTGCAGACACCCGCAATGCAGTGTTAAAACATATTTGAATCATAAGCACAACATCCTGGGGAGACAAGGGCCCTGAAAAGACAAGTTTGAGATGGGTCTGGCTCCCGGAAGTCACCAATATTAAGGCCGGCTGTTATTATGACCCTCCTGCAAGAGTGTGCACTTTTAAATCTTTAAAACTCATCTCAGAAGTTGACTGTCTCAAAAAGACCTGGTATGATGATGTTACAGTTGGCCCTCTGTATCCTTGGGTTCCACATCTGCAGATTCAACCAACTGAAGATAGAAAATATTCAGAAAAAAAAAATGGACTGACAATGCAGACTTTTTTCTTGCCATCATGCCCTAAACAGTACAATAATTATATAATATTTACATTGCATTAGGTATAGAAAATAATCTAGAGATGATTTGAAGAATACAAGAGGATATGTGTAGATTCTATGCAACTGATATGCTGTTTTATATAATGGTCTTGGACATCACACATTTTGGTGTTCCCAGGGGTCCTGGAGCCAATCCCCCATCAATACTAAAGGATGATGGTATTGCTTTTTGCAAGCACCAGAAGGCTATCTAGAAACATACCTTCCAAGGGAGTAGCAAAGTTATCTTCTGAAATTGGTGTTCCCTAGGATGTAATTCCCAGCCTCCCACCAGGACAGCATGGCTGCTTAATTTGTGGCCACTGATTGTATTTCAGGAGCAATTGGCAGTGCTGCTCCAAGCACCCAATTAGGGCACAGCAGGGGCCAAGGCAACCAGAGCATAAACAGGACTTCTTTCCTCTGAGCACAGCAGCAAAGGCAATTTCAAAAGTTTCTTTTGCTACAGTCCTGGCTCCTGCGTGGGGCTTTCCTCAAGTTAAGGCCTGGCTCAGAAGGTTTGGCAGTGACTCAGCCATCAAATATGTAGAAGCCAAAGAAAGCAGGCCATTTTTACATCCACTAAACCCAGGGCTGGCAGCTTTCCAATAGTTATCTTGCTCTGCTTAGAGATTCCTCCTCACAACAAAAATAAAACCAAAACAAAGATCTGCAGTAAACAATCCAAACAACAAATCAGGTTCACCAACTGATTTTGTCACTCACTGAACTGAATTTTTATATCCAATTCCCTAATAACAATTAATTTTGTATTTCTCTTTGATTGAGATAAATTGTTATTTATTTTAAGTTTTCTTTTTCATATTGTAGTTGTTACCTATTAAATGAGATAATGAATTTCTCCATTATTGTCTGGCCTACCTCTTTTTAGTCCATGTGTCACAGAACAGCAACATCTGTCAAAGCTCTATAACTCACTCATGCTAACTCACTCAAGCAGCAGAACAATGACAATGAGCTTGCAATTTAAAGTCTCTGCTAAAAGTTACACCATGCATGCAAGGGCACACATATATGTATAGTTAGGCTCCTTTCCATTTTTTGCTAACTTACAATTCTTCAACACACAGAAAGTTGTGTATTCAAAAATTTTAAATTCATAATTTAAAGAAACAATAATCTGTGGTTCTTTCCATACTCAATTCTGCCTCTGAGTCACTAATGAAGAGGTTGCTCATATCTATGATCAGCAGCTTAATTATTTGAGGACGGTGACAGGATAGGAACATTTCAAGTAACTTTGCCTTCATTAAGGGCACAATGGAATATTTCTTGGTGAGGCTGGAACATGTTCAACATACCTTAAGGAGAAGGTGAACAGCACTACAAGGCTGAACTGGAAAGAGTTTCAAGGCATTTTCTTTGTCTGTGCATTTGGCTGGTTGAAATTCTTCACAACAGAAGCAAATCTTACCTTCACCTAAATCCACCTTAATGGAAAAGAGGTAGAACAATAATTTAATTATGAACTAAAATCACTCTCTTGCTGGACCACAAAACATCAGTCCTACAGAATGCGATATAGCATAATCAGACAGTACCTGCATTAATCAGAATAGGTAAAAGTATGCTACAGTAATAACCAAAACCAAAATTTCAGTGGCTTAACCAACAAAGGTTATTTTTCATATATGGTACAAGTTCACAGCTGATCATCAAGGGGATCTACTTAACATATCCCTTGGGGACTCAGACCAATGAAACATCCACCATCTCAATGGCATGGCATGAATGACATACTGTACAGATAGAGAGCACATGATCAATGGCACACTGGCACTTAAAATAGGAACATCAGATAAAATATAGGATGCCAAATTAAATTTGAATTCAGACAAACAACAATTTTTTAAAATAAAAGTATGTCCCAAATGTTGCCTGAGGCATACTTATACAAAAAAATAACAGTTTATCCAATTAAATTATTCAAATTTAATTGGGCATCCTATATTTTTACTTATTAAATACAGCAACCCTACTTTAATGCTTCCTCCTGTGAATAATACTCATCATTTGAATTCATAATTTTATTGCCAAAGCAAATCACATGGTCATCTAACTCCAGGAAGGTGCGAAGTCCAATCCACCATGACTCCACATGATTTCTATTTCTCTATTCCTCCTTGGAACAAGCCTCCAGACCTTGCCTAAAGCCTCTCCTTCCCCCAGGTAATCCTAGGTATCATCTTACTTCCTTCCACAGCATCCATTCTTGAAGCAAGGTGCTCAGTAAGTGAGGAAGCAGGTCTGTGTGCTCCACACAGGTGGCTGCAGGACTCATTTAACACCTGACCTTCACATAGGCAGACACATCACTCCAAAATCTTTAGGGTAAATCAAGATGGATGGCAACACTTTCCAGATGAGTGAAAGTTGATCCCTTTAAACAAGACCATCTGCAAGCTGAATCATAAAAGTGATTATGCATACCAATTAATGAGCCCACAGGATAAAAGGAAGCCCCGAGGCTCTTTGCAAAATGAATGAAGGCAAGGGTGCATTTGGTGTTCCTTGTTCCTGATCCTGAACAATCTAATGCTTTCACTTCTCTCTTTAAACTCACCTCTGCCCAATATTTCTCAAGACTCCTTTTTACTTCTCTTCAGTCTTTTTCATTGATCTTCAAAACCCCAAAGACGTCTCCCCAATGCTAAATAATGAACACCCACCTTCAACCTTGATACTATCACCCACCACTATCAGATCTGTCTTTCTCCTGTTATCCTCCAACACTATAGTTTTTCAACCCTAGTCACACATTAGAATATTCCAGAGAGCTTAACCAAAAAAATGATGATGTCATCTTTAGCAAACAGGGAACTATAAATTAAATTACAGTAACCATGACGTCTCACTCTAGCCTGCTCAGACTGGCAAAAATAATTAGAGCTGGGGTGTGGTGGTGCATGCCTGTAATCCCAGAGACTCAGAAGACTAAGGCAGGGAGATCTCAAGTTCAAGGTCAACCTTGGCAATTTAGTGAGACTATCTATGTCTCAAAGTAAAACAGGGCTAGGGATATAGCTCAGAGGTAGAGTACTTGCTTAGTATACATGAGGTCCTTTAAACCCTAGAACTATAATAAAAAAATAAAATAGGAATCTTTTGCTGATAGAGATGTGGAGAGTTACTGGTGGAAATGTGAGATGATAGAGGGTAGTATCCTTTAATACTTTAGAGGGTAGTATCTTTTAATAAAGGAACTGGCTATCCAATTTAGATAAAAATATTTATTTCACATAACTACTTTGGACAATTGTTTAGCAGATTCTTAAAAAGTTAAGCCCTTTGACACATGATCCGGCAGTTCCATGCCCAGGTATCTACTCAGAAGAAATAAAATCAGGCTCCCCAAAACACTATATAATAATGTCCATAGCTACTTTGCTCATAATACTTCCAAATTGGTTGTAACCCAAATGATGTCCATCAAAATAGGAAAATGGATAAAATGAGCTGTGGTAGTTTCATACAGTGAAATATTGCTCTGCCAAAAAAGGCACAAGCACATGAGTAAGTATCAGAAATATTATGCTGAGCAAAATAAGACATAACAAGGTGCATACCATATGATTTCATTTATATGAAATTCAAGAAAAGGCAAAACTAGCCTACAGTGAAAGAAACAGGAACTATGACTACCTATGAGAGCACAGAGAGTGCCTGAAAGGGACACCAAAGAACTTTCTAGGGTTATGGAAATGTTCTGGTCAAGATGAGTACATAACTTGAGTAAAAACTCAGACAACTGTGCAATAAGATCTGTGTATTCCACTGTAAATTTAACTCAATTTTTAAAAAATGGACAGAGCCATAAGATTGTTGGATTTATAATAAATTAGACAAAAGATACACTATAGAGCAATCCCTTGCCCTGGAAGCTTATTCCAGTCAGGACTAAAAGCCTGCATTGGGATACAGTATGGTGCTGATGGCAGCATTGTTTCTATTGGCCCAAACCCAAGCCAACAACAAAACAGAATTAAAACATCTCACATTTCCACCAGTAACTCTCCACATCTCTACCAGCAAAAGATTTCTCTCTATTTTTATTTTTATTGTAGTGCTAGGATTTAAAGGACCTCATGTATACTAAGAAAGTGCTCTATCACTGAGCTATATCCCTAGCCCTGTTTTACTTTGAGACATAGATAGTCTCACTAAATTGCCAAGGTTGACCTTGAACTTGAGATCTCCCTGCCTTCGTCTTCTGAATCACTGGAATTACAGTGATAAAAGAAAAAAAAAAGGTGTTAGATCTGTATTAATTTTTGTATGATAAATATTTTAAGTGAGAAAAGTTGTAACAAAGCATATACAATATATCCTATTCTTGAAAAATCATGAACAACCCTATCCTGTAAATATTTACCAAAGGAAATTTCCCAGACTGTTACCATGAAGGTAAAATGATGTTGGGGGGAAAGAGGAAAAGGGGAAAGGAAACTATTCCCTTTCCCAAAGACTTACTTCATTTATCAATGACCTTCCTAATGAAAAACAATTAATTATAATATGATCCCATTGATGGGAAATTATGTATACTGTGTGAATAAAAAAATGCATAAAACAAAGCTAAGTGGTTAACTGAGCTAGAACTAGGATCCTTACAATACTAGGATTTTTAGTGATTCTTAAGTTCTAGTCTATATTTCATGGCTTGTTCAAACTTTCACAATTATATAATCAGAAATAATCACAGAGTTGATTTTGTAGAGGTAATTTTTTAATTCAAAATATACTTCATACAAAGTATTTATCTACCAGGGGTAATATAGACTATATAAAAAGAATTCCTACAATGCAACAAAAAATAATAATAATAATTACCTAACTGAAAAATGGGCAAAAGACTTAAACATTTTCTCCAAAAAGAAATACAAATGGCCAACAAACACATGAAAAGGTGTTTAATATCACTAATAATCAAAGAAATGCAATCAGTATTACAATTAGATATAACTTCATCATACTCATTAGGATGGCCACTACAAGAAAAATAGAAAATGGGTGTCAATAAGGATGTGGAGAAATTGGAATCCTTGTGCATTGTTAGCAGAAACCTAAAATGGTGCAGCCACTTTGGAAAATAGTATGGAGGCTCCTCAAAAAGTTAAAAAGAGAATTACTGCTGAGCATGTTGGTGCATGCTTGTAATCACCTTAGGAGGCTGAGGCAAGAGGATCACAAGTTCAAGGCCAGCCGCAGCAACTCAGCAAGGCCGTAAGCTACTTAACAAGACCCTATCACAAAATAAAATATAAAAAGGGATATGGCTATGGCTCAGTGGCTAAACACCCTGGGTTCAATTCCTAGTACCAAATTTCCAAGAAGATTGCCATATGATCTAGCAAACCCACTTCTGGGAATAAATCCAAAGGATCCCAAAAAGATATTTTTGAGATAAATTTGTGCTCATCATAACACTATACACAGTAGTCAAGAGGTAGAATATTTATCAAAGATTAATGGATAAACAGAATGGGTCATATACATCTAAAAGAATATTATTCAGAAAAAAATATTATTCAGTCTTAAAAAGAAAGGAAATTCTGGCAGAGGATTAGCAAGGATGGTGGAATATGATGGACATCATTATCCAAAGTACATGTATAAAGACACGAATTGGGAGTCAACCTACTTTATATACAAAGAGAGATATGAAAAGTTGTGGTATATATGTGTAATAAGAATTGTAATGCAAAAAAAAAAACAAAGTTCATGTATAAAGACACGAAATGGCGTGAGCATACTTTATATACAAAGATATGAAAAATTGTGCTCTGTATGTGTAATAAGAATTGTAATATATTCTGCTGTCATGTGTTTAAAAAAATAAAATCAGTTAAATAAAAATAAAATTTAAAAAATTAAAAAGAAAGGAAATTCTGATCCATGCAATAATTTTCCTGAATCGTCCTTCCATATATCATCACTTTTCACTTCTGGTCTGTGTCTTTTCTCTTTATCCCTTCTCATTTGCTGTGTGGCTAATAATTAGAAAACCAACCTTTGTCCAGAATTTTTCTCTGGGAACTATTTGTACATAGAGGAGTATGTGTGGGGTTCCTGGAAACTCCCAAGATAAAAGAGACCTAGATATAACCCTCCAGGAGATTCCAGCTGAGAAAAAAGAAGACGGGTACCTAAATATTTTTAGCACAAAAGAGAAAGGGATAGATAAGCGCCTAAGAAATGTACAGATAGAATATTCTGGAAGATTATTTTCTCTGTGGATCAGGGACTATCTCCTGAAGAAAACAGTCTTTTAATGGGGCTTTAAAAAAACTAATAGCATTTGAACAGATGGAGAGGTTAGGGGAAGGGAATCCTTGGGGGAGAGACACCATTGTTAGAAATAAGAAAATAGGGCAAGATCCTAGGAAATAACATGTGGGGTTTGCCTCAATTATAGGGATTGTGAGCTGCTCTAGTGCAAAGGCAGGATGACAATTCACAAAGGGTCTTAAAGGTTATGTGAATCCATAATTTAAGGTTATTAAGCTACAGAATCTGAAGAATTCTAAGAAAGACTATTACTCGGCATTAAAAAAGAATAAAACTATGGCATTTTCAGGTAAATGGATGGAGTTGGAGAATGTTATGCTAAGCCAAGTCAGTCAGTCCCAAAAAACTAAAGGCGGAAGATTTTCTCTGGTTAATGGATGTTTATCTATGATGGTGGGTACAGGGCAACACGAGAAGAAAAGAAGAACTTTAGATAGGGCAAATGGGAGAGGGATGAGAGGTTATGGGGGCAGGAAAGATGGTGGAATGAGATGGACATCATTACCCTAGGTACATGTATGACTGCACAAATGGTGAGCCTCTACACCGTGTACAATCAGAGAACTGAAATGTTGCACTCCATTTGAATACAATGAATTGAAATGTATTCTGCTGTCATGTATAACTAAGTAAAACAAATTTTAAAAAATAAATTAAAAGAAGAAATTTAATTTATAACAATATTTGAATTATTAGTGCTTTAAATATTTTTATGTGTTAAAATTTTACATAGAAATCTATATATTGTGTATTATGTAAAAAACATTTAGCATTTAGAAATAAATAAACATTAATTTCGAAATATAGATGTGTGGTCATGTACACTTACACATGTGCCAGAGTGTGTAGTAGCTATAAAAGAAGATCCTTTGTATTTTTAAGAATTAAAATTAGTTATAGTAATAATTTAATGATTTATGGGAATTTAAAACATATGACAAATATTACTAATGAATATCTATCTGATAATAGTTAAAATTAGAATATTCTAACATATAAATGCATACAGAAAAAAATCAAGATACTGGTTTATAGATAGGAAACTGAGGCTAAAGATATAAAGGCATTGCTCTTTATTATATCAGCCATTGGAGTTGAAGCTCATATCTCTTTTCTTATGTATCCCTTTTCAAAACAGTTATCTTTTTGTCTTGCAATTACATTGATAAATTCTCCAGGCTGCCAACTCCACAGAGATGTGTTGGAGTTCTGGGTTACTGAAGTTTCATTTAAATTTACATATTTTATATTATGTTACATTGATATTTTAAATAATGGAACATCCTACCTAAATTTTTCTCTTTCTAAATAAATTTAGGCATATCAAATAAAGTAAAATGTGGCATTCATTTGTTTTCATAAAGATCTTATACTGCTTAAATGCAGCTGCAATTTGTTGCTTTGGGTTTAACTGGTAGTGAGGGAGCCATGTTTTTTATCCATATAAATAAGCAGGGCTATCACTAGATACCTTATTCCCATAATCACGTTTGGATTTTGAAAAACATTACAACCAACTCCATCATCTGTGGGTGTTCAATTTTTCATTTGTTTTATCCACCTTCCCCATTAAAATAGAAAAATATTATTAAGAAAGTTCTTAAGGTTTCTGAAAGAGGTTATTTAAGTTGCAATGATTTAACCTATAGATGATGTGATATAATCAAGTTGTTCTTCATGAGTATCCCCATAAAATTTTGTGTTCATTATCAACACTGTATTCTCACTTTTATAGATCACAATGTAAAGTGAATATCAATAAATTTATAATTGCAAAATGAAAAAAAATAAAAGAGCAACAGGTTTTCAGTTGAGTTCCTGGGAAGTTTTCCTGTCTGGGGAGGTCATGAGTTTCACTGAGGAGCTTCAAATCCACCACAGCCTTTGTAGCAAGGTGGCAGCCCTCTTTGCTTGCATCCTGCTGGTTTCTGTAGAATCAGGCCACCTCACAACTAAGTTCCAAATAGATGAGATTCACTACAACTTCCAAAGAATCCATTCCTTTTGCTTTGTGTCACACAGAGACAGCTGTTACTGAGAAGTACTTTAAAAAAGTTCAGAGAGAGCCAGTGATTCTATTCCTGGGTAATACGCTCAAACTAACTGAGAGCAGGGTGCAGAAGAGATATGTGTTGCACCCATGGTCATAGAGCATTGTGCACAATAGACAAAAGATGGAAACAACCCAAGGACCCATCCATGGGTGAATGGATAAACAAAATGTGTCACATGTACATACAATGGTGTATTATTTGGCTTTAAAGAGGGAAGGGAATTCTTACACACACTTCAACATGGAAACACCCTGAGGGCATTATACTTAGAGAAGTAAATTACTTGCAGAAAGATAAATACAGTATGATTCAACTTATATGAGGTACTTAAGAGAACTGAAATTCATGAAAGTGGAAAATAGAATGGTGGTTGCCAGGCACTCAGGGAGAGGATGAGAGTGGGATGCTATTTCAGAGTTGCCCGATAAGGAGTTCCAGAGATGGCTCGCACAGCAGTGTAAATGCACACAACTGCTACTCACATGTACACTTAAAAATGGTTAAGATGGTCAACTTTAGGTTATATGTATTTTACCACAATTTAAATTTTTTTTTTAAATTAGAAATGCTGCAAGTCCACACCCTTTTATCCACAATCCTAAAATCCCAAAAGCTCTGAAAACCAAATCTTGATTATAGCCTGCTGTCCCAGACTTCACTGGCATGATGCATAATAAATAGTGTATGCCCCATACTTATCCTCTGAACTCAGAAAATCCCTTAATGCTGACATTCACCTGACCACAGAGCTTTCATATAAAGATCATCAGCCTGAAACCTTTTAACACCCATTTCTCCTCTTTAGAGGAAGGCAGACAGATCATTCACTAACTAATGATGTATGACATGTGTATGGTTCTGGGGTGATAATGGTTGATCACTGCTGTGGCAAAAATTGACAATCAAGTAAAATAATGAGCAAGAGCTCTTTGCTTTGTTTTCCCACTTTCTTGTACCAATTTCAGGCTTCACTTCTACACAGTTGTCAGTCACTGCTACTCGTCACACCAGGAGAGCAGCCGGGCCAAGGTCTGCCTGATGCACAGTGATGTCTAGGGCTGCTTACCAGATCACACCTGGGCACGCTGGACACAAACTGCGCCCCTTGGCAGCCTAGGATGAATCCCGCGAGATTTAGGAGGACACAAACCACAGAGAGCAACACAAAGAGGTTTACCTAAAATGGAAAGAGGATGGGCAGTTAGAAAAAGATCACAGCTAAATACAGGCAAGGTTTGGAAAAAAAATTCTTCCAAGAGAAAATTTTTAAAAATTCAAACAATGCTTTTATAAACTTTTTTTGGCCATATTTTAGAATTTTTTTTTTAAATTGTGCTAAGGAATGCCACTGACTCACATCTTCTCAATAATCTCAAGTTCCTATTCTTTTCCTCTTTGCAAATAATTCTTCTTCCTTTATCTTTGAACCAGATGTTGTGTGAAGCCCTGGCTAATTCTTTATTGAGTCATTCTGACTTTTCCTGAGTTTTGCTGGATCAATAACAGTAAATAGACAAAAGAAAAGCTCTAGATTATAAGAGGAATACAGGAAAAACAAGGATCTCAAAGTCATTGATGGCCAAATATCACAGGATACAAATGAAAGTAAAAATGGATCTTTTCACAGATCATGACAGTTTAGGTACTAAAGAAGTGCACAACAATTTTCTGTGAA
The DNA here is from genome assembly GCF_048772815.1 of Callospermophilus lateralis. Lineage (NCBI taxonomy): Eukaryota > Metazoa > Chordata > Mammalia > Rodentia > Sciuridae > Callospermophilus > Callospermophilus lateralis. The sequence continues at coordinate 68,444,851 of NC_135306.1, read as the reverse complement.
CTTTTTTCCAAAGTAAAAAATAATATTACTCCAAAGTGGTGGGGCACACCTATAATTCCAGTGGCTCAGGAGGCTAAGGCAGGAGGATTAGGGTTCAAAGCCAGCCTCAGCAACTTAGTGAAATACTAAGCAACTCAGTGAAACCTTGTCTCTAAATAAAATACAAAGTAGGGCTGGAGATGTGGCTCAGTGGTTGAGTGTCCCTGAACTCAATCCCCAGTACCCAAAATAATAATAATATAACATTACTCCAAATAATTAAGAACTGACAGAAGTCAACCAAGAAGCCAGCATTTACTTGGTGAACATCAGAGGCTACACAGGTCTTTCAACTTGATTATTATGAATATTGAAATTTTTTATAAATACAAAAACAAATACAAAAGGTTAGAGCCAATAATTATTACGGTGAAAACAAAGCATCAATTTAGATAGCTGATATATCAGAGTTGGCTGGCAAATGAGTTCACAAATAAACACCAATAGAGAAAACTTGGCCTTCAACTATAATGTTCATTCCCTGTCAAACTTCAAAGCATCTCTCCAGACCCATGTTGTAAGTCAGTATTTAATACCGAAAGATGCCATCCTTCCTAGGTATTTAATACCGAATGATGCTTCTCCCAGAGGAGTCTGGCTTCTCTCCTTTAATATTGCTAATTTGTAACAGCCTGTCATAAAATCTTTGGGAAAATTCTGATCACGGCTACGTTCCAGTTTCCCAGGCTGGATTCCTTGGTGGCCAGAGGACTTGACGTGAGCAGCAGACAACACGTGTCCCCTCTTGCACAGTACTACTTGTGATTATGACAAAGCTTTCCAGAAAAGGAGGATGTGTTGTTGGCAAATGACAGAGCAGGATCTTCCCACGTAGATTCCCGCAAATTGCCAATTGCTATTCAGATACTTCACACATCTGAAATCTTCATATCCAGCAACACAATCAGTGCTAGTACAGGAAGATCTTGAACTTTCCTTTGGAAATTTTCCATAGCAAAATACAGGATGCCTTGAAAAGACAGCAGAGTTTGGGTCCTGCAGCAAGCAGCCCACTACTACCCTTCATAAAACTAAAAATTAACATCACCCCATGCCAAACTGAGTGAGGACCCAACACTCCCAACGCTGGACCCCAAATATCTTTACTAAAATATTAAACCTGGCTATCAAAAACTACAATAACACGATCAACAGGCATGTCACAGATAAGGAGAAAATATTTTCATGCATATATTGAACAAGGAACCTGTATCCAGGATATAAATAACCCCTTGTTTCAATAACAAAAAGATCTACAACCCAATTCAAAATGTGGGGCAAAAGACTTGGACTGACATCGCACACACACAGAAGAAAGTTACAGGAAGCCAACAGGCACATGGAAAGATGTTCAACATTATCAGTCATCATGAATGCAACTTAAAAACACCATGAGATACCACTAAATACAACTAGAATGGTTAAAACTTAAAAGTCAACAATACCAAGTGTTAGTAAGGATGAGGAACACTGAACTTTCGAAACATTGCTTGTGCAAGTATAAAATGGTGCAATTGCTTTTAAAAAAAAAACTGTCAGTACAATTACTTTTAAAACCTGCCCAGGGAAGTGAGCACCATGACTTTCAGTCCCTGAATTTTACAGAAGCGAGTTCATACTTGAGATGTGTTTCAAGAAAGAGAAAAGCCCAGGATTGACAGAGAAATGTCTTCTTAGAACCTGTATTTTAAACCATGAGACAGACTGGAAGCCAAAAAGTAGAAGGCCTGCCCACGTGGCCCTGGGGGACATCAGGGGAAGATGCACATTCAAGACCTAGGCAGTGAGCCCTCTCACAAGGACTCGCAACCTGACTTCAACCTTTTATGCTGTGGTTTCATTTGCTACTAACTTGAATCTTAAATATCTTGTGATACTCATACCAAGTGCAAAATTCAAAAAAAAAGAATACTATGTTTTTCAATTCAGTATTTGGAATTCTCTTTGCCTCTCATCAATTGCATTATACCCAAGTTCATTCCAGGCATCAATTAAGTGACTAAATAAAAGGTTTGGGGAACCTGAGGCTACCAAGAGGGCAGCATCACCTTCTATTTGCCTGGTCTCACCTGATAAAATTTATTCATAATCCCTATCGCATAATACCATTAAATAATTATGGCTATCACAGCTTGGTATTGTTGAGTGTGCGTTTTGATATAAGATTTCATTCTTTAAATAGGCTGACCTTTCCCTGCTGCCAAAGGACTTTTATTTTGTCCCTTACCTCCCTACTGCTCCAAGCTCAAGATGTGACAAACTTACTGTTCATGCTTAAATAAATAAGCAATTCCAATAATTGTGGGAAAGCACAAGCTTTAAAACTGATTAGACTTCAAATGGAGAATTGAAGGGAAGCATTTTGGTCTACTAGTTCCTGGAAACCCACTAAGATGGTAGTAAAATGAGGATTTTAAATGCAGAAATGTAAAGGGACAGCAAAGTTTCAGAAGGTTGAGTATGAACGGACCCAGTGGTGCTGAGAAAAATGAATCCCAGGACAGCAAGGAGGAAAGACAAACCCCTATAGGATTTATTCTTCAGAATCCCCAAATATTCCATTCCCCTCTGGTAATGGAAGTAAGTCTCCAATTAAGGCTGATTCCAAATCTACTGAAGAAAAAATTATAAAATGATAACAAGCACTATGGAAATCTATCATAAGTTTCTAATGAAGTTAAACATGAACCATACTATAACCCAACAATTCCACTCTCAGATATGTCCCCAAGACAGGTTAATGTAGAGTTCACAAAAAGCCCAGACAAGAAAACTTAAAGCTACTTGTTCATAATTGCCAAAACAAGAAACCCAAATGCCTAAGAACAGGAACATGGATGAACAATTATAATATATCCCTAAAAGGAATAAAACTTAGCAATAAAGCCAGGCATGGTGGAGTACACCTATAATCCCAGCAACTCAGAAGGCTAAGGCAAGAAGATCATGAGTTCAAGGCCAACCTCAGCAACTCAGCAAGACCTAGAGCAATTTAGTGAGACCCTGTCTCAAAATAAAAATATAAAAAGGACTTGGGATGTAGCTCAGTGGTAAGGTGCCCTTGGCTTCAATCTCCAGCACCAAAAAAATTTAAAAATGAAAAAATGTTTATATAAAATAACTCCAGTAATAAAAATGAGCAAACTCCAGATGCATGGAAATACAGGGATGAATCTCAGACACACTATACTGTGTGAAGAAGCCAGACACAAAAGTGCACATGCTGTATGATTCCATATATATGCAGTTTTAGAACATGTAAAACTAATCTATAGTGAAAAATATCGGAACACTGGATACCCCTTGAATGGATATGATTTAAAAGTGTCGCACAAAGTTTCACTGTGTTGAAAGTCTGGTCCCTAGTGTGGCCATGCTGAGAGTTGGTGGGACCTACTGAGAAGTCCATAGGCAAAGGAGGGTGTGCCCTTGCCAGGGATTGTGGGACTCCAGTATATTTGAAATAAACCTTTTTTCTTCACAAGTAGCCTACCTCAGGTATTTCTTTATAGTAATGAAAAGTAGACCAATATATTCCAATATGGAGGGAAGAAAATTGATTGGGATGGGGGCATAAGGGCACATTATAGAATGCTGGAAAATTTCTAGTTCATGACCTGGATGATTATTACTCAAGTGTACACATCTATAAAAATTCAGCAAGCTATACATTTAACATTTGTGCAGGGCTGGGATTGTGGTTCAGCAGTAGAGCACTCACCTAGCACAGGCGGGACCCGGGTTCGATTCTCAGCACCACATTAAAAAAAACAAGGCATTGTATTGTGTCCATCTAAAAAAAAAAGATATTCTCTCTCTCTCTCTCTCTCTCTCTCTCTCTCTCTCTCTCTCTCTCTCTCTCTCCCCTCCTTTCTCCTCTTAAAAAATGATTTGTGCATATTACTATGCATATCTTATCCATTTTTAACAACAACAACAAAATCAGAACTCCTGATTCCTTTTCTTGACCACAGCTATGGACCCAGAAGAAATTTTTCTTCAACCACACATGAGACTGATTTTTCTTTGCAGATCCCACATTTCATGGAACAATGCCTTTAAATTTTTGAGAGAAAATTCCAACTCAGAATTCTATATTCTGCTAAAAATAACAATCCAGTTTGAGTAGAATAAAAATGTTTTTACAGTTCTACAATTTATACATTAGTTTTAAAATGTGTTTCTCACATATGCTTTTCTCACAAAGTTCCTAGATGATGCACTGTGAAAATGAGAGGGGAGCTAAGGAAAGAAAAAGAGGGCATGGGAGCTAGGAAACAGACCCAGCCTCAGGGAGAGGAAATGGGAAAGCCCAGAATAATGGCCAAACAGTGATAAGGGTGACAGTTAGGGTAGGACTTCATGGCAGCAGGTCCAGACAGTGAGTCAAGGCTGCAGGGCATCTCCAAGAGGAGGAAAGTGATGGAGAAGCCCATAAATAGGCCTGAATGTTTGAGAAAGAGGCTTACGGAGCAAAGTGCTGAAATGGGAATTAGTGAGAAAAACTAAGGGGAATGGGAAAGACCATTGTTAACTTGAGGGAAATCTAAGTATTTTGCACCAAAGGAAAAGTTATCATAGTCAAAGTAAGATAAAGACTGGAGCTTTGGTTGTGGCTCAGTGGTAGAGCGCTAGCCCAGCATGTGTGGGCATTGGGTTCAATCCTCAGCAGCACATAAAAATAAATAAAATAAAGGTACTGTGTCCATCCACAACCCCCCAAAAAGATTTTAAATATGATAAAGCCTGAATAATGCCCTGACCAAAATTATGATGTAACTATATGGAGAAGGAGAACATCAAAGGTAAATACAACAATCAAGATCTCCTAACTGTCTACGATGCCTAACTCTGGAATATCAGGAAATGCAATGCCAATGCTTTCTTTATAAATACAGAGACAAATACCAAAAGAATGGTGGAGATGGCCACCCTAAGAGAAGAGGGACAAAGAACTTGATACTCTTATTAAAATTAACAACACTATTTGACTCTTTGAACTACATGTGTGTGTAACTTTAGTAAAAATGAGAACTAAATTTAAAACACAAAATTAAATGAACTGGAGTTAGATAAATGTGTGTTCTGGGGCTGGGGTTGTGACTCAGTAGTAGAGTGCTCGCCTACCATGTGCAAAGTACTGGGTTTGATTCTCAGAACAACATAAAAATAAATAAATTTTTGTATTGTTTCCAACTACTTTCTCTCTCTCTCTCTCTCTCTCTCTCTCTCTCTCTCTCTCTCTCTATATATATATATATATATATATATATATTTTTTTTTTTTTTTTTTTAAATGAGTGTATTTCCAGGCCATTAACTAACTAGCTGAGTGATCTTGGACAAACTACCTTAAATCTCTGGGTGTCTCATAAAGTAATACCTACCTCAAAGATGGTTGAAGGAAACACCAAAGGTAAGGCAACGTCCATGGAACTACCCAGACAGGACCTGACACACATGCACGACGTTTTTCCTCCATAACTGCACTTGTTGAACTTTTAATAAATCAGGAACCATGGCCTCCTTTCTTCCTGCCCTTTCTCCAGCTTGGCTTCAGTGCATTTTCACTCTCTGTACCCTCCCATCCCCACCTCTCCTGTAACTTCCTTTATCATCCCATTCCCAGGTCCTCACACCCGTCCCTCACTCACACAGACTCCTCCCAGGGTCCTGCTGCTTACAGGTGTACGGAGGTCCTCATGACCTTCTCCCACTGAGTTAGCCCCTCTCTATCTGCCTGCACTACATGCAGGACTCCAATCCAGAAAGGTTTTTATTTGTGCTTGAAAAAAAAAAAGAGTCCCTTAAAAATTCACACATTCATTGAATACAAGCCTCCTTTTTACACTATCAGAAATGATAAATATTTTTACTAAATGTTAACAGTGAACTGTATGTGTTGTTTTTATTTAAATATCAATAGTTTGCCAAATTCTTTTCTAACGAGAGGAAACTTTGGAAACAGATTTCTTTTGATACTGCTTCAAATTTTTTTTTTTTTAAAGAGAGAGTGAGAGAGGAGAGAGAGAGAGAGAGAGAGAGAATTTTTTGATATTTATTTTTTAGTTATCGGCGGACACAACATCTTTGTTCGTACGTGGTGCTGAGAATCGAATCCGGGCCGCACGCATGCCAGGCGAGCGCGCTACCGCTTGAGCCACATCCCCAGCCCCCTTCAAATTTTTTTTTAATTTGAAAAATTTTTTTAAATTTTTAAAAATTAAAAAAAATAAAATATAGTTTTCTCCAGTGGGGTACAAAATCTGAACCAAGGAGACAAAAACACAGGTAGATGGTAAATAAAATGAGTAAGTGAATCATTGAACAAATGGAAAAAAAATGGATCTTTTTCTGATGGACACTGCTTATAGATACGAAGCTTTCATGTTCTAGACCACACACACACACACACACACACACACACACACGGGCCCTGAAAGGCAAAGTCCCACTTACTAGTAATGCTAGAATGGAAATGGCCACCTCCACAGATCCTGGGAAAAGATGGAAGAATTGGGACTCCTATTCCATTGTTCATGGGAAGAAGAAGTGAGGGCGGTGGGTGAGAGGATGAACAAAGCCCCAGTCCTCAGACTTCAGGTGACAATTTCCCTACTGAAACAATTTCCAATGGCTGGGGATCTAACTGCCATTTTAACATTCCCAGCCTGAGAGGCATGGAACCAGAGCTGTGAATCTCTGACTGGTCAATGGTGAATAAGACAAAGGACACAGGACCTTTGACAGTCAAGGCAACAATTTGTGTGCCTCTTAAAAGTTTGAATTTTGATTCAGTGTGAGGAAGCATCTTAAGCCAATCTAGAATCAGGAGCTCAACACAATAGCACTGGGGGAAAACTGAAGGCAAGACCCCAATCTAAAACCTTTCTTTAGTGGTTTAGCAAAATGCATGTGTGGACGATCACCCGGTACCAAGGCGACCAACCACCTTGTTAGGCAACTCTTTGTGGGGCACTCAATGCCCACACTCCAGCTACTTAACCCCACTTCAGGAGCTCCACATGCAATGACTGCAGGGTTCTGGTCCTTGACACCCTTCTCTCAGAAGCTTGGCAGATACACTGTCATTGTCCTGACCAATTCTGCCAACAAGGCAAACACAGGCTGCTGCTGGGAGCAGAAGCAGCTGTCTCCCCCTCCTCCCAAAGGTGGAGAAGTGCCAGGTTTACTCACATTACGCTGTCTTCTGATTTTCTTTTTATAAAGTGTTTAAAATATAATGATAACACTTCTTTTCCCATTCCTCTTTCAACATGAGTGAAAACCCTCTTGCTCTGCCCAGTAGAGTGAGACACATATATGTTCATCCACTTGGGACACAGATTTGAGGAGTTAAAAGCTCTCAGAACCTGGAGCTGGATGAAGACACGCACAGGCTCAGGGGCATTTCCAAGCCTCCTTACTTGTGAAAAGCAAAGTGTGCCCTACAGGGGTTCCTGTCCCGCTCTCTTCCAGGTCCCTCAGGTCCCCCTCTCAGCACACTGACCTTCGTTTGTTCTCAGGAAAGTGCCTTTTCTCAGCAGCTAAGCAATCAGGCTTAGTGAGAGGTGTCTGCCTCCATAGCTCCTCCACCTGGACAGGTCTATCCTCCCTCAGCACGTTCTCATCAAGAATGTGTCCAAGGACCTGAGGAAGGATCTCGTGAGCTTCTCAGAGAAACAGTGACCATGTGACACATGAGACTTGCTGTTCTTACAAGGGGAACTGATCAGGAGCCCAATCTGCAATGTTCCTTGGGAATAAGGTGGCAGAAATTAATTTAGATTTGAAGATAAGAGAAGCAGTGAAAAGTTAAAGATCTCTAGTTCTTGAGATTCATGTTCCTTTCTCAATTATTCTTCTGTCCTTTCCTCTGTACTTTTCTAAGTTTCTTTATTTCCCTTCTTCTGGTCCCTGCTCTATTGCTCTTAGTGTCTCAAGGTTCAATAAGTTAAAAAGTCAGACCTTATGACCTTTGTGCCCTTCCGCATCACAAAAATACAGCTCCTGAGAAATATGCCAGTGAGTCAGTAGACTCTTAAGATGACGACCATCAGGTCCTTTCCTCTCTATATTAATAATGCTCTTCCTCACATCAAGAGGTGAGGTTCGATACATACCATGGAACAATATTTAGCCATAAAAAGGGATGAAGCTGACAAATGCTGCAACACGGGATAAATATTGAAAACACTTTTCTAAGAAAGCCAGACAGAGAAACACAAATATTGTACAACCCCGCCTACATGAGGTGCCTAGAAATAGGCAAGTTCATAGACCAGAGAATAATATGTGTTTTTAGGGACTTGGGAAGGGAAATTGTTCTTTAAGGTCTATGGAGTTTCCGTTTGGAATAATGAAAAAATTCTGCAAACAGTGTTGGTGATAGTACAACATTGTGAAGGTGCTTGATGCCACTGAATGTAAATTTAAAAGTGGTAAAATGGCAATTTTAATTTAGTATTTTATCACCATATAAAATATGAAAAATAGAATCCAACTCTCATCTCCTTGATTCTACACAGACCTTAGGAATTTGTTCATCCAATAGAATGTGGTGGAAGTACATTCTGGGACCTATGAAGAGAGATCATAAGAAACTGTATAGCTCCTGCCTAGGCTTCCTGGGATGCTCACTGGGATACTCCAACTCAGAACCCAGTCACCATGTTATATGGCTGTTACATGGGAGGTCATGTTCACACTATAGTCACCAGCTCTAGCTGAGCTCCCAGCTGACAGCCAGCACCAACCACCAGTCATGCAAAAGAGCTACCTTAGATGTACAGCCCAGTCAAACCTTCAGAGGATTCCATGCCCAGCAGCCATCTGACTGCAAACATGAGAGACACTGAGCACAAATCCCAGCCAGAGGGACTTAGTGATTGCAAGAAACATAAGAGATATATCAGCCAAGCACAATGTGAGGATTTTGCTTTTTTGGCTCCAGTTAAAACAAATTACAGGGCTGGGGATGTGGCTCAAGCGGTAGCGCGCTCGCATGGCATGCGTGCAGCCCGGGTTCAATCCTCAGCACCACATACAAACAAAGATGTTGTGTCCGTTGATAACTAAAAAATAAATATTTAAAATTCTCTCTCTCTCTTCCTCCCTCCCTCCCTCTCTCTTTAAAAAAAAAAAAACAAATTACAAAAAATTTACATGAGGGGCTGGGGTTGTGGCTCAGCAGTAGAGCACTCGCCTAGCACATGCAAGGCACTGGGTTCAATCCTGAGCACCAAATAAAAATAAAGAAGTAAAATAAAGGTATAAAGGTAAAAAAAGGTAAAATAAAGTAGTGTCCAACTACAACTTAAAAAAAAATTTAAATATATACATGAAGCAAATTAGACACTTGACATACACATACTAAAATATTTAAGGATGAAATACTGTAAAGATTGGGCTTTGTTTTAAAATACTCCAATGTAAAGGAACAAGGAAAATGATGAGACGGTGTGGACATGTATTGATTGCTGTGGCTGGGCAATGGGTCTGTGGGGGTCTATCATATTCCTCATAACTTTAGGGTATATTTGAAATCTTTCATATCAAAGAAGAAAAACAACAACAAGATTATATAAGCCAAATGGAGTCATCTCTTCACACAGTCAATTCTAGATTAAAAAAAAAAGAAGAAGCATAAGAGTATTCTAGAGTACAAAAATACTAAAGAAACAGAATAACAAAATCTAGTAAGTAAACCTTGATTGCATTCTGTTTTTTTTTTGTTTTTTGTTTTTTTTTAGTTATATCCTATGGGAGTATTCACTTTTCTTAAATATTTGTTTTTTAGTTATAGGTGGACACAATATCTTTATTTTATTTTCATATGGTGCTGAGGATCAAACCCAGTGCCTCATGCATGCTAAGTGAGCAGTCTACCTCTGAGTCACAACCCCAGTCCGAGCATTCACTTTTTGATAATTCATGAAGTTATATACTTATACATATAGCAATATTCATACTTCAGTTGCAAAGATGTGTGTGTGTGTGTGTGTGTGTGTGTGTGTGTGTGTGTGTTTGTTTTGCAATGCTCAGGAGCAAACTCAGGGCCTTGTACATGCTAAGCAAGCACTGTACCACTGAGCTACACCCTCAGTCCCCAAAGATTTTTCATTAAGTAAGTTATAAAAAATATTTTGTGACAACTGGGGAAATGTGCATATATGTTGACTCTCCGATAACATTAGGAAATTAGTAATAATTTTCTGAGGTATGAAAATGTAATCATGGTGATGTAGAATGTTTGTTTTTAGTAGATGCTTCCTTAAGTATTAAGGTGAAGTACCATGTAATCTGCAATAAAAACAAAATCTACTTATGTAGCTACATAACACCCCTGGTAAAATGTTAAGTTATTGAATCCAAGTGGGTGACATATGAGAATTCATTGTCATTTGCTCAATTTTCCTCTAAGTTTAAGAAGTTTCATAATAAAACATTGAGAAATATCGAAGAGACTTTTGCAAATCCAAAAGTAATAAGAAGTACAAGCATTCTTCTACCAGGTAACACCCGTGAAGTTTTTCCTAACAGAGCTGGGGAACAGGGGTCCTGGTGAGATGTCCTCTTTTGGGTAGGCACCATCATACAAGCAAGATGGTGATTAAGAACACAGACTCTTAGAGATAGACCAGCTAGGGTACAACTCAGCTCTGCCACTTTAAGCTATGTGATGTTGGGCAAATTATTTAACCCCTCTGTGCCTTGGTTTTCTCAGAATAAGAATACCAATAACAACTTATGGGATTAGTAGATTAATACATGCATCTCATTTATGATATTATAAGATACAGCTATTAGAAATATTACATATATTACTAACCTAGTTCTTCAGTCATAACTATAAAGAATGAAATGAAATAAACAGACACTCAAAAATCTCACCATACAACAAAGGATCAAGGTTATCAACCAGCACCACTCACTCTCAGGAAGAAAACAAACTATTCAGGGGATGGAAACAAAAATGTTAAATATATCTAATATGTACTTTCAGAGAAAGAGAGAGAAGAAAATATATAGCATACATAAAATAAGAACAGTTTCTGTGACAAAGGATAAATTGGCGATCAGAAGAATATTTCTGATCATTAAAAATATAATTTCAAAATAAACACAACAATATAATGACAGGAACAAAAATTAAGAAAACACCTAGAATACAATTTAAAAAGAAAGAAATAGAAAATAAAAGACTTTGAAAAGCTAAAAAACAAAGACTTTCAGTGCAAGAGATCCAATATCTATTAGCTATTCTAGAAACAGAAAAGAGAGCAAATGGAAGACAGGAAATAATCAAGAAAACAGCAAAGAAAATTTCTCAGTGTTGAAGATACATGTCTTCAAATGAAAAGGGTTCACTGAATACTCAAAAGGATGAAAAAAAAGCACCTACACCTGGACACATTCTTATGCAACTTCAGAAGAATAGCAGGAAAATTATCTATAGCTTGGAAATCTTTGGGAGTATTATGTTAAATTATTTATTTATTTAATACCATTTTACAACTCTTTGGGGGGCAAAGTTTATGTTGTGGATTTTATTTCAGTAGAGATGGAAATAAATTCCGCCTGATAGAATAGAAAACCTCAAAAGTTACAGTTCATGGCCTGCTCTACACGAACTAGTTTTGCATCTGTCCCAGCAATCTTCTAACATTACCTACCTATAAAAACTTAGCTTCTCAAATGCTCTTTGAGTGAGTACTATTTCCTCGTTAATGGCATGTTTGTTTTATATTTGCCTGAGAGTCATAATTTTATATTTTTTAAAACCGAACTATTAATATCAAGGTTAAAAAAAAAATTCCTACGAGCTACCCTATAGAATAAAAGGGAACGAGAATCAGATAAGCCTCAAGCTTCTCAGCCAATGCAAAAAGCATCAAACAGTGACTTCAAGTTTTTGAAGGAAAATTATTTTGAACCAGGATTCCATTTCCAGCCAAATCATCATTCAAGTGGAGGACAGAAACAAAGGTACATCAAGATGTCCAAAGGTCCCCTTCCCTCAATACCCCCTGAAATTTGTTATTTGAGAACATTCCCTGGAAAAATGAAAAGGGAATTCAAGGAAAAATAATGCACAAGATTTTTTTTTAAAGGATTTAATTCAAGAATATAATGAAAAGATATACTGCAGTGACATCTGTGTAACAGACCTGGAAAACAAGTAAGTATGAACCAGGACAGGAAGTTAGTGATCTCAGCAAAACAATGTGGAAAGAGGGAAGTGCACAACTAGCAGAAAGAGTGTGCTTGAGAAACTCACACTTAGTCAACGCTTGTCAACAAAGGTGCCAACATAATTAAATAAAGAAAGAAGAATCTTTTTAGTAAATGGTGCTGGGTTATCTGAAAACCATCACGGAAAAGAATGAATTTATATTATTCATATCATATGCAAAAAATTATCTCAAATGGATCACAGACTAAGGATAAGCACTAAAACAAAAAAACTCTCAGAAAAAAGAATATAGGACTACATCTTCATGACCTTAGTTTTATACAAAAGCTTCTTACATATGACAGTACAAGCAACAAAACTAGAAGTGGATAAACTGAAGAGGCAGGTCACAGGGGGAGAAGGTGTGTGCGTACCTTCAAGGGGTGTCTTCTGTCCCTGGACCTCTTTTTTAATTCCTGGATGCCATGAAATAAGCAGCCTTCCTCCACCAGGTGCTTCCAGCCACGATGCTCTGTCTCAACCCAGGCCCATGAACAATGGAACCATAATTATGACCAATAGACTGAAACCTCTGAAACTGTGAGCCAAAATAAGTCTTCCCTCCACTCTGTTTAGTTTTTCAGGTCTTTTGTCACAGTGTCAGAAAGCTGACTAATATATGGTTCAAAAATGAAGCAAACGAAAATGTGATGATGGCCAAGCAAATCACAGAGAATGAGAAAGAACAATGCATGTGGCTTGGCTGCTTAAAATACCCCTCCTTTGACTTAGGATTACATTTTCCTTTCTTTAGAATTAATCATTCTTCCTGGTGTGGCAGTAAATAACATAACTGGTCCCTTAAACCAGTGGGAGTCACGGGGGCAACAGAAAAGCACCTTGCTCTTTTCCCCAAGGTAGTTCAAAGCTGCTTTGTAGCTCTAGTTACTCCTGATCCTTTATGGTGAAATTTGAGGCCAGAGCCTTGATTCTTCTGGTCAATATAAGAGACAAAACAGTTCTCCAATCACTTGAAGTCACAATTAAAAGTCAGTAATGAAAATGTCCAGATCTGTGCCCCCATCAAAATCTGGAACTTTATTTGAACTTTCTCTTCCCATCCCGACATTGGATGAGAGAGAGTAATGGGGAGGCCAAGGCTGTGACTGTGAATGTATGACTACTAATCACCTGATCCTGACAAGAGTGTACAGGGGACTGTCCTCAATGGTTTTCCCACTGGCTCCTCAGAGACAATTACTGCTTGACTTGGATGTCTGGCCCAGCCTTCTCCTGCTGTGGTCACCTCACCCCTGGGCAGGATGCAAGCTCACCCCATCCTGTTCTCTCTTACAGGGTCCTTGGACCAGTTGGAAGCATGCACCCTGGGCTTGGTCTGTCAGTGTCCAGTTACTTTCCAACTGCAGTCTTTACCTCTGAGGCCACAGGACACTACACCAGCCTTTTCCGTCCCCTAAGCATGTGCCTGACACCAAGCCAGTCAACACCACGGGTGTCAGGTTCTCCAGTGCTCAATAGTCTAACACACATGCTGGAACCCGGGAGCCACTGCAGCTCGGCTCAAGGCCTCGGGTGAACCTGAAATAAAGATTCCAGTGCTAACATCCTAATACAATAACATTCATATAACAAACATTCTATAAGTGCCATTACTTGTTTTTGTTATTTGAGAAACTATACATAGACAAGTATGAATGGTATAGTATAGTTTAAGAGCAAAATACAAATGTGAAAGCACTGACAGTATAAAGGTAGTGGTGTTACTATCAAAAATTAGGAGGTGGAACGAGAAAAGAAATAGAGGAAAGTGCTGATTTCTTCATCTTCTAAAAGACAGAGTCAAAAGATGCTATCCAAAATTGAGGAACTAAGAAATAGAAGCTTATAATAGCATTTAAAGTTATAAACTCATGAATAGGGAAAATAAAGATATTTTTTAGGCAGTGGGAGAGGAGGAAAGGTAGCTTAACATAAGTGTGACAAGTACCCCACTTTTGGCAAGATGGGACCACTCTCAGGCCTACTAAAACCAGAAAGAGTATAAAATGGCTAACTCCAGGGAGTGTATAAACTTTCAGTGCTAAAAGAAATATTTCAGAGGTCTAATTTTTAATTTTAATAGAGTAAGAAGATTAATGAGCTCTTCCTTTGTTTAAAAATTTTTTTTTTCACTTTTAAAAGACATTTACGGCTGGACAGGGTGGTGCACACCTGTAATCCCAGTGGTTCAGGAGGCTGAGGCAGGAGGATGGAAAGTTCAAACCCAGCCTCAGCAAAAGCAAGGCACTAAGCAACTCAACGAGACCCTGTCTGAAAATAAAAAAATAAAAAAGGCTGGGAATGTAGCTCAGTGGTAAAGTACCCTTGGGTTCAATCTGTAATACCCAAAATAAATAAGATAAAATAAAAAGCATTTACTAATTTATAAAATGTCATAGTGGTGTGTTTGAAATATAGGTAGATAAAAGATTTTTATGTCATGTATATAACCCATATATGTTTGCATACATTATTGCAGAGGTGAATTATACCCCAAGTTACACAGCTCACTAGAGGACCCAGGACAAATCAGGGTCTTTCCCTCCAGCAGTGGGCTGAATACCTACTAATTCAGGTTGTCCATTTAGAATCATTCTTTTCTCTCACTAAGGGTCTCTACCAGGCAATTCTTTTTGGAATTCTTGGTGTGACTGGAGGAGGGAGGTTACTGAGGGTGTACCCTTAGAAGGGTGCATCTTCCCTGCATTCCTTCCCCCTTCCCTACCTCTGCTTCCAGACTGCCATGGATGGAGCAGCAGAAGCCCTTCTCCACCACATCCTTCCACCATGATGTGCTGCCTCACCTTGGGCCCAGAACAATGGACTCAGCTGACCATGGACTAAATCTCTGGAACCATGAGCCAAACTAACCTTTGCCTCCTCTAAGTTTTTTTTGTTTTTTGTTTTTTTGGTTTTTTGGTTTTTTTGGCTGGGGGTGGGGGGCATTCTGGTCACAGCATTGCAAGCCTAACTAACACAATGAGTTACTTGATTCTGGGACAGGCCACACTTTCATGGTGTTATCTTTAAAAATACTGAGAACAAGCAAAAACCAATTTAGCTACTTGCTCCAGGAAATACTGGCTCCTCAAGAGTAAAATCATATATCCACTAACAAAGTTATCAACTTCATGCATCAGGCTCTACTTCTAGACCATTCTCTTGCCAGATTCCCAGTCCACTCTGCTGATCCCAGCCAGGTGCCTATATTGCCAGGCTCACCTTAAAATCATCCAGCCAGAGTCCTAAAACCCTATAAATATCCTCTCTTTGATTCCTGCTTTCTGGGAACCACTGACAAGGAGATTTTCTTTCTTACTGAAGTAAGGTCTAAGAAGCTTTAGTTTTGCTTGATTGACAGGCTTTTGGGAAATCAATCATAGTGATTAAAGACAAATAGATGCAAAAACATTGTCCACACACTGTTCCATGGGCATGATACAAATCTTAGCTTTCTATCCTTTCAGCTTCAGAAAGGAGGGAATGAACAATTTGAGGGTGGAGGGGTCTGGTGGCTAATAAGAATTTGTATGTATAAAAGAATCTGCTCTGGGGCTGGCTTTCACTATCACAAGTAACTTGGCAGAAAGTTATTTCTAAGTTTTAGCAATTACTGTTACTACCAAACTCAACCTGCTCATTAAAACATACCCTCATTGGCTTAGGCAACTTTGCATAATAAGGTACTGCATGGGTCTGGATTATGCCAGGAGATGGGCCACCCAAGAGTGCTTTCCATTTCTGAGAAACCCAGATTCTTACCCAATGCAAGTTTCAGAAGTAATCAGAGGAGAGAAATGAAAGCTCTGTTGTCAAGAGACTAGGTTACACTAGGCAGCCCAGAGTGCCTTCACAATGCCTAAATGCACATTCTGCTGCCACTGGTTACTCAGTGACACAACAGAGCAAGAGACTGGATCTCCTCTTGGGGGTTCTCTCAATGAATGATAAAAGTAATTCATAATGTGCTTGCCTGGCGTTAGACCCCATTTTACATTTTATAGTTTCAACATGCATTGAAAGCTGTCTTTTGTTCCCCAGTACATCCCTGAGGGTTAGGTGTATTCTCATTGAACACATTAAGGAATTAGTTCATTTTCTTGGCCACTCGCCCTTTGAAGATGCCAGGACTGAGACACAAAACTGGACCACTTGTACTGTCTTAAGTTATTTGTGGCTCTGGCTCTTTTGAATGAAGGATGAAGTTTCCAAAACTTTGGCCAGTTTGGATCGTGAAAAAGAACTAGATGGTCATAAATATGAAAATAATTTATTTCACTTACATGTCCCACTCAAAATAAGCCATTGTCAGACCGAGCAAGGTCTACCAGTTTGCTAATGAAAGGAGGTGGTAAAATGGTACAATGCTCTGGGGAAGCACTGGAATAAGACCAAAACCCCAGAGTACTTTCTAATAATAGTTCATCTGATTGTGAACTGGACGAGCCAGTTAATTCCTGAGCCACTGATCCCTTATCTATAAAACAGGAATAATACCTACCATACAAATCCCATGAGAAGGAGTTTATGAAAGAACCTGGGCATTATACACATGCAACAATGTACTGTTAACCATTCTAAAGAATAAAAAAAAAAAAAAAAAACAGCCATCCATCTTTATGCCTTAAAAAAACAGAATGAAACAACACACTCTTGAGATTACACACAGAGAACTTACAATGGCCTGTTGAAATGCCCAGCTGAAACTAAAATTCCATGAAGGTTACTACAGAGGATACTGGAAATCTATAATATGAAAGTTAGAACAACAAACTATTGTGCTTTAAGCCACTCATTTTATAGACACAGAAATCAAGAGATTTCCTAAGGTCACTTGATAATTAGTGGTAATATACAAGCATTAAAAATCAGATTTCATGAACTATTGAAATAAGGGATCATTCCAAATTATTGACAGCCATGAAACGTCCTTGAAAGAACTAGACTGCATAAGGCCAAAGAATTTCTGAGCTCATTTTATAAATACATGGATTCCTCAATTGCCCATGAAATTTATGACCTCTACAGTTCTTTGTATCATTGGAAAGAAAAGACCACCATCTATTTTGCAGCATAGCCAAACTATAACTATTTCTGGCTGACTGGTAAGGGCAATTGCTCTATCTCTTTGGACAAAGTGCCTAGGTATCCCATGACTCTCCCTCTAAGACACAATAAGAGGAAAAACATCTGGGTCCCCAAGTGACTTTTGGGAAAGCTACACTGTCAGCCTAGCTTACCTGGACTAAATAAGAAAGAAAAATAAATACCCTAAGCCATTTTTTAATCTCTTTGGATAATGAGGTTTTATCCTAAATGTTATGATCTTGAAGTTAGGAGAGACACCAAAAGATACTTTTAAAAACAGCCAATGCAATTACCCTCTTCTGTCCTTGGTCTGTACAAGTCAGTGAGACCCACAGTTCAAAATAAACCACATATTACCCAGGGAAATCAACTAGGGAAGAACTTTCTTTTTTGATGCTAAAGAACAGAGCTGTCCCTTTACCAGTTTTAAGGTTTTATTTACCCCATCTGCTCCAAACTGACAAGAAAAACAACAATACCTCAAATTACCACTTCATAAGCAACCAAAATTATAGGCAGAGATCTGGCCAGACTTTCACAGTGGCAATTTTTACTAAATGTACCACCAAAGAAAAACATCTCATTAAGACAATTTCAATTTTTCACTGAGGTGCGTAGACAAGACAATCTTTGAGGTCATTTCCAGATCTGAGTCTATGATTTCTAAATACTTAGAAAACATTTCATTGGAATGAAAAAGGAATAATGCCTAGAAGAAATAAGAACATTTTTTAAAAGTGGAAAATGGTAAATCTTTATGGAAAATACACAACCTAGAATACTAGACTCACAGCTACGCACAAATGCATACACTCCTAGCTTAATCCTATTCATAGTTACAAATATTTACAAACTCTATTCCAATACTATTGTTTTTGTTCTAACATATAAGTATTTATCCAAACAAGGAAGAGAACTCAATGAATGAAGTTTCCAGTTCTGAGTTTCCATGAAAGGTTGAGTCCAAAGGAACTAGGTCAAACTGCTTTGTTCAAACCAGCAAAAATCCTGATATAATCGCTGCATCAATCACAGAGGGAGTCCATGAGAGAGTACTTCTCAAAGGGGAATGCTCATGTTTCTGAGGGCTCCAAATGAGGACAGTGTACCTCTCAAAGAGCCTTGGTGTGATCCAACTTTGCCCCTCCCAACCGCACCCCCCCAAAAACATTCCAACGATCCTGAAGTTAAAAGGAGCAAATATAAAGTTTTTTTTATTTTTATTTATTTATTTATTTTTTGGTGAGTGGGGAGGTACCAGGGATTGAACTCAGGGGAACTCGACCACTGAGCCACATCTCCAGCCCAGTTTTATATTTTATTTGGAGACAGGGTCGCACTGAGTTGCTTAGCGCCCTGCCATTGCTGAGGTGGCTTTGAACTCATGATTCCCCTGTCTCAGACTCCCAAGCTGCTGGGATTACACCGCACCCAGCTGCAAATACAAAGTTTTAAAGAATAAAAGCCAGTGAGAAAATTTTAAGACAAAAGTAAAAGAAGAACTCACCAGGACCTAAATATCTTATTGGCTGCCAAATTAACTCCACCGTCAACAATGAGTGTGAATTGAGCATATTGGCTCTAGAGATAGAAGGTGAAAAAGACCCCTGTCCTCATAGATCACAGTTAGGGGAGACAAAGAACACATAATAAACAGTTAAGTACAGAAGCTAGTCACACTGAGGAGCCAATAGGTCCAGAGCTGGGATAATAAAAAATTCAGTTCCTGGGATGAGGAATCACCGGGGGGATCAATGAAGGCCTCTCTTAGGCAGTGAGTACTAAGCTGAAAGCCATAAGAGAAGGAGCCAGCCAAGCATCCAGGCAGGGGAAGAAGGTCCCAAAGCAGAAAGCATCCTTAGCAAGCCGCATGAGGCATGGAAAATGAAGGAGGTGGTGGCTAGAGCCCTCACTGGCCAAGCCCAGGTCTGCAGAACACATGGCCTCCCACCAAAACTCAGCCACTGGCACATTCCCTAAATTCAGGAAGCTGAGGGAGAGGAAGCTGGGCAACAAAGAAGTAAAGAAAGGAAGGAAGGAGTAAACATCTAGCAAGGGAAGGGTATGGTAGAGCCACCCTTAGTACCACTAAATTGTCCCCTCTGCAAACAAGAAAACTAGGCTTAGGAAAGGCTAGGGGTTCACACAGAGTCACATACCTCTCAGAGGGATGAACTAGGAGCATCTGACAGGCACATTCAGTTTCTTTTATTTTAATCACAATTTTTTTTTCATTTTTTAACAAAATAAAAGCATTTTGCACAGATTATAATGGTATACTACTCTTGTGAACTGAGAATTTTTTGGGTATGCTGTCAATTAAGGCTCAAATGATCTATTGTCAAACTCAAGAACGTTTTTCCTAGTACAACTCCTAAAAATTAATT
Organism: Callospermophilus lateralis; assembly: GCF_048772815.1. Classification (NCBI taxonomy): domain Eukaryota; kingdom Metazoa; phylum Chordata; class Mammalia; order Rodentia; family Sciuridae; genus Callospermophilus; species Callospermophilus lateralis. The sequence continues at coordinate 68,425,103 of NC_135306.1, read as the reverse complement.
TCTCTTCTTCATAAAGGGACACTGATTAACATTTTAACCACCTCTATGTCATCTTCTAATAAATATGTGATTCAGTTGGGCACAGTGGTGCACACCTATAATCCCAGTGATTCAGGACAAGTTCAAGGTCAGCCTCAGCGACTAAGTGAGGCCCTAAACAACCTAGACCCTATCTCATAATAAAAAATAAAAAGGGCTGGGGATGTGACTCAGTGGCAAAGCACTCCTGGGTTTCAATCCCCAGTACCAATAAATAAGTAAATAAATAATTCATCACAACAAAAATATAAAGCTCAAATGTCCAACAATACAATAGTAACTGATGATACAGAAATATAATAGAAAATTGTTTAGCAATTTTAAATGATAAGCATGTAGATTCTTCATACATGGAAACATAGTATTAACTGATATTAGCCTAATTGATTTAATATTAAAAGCACAATATAGTATTACACACTGACTACAACTTTGTGATAAAACAGACTTTTTTTAAAAAATCAGGGATTCGATCCAGGGGTGCTTAACCACTGAGTCACATACCCATCCTTTTTTATATTTTATTTAGAGACAGGGTCTTGCTAAAATGCTAAGGGCCTCGCTAAATTGCTGAGGCTGGCTTTGAACTTTCTATCCTTCTGCCTCAGCCTCCTGAGCCACTGGGATTACAGATGTGTACCCCCACACCCTGTAAAAGCACACATTCTTTTCAACACAGATGAGAAATAAACAAAGGAAGTTAAGAAGGATACGTTTTTATTAGAATTATTTTGCTTAAGTTCACATCATAAATCTATAAGGCACCTTTCCAAAAGAAAACAATATAAAGAAATAAATGTCTTTAAATGTGGACTTTCTTAACATCTATCCAGAGCTCATGTTCATGGGCTCATGTTCTCTTTATCACTTGGAATTTTCGAAGCACAGATATCAGGAGAGATTTTCTTATTTTAACTCAATTTAAGTACTTAAGCATCTTAATATTGACCCAATAGTGCAAAGATGAGTCTATAGGCAAATATTAATAAAAACACTGAACACCCTCCAAATTTTTTTCTGTGGAGACTACAGTTGTGGACAATTGTGGCGAAACACACGTGGGTCGCTCACACAGAGGTTCACCCAAAAGTTCTGATTTGAAAAGTTCACCCAAAGCTCTGATTTCTTTTGTGCTGCTACCCAACATACTAAAATGCTACACTGGCAATTCATTTCTTTGAAATACTAATGCATTTGATTTTCACTAAAGGCAATAATTGATGGAGCTGTAATGTTGCCCGTGTCACCTTGTGGTGCTGAAAACACATAACTTTGTATTTCAAGACCATCAGCACAGAATTGAGATCCATGAGTCCGGACATGTACAGATTCTTCAAGGTGCTTCTGTTGCATTTAAGAATTTAAGTGGTTTTGTTTATTACCTATTGCCTAGCAATATGCAGTCTATTTAAGGTGAACTATTAAATATATATACACAATTGAAAATAACATTTAGGAAATAATTTAACCCCATTTTGAGATGAATAAGAGAAAGATAAAAAGAAAAGATGTTACACAGAAAAATGATTTTTTAAGTAGTCGTCATTCAAACTGAATATTTTATTTTGAATATTTTATTTTATTTACCTTTATTTTATCTTGAAAGTTAGATAAATTCCAGTGGCCATTGTCTATTTTTTACAGTATTCTATGAATCAAAGTGGTAGAGCAAATAAAAGCAAGGCGTGAATACTGAAAATGTCCTAAATGCCCCTTTAAAATGATTCATTTTGAAATATCAATTTTAGTTCAGTAACAACAAAAGAATGGTCACCGTATATGTCTCTATTACCAAGAAAATACAATATTTATGTGCTAGAGAGACAGTACAGCAAATCTAAGCCACAAAATTCTGAGGCTGTCCAACAAGGACATTCCAATAATAAAAAGTCATATATTCATGATTAAGGGATGAGATTTTCTTTAAAAGAACAAAGGAGAAAAAAGAATATGTCAGGAGGGAGAATGGTTGAGAGTGTTGCTCAGCAAGATTGGCCGCAAGAAAATAATTTCTGAAGCTGGGCAATGGCTACAGAGAGTTCATGACATTGTTCCTTCCCTTGTGTGTCTGTTTAAAACTGTCCACAGTAAACAGGTCTTTTAAATAATTATGTGTTTAGAAGGAGCTTTAATCCTGGAACTAGGAACACACACACAGTACTGGGTGTGTGAGAAGCTTAACGTGAGTCAGAAAACCAGCAAGAGTATCATCTTTATTTTTCTAAGAATATCTAACTTCTAATATTGTGCATTGTTAATTTACTTTTCCTAATGAACAAGGAAGCTGAAGCGGCAATAAACAGACTTCATGCCAGCACACTTTATAAAGGATAACGAGTTATAATATCTGCACATACCAGGAGTATCATAGGCCTTTTCCAAGTTGTTAATCCGATGATTCCAGAGAGTATCACCTGCAAGGATAAACAGTCTCATCAGCCTACAAAATGGACCAATGCCAAAAGAATCATCCCCAGCCTCAAAAGTAATACGTTTTTGTTTTTGTTTTTAAGTACTGAAATTTCAAAGCATTCTAAATCAAACATTTAATGCTCCCACTGATTTTGTGAATCCTGGTCAACCACTCCAGACTACTCTTCACTTCCAAGCCCGCAAAGCATTTTTATTGACTGTGTGTGTTTTTCCTTAATGTCAATTAAGAACACACAGATAACAATTATCTCCTTTTGGTCATTGAAGGAATCAATCAGTATTTCCAATCAAGCTCCCCACTTCCAGTAGTGCCCAATCTGCTGCCAGAGTCAGCCTAATAAGGTACATATCTGGCCACCTCCCTTCATTAGGGACAGGCCAACTCTTCACAATGGTAGAAGCCTCAAGTCTAGTTTCCATATACCCCTTCATCTCCACCACACACCTGCCCTCCCTTGCACCAGCCACGCTCTAGATATTCCTGGGCAATGTGTTTCTTTCTCTTGCTGCAGTGCCCTCTCCTCCCAACAACCCTCTTAGCTGCCTGAAAACTCTTACCCTTCCTACAAAATCCCAATTAAGTCACCCCCTCTGACAAGCCTTCACTGATCTCACCACCCCCTCTGCACTAGACTTTAGACTTTTCTTCTTCAAAAACTCTCTGCTGTAATAATTTTAGGGTGCATCTCTGTGTATCATCTACCATGAACTCCAGTCTTACCTCTGAATCCCTACCTCCAAGCACAGTACATGTCACACGATTGACAACTAATGATGTTCCTCAGCATTTATTCCACAAACAAGAAGAAATGCATACAGTGAGAAAGATTTCATGTTGCAAAATGATATTCTAATAAACAAGCTAAGATTATCCATACGGAACAAGCATGTTGCCAAAACATAAACTGGAAACCCAGGTTGGCCTTCTGGATAACACAGTTCACTAAGCCACAGGGAAAGAATAAACAAGGTAGTTAGTTATTCAGACTAGGGACACACTGATGCCACTTGAGCACACTTACCTTTGTGAAATAATCTGCATTTGCAGTTACAGGGGCTTTGCATCATGTGTACGTTTTACTTGCCAAAATCCCTCAAATGCACCAGTTACAATTACTCTTTATTAACTACAAATCAATAAGGATTTTACAATGTGACTGCAAACTGAGAGCTTACAGGCCCGTTTGAAACTGTCCCATTTTCACAAGCTCAAAGTGAACCAATCTGCATCACCAAACTAGCAGAGGACAAGTGTGCCCACTGACACCACTGACAACAAAGACCAAAACCCACATACGGGTAGGTAGGCAGGCAGCAATTTCTCTGTATACCATCCATATTTCAATATCTGCCTGCCCAGCAAGCACTGTATCCTTCCAATCCCCTTAAATCCAACAGGATATTGCCTTCCCTCAGTCATGTAAGCCTAGAGATGCCCATGGCTTGTGACTCACCCAAATGCGGGGGTAACATCTACTTTACAAATCAGAACTGCAATCCAGGAGACCCATGGCTCCAAGCTCCCACTTGGCTTCCAAAGAGTTAATGCTATGGCTTTGACCAAGTCATGGCCCTTCTCTGCCCCTCACTCTGGTTTCCTGAGAAATTCCTTAAGTGAGGGAAACCACCTCTGGGTCTCTTCTGACTTAGAAATTTGACCCCCCTGTGACCACAGCAGTTCCTCAGAAACCCTGACATCCAGTATGAACGTGTCTGTGTGTGTGTCCATGTGTGTATGTGCTTCCCGCCTGCCTGGGGGACTTGGCTGAGGAAATATGGGCTGTTTTTGTGAAAATATAACTGAAAACTGGCCTGCCCAGTCCAGTAAAAAATAACTGTACTGTAAATTATCTATCCATCAGTGTTTGCTATTCATGTCACTGGTCTCTCCTATTACAGACCCTGTGGTTCAGCTTTCAAACATTATGTTTTTTAAAAGAATTTAGCCTTCATTTTATTTTGTTTGTTGTTGTTTATATGTTCTTATGTGGTGCTGAGGATTGAACCCAGGTCCTCACCCATTCTAGGCAAGCACTCTACCACTAAGCCATAACCCTAGCCCCTCAAACATTATATTTTCCATTAAAACCATATTATTAAAGTAACATGTCCAGCTCAGACCACAAAAGTCCATACAACAGTGACATGTCTAAGCTACACTTTCTACCTCCTCCCAGCCACCTCATCCTACTCCTTCATGCTAATCTAGTCTGTTTACATGTTTCATGCATGATAGATTTCTATCTCAATTCCTATCACAGGTATATGTATTTGTATACATATGTGCAGGTATGTGATTTTTATAAAAATGGGTTATAAAAGATACACTTTTCCTGCTCTTTTTTTCTCTCTCAACTCCATGTAAATCTCTTCATTCCACAGGAATAGCTATGATTCATTTCAGTTTAATGGCTATCCAATATCCACTGTATGGCTGGACCTAACATATTCTATCATTTCCATATTTGTGGACATTCACTCTTATTTCCAGTTTTTGGTCCTACCAAACGATGCTGTAGTAAATATTAAAAAACATGTATTTTTAAATATGAGTCCTTTCATTTCTGTTAGATAAAGTCTCAAGAATGGAGTTGTTAGTTGTTATTTGTATTTTTTATTTTAATAAACCATAACAGATATCCCATGATATGCATGCTAGTCAAGTGCTTTACCACTGAACTGCCTCCCCAGCCCAAAAGGCCTATTTTGTTTTTATTTTTTATTAGATCTTTATAGTTATACAAAGTAATTAGGCTCATCCCAACAAATTCAAACATGTGTGGAAATGGATTTCAGTTCATGATCCTCCCCTCCTCCCTTTTCCCTTCTATCCTCCCACCCCACTTCTCCTTCCTTTGCTAAACTTCCTTTTACTCGTCTATTAATTTATATTTGATTGGTTCTTTATGTTATTCATACAAGTGTCATTTTGAATGAAGTGTTCTAAGACCAAAACCTAAAAACAAAAAGCCTATGCTATCTTTATTTCTTCCTTTGGGGTGGTATTTTGTTAACATACACTAGCAACAAACCATTGAAAATGTACTTTAAAAATATTAGATGAAGTCCCAAATAAGGCATGTATCAAGTTCATGGATTGGAAGATTAACTATTTAAAGACATCATTTCTACCTGAATGGCTGAATCCCAGCAGGATCTGTGCAAACCACCCTTCTTTAGAAGGTGCTTTAGGAAACTGCATTACAGTCCCAGGAAGGAGCTGCAGATGCCTCCTTCTCAGTCCTGACCTCTGCAGTAAACACACATTTACCCATTCCCTCCTGCTTTTCAAAATCCAACAAGTCCCTAAGGCACTTGGGGAACCCTGTGAGTGGGAGGGGGGACAAGGGTAGTCAGAGGAAGTAAGAGTTGGATGGTGAGAAGCTTCTGGAACAATAGCAGCAATAAGTGCTGGGGATAGATCTTTTAAGAGTAGAGACTTAGGGAATAGATGCTCCCATTTCATCTAAAGGAAGGATGGAAGTCACAAATGGGGAAGTGTTGGGGATGGAAAGAAAAAGAGGCAGAGTATTCAGTGTCTCTACCTTCTTGGCAGCAGTAACTGGAGCTCCACCAGAGGGGAGTCAAGAAGTTCCCTTAGCAATGGGTTTTCATGGTTCCCAGTGCCCCACAATGCTACTGCTTGTTCAACTGTGTGTTTCCTGAGGGCTTGGACTTGTGTCCTCACTCAAGTACTGCTACAGTACCCTAGAAGGCACTCAGTGAGAGATGGCAAAGTCAATGGATGGATGAATGAATGAATGAAGACCAGAAATAGGAGCTGAGCTTGCTCAAAAATGACCATGTAAATCTAACCACACATTCACCCTCCGTGCTTCCTGAAAGGGTGTACCAGCAGCAAGAAGCAACTCCATCAGCATTCTTCACACCCAGCACGAGATGCAACTTGCCCTGAATGAACAAGCAAGAACCTATTTTCCAACACCATACTATCTCTATATTATTATAATGAAGTTTCTTAAATTTTTTAAATTCACTTGCAACCCACTTGTAGCATATAGAAAAAGCAGAACCCTTTCTTTCTCTTCTGATTAATGCCAAGAGGGCCGCTGAGATACTCCAAGCAGGAATCACTGTCACCCACTACGTATGGTTAATGTGTTTTAATTTTCCAGCTTAAAAATCAAATCATTAACATCAAAAGCTTATAATTCCACTGCCCTATTTTCCTTTGTTAATCCACTAACATGCTTTAGGGCAAAAATGTTCTGGATCATTTGTCAAAAGCTGCTGTGTCTAAACATAGAGATTAAAAAAAAAAAGCCATGTTGTAAATGTGCCATGTTTACCTTGTAAATAAGCACAGAATAATTTATCAAACCTCTCAAAAATCTATCTTGCCCTATAGCCTTTATGTTGGCAACTAGAAAAAGTATGTTGAGGGGCGTGGGGAGGTTCTTCCCTTTCTGACTAATATGATTCCTTAAGAAAATTGATAAAGAGGGCAACTGGCCATTTCTACTGTACGTATGATCATTACCAATACGCCCTGCATAAAACATGCCTATTCCTTTTACTTTGATTATAAACTGCATTGATATTTGTAAAACATTGATAGGATTCTAGCATGTCCCAGGCCTGGTGCTAGGGTTAGGTGGCCACGCACACTGCAATCTGCTCTTTTTTTTTTTTTGGGGGGGGGGGTGGTGTAGATGAACACAATATCTTTATTTTACTCACATATTCATATGTAATGCTGAGGATCAAACCAATGCCTCACACATGCCAGGCAAGTGCCCTCCCACTGAGCCACAATCCCAGCCCCACACTGCAGTGTTCTTTAATTACACTCTCACAGGATCAATCCTGAAGCAAAATCATTCCTACCCAAGTTTACAGATGAGCAACTGATACTGAGGAGCTCAATGACGTACACAAGGCACAAAATTTATATATGTGACTCTGCCATCATGTAAAATAAGAGACTGAAGAAAATTAAGAAAATTACATTTAAAACACTAAACCAGTATTTGATCAGTATGATAGAAAATACTTTGTTTAACTGGAGGAGGCTTCAGAATGTTGACATTAGTTTTTTTCCTTGGGCCACTCCTTGCTTTTTATGTCACTGCAATTTTTTGTTTGTTTGAAAATAGGTTTACCTTGGGGCTGGGGCCGTACCTCAGAGGCAGAGTGCTTGCCTAGCATGCGTGAGGCACTGGGTTCGAGCCTCAGCACCACATACTAATAAACAAAATAAAAGCACTCTGTTCATTACAACTACAAAAAAAATTTTTTTTAAAGAATATAGGTTTATCTTAAGGTTCACCAAGTCTGTCCCTTTATAAGAAAGTGGAATATTGACAGAGAACCATGAACTTAGGAGAGGCATTTTCAGAATTCAGATCATTGACTTGAAGCAGAGAGAAATAAATGGATGCAGATGATAAAGGAAATTAGGGCGGCTAACAGAGAAAAATGAAAGACAATAACCAATTCTCTGCCGCTAGACTGAAATATATCCAAAGAATCATACATTTCACCAAAGTAAGAAATTTTGTTTTTCTGAAGTAGGAGAGACAAACCAATGCAACTCTCTCTATCCCTTAATTAAATCTACCTCAGTATGATAGGCTGGATCTCCCATAATTCCAGCAGGATCTAATTAATGTTAACTAAACACACCCCAAATTGAGAGCCAGCACTGCAAGGCCTGAACACAGACATGGAGTCCTCTATTACCACCCACCAACTTCAAGTTGTTTTGAATGGTGGCTAATCTCTTAGCATCATGAACTTCAGGAATAATAATATAACGAGTCATTAACCAAGGATACCAGGAAGAAAATAAATGATCACAGAGTGCTCAAAAATAAAGAGTACATTAAAAATGTTCCCTTCAAGTTGCTGAAAATATAAATGTCAAGTATACTTTTTTGTATACTTGTCCTTTTTTTTTGAGACAGGGCCTCGATGAGTTGCTGAGGCTAGTCTCAAACCTGAGATCCTCTTGCCTCAGCCTTCAGAGTCACTGGGATTACAGGCATGCACCACGGAACCCAGCTTGGGGGTTGTTAGTTCTTTTTTTTTTTTTTTTTTGTACCAGGGATTGAACTCAGGGACACTCGACCACTGAGCCACATTCCAGCCCTATTTTGTATTTTATTTAGAGACAAGGAGGGTCTCACTGAATTTCTTAGTGCCTCGCTATTTGCTAAGGCTGGTTTTGAATTCGTGATCCTCCTGATCCTCCTGTCTCAGCTTCCCGAGCCGCTGGGATCACAGGCGTGAACCACCACACCTAGCTTGGGACTTGTTAATTCTTAAATGTAATTTTAAATAGGTAAAATATCCCCTCAGGGTTCAGACAAATGATGGAAGCCTAAAAGTTTCAGGCTCAGAGTGAGGAAAAAAAAATAACTCTGAATTATGCTATGTTCAAAAAACTGTATTTCCAAGTGAATATGTTTGTCCCTAGAACCTGATTTTGTATCAAACACATAGCCAAAATTTTTACTAAACCCAAAAGATTTGCCAGTTTAGCTAAGAAGCAGGCTATAAAGAATGTAATGTTCATTCAAAGCTTGAAATATGAGCATATTCTTTCAGTGTGTTCTTACGTGGGTTTGAAGTAATCTTAGACCTAAGTAGGCACTTCAGCTCAACTACCTAGTTTCATTTGTCAATAGAACTTCTAAGTGGGGTTGGGGACGTAGTCAGTGGTAGAGCACTTGCCTAACATGCTCAAGGCCCTAGGTTCCAACCCCAGCACTTGGAAGAAGGGGGTGGGGGAGGGAAGGTAAAATAAGGAAAGGAAAAGAAAGAAATTCCAATGGATAAATAAACATGTAATGAAATATATAATTAAATATCATTTCACAATAAACAGAAATGAAATACTAATAAATGCCACACCTATATGAATCTTGAAAATGTGCTAAGTGGAAGAAGTCAATCATAAAAGATCACACAATGTACGGTCTTGTTTATATGAAATGTCTAGAACAGACAAATCTAGAGGGACAAGTAGGTTAACCAGTGTGTACCTGGATACAGCGCTGGCACACGGAAGAAAAATGAGGGTTAACAGCTAATAATGTTTAGATGTAATGAAAAATTCTAAAACTGACTGTAGTGATGTTGGCTTACACAACTCTAAACTTACTGAAAACCACTGAAGTTACCCTTTAAATGAATGAATTGCATATCAATTGAATAATACTTCAATAAAGCTTTTTTTAAATTTCTGCAATCCTCAAATCATAATTTTGCAGTTTCCATAAAAACCTTAGTTTACCTATCTCTAAATCAGTTTCAATGTGCTGTTAAGCCCCTTCTTGCAGAAAATACACACTGAAATAATGGCTCCCAGTTATGATATCTGGAATTCTTCTTGAAATAATTCAGCAAGTCTTAAAAAGGGGAAGTGGTGTCGGGTATAAAGCAACCAGATGTTGACAGTAACTGAAGCTGGTGATGGGTAAATGGGACTAGGGGGCTGACACAATATGGTCTTTATACTCTTCTTTCTATATTTGATGAGATTTAAATTTTTTATAATGAAATGTTAAAAGTAGAAGGACAGTCTTAAGACTTCCTGGTCATATCTATGCTCTCTCTTCTGGTTACATTTTTTAAAAAATATTGAAATATTTACACTGAAATATTTACACATGAAAAGATGTGATGCCTGAGACTTGCTTCAAAATAAGGGAACTTAATCTGACAAATGGACTAGGAGCATGAAGGATCTAATTCTTGCCCTGCTTGGAATAGAGTCTATCAGAACACACAAGGCCAGTGGCAGAGCCCAGGGAAGAAACTCCTGTTGAAGTGGGGTGGTAAAGGTATCTGTGGGCTCCTTGCACAGTGTTCATGTAAATCTAAAATCTCCCATAATACAGGTTTTTTAAAAAACAATCTCTCTCATCTACATGAGTTCAAAACTTATGAAAAATTAAAAATTTTCCCCCCTAATATACCAAAGGATTATGATGCCTAATGCCACCCTCTTAAAGTCATACTTAGTTGTTCTACAGATGTAGTATTCACTGATTCTGTTGTCACTGTACAAATTCTGGGGTCAACCTCTCAGGAACAGATCACAAAAAAATAATAATAACCTACAGTTACAGGGTTGCATATAACCTGGAGGGCCAGGGTAGGGCTGACATGTAGAAAAGAAGTTCTCAACTCCAAATCCCTATTCCTTCTCTGCTTTGGTGTGCTCTGGCCTTATAACAAGGATATGCCCAGCTGGTGAGCCGAGGATATTGGCCTTCATCTTCTGGTTGAGGACTTCTGTTTTATACTTTATCAAATCCAGTTGTGGCTTGACTGACACCTAAGTGCATCTATTTGTCTCTGAAATAACTCACAACTGCAAATTGATTTGGGATCTTAATTTTCAAAGGAAAAAATTTAATAATTCAAAACTAGCTATCTTTGAGAAAACAACTGATTCTGATTATATAAACAGCAAACTCCCCTCCCCCCCAAAAAAAGAGTATACAAGATTCTGGAGTATGGTATTTAGAGGAAGGAAGCAGAGCCACCTTTTGGTTGAGAGTAAACTGAGAAGTGGAGTAGGAAGCATAATGGAACTAACTCTTATCCTCCTGGAATTTCCATCCTTTCGGGATTTTCCAGAATTCTCATTCAGGACAATGGCAGAATCCAGGAGCAGGGCCACAGGGTGGGATTTTGTCTATATGATGCACAAATTGTGAACTTCACTCACCACAGCACGGGATGTCCCTCAATAGAATCATCTAATATCAAAGTATTTCAAGAGAAGAGCAGATTGGCACCCGTTAAGGTATAAAATTTCAAGTTAGGCTCAAGGAACTGAATGTTCTTAATGTTCTTATTCAAACAATTATTCTGTGTTCAATTAGTTCTCTCTACATTCTTAAAATTTGGTCTTGAATCTGGGTATGTGTGGACTTACAAAAGCACAGTTCCTACAAATTCAAGATAAATAGTCATTAGAGATCTTAGTGAAAAGTCTAGGTGTTTCCAGACTTTTAGATTTAGTTCATAGAAAGCTCACTTACTTTACTCATCTTCCACAATCATTTCACAAAGACCAGTTTCCAACAAGCCTCAAGGGGTTGGATGCCTTGGAAGTTGTGAAATTATTAGGAGATAGGCGTGAGTAGCCAGCCATTCAGTGTCCACAGATGCTTGCTCACTTGTGGCAACCTTTCTTAGTAGCCTGGCTTCCCTTGTCTTCCTGACTGGTATAGCGCAGACATCTCCAGCCAGCTGCCTCACACGCCTGGAGCTCTGGCAAGCTCATACCTAATGACAGGTTCTGTTCCAATCAAATTCTCCAAAGCAGTCTGCATGGCTCCAGGAACCCATTGGGGATAGGGCCCTCCTCTAATGACCAGGTACAGACAGGCAGTTACACACACCCTCTCATTACCTCCTGAACCCATCCCCAAATAGAGTAGAGCTGATCAACATTAGATGTATTCCATATCTATGTGTGTCTTGATGAGAAATAAAAACAAATGACATGCCCCAGTCAACCTGTCACTTCACCCATCCCACCCATACACTATGTGCCAGGCACTGTGGATACATCAGTGGACAAAATAGATCAAAACTCCTGCCCTCAAGGAGCTATCAATGCAATAAGCACCAATGGCCGAAAAAAAATGTTTGTGGTTTTCCTACCACTTTCCTGCTTTCCACCCCGATCCTTCCAATCTCTCAAAGGGCTGGATATCTTTGTTTTATGATATTAGCTTGTTGGGAAGAGTACAACACTCTAGTCTATGAGAAAGACACTGTTCAGGTGTAACTCAATTCACCCCTGAAGTTGACTGTCTCCGAACAAATTTTTCCTAACTCTCCACATCTTAAAAAACTTCCAAGTGGCCTCAGGGTCTGTGCTCCCCAACTTCATCCCTGAGGACAAAGCAAGTGGTGGTGGAGGGTACTAGCCATTGGCCCTGGACTTGGAATGGGCCCCTCGGAGTAAGAAGGGTGTGCACGTGAGGTACTCACCGAGGAGCCAGCCCAGAATGGGCATGAGTTCTTCACTTGCGGGGAGCTGCTTAGGGACAGCGCCCCGAAGCTGAGCGCCACCATGCAACAGCCCAGGATCAGCTGCAGCAGCCCGAGCGAAAGAAGCGGGCGGGCGGGCAGCAGCGCCGAGCCAGGGGCGGCGGCGGCGGCAGCGGCAGCAGCTCGGCGGGAGGAGAGCGCGGGCGGCGAAGTCAGTACCCCGGCGGCGGCGGCGGTGGCAGCGCAGCGAGGCCGCGCCGGGGGCTGTAGCGCGCCCCGAGTCCAGCGCGGCCGCAGCGGCGGCAGCGGTGCGTCTTGGGCAGCAGCGGCCGCGGCGCCGGGGCCCCCGGCCTGCGGTCCACCCGAAAGCCCAGCCACTGGGCAGCAGGAGCCCGGGAGCACCACCGGCAGAGACATGGACGGGCGGGAAAGGGAGCGGCCGCCGGCGGCGGGGAGGAGACGCGGAGCGGAGCGGAGGGCGCCACGCACTGGGCACCGCGGGCGGGCTCCTAGGCGGAGGGGGAGGGAAGGAAATGCGCACGGCCCAACCACTTGCTGCCGCCGCTGCCCCGGCTCCAGCCGGCCGCACCCACCTGCCACTCTGGGGTCCGCCTCCGGCCAGCCCCGAACACACCCTCACTCTTACCCACGCGCGCCCTGAGCTACCCCGCGGCCGGCAAGTGCGCCACAGCCTTGCTGTCCTCGCCGAGCCCGTGCCAGCTTCCTGGCGTCCAGGAAGGGTGCCCTGCCCAAAAATTTTAAACAAGTCTCTAGGGCTGGGAGGAACCCCGCAGCCAGAAGCTGGCCACCGGCAGTCTAAGAGTCTGTCCCCACCCGCTAAGCTGGGACAATAGGGAAGCGCTTGGACCTTCGCCCCTCTGTGGTCATCCTAGAGAGGAGCCTCGGCGACATTTAATGCGAAGAGTCCAGCTTTATAACCCCGAGATAGGATGCTAAGAGGAGGGACTACAGGGGACTCGATGGGAAGTGGTCTAAGCCAAGGACTTCGGGAAGGACGAGGCCGCACGAAGTTACCGCTCCGGGGCGCCTACACTACAAGGGCGAGATGATTCCCGGCGCTGACATTGCGTGGCCCCAAGCGGTCGGAAGGTGGCGAGCGGTCAGGGCGTTGGGGTCTTTCCTGGCACCTGGGTAGAAGCCAGAGAGAAGGTGAGGTTACCTTGAAGTATCCAGCATCCAAAAAAAAAAAAAAAAAAAAAAACCTGGTAGAACACAGAATCCAGACTTCCGAGGAAATAGCCTAATAAAATTATGATCTACTTAGGTAGTATATGAGACATCTTAAGAGCTTTAAAAAAAATTCGCCTTTGTAAAATGATTTCCCCTAATAGAATACCTTTTTCCTCCAAAGAATTCTAATGCGTACAACGTGTCATACATAAGGTGATTATAATGGATTTTTTTTAAGAACCAGAGCAGTTTCAATTTGCAGTCAGTCCCTATATTAGAAAGCTTACCATATCGGCAATGTGAGGGTATTTGATATCCTCCTGCTCAATAAACCAAGGGAAATGTGTATCAGCTTTTATGCTCTGCTTGTGAAGGCTGTATTCATTTGGGGCATTACTTACTTCAACCCACAATGTGATGTATTGCCAATGTGAATGTGTTTACATACACACTTTTTAAATTATTAAAGCACCTGGGATTAATGGTCTGTACGACTTCCTTTACAGATTGTTCTCAGGAATAAACTTCGGGTCCTGGAGGAGAAAGGGAATGTCTTTAAATGTAATATTTAAATTCAGTTGTTTCTTCTCATTTAAACACACACACACACACACACACACACACACATACACACACACCCCTCTACAGCATAAGCTCTTAAATTACAGGTGATGATAAATTAAATTTCTTGGGTGCCAAGGTTATGCCCTTTATTTTATACACAAGCTAAAAAGTATTTAATTTTTAAGAATGCATTACACCTTGCAGTATAGGAAGTCTGCCCAAGTCTTAGGGTGTTCTCTCACTAAACATATCTATTCTATTGGCCAGTCCTTGACACCTAAAACGCCCTATTAAAAATGCATTCCATGTATCTAAGAATGTTAGAACTCAGCGTATCCCACTTCCCTTGGGGATAGCAATGACTGGAAAGGGGACTTTGTGAGGAGGTGCTGGTGACCCTCCATTTCTCAATACAAGTGCTGATTACATGGATGAGGTTCATTGTGAAAATTCATAGTTACACTTATAGAGAAATGAGGAGTTAAAATTATATAAAATACATCTCTATATTATACTTAAATACTTTAAAGTCTTTCTAAATACTCAAAAGTTTAAGTTTTCTCTATACAAAATCAGGTGATAACAGAGAGCATTGCAATCCATAGATGGCTTTGTCTAATAGCTTTACACATTTTCTAAGGCTGCTACACCTTTCATAGCTACTATGGGTTGCTGAACTGCCATTTTCTCTTTTTGTTATTGGCTACATTTGTAGCTGTCTTTCTCTGGTTATCATAAACACAAATCTGCCTAATATTGCCCCAATCTTTAAGCTTATGCCCAGTAATACCCTCAAGTATTTATGTTTGGGATTTTGTAACCCAAGCTTGATTCTTTGCATCCCCCAAACACTTTCTTACAATAAATCTTTAGTCATAGTTCATCAGGCTACATGTCACCAAGCTCTATAGGATGATTCAGAACCACTGATTCCAGGTTGGCGTAAAAAATAAAATAAATAAAATAAAAGTGAGAACTTTGAAACACAATCTAAAAGTTTAAGATAAGTTTAAGTTATCATTTGACCTAGAAATTCCAATTTGGGGTATTACCCAGAAGAAATGAAAACACACATCCACACAAAAACTCATATACAAATAGCTACATTATTCATTATAACCAAAAGATAGAAGCAACCCAGGTGTTAATCAATTGAATGAATGGGTAAATAAAATGTGGAATATCCATCCAATTGAATATTCTGGTCACTAATAAAGGAATAAAGAGCTCATACATGCTACAGCATGGATGAACCTTGAAAAAATGAAAGAAGCCAGCAGGAAAGATCACATATTATATAATTCTATTTACATGAAATGTCCAGAACAAATAAATCCATAGAAGACAAAAAGTAGCTTAGTGTTTGTTGAGGACTGGGGAAATGGGGAGTTTGAGGAGAAGGGTGGTAACTAAAGAGAATGGTGTTTCTTTTTAAGGTGATGAAAGTGTTTGTAAATTGGTTGCAGTAATGATTGTACACTTCTGTGAACATATGAAAAACCACTGAATTGTATACTTTAACTGAGTGGATTATATATGTGTGATATATGAATTATATCTCAATAAAGCTATTACCAATAAATAGTGAGGAAGAACGTGTGGGAAACTTGACCCAGATACTTCGTTAATGTAGAGGAAAGTTCAAGTTAATAATAGTTGTACTGTATTGTTTGATGGAACCCAGCTGCTAGTTCTCATCAAGATCAAAGCTAAATTCTAAGAAGGTTCCATGCACCTCCCACCAACTCTTCCCTAGCTGGACATGGCTTTCCACTCTCAAAGCCTGCTCCACTGAGGGGGTCAGGCTCTCTGCTCAGGTTACTCTAGATACTTTTAAACCAACTCCACAGTTCCTTCCACACTTCTCAGCAGAGCCACCTTGCCAGCTAATTAAAGGAGGTTATTCCTGTCAGAGTGGGAGCTGCTAAAGAAACTCTTTTCTCAGAACACATTCTCTGGCAAGCTGCCCCCAGCTTTTCTGTTTCTCAGAAAAATATCAGAGGAGCTGCTTTGACTTGAGGCCCTGTGAACTCTCAAAGCCTCCGTTAACAGGGCGGCACTGGAGCAGCTTCTCAAAAGAGTGCTCAGCAGACAACAGAACTAAGGTACAGCCCATCAAAACACAGTTCAAAGTGATATGAGGAAAACTGGAAATCCACATGTAGGAGAATCAAATTAGATCCGTACCTTTAACCCTGCACAAAAGTCATAATAAAACTGTATCAAAGAGTTAGAAATTAGACTAGAGTCAAAGCACTTGCTAAAAGAAAACACTCCATCATCATATAGGTCCAGGCACTGACTTCCTCAAGAAGGTGCCTAAAGCTCAAGAAATAAAACCAAGAATTTTAATTTTAATTTAACCAATCAAATTAAAAAGCTTCTGCACAGCAAAGAAAACAAGAGAGTGAAGAAAGAGCCAACAGAATGGGAAAAAAAATTATTTGCCAGCAACTCATTTGACAGGGGATTAATATCCAGAATATATAAAAAACTCAAAATACTCAATACCAAAAAGAAACAAATAACCCAATCAGTAAATGGGCAAAAGAACTAAACAGAAACTTCTCAAAAGAAGAAACACAAATGGCCAACAAATATATGAAAAAATATTAAACATCTTTAACAATCAGAAAAATGCAAATCAAAACTACATTAAGATTTCATCTCACCGTCATCAAAATGGCCATTATCAAGAATACAAATAACAATAAATGGTGGAAAGGATGTAGAAAAAATGGTACATTCATACATTGTTGGTGGAACTGCAGATTAGTATTATCACTTTGGAAAGCAGTGTAGAGATTCCTCAAAAAACTAGGAATTAGAAGCACCATATAACCCAGCTATCCAACTCCTCAGTACTTGGCCAAAAGAACTAAAATCAGCATACTATAGCAATACAGCCACTTCAATGTTTATAGCAGCACAATTCACAATAGCCAAATACAGATGCCTGTCAATAGATGAATGGATCAAGAAAATGCGGTATATATACACAATGGAGTTTTACTCGGTCATAGGGAAAAATGAAATAATAATATTTGCCAGTACATGGACAGAATGAAGAACATCATGCTCAGAAACCAAACTCAGAAATCAAGAGTCAAATGTTTTCTCTCATATGTAGAAGCTAGAGTAAAATAAGGGAAAGAAGGCAGTAGGGACAGGGATCAGATACCATAAAGACACAAGGAAGGTCAGCGGAGAAGAAGGAGAATGGGAGGAAGACGGAATGAATTTAACAAAAATCTTGTTGTTTTTATATAAATGTACCAAAGGAATTCCACCTTTATGTATATGTAGAAAATACCAATCAAAAATAAATAAATAGGGGCTGGGGCTGGGGGCTCAGTGGCAGAGCACTTGCCTCAAACATGTGAGGCACTGGTTTCAATCCTCATCACCACATAAAAATAAATAAGCAAAATAAAAGTATTCTGACAGTCTACAACATGAATAAATGAATAAATAAAGGAGTGAAAGGAAATCAGTAGAGCTGAGGTAGGAGAACTGGGGGGTGGGGAAGTAAGGAGGAATAGGGGGTAATGGGAATCGAAATCAAATTCCTTGCAAAATGTATGATTTTATCAAAACTAATCCAAATAGTATGTATAATTGTAGTGCTCTAAAAAATAAATAAATCACCTTAAATGCAAGTTCACACGCTTCCCCCATACCTATGGAATTAGAGGCCCCCGGAATGAAAGGCTAGGAACCTGCACTTTAACAAATTTAGAGAAATATTCTTATATGGTAATATTCAAATTTCAGAATTTTAGCATGTGGATTTTTATATAGGAGGAAACTAGCGTTTTGTTGGAAGGGGATTTGGTTTAAAAATAACCCACATGTAAATATATTAGGGGGGAGGATTTTGCTGGTCCCTTCTTATGATGCAAACCCCACATAAGATAATTCAAGCCAACTGTCCTATAAAATTATTTATGGTTCATAAATTTCTAGAGGAAAAAATCTATACGTATGTGTGTGTATGTGTGTGTCTGTGTGTGTGTGTGTAACAGAGAATATGAATGAGTGTATGCATGTGTGTGAGAGAGAAAGAAAAGAAAACTTACAGTATCAGAGCTTCTGGCAATTTCAATTTGCTGTAAAAGTCAAAGCTGTAATTCACCTTGGATTAGAGACTGTTCCTTTGTTCTAGGGAAATTTCTTGAATAGATCTTTTAATTAAGCAAATGTGAAGCTCAGACCCTTCAGAAACACTTGTTTAGCAAACAGCCTTATAATAAGAGAGATCATCTTGGAATTGTGTGAGCAGAGTTGTCTATCCCAAAGGAGTTTTTCCAGGTGCTAGTCAGATTTGCCAGGGGAACTTTTAAAATATATATATGATCTGCCGGGCACAGTGGTGCACGCCCGTAATCTTAGCAGCTCAGGAGGCTGAACAGTAGGATCATGAGTTCAAAGCCAGCCTCAGCAATGGCAAGGCACTAAGCAACTCAGTGAGACCCTGACTCTAATAAATATAAAATTGGGCTGGGGATGTGGCTCAGGATTGAGTGCCCCTGAGCTCAGGCCCTGGTACCCAAGAAAGGAAGAAAAAAAATGTGTGTGTGTGTGTGTGTGTGTGTGTGTGTGGTGTGTGTGTGTGTGTGTGTGTGGTGTGTGTGTGTGTGTGTGTGTGTGTGTGTATTTTGTGGAAATTCTCCTGAAATGCCAGATACAGACACTGTCCTTCAAAATCATGTCTAAGACACCAATACATCTTTCCCAGGTAGAGATTTAGAGAAAAAGAGAGCTTCTCTCCAGCTTCTCTCTTCAGGACATGAGGACCTTAGGCCCCCACCTAAAATTTGGGTATAAGGTTGGACATTCCTGACAGTGAGTTGGAGGAAAGACAATCAGAGGAACTTGACCTGCAGTTGTCACAACCCGGTAGACTGAGCTATGGATTCTCTAAGAGTGACAAACTCTAGGGAAAGGAACCGCCAGTGCAGAAGTATGCAAATCCTCATTGAGCTATACGTTAAAGATTTGTGCATATCTCTTTATGTTAGTCATAACAACCACAATGAAAAAGGACACATGAGGGCATAAATTCTGTTCCTCCATGGGCATGTGGTAACTTCTGGGTTCTTACATCATTCTCAAACCTGGACCCTATATGTGATAGAGAGCCCCTTGGGACACTCCTAGTTACTCAGAGCAGGAGTGGTGTGATGAAGAAGCTCTGTGGGGCAAACCCAGACTTCTGGATCAGCTGGCTTCCCCAAGGCACCAGGCCCTTTGCACTTGCCGTTCTCTGAATCTGCAACACTTTTTTCCTCCAAATATGTCTCCCTGCCTTACTTTATTGACTTCATAGAGAAACCTCTATTGATGGCCTTATCAACATGACCCTTCCCCTCCTCCTTCACTCTCATCCTCTTATTCTAAGTTTCTTCCTAGTACTTATCACCACCTGATATTCCATTGTTTTTTTATAGTCTCCATGGCAACATGGCAAATATAAACTCCATGAGAGCAGGGACTTGGTGTGCAATAATCCTATAATGTCATCTCCTAGGATGGTATCTGGAAAACAGGAATCAATAAAGTTTCATTGAACAGATGAATAAAGGATTGTCTCTTATTTAGAGATCCTAGATATCTCCTAAGTGGACTTGATCTTTTCCATTAAGGGTGTGGGATGGGAAAAGGGGGTTTAGCCTACATTATGTCCAGGTTTTTCCAACTCTAATATATACTTATAAAATGCCAGCAATATATAGATATTGGTTTTCTTCTTGATGTCATAAAATAGTTCCATGTTTTCCTTTAAATAGCAATGTCCTAATTATGAATCATTCCCATGAGAAAATGTAAAGAAGATTGTGTGTGTGTGTGTGGGTGGGTGGGTATGTGTGGGTGGGTGGGAGAGAGAGAGAGAGAGAGAGAGAGAGAGAGAGAGCCAGTAAGTATGTGAAATGAAGCTGAAAGAGAACCCAGAGTCCCAAAGCCTTGGTATCAGGCTACTGTGACTGGAATATCAGGTGTCCCATTTACAGAGGCTGTGGGATCTGTGAGCCTCAGAACCCCAGCTGCAGAGAACAGGAACTATGTCCCCTCCTCAAACAAGTCACTTTGAAACTTAGGATATGAAAAAGGATGAATTTAACTATATAAGACCCCGGAGGAAACTGAGGTAACTACAACCAAACCATCTTGGCTGAGATGGGGTGGATGAATGCAGACCTAGGATGGGTGGGGGAAGGGTTGGGGGTGCTGCATAGTTTTCAGTATTCATGGGAGTGGTATATGATTGCAGTCTGGGCAAAACCTCTGAAACCCCTAGAAATTGAGATTTTAAAATAAAGCCACCAACCATAAACCTTATAAGCAGAGACCCCAGTGGCAGCACAAAGCAGAGAACAGAAATAATGAGTGTACTCAACTAAAAGTCAAACCTGAAACTGCTCCAGAAAGCTGTGGCCTCTGGAGTAACTATGCTGAGCATCCAGAATGAGAGAGCAAGGAGATAGAACAGACACTGATGTCTCCTAAGGTTTGTAAGACTTCAGGCACATTCTCTCATATAATATCACCAGCAACTATGCCAAGCCATTGATTCTTACCCATTTAAAGATGAAGACCCTCAGCTTCTGAAATAGCCAGGCACAGTTGCATACCCCTCTAGTCCCAACTACTTTGAGGCTAAAAGATCATTTGAGCCCATGAGTTCAAGACCAGCCTGGGCAATATAGTGAGACCCTGTTTCAAAAGAGCAAAAACAAATGAAAAAGAGGTCCAGATGGTTCAGATTATATATATAATGGCTTCCTTAAACTCAAGCTTCAAAGTCAAAGCAAAACCCTAGGCTTCCTAACTCTAATTCAGTTTCTTTCCCAAAACACACCACAGCAATATTTTCCGTCCAACTTCATTCATGATTCAGGAAAGCGTGAGGAGCCAAGGAAAATATGAATGGCTTGATGAAGACATTCAAATTCTGTCTGTCCCATACCCAGAGACTACTCTTGCCCTATCCCAACCATGTGCTGGTCAGAGCTACCATGTTCTTGTGTGACTGCTTCCCTGTCTAGAATGGAGGCTGGGGCAAGCACGTGGCCTGGGGTGCCCATTAACAAGTGTCTTGCAGCCACACTTGGTTGTTTACTATTACTATAATGAGGCAAATCCACAGAAGATGTTCAGATCAAAAAAGTAGAATATCAACAGCACAATTCACAAAAGCTAAATTATGAACCAACCTAGATGCCCATCAGTAGATGAATGGATATGGAAACCTTGGTATATATACACAACGGAACATTACTCAGCATTAAAAGAGAATAAAGTCATGGCATTTTCAGGTAAATGGATGAAGTTGGAGAATATAATGCTAAGTGAAGCAAGCCAATCCCAAAAAACCAAAGGCCCGATATTTTATTTGATATGAGGATGCTGACTCACAATGGTGATTGGGGAAGGAGGGAGCATGGGAGGAATGGAGGAACTTTAGATAGGGCAAAGGTGAGGGAAGGGAAAGGAGGGGGAAAGGGGGTAGGAATGATGGTGGAATGAATTAGACATCATTATCCTAAGTACATATATGAAGACACAAATGGTGTGAAAATACTTTGTGCACAGTTACTTGAAAAATTATGCTCTACATGTATAATATGAAGTGAATTTCATTCTGCCATCATGTATAACAAATTCAAATAAATAAATAATTTAATTTTTTTTAAAGGTAGACTATCCCCTGAAAAGGTTTTAAACCAAATTCAATATCCAATTCTTTTAAGTGAAAGAAGCCAGTCACAAAAAAACACATTATAATGACCCCATTTGGATGAAATGCCCAGAAAAGGCAAATTTATAGAGACAGAAAATAAACTAGTGGTTGCTTAGGTCTGTGGGGGAATGGGTATATTGCTAAATACTGTAGGGTTTTGTTTTGTTTGAGGTGATAAAAATGTTCTAGTGGTGATGCACATACCTGTGAATATACTGGGTCAATTGCATAGTATGTGAATTATATCTCAGTACAACTGTTCAAAATCCATTCCTGATTTTTAATCTCTTACACATTACATAAGTTCTTAGTTATATTAACCTCAAATCATGGTCAAGAACATACAAAAAATCAGTAAATTAAGAAAAAAGCTTAGAACATAAGTTATCTCCCCTATAGATGTTTTTCTAGACCCTTTAACTAAGTAATGTCAAACATTTGAAAGGAGAATATCACAATTTCAAATATATAACATATATCTGGACAAAAAAATAGGATAACACTATCCACAACATTAAATAGAAGAATCCAACAAATGCAAATATCTTTAAAATTAAATTAAAAGATGTCTTTAAATTCCATAGGCTCCTATCAGTTTTAAAGTTTGGTGCATATAAATAAATTTGTGTACTCTAAAAGTCATACTAGTACAAATTCTATCAAGTGATCAATTAAGATGGGACTTACAGATTTTGCAAACAAATTTTCATGTATACAAATAAACTGAATCAAGCCAGTCATATACACAAGCCACATATCTTTGATAAGTTTTGAAGCCATGCCACAGAAGGAAAAAAAGACAAGGTCCACAGGACAAGTGGTGTAGGAGAGAAGAAATGTTTGATGTCCAAAGCTCCAGGTCTTACACCCATCCTTAGTTTCCAGTCTTAAGTAATCCTAGATGGTGCCATTCTCATTTATGACACCATTATCTTATTTCTAAGAAAGATTAACTGCTGCCAATTACCAGTGAGGTGCCACTGAGAATAAGACACATTCCAATCTCAGAGACATAAAACTGTGGGGAAAAAATAGTTCATTTTAGGACAGATAAAATTTCATTAGGGGATAAACATCTCTTAGCCCTGGGAAAGTTTAGAATTAAGTAAGTACAGGTTTTAATTTGGGGAGGATTTAAAATTAAGGAAGAATACAAGTTTAAAGGGATTAAAAGCATATTAATATCTTCATGTTTAGAAATATTGTGTATACTTGATATCCTATGTATTTGCGATGTTGAAGAACATTTGACCTTGAAGAGTGCCACCCTCATAACTTGGATTTAAAATACAATTGAGTAACTAATACTCAATGATGTTATGCTGAAAGTTTTTCAAGTTCATGCATAATACTGAAACAGCTAAGAGAACTTTAGGTCCCTCTCATTTATAAGGCCAACTTATAACCTTATAAATTAGACTAGTTACTTATGTGCTTAGGAAGATTTGTTTGGTCAAGTGATTCAAATAAAAAGAAAAGAAAATATATTAAATTGATTATATTTGAAATGTTGAAGCTGTTTAATTAACTGAGTTTTAGAACAGACCAAATATCTAAGTGTTCCTTAAAAAGTGGCTGTTAACGATTGATAGATATATAAATAGAATAAAAAGTTTTGCAAGAACTAGAACTGTAATAAACTGAAAACAACTTGCTAGAACGAAAAGTAAACTTCCAAAGAGTCTTTTGTGCAAATATAAACCTTTTCTCAATATAACCAGAAAGTTCACATAAACAATCCTGAGTAGCACATAATCCCACACCAATCAGAGTTTTTTAAATGGGCACTGGGGGAAGAGTGGGTTTTCCCTGAAGGTGAGAGCTTGGAGAGCAGGGTCTTGCTGGCCTTGTCTTATGCTATGTGGAGGGATGAAGCTTGCATGGACAATGGAGTTGATGGACAGAGAAAAATAGAGGTAAAACCCAGAGAAAGAGACAGAGAGCTCTGGATCCTGATGCTCCTGAGGTCCACACTTCCCATAGTTGTGCTCTTCAACTCACTTTGCAATTGCAATTGCATGGGATAACTCTGTATTTTTCCAGTAAAATTCCCCCTTTATGTCTACTTTGATGTGGATTTCTTCCTCTGGCCACACAAACATATCAATGTTCCCAGATACCCTGATAAATTCAGGTCTGAACTATACAATAGGAAGACCCCATCTCACAGAGGAAGAGATGTGTCTTAGTCAACCCTTCCAAGTCACTAGTAATGGATAGCCTTGGGAAGTTCTGCATTTAAGGAAAATCGTTACCAGTCACAGGCAAGTGTGACAAATATACTGGGATCTATTCAGGATCTAGAAAGTTCTGTTCAGAAAGGTTTGTAGAACAAGAAGTAAAATCAAGAATCAATAAATAGGGTGATATTAAACTAACAAGCTTCTTCACAGCAAAGGAAACAATCAAGAATGTGAACAGAGAGCCTACAGAATGGGAGAAAATCTTTGCTACCTGCACCTCAGATAGAGCATTAATCTCCAGGATATATAAACAACTCAAAAAACTTAAAACAAATAACCCAATCATTAAATGGGAAAAGGAACTGAACAGACACTTGACAAAAAAAGAAATACAGTCAATCAAAAAATATATGAAAAAATGTTCAACATCTCTAGCAATTAGAGAAGCGCAAATGAAAACTACATGGAGATTCTATCTCACTCCAGTCAGAATAGCAATCACCAAGACTATAAGTAATAATAAATGTTGGCTAGGATGTGGGGGGAAAAGGTACACTCATACATTGCTGGTGGGACTGAAAATTGGAGCAACCACTCTGGAAAGCAGTATGGAGATTCCTCAGAAAACTTGGAATGGAACCACCATTGACCCAGTTATCCCACTCCTTGGTTTATACCCAAAAGACTTAAAATCAGCCTACTACAATGACACAGCCATATCAATGTTTATAGCAGCTCAACTCATAAGAGCTAAGCTATGGGACCAAACTAGTGCCTTACAACAGGTGAATGGATAAAGAAACTGTGGGATATATACACAATGGAATATTACTCAACCTTAAAGAGGAATGAAATTATGGCATTTGCAGCCAAATGGATGGAACTGGAGACTATTGTGCTAAGTGAAATAAGCCAATACCAAAAAAAACAAAGGCCAAATATTCTCTCTGATATGTGGATACTAACCCACAACAAAGGAGAAGAATAGAAGTCCATTGGGCTCAACGAAGGGGAATGAAGGGAAGGGAGGGAGGATGGGAATAGGAAAGTCAGAAGAATGAATAGGACATAATTTTCCTATCCTTATATATGAAATCATGAAGAGTGTAACTCCACATCATGTACAAACCACAAGAATGGGATCCTAATTAGAATAAGTTATACTCCAGGTATGTATAATATATAAAAATACACTCTACTGTCATGTATATCTAGAAAGAACGAATTTTAAAAAGAAAGAAATTAAAATAGAAAAAAGATAAATGTTTGCAGAAAGCAAACATCTGCAGTAATCGTGACAGTGTGGCCCTAGCAAAAGTATAGAGATGTAGACCAATGGAATAGAATGAGAGAATAGACATAAACAATTTACGGTCATTTAATTTTCAACAAGGGTGTCAAGATAATTCCATGGCAGAAAGATAGTCTCTTCAACAAATGGGGAAGAATAACTTTTGAATAAATGGTGCTAGGATATCCACATGCCAAAAAATGAAGTTGGACCCCTACCTTACATCATACACAGAGATGAACTCAGAGATGTTTTAGTTACACAATATATGCAAAAATATCAATATGTGCAAAAATATCTTGATGTAAGAGCTAAAACTATAATAAAATCCCTAGGAGAAAACAAAGGAGTAATCTTCAAGATCTTGGATTAAGCAATGATTTCTTAGATGTGATACTAAAGGTACAAGAAATTTTTTTTATAAAAGAAAGAAATGTATGAATTGAATGTTGTCAAAGAACATCATCAAGAAAATGAGAAGAGAGTTCTCAAAATGGGAGACATTTCTACAAATCATATATCTGATAAAGAAATTGTACACTAAAGAACTCTTACAACTCACCATAAAGAGGCAAATAACCCAATTTTAAAATGGTCAAAGAATCTGACTAGATATTTCCAAAGAAGATATACAAATGATCAACAAGAATATAAAAAGACGTTCAATGTAGTCATTCAGGGGAAAAGCCACAATGAGATACTACTTCATACCCATTAGATGGCTAGAATCAATAAAATAGACAATAACAAGTGTTAGAGAAAATGTGAAAAATTAGAACTCTCATACATTACTGGGGAGGAGTTAAAGTAGGGTGCCTATTTTGGAAAACAGTGTGGCAGTTCCTTAAAATGTTAAGTATTTGAGTTACCATGTGACTCGGAAATTCCATTCCCAGTTATATTCTCCAAAAAAATGGGGAAAAAAGAAAATAAAATGAAAATCTATGTCTACACAAGAACTTGTATACAAATATTATAATAGTGATATTTATAATAGTAGAAAAATCCCAAATGGTCATCAACAGATGAAAAGATAAACAAAATATGTTACATCCATACAGAGGAATATTATTCAGCCATAGAAAGGAAGGGGTGTTGGTTCATGCTGCAACATGGACAAACCTCCAAAATATTATGCACATGAAGGAAGTCTGTCACAAAGACAGCACATTGTGTTTCTCCATTTAAGCAAAATTTCCAGAATAGGCATCTACAGAAACAGAAAATAGATTAATGGCTGCCAAGAGTGGTATGAATGGAGTTAGGGGTTAGAACAGGGCATGACTACTGAGGTGTACTGGGTTGCTTTGGGGGGCTGATGGAAATGTTTTGAAATTACATTGTGGTAATGGTTACCCAACTCTGTAAATACACTGAAAATCACTGAACATACACTTTAAATAAGTGAATTGTGTGATATATGAATCATATTCCAATAAGGCTACTCTAAAACAAACATAACAGCCATTCCCCCTTGAGTTTTATACATTTAACACCTAAAAGCATTGCAAGTTCCAAAGCAAACCCTCTGCAACCAGGATTAAGGTTTTAGGAAGACAAATGTCTGTCCTTCTCTCTTAATGATTGAAAGTGCTTAGAATGGATAAATGTGCTGAGAAAGACAATGTACCAATGTTATACTGGAGAACTTCCCTCAGCAATAGAGTTTCTTTTTTTTTGGTATAGAAGTAAAGCTTGGACTTGAGTTCATTTCTCCCCAACACCTTGGAACTGTTGGTGTAGCCTGGAGCTGAGTAGAGACCTGAAAAGTCCCTAGAAATTCTTCAAATCTTTGTATTGCCATAACTCAGCCTTCAAGCCCAACCTTGACTCAACTGTGAAGGCAATCATTCCCAGAGCAGGAGACCAAGGTCAGGCAAGGTCCATGTAGCAGGAAGGGAAGCTGGTGACCCATTATTCATGACCTGGGCTTGCAGGCAGAATCACACTCAAGATCAACAACTGTTGTGAACTGCCGCAGTCCGGCTGCAGCAAACTGGGGAGTGGGGGGGGGGGGTGACATACAACTTGTGTAGATTGACGCAGCAGGAGTAGGAGCCGTTTATTGTAGGATAGGAGCAGTATTTATACATTCCACACAGCTTATCTAATTAACATAAACTAGATACAGCAGTCAACCAATAAGAAATCTCCACACTTAATGGCTCGCTGGCTCCACCTCACAAACCACTCCCCCTGGCAAAATGCCAGGCGCCATCCAGACTTGTTTACAGACTAACAGTGAACGGTATCCTCTGTTGACACAGAATTTCATCTAGCCCCGAATATTATCTTTTTATTTCTTTTTGAACAGATAATATGTTTACAAAGCTCAAAGATTACAGTTCTTCAGAATACTAAAAATAGAATTACCTTATGATCTGCAATTCCATCCTAAAAGTGTATTCCCAAAAGACAAAAGCATAGTCTCAAACAGGTACCTGTGCACCCATGAGCACAGCAACATTATTCATAATAGCTAGAAGTGAAGCAGCCTCAGTGCCCATTGATGAATGAATGGGTTAAAAAAATGTGGTATAGGTTGAGCACCACTAATTTGAAATCTGAAATGCTCCAAAATCCGAAACTTATTATTATTATTATTATTATTATTATTATTATTATTATTGTTATTATTATTATTATTTTGGTACTAAGGATTGAACACAGAGGCACTCAACCACTGAACCATATCTCCATCCCTTTTTTGTATTTTATTTAGTGACAGGGTCTGACTGAGTTGCTTAGAGCCTCACTAAGTTGCTGAGGTTGGCTTTTTTTTTTTTTTTTTTAATTTTTTAGGTGTAGTTGGACACAATACCTTTATTTTATTTTTTTATTTTTATGTGGTGCTGAGGATTGAACCCAGTGCCTCACATGTGCTAGGTGAGCGCTCTGCTGCTGAGGCTGGCTTTGAATTCAAGAACCTCCTGCCTCAGCCTCCCAAGCTGCTGGGATTACAGATGTGTGCCATCACACCCAGCAATCCAAAACTTTTTGATGCCACAAGTGAAAAAATTCCACACCATGAAACATCGTTTCTTGCACAAAATTATTTAAAATATTATATAAAATCACCCTCAGGCTGTGTATATAAGTTGAATATGAAAACATAAATGAATTTCTTATCTAGAATTGGGTCCCATCCACAGGATATCTTATTATGTATATGAAAATCTTTTAAAATAAAAAAAATCTGAAATACTTCTGGTTCTAAGCACTTCAGATAAGGGATCAATCTGTATATGCATACAATTCAACATTTATTATTCATCATTAAAAAAGAGAGAAAACTCTTGGTCAGTGCATGAGATATGCATATATGTATATATCATAATGAACCCCATTAATATGTATAATTAATATGTGTTAATTTAAAAAATTAAAAAGAAAATTCTGACACATGCCATGACATGGATGAAATTTGAAGACCTTATATTAAGTTAAATAAGCCAGTCACAGAAAAGACAAAGAGTGTATGCTCCCACTTATCCAAAGTACCTAGTGTAGGCAAATCCTTAGAGACAAAAAGTAGAATGTTAGTCACTAGGGGCTGGGGAATAGGAGGAATACAAGTTATGAATAAATGGGTTTAGAACTTTAAGTTTTGCAAGATGAAAGAGTTCTGGAGATTGGTTGCCCAATAAGATGGATATGCTTAATATTCCTGAACTATATACACTTAAAATAGTTAAGAAGGTAAATTTTAATTTTACTACAATAAAAAAGTAAATAATTCTTAGTCTATACCCAAAGGACTTAAAATCAGCATACTGCAGCAATACAACTACATCAATTTTATAGCAGCTCAACTCACAATAGCCAAGCTATGGAAACAACCTAGATGTCCCTCAACAAATGAATGGATAAAGAAAATGGAATATTACTCAGCCATAAAGTAGAATGAAATTATGGCATTTGCCAGTAAATGGATGGAACTCGAGAATACCATGCTAAGTGAAATAAGCCAATCCCAAAAAAATAAAGGCCAAATGTTCTGCTTGATATGTGGATGCTAACTCACAACAAGGGAAGGTGTGGAGAAGAAGAATAGAAATCCATTGGATTAGACAAAGAGGAATGAAGGGAAAGGGTGGGGATAGAAGGGACAGTAGAATTAATTGGATATAACTGTCCTAGCCTCGTATTTGAATACATGACCAGGGTAACACTATATCATGTATAACTAGTAGAAAGGGATCCTGAATAAAAGAAGTTCTACTCTATGTATATATACATTCTACTGTCATGTATAACTAAAAAGAACAGATAAAAAAAATTTTAAAGTAAATAAAAATTCAAAGGTCATAAAAAAAGAAATCAATAAAAAGTATTCTTCGCATCCCTTCTCCCAGTTCCTTTCCCAAAAACCAAGCAATATTAAGTCTTTTCTGAAATTTATTTTAAAGGTCAATTTTCTACTTAACCAAAATACTTTTTCTGGGGGCATTTTGTACCTGCACAAACCCACTCTTTTGAAGTTGGAAATTTATTATGTGGCTTGATTTGGCTGGTGAAACATCACTTTAGAAAGATACTTTGAAAAACAGGGAATGAGTCACCCTGGCCTTTCATCCTGCCTTTACAATTGTGGAAGCATAAAGTTGAAGCCTCCCTCAGCCTGGGTCCCTAAGGGACAACAAGGTTAAGGCCAAGTCCTTCCCAGACAACCCACGACAAACAGGTGACACAAGTGAGAGATAAACCTTTGATGCTTGAGGCCACAGTGAGCTGTGGTTGGTTGTTGCCGGGGTATAACCATGTCTATCTGACCAGTGCATGAGATGTGGCTGGTATTATTTTTGGTGGCCCAGATTTTTACCCTCATCCTTTCTTTTGATGACCTGTTGTATTAGTTGATATAGTCTAACTAAAAAAACGTAAACTCTCCATTGTAAGGACTCAAATTCATTAGAAGTTTATTTCTCGTTCACATAACAGTAGAGGGCTGATGAAGGTCATCAGGTGATTTCCTTTCTCACAGTCATTCCTTTGGCGACTGTCAACTGGTGGGGTCACTGTCATACTCAATGTGAGCTTTCTGAGGTTGCCCTGAGGTTCTCTCCCTTCCAGCCAACCAGAAGGAAAATGAGGAGCACAGGGAGGAGATTTTGATGGGCCAGTCCTGGAAGGGGGTCACCTCCATTTGCTCTCATTCCATTACTGGACTGTGGTCATCTAACTGCGCCTGTCTCTGAGAGAGAGGCTGGAAGGTTCTCTAGCTGAGTGCCCTGGAGTAAGAAAAGAATGTGAATTGTGGGGGAGCAGTTGGAAGCCTCTACCACACAGACCTCCCCCTTTGGCAGTCTACCTTGGAGATGGACACGTGACCCAAACTAGGCCAATCGGAGTTTTTCCCCTGGGTCTTTCCTGTGGCTCTGACAGGAGGCTGTTTCTTAGCTTGGGGACCATGAGGTGGGGAGGATGTGAATCAGACCTGCAGAAGCCGTCTTCCCTGGAACATGAAGAAAGCATCTCCACCACCAGAGAGAGGGAGGGGAAACACAAAGAACTCCATGCTAAGAGTGCGAGAACTGAAAGAGGCAAGACCGCCCGGGTGACATTTCTTGGGACCTCGCTTCAGTGCCTGATGCCAAACCCACCCTCCTCTGTTCCGGTTCTGTGATCCAGTGACTCCTTTAGTGTTTAGGATGAATTATGAGAACAACAATCTACTCTCTCAAACCTCTCTAGGCCAAAGTGCGCAATGAAGACGTCCGTGGGGCCACACTACCTCTGACGGCTGTAAGGGAGAGAACTTTCTTGCCTCTTCCAGCTTCTGGTAGCTCTCTGTGTTCCATGGCTTATGGCTGCGACATTCAGATCTCTGCCTCCATCTTCACCCAAACTTCCTGATGTGGCTGTCTTCATGCATGCAGGTGACAAACATTTAAAGGAGAGCTTTGATGACATGGTCTGAAGGCATAGAACCT
Source organism: Callospermophilus lateralis (assembly GCF_048772815.1). Lineage (NCBI taxonomy): Eukaryota > Metazoa > Chordata > Mammalia > Rodentia > Sciuridae > Callospermophilus > Callospermophilus lateralis. The sequence goes on along the minus strand of NC_135306.1, from coordinate 68,393,750 downwards.
AGTAGAAGCAACCTCCTCCCTCCCAACCCTCTTAGGCTTCCTCATCTCCATTTCTAGCCCTGCTCTCCAACCTTTCAGTCTTTTTTTTTTTTTCATATACTTTTATTTTATTTATTTTTATGTGGTGCTGAGAATCGAACCCAGGGCCTCGCATGTGCTAGACGAGCGCTTTACCTCTGAGTCACAACCCCAGCCCCCTTCAGTCTTTTATAGAAACACTTTGTGTTGGATTTATGGACCAATCAAATAATCCAGAGTGACCTCAAGATTCTTAATTTAATTACACCTGCAAAGGCTCTTTTCTAAAAAAAGATCCCACCCATAGGTTTTGGGTGTCAGGATTCAGGCATACATTTTGGGAAGCCACCATTCAACTCACATTATGGTATGTGCAAAGATTGTTAAGAAAAGCTATAAAAGAAGCACATGGCTGGATATATGTTAAAGGTGTCAGCAATACAGAGAAGACAGAATAACCATCACCAATTTGTTATTCCTCCACTCTGTTAATAGCTCACCTGAGAAAAATCTCAGAGCCACAAGCTAACCAGGGGGGCTTTTTTTTTTCCCTAACAAAAGATCACAAAGTAGGGTCTTATCACCATCTCATTGTTGCTTCTTCCGTATAAGTATCAATGTGTTTGATTATAGTTTGCTCTAGATTCCACTACAGTCACTAACAAGGTGCACACAGAGACTTAATCTCAAAAACTGTCCTTGTCTATGGGCCTCGTTCTACTTGAATGTGAAATGCCTGCTGAAGGGCAGCAGGAACATTACCTTGCTTCCCAAGAAGCCATATCATGTTTGGTTTTTCCATTCCAAAAATAACTTAGAAATTTCTGGAGACAGTCACGGAGCAGCGGTACAAGAGGTGGAATGCAAGGCCTTCGTGTTTCTTGTGAGGCCTCTTGAGCACTCAAGTAGTTACATTTCAGCACCACAGGGCAGCTGAAGAGCAGCAGGTGCGTGAGCAGCCTGGGAGGCAGCTGGTGTGCGGCTCCTCCTGGAGGAGACACCTCATTGAGTCAGACCCCAGAGAAGTCATGGTGCCCTGCAACCTAACCTCTTGCTACCACTGTAGTCTGGGAGGCTCCCTGGAGGAGATCTGTGGCTGCCCCAGATTGTGCCCGACCTCCCCAAGCCCACCCAGACACTTTCCCTCCTCACCCCACAGAGTGACACCACCCCAGTGATGTTAGTTTCCCTGGTGGAAAGAATGCAAATGGATTTGTTCTATTCTGTTTCCCACCTTGAAATAGATGGTGCATCAATCACATGCCTTCCTGTTTTCCTCCATGAGTTGCTCCTTGGGCCCCCTTTCCTTACATAATCAACATTTTTTTTGCGGGGTGGGGTACCAGGGATTGAACTCAGGGGCACTCAACCACTCAGCAGCATTCTCAGCCCTATTTTGTATTTTATTTAGAGACAGGGTCTCACTGAGTTACTTAGCACCTCTGGATTCTCCTGCCTCAGCCTCCCAAGCCTCTGGGATTACAGGTGTGCAGCACTGTACCTGGCCCTAATCAACATTTTTATCCCAGAATTCCATTCTTCCTACTGCACGGTTATGATTATTTCATTAAAATCTGTCTAATTCTCTCTGTCTTCCATTTGTGAATGATAAATAATAAATAAATAAATAAAATTAAAGGCCTTTTCAGCAAACAATGCTGAAGGAATTGGATATCTATGGACAAGAAAAAAAATTGATCTAAATTGATCTCACATCTTATACAAATATTAATTCAAAGTATATCAAAGCTTATAAAAATATTGAAATTATAATTTTTAGGAAAAAATCTTTGGGATCTAAAGCTAGGCAAACAATTTATTAATTTTGACATTAATAGCACATCTATAAAAGGAAAAATTAAAAAAAACAGAACTCATCAAAATAAAAAACTCTTACTCTCAAAGGACATTATTAATAGGATGAAAAGACAAGGAACAGACTAGGAAAAGATAAATCTGATGGAAAAGTATTATCTAGAATATATGAAAATGCTCAAAAGTCAACAATAAAAGAAAAACAATCCAATTAGAAAACTCACTGTAGAAAATATACAGATATAAATGCATTAAAAGATGCTCAACTTTATTAGCTGTTGGTGGAATGAAAATCAAAACCATTAACTACCAGAATGTTAACACTAAAAAGTAGTGTCAACACCAAATGCAGACAAGGATACAGTTAACCACATCATTTATATATTGCTGATGGAAATGTAAAATGGTACAGACATTCTGGGAAATATCTTGAGAGTTTCTAGAAAAACTAAACAGGCAACTACCATATGACTGCAATTGCACTCTTGGGCATTTATCTCACAGAAGTGAAAACATCTTCACAAAAAAAAAAACCCTACACAAATGTTTGTAGCAGCTTGATTTATACCCCCAAAGTGGAAACAATTCAGATTTCCTTCAATGAATGAATAGTTAAACAAACTGAGACACATCGATACCATAGCATATTACTCAGCGATAAAAAGGAAGACACTATTGATAGATGCAACTTGGATGCATCTCCAGGGAACCACACTGAGTAAAAAAAGTTAATCTCAAAATATTTTGTACTGATTCCATTTATGTACCTTTTTTTTAATTTTTTTTTTCTTTTAGTACCGGGGATTCAATCCAGGGCCTCCTGCATACTAAGCACAAACTCAACCACTGAGTTAAGCGCCCAGCCCCCCAATAACATTTTTAAAATGACAAAATTATAAAAATAAGGGGAAAGACTAGTGGTTGACAGGGATTATACATGAAGGGAAGATGTGAGAGAGATCTTTGTTGCAATTAAACTCTTTTTATCTTGACTGCTGTGGTAGTCACCTGAATCTACACACTCTGATAAAACTGCATAGAATAAATACACACACACACACACACACACACACACACACACACACACACAAATGCATGTAAAACTAAACTATAAAATCTAAATAAGGCAGATCATCTGTACCATTGTCAATTAATGTAAGATGTTACCATTGGGAGAAACTGAGGGAAAAGTAGATGGGATTTCTGGTAACTGCATGTGAATCTCAATCATCTCAAAACATCAAGTTTTTAAAAAGGCAAGCCAAATGACAGTTGGTGTGCATAGGATTAAAAAGGCTATGAAGCATCTGAGGTCAAGCTGGCCTCATTAGCTGGAAGCAGCATGAGAAGAATGTCCAGAAAAATCTGCCCTGTGTAGTAGAGTAGGGAGTCACCCAATCTGGAAGTCCCTAGATTTATACTTACATATTGCTGACTTGAGACCTGGTCCATGGGGTGGTAATTCTTTTTCCTGCCCGTGGGAAGGGGGAATGGAGAAGCCTACTGGGAAGGGCAGGAGATGCTGCTTCCCACAGAGCCCAGAAGCTGAGCCCGCCTTCTCCTTCCCTGGGTGGGTAGGTCTTTCTACCTGACGCAGGGTTTCCAGTCCCCATCTCCTCACCCAGCTCCTCCATCTCTGGGGCCCCCCATAGCTGTCAGTCTGCACTAGAAGTTCCACAGCCTGGACAATTAGCCCCATGTAGTTCTCTCTGCTCTGCATCATGCACCCTAAAAGAAAGCAGGTATCTACCACTGATTTGAAATCTGGCGCGTCCCTTAGCCAGGCAAGCACACACACACACAGAACCTCAAAGAATGTGCTGTTAGCTCCTCCATTCAGGCTCTGCCATATAATCCAACCAAGGCTACAAGGAGGCTTCTCTCTACCTTTCAGCCTTGGGAGGTGCCAGACTAAAGGAACAGGAACAAGAGCAGCAGAGAGAAGGACAGAAAAGAGCAACCACAACGTGAATCACCAGAAGGTGCTTCAGAGTCGGGGAATGGGTTGGTTGAACAGCGAGTGTCAAGATTCCTTAGGAAATTAAAGTCATGGATCAAAAGTCAACGTTTTTTTTCATCAAAGAAGTTAATCAGAGTTATGAACAGTGTAAGTATATTGAGGATTGTGATTATGGACAGGTTGTTTTTTAATGTTCCAGAACTTTCATTTTCTCAAAGATTTTTGTTTTTATTTTGATGTGACAGCGAAACTATCTATATGATGGGACCATGCTCAGATTTGAGTTGTGAACAGACCTCTCCTGACCACCCGAAGGATAGAGGGAATGGATGGGAAGGAGACAAACACCACCGGCCACCTCCCTTGAAGGGGCTGGCTGGAACTCAACTCCTTTGTTGGTGGTCTGTGGTGTGCTCTTTCATTAGACCTGTGGCAGGACAGGCAAAGCTCCCCTCTGAAACTTGAAATAGAAACTCACAACAAATCTAGTTTTGGAGACCTTAATCGGCTTTGTGATTCTAGAATTGGGCAGCAGTACAGAGCAAAAATGGTTCAGAATGCTCCGTCCTACCAAATGGGCAGGTTGTCTTTCCAGGCTGAGAAAAGGAAGTGACATTCAGAAAACCAAAGTGAGGTACAGAGACAGCCCTATTGGCTACAGCTCCCGTCTGTCTTATTTGAATATGTCTGAACAGTTGGCCACTCGTGATGATGACCTGAGACACATTTACCTGTTATCAGAAGAGGTCACAGTTTACCCATCAGGCTCAGTGACAATTCACCATGTACAGAGAAACCTTGGGACCAAACTTAAAATAGGTAAGGTGGCTGCTGTCGACCAAACTTACTCAGTTTAACAAGACCCTCACTTCAACCTTGGAATGCACAAAGACAAGTCAATGTCTCTTGGCAAGTCTCTTTGGGTTGGGCTATTTATGATCAGAGTCTAAGGTGTTTCATCTTAGTTGTGCCTGGAATCCAGAGACCCTTGTGCTTCCGGATGACCCTGGTAATGATTGGTGTGTGGTCAGTGTCACTCCACAGAGCCCACATGGGAGTCACAGGATCAGGCCCATCATAATAGAAAATATGCCAGGCAGAAAAAGATACCCCCAGGTTGAGGTTTTTTTTTAATGACTCATGACCTGTAAAACACTGATTAAACCAAATTAGAAAATAGAAAACCTGCATTCTGAATTTTGCATGAAAACATTTTTGTTTAAATCAACGAAGGTGGCAGGAGGAAAAAAAAATTGCTTGTGTTTCATTCTCAGAAACTTATCTGTTTAAGTTCCAGATCTGAATGCTTTTCTCTTATCACTTCCACTACTGGGAAGATAGCAAAGCAATTTAGAGCCTGGTAGAAGAAGTACATTTGACCTTGGGGTAATTTTTTTTTTTTTTTTTTTTTTTTTTGCCAAGAGATACAGAGGCCTCCCTGCCTTGCTATCTAGTCAACAGTAACATCAGGATGGAAGAGCATCCAGTCTCAGGACAACCAAAGGGACAAGACTTTGGGTCACCCTGTGGGCTGAGCCTGGACCAACACAGTGTGTGAGAAAGTGAACTGGGTCACAAAATTCTGAACTGAAGTCTAAGCAAGGAGTAGGCAGCTTCACAGAGCAGTCCCTGAGGCAAAATCAGATGGGTCTCAGTGTCCAATTTTTGTCAAAGGTATTGAGATAGGAAATAACAGTCAGGGACGGGGACACTATTTGCAGCCCACTTGGGGGGCCTAAAACACAGTCCTTGAACTATGCCTAGTCATCTAACAGCCACATACCTAGACTGCACCCCCAGCCATTTCTGGAAATCCAAAACACCTTTAATCTCCTGGTTACTCTTTGCCCACACTGAGTCGCACATTCAGAGAGAGAGCCAGTTGTGGATCCTGGAAACTGCCAGTTGTTTTCAGGTAGGAGTGATATTGAGGGCTCTGGCCCTTCTATCTCACAAAGGCCATCTGAGAGCGATGGAATGGAAGTTCCCGGAGTTCTGCTTCTCCTGAAGAGCTGGTTTATTTTTGTCTTAATGATCGCTGTGGACGGTGTTACTCAATTTGTTCTAATTGCCAAGAAGCTCAGTGTCCACCCTGAAGCCACCAGAACAAGGGATCCTACCATGTGCATTGTGAATACCCACGTCCCCCCTGGTGACTTCTGATTTCCCCACATCGGGATTTCTTCGCTGCGGCAACATCTTTTTCAAAGTTCTGGGTTACTCTCCCCATCTCTGCCCCCTTAAATAGCCTTTGTGGTGAGGGGGGTGCGTGCTAGAGAAAAAATAAACAACTGAGCAAACAAGTCAAATGGGTAGTTGGCATAAACAACGTGTTTTAAAATACTTTCATCCAACTTCTTGTTATCTTGCTTTGCCTGTCTTTAAATGGCTATGTTTACAAACTAACATCTGCTGTGTTGAGTGAAGAATGTGTTTTTAAATGACCCCTGATTATTTTTAACTTCTGATGGATTTATTACCACTAGTGAACTTCTTCCAAATGATGCACTTTTAAGAGCTTCTACTGAGCCCTGCAAGAGCATTCTGGGAGCATTTCCTAAGACCGAACAGACTTCTAGGTAGTTCTGGGGACACCGGCAACCGGGACAGATGAAAGTCACACAGTGGAGAGGCAGAAGCCAGAGGTCTGAGGAATGGGTGCCGTGCCTGTCCCTCCTCACTGTCTCCTTCCCCTGGTCATAGGAATGGCCTCCTCCTCCTCTGGACCTCAGTCTTCTCAGAGAAACAAGAACAGGAGCTCGGGAATCAGAGGTTGGGTCTGGGGAGGAGAGGAAGGCAGGAGCAGTTCTGAACTCTCCTTGAGACAGCTGGGAGTGCGGGGAGAGGCAGGGAAGGGAGTCCCTCCTGCTCCTCCAGCTCTGTCTGAGGCTGGCTCCTCGGCCTCACTCCTGCCTCTGGAGCATGGGAAGGTCGAAGGTGGGGGCAGGAGAGGAAAGCAGAGAGCCTGCTGGACCAACAGTGAGCACACGAGAGGATGCAGGTGAAGAGCACCACAATTTTTAGAGATCAGGCAATATCTATCCCTTTCATGCATGAGTTTACTTTCTCTTTCTTACTTCTCTCTCTTGCCTGTGTCATTTTTAAAGGTAGATATCTTTGTAAATTGTTTTATTGAGGGAGAATGCACATAACACAAAACTTACCATTTTAGTTGTGCAGCTCAGTGGTTTTAAATGTGACCACAGTGTTGTGCACACATCCCTCTTCCAAACCTTTATCATCTCGCAAAGCTCAATTCTGTACCCACTAAACAGCTCTCCATTTCCTACCATTCCCAGCCCTTGCCAATCACCGTTCTGCTTTCTTTCCTTTTTAAAAATTTCTTGTTGTTGTTACTGTAGTTTTGTATTTTTGGGTCAGGGATTGAACCCAGAGGTACTTTGCCACTGCACCACTAAACTATATCCCCAGCCCTTTTTTAAATTTTTTATTTTGAGACAGTATCTCACTAAGTTGCTGAGGTTGGCCTTGAACTTGTGATCCTCCTGCCTCAGTCTCCAAGTTATTAGGATTTCAGGTGTGCACCACCACACCTGGGACTGTTCTGGTTTTTATTTCTCTATGAATTTGACTACTCGGGGTGCCTCATGTAAGTGGAATCACACAGTATTTGTCCTTTTGTGACTGGCTTATTTCACTTAGGTTAGTGTCTTCAAAGTTCATCTATGCTGTAGTTCATGCCAGAATTCCCTTCCCTTTGGGGGTTAATATTCCACTGTAGGTACATGACACATTTTGTTTGTTCATCTGTTGATGGACATTTGGTTGTTCCCATCTTGGGGCTACTGTGAATAATGCTGCTATGACAATGGTATACAAATATCTATTTGAAGTATTGCTTTCAATTTGTTGGCATATACTGTGGAATTGCCAGAATATAGACACATCTTTTTATGGTGTTTTTATTAATGAAAATTTCTTACATTCACAAAAAGTAGAGAGGCCCCATGTACCTGATACTGACCATGGCCAATCTTGTTATATCCATTTTTACTTCATCCACCAGTGAAGTACCTTAAAACCCACTGTAAACACCATATGACTTTATCCATATGTATTCCAGGATCTACTTCTAGAAAAAAATGATCTAGATATTTCTTAGGGAGTAATGCACATTGTGAGTTTCCAATTATCAAACACCAATATAAATCAGTATTCATTGAATGACTGATAATTATTGTTTGGAATTTTATTCAAAGTGTCAACTTTTCAAAGAACTGACTTAAGAGATGATTCAACAAGGAACCCTCATGTGCCCTCATCTGATTTCAGTGGCCACTGATAACAAAATGATACTCTCTTTAAAAATGGAGCCCTCAGAATTGAAGGCGGAAGTGTTTGCCTGCAATCCCAGCAACTCAGAAGGCTAAGGCAGGAGGATTACAAGTTGGAGGCCAGCCTCTGCAATGTGGAAAGGCCTTAAGCCACTCAGTGATACCTGTCTCAAAATTAAAAATAGTGCTTGGGGTATAGCTCAGTGATTAAGTGCCCCTGAACTCAATCCCCAGTAAATAATAATAACAGAGCCCGTGGATTGCTCAAATGAAATTCTGACACTTTGTTCCTCTGGAGGAGAACACAGGAAGTAGAAAGGAAGCAAGGACAGGGAGAAACCTTTCAGTTCTGGAAAGGTGTGTTACTCATCACCCAAAGCACACGTTTTCAAATGACTGACTCCTTGCCGTAAATGCTCATAACGATCCGTCTGAGTTTGCAGCCGCGGATGTGATTTGCGGTTTCTCTGCGCTCCTTGTCTTTCCTCTCTGGCCCGAGTGACTTTCAGCTTTCCCACCCCAGATGGTTATTCTCAGAAAGAACAAGCTGACCTTACAATAAAGGCAGTGGCTCAGGCATGATTTCTTCTTTTATCAGAAGCACAGAAAATGTGGAATCAGGAATAGATGTGGTACAAATGTACCTCTTTTTATTTAGTAAGGAATTGGGGTGGTTTTAGAAACAGATGCATTTCCCTATTGTTTTTGCAAATGATTTCATCATCTTGGCTCAAAACAAATCACCACCAAAATTTAGAGGTTTAAAACAACTGTGACTATAAAGCTCAAAAAAAAAAAAAAATCAAAAATCAAGGTGGAAGAGCTTTCCCTATCTGCTATCAGACTGTATCATCTGTCATTGACTCTAAGCTTTTTTATTGTCTTTGAGCCAGGCTATGTCTAACAATCCATGACAGTGTGTACCTTGCTCTTGCAGCAGCTGTACATATTTGTTGCTGCCTCTACAAAACTGGCCTTGGGGGCTGGGGATATAGCTCAGTTGGTGGAGTGCTTGCCTCGCTTGCACAAGGGCCTGGGTTAAGTTCCCAGCACCACAAAAAAATAACACCTGACCTTGGCTCTTGGCTTTGGATGTCTACACTATCACCACCGCACCTGAGTTTGTGCATTGTTGTAGGCCTGTGCTGAGTGAACTGCCAAAAGATGGCACTATTAAAAAAAAAAAAAAAAAAAAAGACATGTGCAAAAGAGAGAGAGAGAGAGAGAGATTGTACTATAATTGACATGGGAATGAGAAGTTAATGTCTCTCTAGAAAGGTGTTGAAAACAGATTGCTTAGGTAGAAAATTGATATTAGTGAAATGAATTTTTATTTTTGGAGAAATGGCCTGGATCAGATAGATGTGTGTTTTGTGAAACGCAGAGTTGTGCTTTGTGAAACCTCAGAAATGGTGAGATGACACTGGTACATTTTGTAACTGAGATGCATGCCCAAGAATTGCTCATATACCAAGAAACTTCTCAAAAAGCCAGGTGTGGTGACACACACCTATAATCCCAGCAGCTTGGGAGGCTAAGGCAGGAGGATGGTGAGGTGCTAAGCAACTCAGTGAGACCCTGTCTCTAAACAAAAATACAAAATAGGGATGGGGATGGGGCTCAGTGGTTAAGTGCCCCTGAGTTCAATCCCCAGTACCCCCTCCAAGAAAGAAACTTCTCAAAATGGGTGTCAGAAGCTAACCCCTTAACCCCTGCAAAATAAAATAAAATAAAATAATAATAATCAATAGTTAAGTATTCCTTTACAAAATTTTACTTCTCCAATTCACCTGATGGCTGCAAGTAACAGGAAAAAAAATAACATTGGCCCAACAAGCTATAAGTTTATTCCTCTGAGACATAAAAGAATTCTAGAGGAAACCTATACTAGATTCCTGGATACCTTCAAAAAGTTATCATGGATATAGGTATGTTTTATCTTGCCAACCAACCTCTGTACATGACTCCTACCTCATGGTATAATACAGCTGCTTCAGATCCAGACATCATGTCCATATTCCAGCTACCTTACTGGAAAAAGGTAAGAAAGACCAAAGGGTAGGTGCCAGTCAAATTTCCCAGAATTTGTCTTACAACCTCTACTCTGTTTCACTGTTGTACATATTCACAGAGATGCTCTTAGTTACAAAGAATGCTAGTAAATGTCATCTGTATTTAGGCAGTCATATACTCAACTAAAAATCAGAGGTCCCATAATTAGAGAAAAAGAAAATAAATGGATTTGGAAAACTGGCAGTCTTAACCACATCAAATTTATTGGTCTGAAACGATCTATAGCATTCTCTTTTTAAAATCTCAATTGCATAAATAATTACTTTTACTGCTTTGGTCCCAGTATTTGTGTGTCCTCTATTTTTTTTTTCTTGATCAATCAGGCTAGCAATTAGTTTCATGTTTTTTGCCAACCTTCTACCTTATCGATATTTTCTATTGATTTGTTTTCTAATTTTTAAATTTCTTTTTTTCCCTTTATTATTTGCTTCCTTCAAGTTACTCTGATGTTCTTTTTCTAATTCCTTAGATTCTATATGTAATCTAAGAAGACATACAAAACTATATGTAAGATTCTTCTTAGATTCCATATGTAGCTCATTTGCTCATTTACTTTTTTTTTTTTTTTGGTACCAGGAATTGAACCCAGGGGGCACTTAATCCCTGAGCCACATCCCCACTGTTTATATATATATATATATATTTAATTTAGAGGCAGGATTTCACTAAGTTGTTTAGGACCTCCTTAAATTGCTGAGGCTGACTTTGAATTTGCAATCCTCCTGCCTCAGCCTCCTGAGCTGCTGGGATTGTAGGCATGTGCCACTGTGCTTGGCTCACTTAAACTTGCTCTGTTTTGTAAATTAGCCAGGTGAAGGACATATATATTCCCAGCTACTCAGGAAGCAGGAGGATGCCCTATTCCAGGCAAGCCTGGGAAATTTAGCAAGGCCCCATGTAAAAAAAGAAGGAGGAGGAAGAGAAGGAGGAGGAGGAGGAGGAGGAGGAGGAGGATGATGATGATGATGACGGGGAGGAGGAAGAGGAGAAGAAAAGAAATACATTTTACTATTATGATACTATGAAACAATGGAAGATTTTATGTTTGGTCTCTGCCCCTGATTCCTGCCACTGAGTTCCCAATCCCTTGGAACTCCCTGGGTGACAGGAGCATCTTTTGTTCTAATGAAGTGACTCTTGTGGAGCTCCTGATGGGAGCTGGTCACCAGAAGGACAAGCCAGAAGGACTAGAGGCTTGGAGCTTTCTGCCTCTCTCCTCATCCTCCAAGGAGGGGAGGGAGAATAAAGGCTGAGTTAACATGCAACCATGCCCATGTCACCAGGCCTTCCTAAGGATCCTGAATGGTACTGGAGGAACCTCCAGATTGTGGAACACACGGAGATCCCCAGAGGGTGGCACACCTGAGAAGGCATGGAGGCTCCTCACCTTTTTCCTTTTGCAAATCTTCCATATGACTACTCACCTGCATCCTGTGTATTATCCTTTATAATAAGTGAGTAAACGTAAGTGGTATTTCTCTGAGATCTGAAAGCTGCTCTCATGAATTAACTGAACCTAATACAGTGGGGGGGGGGGCATGTCATGGTAACCCTCATGTTTAGCTAGTTGGTCAGAGCACAGGCCTGGGACTTGTGACTGGCATATGAAGTGGAGGCAATCTTGTAGCACTGAATGAGGCCTGAACTGCAGGACACACATTGGTATCCAGTAGAGAACTGATTGTCAGGGAAGAGAGATCGCCGCATGTTTTGGTGAGCAGCATGAAGCATTCCGTACTGTGTGTTATATTAACAGTAGGAATAGGAGAAACAGTTTGATTTTTCCTCTCAAACAATTCCATATGCTGCTTTCCAGGAAATAAGGTTATAGATACTGCTTTCATAGTCATTTAATTCTAAATATTATGGAATTTCCAATGATTGCCTCTTAAACTCATACATTTTCAAGAGATTATTTTTAAAGCTTGTAATAATACATATGTGGTTTAAAAATGTATATTCCTAATTAATTTCAGCATGATTAGTAAAATGTTGCCTGATCTTAAATCTTGGTTCTTAGAAATGTGTGGAGACTTCTTTGAAAATATAATTGAGGCAATCTTTTGTAAACATCCCATTATCTCAAAAGAATGTCTAAATCAAGTTCACTTATTAAATTTAATTGCTCAATCTTGTAAAATTTTAACCTTTTTTGCTTTTTTTGTTGTTGTTTGTTTGTTTAAATATATCTCTATTAGACATATGTCAGCCACGGGGCTGGGGCTGTAACTCAGTGGCAGAGTGCCTGCCCAGCACATGTAAGGCACTGGGTTCGATCCTTAGCATCACATAAAAATAAGTAAATGAATAAACAAATAATAATTTTTTAAAAAAGAAATAAATATGTCAGCTAGGTGTGGTGGCTCACACCTATTATCCTAGTGACTCCTGAAGCTGAGGCAGGAGGATCACAAGTTTGAGGCTAATCTCAGCAATTTAGTGATGAATTGAGCAATTTATCGAGACCCTGTCTCAAAATAGAAAGTGCTAGGGATGTGACTTAGTGGTTAAGACCCTCTGGGTTCAATCCCCAGTACAAGGGGGTGGGAAAGAAATATATCAGTCTTGGCCTGTCTCTGGAGCACACATCTGTAATTCCACTGACTCAGAGGCTGAGCCAGGAAGATTGCAAATTTAAGGTCTGTCTGGGCAACTTAGTGAGAACTCATCTCAATAAAAGGAAGGGCTGGGAATGTATCTCAGTGTTAGTGCACCCCTGCGTTCAACTGCCAGTTCTGCAAAAAAGAAAAAAAAAAATCTTGGCTAGCAGTGCAGTTCAGTAAACCATGTTCTTAGAACTTATGAGGCCCTAGGTTGGATCCCAGCACTATCACAAAAAAAAAGATTATTTACATGTTTGTGGATTTGTTTGTGTCTTCTTATAATTCTTTTAGCTTCATAATTTGTAATTAAGTTGTTAGATACAGTTCCTCTTTACCCCTAATAATGCTGGGTTTATAACATGTAGATTTTATATGCATGCAAAAAATAATAGCACAAGGTGGGTATGGACCTATATTGGAGCAAATTTGTCATATTTCAGTAGAATTAAGTCAACTGAAATAAATTATTAGATCCCTAGAATGAATACACACACACACACACACACCCTCAAAAAATGAACCTAAAAGTCAGCAGAGGATGGATAACAAAAAACATTAGCAACAAAAGAAAAAATAGATAATTTGAACTTTATCGAAATAAAAACGTATATGCTTCAAAGAGCATCAACAGGGAAAGTAAAATGAGGGTGTGGTGGCTCATGACTGTGATGCCAGACTCCGGAGGCTGAGGCAAGAGGACTGCAAATTCAAAGCCAGTCTCAGAAACTTAGTGAGCCCGTAAGCAATTCAGGGAAACCCTGTTTCAAACTTAAAAAAAAAAAATAAATAAAGGGCTAGGGATATGTTAAGCAACCCTATGTTCAATCCGTGGTACCTAAGGGAAAAAAAGAAAGTGAAAAGACAACCTACAGAATGAAAGAAATATTTTTCAAATCACATATCTTTTTTCTTAAACTTTTTTTTTGTAGTTGTAGATGGACAGAATGCCTTTATTTTAATTATTTATCTATTTATTATTTATATGGTGCTTAGAATCAAACCCAGTGCCTCACACATGCTAGGCAAGCACTCTACCACTGAACTATAGCCCCAGCCCCTCAAATCACATATCTTATGAAGGACTTCTATCTAGAATATATGAGAACTCTTACAACTCAATAATAAAAAGACAACCTAATTTGTAAAAGGGCAAAAGATCTGAATATTCATTTCTCCAAAGAGACATAAGTAGTCAACAAGCTCATGAAGATACTCAGCATTATTGTCACCAGGAAATGCAAATCAAAAACACAATGAGATGCCACCTCATACCTACTGGATGAGTATAATTTTTAAAAAGATAGATAATAAATAATAATAGGAAATAGTAAGACTGTGACTAACTTGGAACCTTCATGCATTGCTGGTAAGGATGTAAAATAGTGAAGCCACTTTGGAAAACAGTCTGGCAGTTCCTCAAATGAGTAAATACACAGAGAATTGGCCCATTACTTCTACTCGTACGTACAGATTCAAGAGAAGTGAAACATGCGTCCGTCCTCACAAAGAGTTAGCAGTGTCATTTATAATAGAAAAAAATATGGAATACCCCAAATGTCATCAACTGATGAATGGGCTTTTAAAAGGTGATGTATCCATCAGTGGAATATAATTCAGCCATAAAAAGAAATGAAAAAACACTTTATTTTTATTATTTATTACATTTATTTATTTACTTACTTAATTACAGTGCTGGGGATAGAACCCAGGGCCTCCTGGACCTGAATAGTCATTTAACCATTGAGCTATTTCAGTCCCCTGAAATATTCTGCAGGAACTGTGTGCTATGTTAACTACAACTCAATAGAGCTCCTTGAAAATCAACAGAGTCATTTTAACCATACACTAAGATGTAGATGTTCAATGCAAATGACACTGTGAGGCTCGTACTAACACTGACAAACCTTTATATATTATGTGATTAATTAAATATTATATAATGAAAGAAGCCCACCAAGAAAGAACGCATGTTGTCTGGTTCTACTTATATGAAGTTTCTAGAAAAGGTAAAGCTGTAGAAACAATGAGCAGATCCGTGTTTTCTGTGGCTTAGAATGTCAGCAGGGATCACTGCCAACAGCCAAGAGGGAAATGCTGTGGTGCTGAGAGCTCTAAAACCAGGCTGTGGGACGCCTGTACAGCTACTCACTGGACTGAGGATGAGTTGTATGATGTGTAAATTATACCTCAATAAAATCATTTAAGGAAGAAATAAAATGTTTTCTGATTTTTATGGTCAATAGCGATTAGATCTACTGACATGTTCTTTCCAAGTCTGGGCTAATCATTTTATTTTGTTTGTCATTTTTAGATTCACTTTACTTCCAGCTAGACACATCTTTTAATAATTCTTTTGGTGAAAGTCTGAGAGTATTAAACTTAGTTTTTGCATGTCTAAATGATCTTCATGTTGCTTTTAGTGTTTTTGTTGCTGCTAGTTTGTTGAACAAAATATAAAAATTGTGAATTTATTTATGTAAAACATTTTGTCTTACCCCAACTCTTCAGGATCAAACTTGTAGATGTTCACTTCCAGAACAAAGCCCTACAAACTTGTAAGTTCAATATTGTTTTCATTTTGCATTTTATTCCTTTTTTTTTCTGCCTTCAGCATATCTTTGCTTTTCCATGGGCTTCCTCAATGGGTCTCATTCTCAAATGTGAATGGGTGCCAGGGGTTACCAGATGTCAGAGGAAAGCCTCTAGCAAACAAGAGAGATCATGTAAGCAAAAGGAAACAAGGAACTCAGAGGAAACAGAGACAATAAAGGAAACAGGAAATGTACAGCAAAACTAAACACTACTATCAATGTTGTCAGTGAGACACTAGACAACAGTACATCCATTAAATCTGAATAAGAGTTTTTTAATTGAATAGTCAAAGAACAAGAATGAGATGTTGGAGGCTGGGGTTGTGGCTCAGTGGTAGAGCGCTTGCCTAGCATGTATGAGGCACTGGGTTCAATCCTCAGCACCACATATAAATAAATAAATAAAATAAAGGTTTACGTTCATCTACAACTTAAAAAAAAAATAAGACTGAGATGTTTGAAATTAAATATGTAATAATGGTAATAAAAATTTAACAGAAAATTTAGAAGATAAAACTAAAAATATATCACAGAAAAAAAATCAATGATGAAAGAAATAGATAATAAGAAGATATTAGAAAGATTAAAGAAAAAATTAGGAGATCCAATATTTTATATAAGCAGGAAGTTAAGAAAGAAAAAATGGAGAAAAAGAAGGAAGAAAGTAAATAAAGGATTTTTTTTTTTTTTTTTAATTCTTAGAGTTGAAGACAGATTGAAAGACCCACTGCCTGCCTAAGGGGAATGAATGAAAAAATTTGTCTCCAACACAGATCTCTGGAAAATGTTAAAATATGAGGCATAAAGAAAGTGACAAAGAGCATCCCAGAATCCCAAATAAATAACTAAAGTGCTCTAGCATGTGCGCATGTGTGAAAACACACACACACACACACACACACACACACGAATCAGAATGGCACAGGTCTCCTAAGCACCCTTGAGCGCTATCTTTTCAACTTTATTCTAAGTTCAGCTACACTAAAAATGAAGTGTAAGGACAGAATATGATTATTCTGCAAAGTCTTTTCAAATGCATCTGCTTTGCATTCTTTTTCAGGAAGCTACTAGAAGATGATATTCTCACAAAAATAATTTAAAAATGGACAAATCGCTAAGAATGAAAGACATGGAAGAATTAACATGAGAGAGCAGCAAAAGGTAATCCAGGAGACACTTGTGCACCAGGCTAGGAAACAGGCAGTCCAGGAACAGTAAAGGACTATGGGAGAGAGGTCGGGGTAGGGTCAGGGAGCAAGACCAAGGGTGTTTGAGTATGTGGGGCAGTGACAGATAAGCCCATAAGAGAATTAGGAGAAACAGATAACAAGTGAAATAAAAATGAAGTAAGAATTAACTATAGGGAGGAAATGAGTTATTAAAGTCAAAGGATAAACAATGTGAATGCTACTTGAGTCAACAATAAAAATCATGTGTTCATAATGTAAACACGTGTTTAACTCAAAACTGTAATAAAGTTTTGGCAAAATTATTAGTTACCTACCAAACATACATTCTACCTATCTTTTATAGTACTTGAACCCCAATTTTATTTAGGCAGACTGCACCATGTTCAAAATTCATGTTTCAGTTAAATAGAGCAAATGCCACCCAAAAAATGTAAGTATGTTGTATAGGACTAATGAGAAGGCTCCACATAAAGGCTAATTTTGCTGGAAGATGAGCTGCCTCTTCCCTTCCTCCTGTTCCAGATGATAAGATCATTCACAAATATTCAGTGGCCCTCCATAAAAGAAAATTATCATTCCCTATCCTATTGACTCATTGGCCATGTGACTCATTTTATATAATAAAATATAAGTAGAAATGACACAAGTCACTGTCAAGAAGAAGCATCAAGAGGTAGTGTGTGATTTACTTTACTTGTTTTGTGTATCTGCCCTGTATCTGTCCACAATGCCCCAGACAGAAATTACACAATCAACCTGGGTTGTCAAGGAAGGTCAAAGAAAGAGAGCAGCAGCCAATAATGGGTATGTTATATGAGAGAGGAGAAAAGTAACTCTTGTTGTTAGCTAGAAATTGGGGGCTGTTCATTACTGCAGCACAAGCTAGTTTATCCTAGCTAATTCAGCACTTTTCTTCTTAATCCTTCAAGATGGAAGTCAGAGCCAGGAAGGATGAGAAAGCATCCTTTCAGATGCCTGAAGATCCACCATATCAGCCTACTTCCTGACTTCTTTTACATAAGAGAGAAGACAAATTCTATTTAAAACAGTTATTTTGAGTTCTGCTATATGCAACAGAACCTTATCTTCACTGATAAAATAACTGCTGAGGAGATGGTAGGAGGGAATTTATATAGGGATGAGATTAAGAGAGATACATCCTCTGTAACAGTAAGTCATCAGATAGATAGTATCAAAAAATAGTAGCATTGGCATACTACTTAGAATTTGGTGGTGAGGAGGGTATAAAATCAGAAAAAAAAAAACAGCTAAATTTGAAAGAAATTGGGTCAGAACAGAACTGAGGAATGACAACAGGTAAAGCAAGAGCTGCCTTGTTTTCTTTTAGGTGGTTTATAAAATATTTTTTAACTAAAGAAATGTATTACTTTGACAACAATTGAAATTAAATTATTGGACTGAAGGTGCAGCTCAGTGATATAGAACTTGCCTAGAATGTACAAGGCCCTAGATCCAACTCCCATAACCATAAAAGGAATAAAAAATAAATAAAAAAGAAAAAAGAAGAAGGAAAGAAAGATTGAAATTAAGCTCTTTAAAGGAATGGGGAACCAAACACAAAACGTTTTCTTTAGGAATGTACCTCCAGGAATCTCAACATTCAACATCTCCCTGAGAATGTCTGAGCCTGATGCAGTTACCTTGGAGCCAATCCTCATCACTCCTCCCCATGCTATTTCATGACAGAGGGACACACAGAATGACTATTCACTACTTAAGAAGGACCCACTTCCTGTTCTCAGAAGCTCAATGTCTCAAACCTGGAAGACCACCCCAATTTAGCTCTGCCTCACTACAATACAATGCAGTATATACGGTAGCCCCAACATTGGTGCCAGTATGAGAAACAAATACCTCAGGGATTGTCCTTCCCTTGTGGAAGTTCCCAGCCTTTCTCCTCATTCATTCTATTGAGCCCTAAAATGTCAAAAGGGAAGAAAATGAGTTGATGTATCTTTTCCTGTTATGAATCCAACACCTGCTTATTCAACATCCTCTAGATGAAATTAAAATGGAGGAGAAAGGAGAGGGAGCCGTTTTTTCTCTCAAGAGCTTAGGACCTAGAGGAGGACAAGGGCCATCCAAGGGGCAGGAGGCAGCATTTTTGACAATGTGGTCAATTGTTTGTCAGGGAGAGAGGCACAAGCCACTGTGGGACCCTTGGAAGATTTCCAGGAGTAGATGACATTTAAGGACACAGTTAAACGGAGGAGAACAGCACGATCAAAGTAGTAAACAGGACTAGTGAACTCTTGAGGAGAAATAGTTCTATCAAAACAAGAAGGTATCTGAGGGCTTCCACACGTCATTGAGGTTGAGCAATGAGAGACAGAGAGAAGTTGCTTTGGGCTGGCTTACAAAGTGCTCCGAACCCCTTCCCTGGAGTGTTCTAAGCCAGAGACTTCCCCTCCCCTTTCAGGTTTCCCTTCCAAAGCCCTGGAATCTTCCATTTCACCATTGCCTGTAGACGTTACCTGCAATATCAGGAGGAGATTCTGTCTGGGTTTGGGCATGAAAGAGTGAGTGTGAGCAAGATGTCTGATCCAGGCCTGGGTTCTCAGAAGAGAAGCAGTCCTCCCTAGCCTATCACTCTGGTCTATTTACAGGCCTCGCATGGTAAGTTTCCTTTGGACTCTTCATTGTGGAAGTTGCAATGAGAGGGAGGGAACCAGAGCTCAGCTTCACTCTTCTCTCCTTTGCTTATATCCTCCCAACCCTGCTTGCATCTGGCACTTTCTCTCTTTTGTTAGCATCCCCTCATCAGACTCTGGTGGACTGTCAGGGATATGGGGTCAGGAAGACACAGTCTTACCCCTACCCAGCATCCGGTGTTCAATAATCACTCAATAAATATATGTGAGTCCATGCGGTCAATAATGTTTCCTCTCAGTTCAGGTTGAATTTCAAATGGAGTTATCTTCAACTTTCAGGCCCCTTCCTGAGGAAACAGGATAAAAAATGGGTCAAAAGCACATTCAAGCCTCAAGAGTACTCTTCATACAGTTTCTGAGTGGTTTGTAATTTTCGTGATACCTTTGGAATGTCAATATGTGACAGCACAAGCCCTCATGTAGGATTAGGAATGTGACCCTACCAGTCAAGCCAGGGACACAAACTTTATTCTCAAATCCATGCCAACAGCCAGCCTGCCTTTTGGTCCTTCCAACTCCACTCACAGGCTGCTAGAACAGGATATGTGTGGCTCTTTAAATATATTTTTGATGGAGGCAGACTTGGTCCTGGACTTTGCAAGGCTTTGCACATCATATTTGCCAGAAGATTCACTACTTAAACTTAAGGACTCTGGGTCAGGCATGGTGGTGTGCACCTGTAGTCCTAGTACTCAAGATGCTGAGGCAGGAGAGAGACAGTCTTGAAAATCAGGATCAGGTCTCATTCCCCTGGTGTTGAAGATTGAACACCCAAGAAACACCAAGACAAGAGCAAAAAGTTGTATTTAAAGGATAGAATAAAGAGAAAGAGACTCCTCCGGAGAGGAGGGAGTCCAAAGCTGGTGCCCAAGGGAGTGGGGTTGTCTTGCCCCTTTTATAGATTTCAGATTTCTTTCTTCTCATGTCCCCTCTTCCTCTTCTGTTATCTGACCAAAAGCCAGGAAACTAGCTGCCCAGAAAGGCAGAAAGGGAGCCACCCAGGGGGCACTCATTAACAATCCTTGTTGAGAGGAACAATTCCCTGGAGGCAGGTGACCTTGGTAACAGGTGAGGAAGGGAAAGTGCTCTGGAGCTATCAGTATTTTATTTCCTTTGAATCAGCCTCCATCTTCCTGACCCAGCCACTCATATCTACACTGACTGTCCTTTTGCCTCGGTCTCAGGAGGATCACTTATACCCAAGAGTTAGAGGCCAGACTGGGCAACATAGTGAGATCCCTTTTCAAACAAAGAAATGAAATGAATGTCAGGCACGGTGGCACATGCCTGCAACCCCAGTGACTCAGGAGGCAAGAGGATCACAAGTTCAAGGCCAGCCTAGGCAACTTATAGAACTCCTGTCTCAAAACACAAAACAAAGAAAAGGCTGAGAATGTAGCTCAGTAGTAGAGTGCCCCTGGATTCAATCCCTAGTATCAAAAATAAAATAATATAGGGCTGGGGTTGTGGCTTAGTGGTGAAGTGCTTCCCTAGCACGTGTGAGGCCCTGGTTCCATCCTCAGCACCACATATAAAAAGAAATAAAAAATAAATAAAGGTATTGTGTCCAACTACAACTAAAAATTTTTTTAATTAAAAAAAAGAATAATATAATATAATAAGTAAACTTAAGGACCTTGTCATGGGACAGAGATTTTCAGTCTACTAATTGACTATTTTTACCTAGAATCCTTCCTGTGACCTTTCTTTCTCCTGGACTTTCTCTCAAGGATCTTGCAGAGAACAAACCCAGGCATCTATCCTTGCCAGCCATTGTTTTTTTTTTTTTTGGACAGGGATTGAACCCAGGGGCACTTTACCACTAAGCCACATCCCCAGCCCTTTTTTATATTTTATTTATAGACAGGGTGGCTTTGAACTCGCAACCCTCCTGCCTCAGCCTCCCAAGCCACTGGGATTATAGGAGAGCACCACTGCGCCCAGCTTGCCATTGCTCCCTTCTAACACCATCACCTTTTCTTTATTTCAAAAAGTATTAGCCAGATTCTTGGGAGTACTAGTGCATATCCCCTTAGGGACCTATATGCAAATGTGACTGGCCATACTTTCCAAGAATGGTGACAGCAATGTTTCCTGTCCTACAATCTTCTAGAACCCTCCCTCACTCCATCAAGAGGCAGATCCCATTTACTCTCCCCTTGAACAAGGATGGATCTTGATGACTGCTTCAATGAATAGAAGTTTATGGAAATAATGGTGCATGACTTGTGAGACCTGGTCAAAGGAGACGTTTCCTTCCAGCTCCCTCTCTTGGAATGCTCCATTCTGTGAAGGAGCCCAAACCAACTTTCACAGAAAAATCACATGAAAAAATCTACATGGAGAACAGAGACCCTAATCAAAATCCAGCATTAACCACTAGAAATGGGAGTCAACTACATGATGATACTAGCCCCCAGCCTTAGAGTCTTTCAGCTGAGGCCCTAGATATCATGGTGTAACAGGACAAGCTGCCCTGCTGCATTGGGTCCAAGCTCCAACCCATAGCATCCATGAGCATAGTGGCCGTTTTTATCACTCAGTTTGGAGATAATTTGTTAGGCAGCCATAGTAACTAGAGCAGTGAACCAAGCATACAATGTTCATGAACCTTCCAAAACCCCTTTAGTACTTCAGCATCTGTGGACTTGCTGTGACACTGTAGCCACATGTGAATGCTGTAGGGTTAAATAAGGGTAGTTTTGCTGTCATAACCCTCTCAGCCATGAGGGATATAAAGACAGAAAATACTCAGAGGCATGTAGAAGCATAAGAAAAACTGGGAAATGACTGTATACCTTGGATAAAATAAAACTGGCCCAATACTGACCATTTCTAACCTTGATGATAAACTTGCTAGAACTCTGTTCTTGGCATTGGTAATTTTTAGTCCTTTCCTCCTCCCCTTTTGTGGAGCTGCAGATTGAACCCAGAGCCTTAGGCAAGCACTCTACCATTGAGCTATATACCTAATCCTTTTTATTTTGAGACAGGGCTAAATTACCCAGGTTGGCCTCAAACTTGCAATTCTCTTGCCCCAACCTCCACAGTAGTGGGGGTTACACACTTGGCTCCTCTCCCCTTTTTCTAAAGAAACAAGAACAAGTACATGAGGAATAGGGGTCTGAATCAGTCTACACCCCTGGGCCTTATCACCTCTAGTTTTATGGCTTCCTTTAAGTCATAAGCATCCAATTCATAGATATCCAATTCATAGATAGTACTCCAATTCATCAACATCCAGTCCTTTTTGCTTAATTTGCTAAAAATAAAATTTGTTGAAATTGATGAGCCAAATACCCCATCATAGTGGCACCATCAGCAACACCCCTCCCAATAATCCCAAATCATCACAATCTCTATGAACATCACTATGGTCATAATCTTTCATACAACCAAATGGTACATATACTCCTACGAAAGTGTTACTACAAACAACTTCAGAATGCCCTGTAGTTCTTGTCTATTTGTGGCCATTTCACCCTGGGTACACTGAGGCAGAGGTCAAGAGAAGGATCTATGCCAGAGGTAGTTTATGTGGAAGGTGATCCCAGGGAGCCAGAATGAAGGAGGAAGGAGAATGAGACCCAGAAGAGGGAAGAAACCAATATCAGGGTGCATTTTCTGTGTTGCTACTCTGGGTCTTAGAGTTTGATGGCATGAAACTTCCTGAGAAAACATGGAATTTCTCCTGATTTGTTGGGCACTTATTGTGCTAGGTACTTGGTAAACACTCCCTCAGTCATCACAACATTGAGAAGTAGGTTTTAATAAGCCAAATTTCCCCCATACCACACCTTTTTTTTTTTTTTTTTTGGAAGTGCTGGAATTCAAACCCAGGGCCTCAAACGTTCTAGGTAAAAGTGCTCCAATACTATGCTTGAAGGCCACCTCCATTTTATAGATGAGAAAACTGAGATTTGAAAAGCTTAAGCTGCCCAAGTCATGAAGTGAGGTCACATCCCACCCCCTAACTTCAAAATCCTTTTTCCATTTTACAACAGGGTCTGCTGTTGGAGAGTGGGCAATTCCAGTGGGTTCTCTCAGAAGCTCTTAGCAAATGCAAAAATATCCTTTGGCCTCAAGTCAAAATGCCTCTCAGGCAAGAGTCTTACTTGGACAATAGAGAATTGTCTGGCAAACTTAGCCCCACAGCTCCCAGTTAGAAGGAACATTCCCTGGAACCCTGATAAGCTTCTCTGGCCCATATTATGTGTGTGATTATGTAGCTGACAAGAGTTCACAGAAATATTTGGAGTAGCAAAAACACAGACCAATGGCCAAACTGAGGACCTAACACTGAATGATAGGTCTTTTAAAGAAACCCTGGCAGCAAGAAGAGTCTCTCCCAGCCCATGGTTGTCGCCTTCCTTCATCAGTCAGAGTCCTATTCTTAGTTTGAGGTATCTCAGTTGTCACCAAAGAGAACTCTCCACCAGCGGAATAATTACAGTGGCCCAGAATAGCACATTTGAGGCGTACAAGAAGAGAGAGCGGGCAGGCGCTGCTGGATGGGTGAGTGAGACAAGGTATTTCTGAGTACTGAGGATCCTGAGTCCACATGCAAGGGGGCCCTCATTTTTACTTACAGCAAAGGTCAGAATAACCAGATCTGTTGCAAAGACAATGCTGTGGGAGAGGAGAAACAAGTTTGAAGCCAAAGAAACATTTCTTCAGATTCCTTCTGCTAAATTGGAAAAGTACAAGTTGCTATGTGATCTTGTAACTATAAAATAAATATATTTCTCATTGTTAAAAATTCAGGAATGCAGCAAATATAGAACAGAAAGCAGAAATCACTAGTAAATCCATGATCCAAAGCTCAGAGCTACATGCATAATTTGTTTTTTGGTGTTTTTCTGACTTCAACAACCACTATTTGCTATCCAACACTTCATCCTGCCTTTCCTTTAGGAAAAGTCCCCCCAAACTTCCTTTGGGAAATGTTCTCCCCCCACTCCCCGCCCCAGGTTCTCAGGCTAGGGGTTTAGGGATTGTTGGGTCTTCAATGCCTTAAGGACCATAGTCCATTGCCCTGACCAAGGAATTTGTTCAGGCATGATCCTGTGACCTAAGCCAGTGCAACCAGAGTAGAGTGTGTGTCTTTCTCTGGGACAATGAAAACAAGACACCATTTACTTCCCACTGGATGGGAATGAGGACACAGCCCAGGCAGGGTTTGCCACATGTTAGGATCGTGAAAGATGAGGAAACTCCACAGAATGCAGAAGAAAGAGACAGAAAGAAACCCGTTCTTCCGGGACATTACTGAGCCCCTGGAAGCCCCTACCCAGTTTCATGACCAGTTACTTAATTTGACATTCAATCAGATTTGAGATGGGTTTTCAGTTACAAGCCACTGGGAAAACATTCTGAATAGTGTTGGTTCCCTTGGACAGGTTTCTGGCATCTCCCCCCACCCCGCCCAACTTGCCCCCACCCATATAGTTGTAGGAAAAACAGGTTTTGTAATGTCTTTTTATGCCAAGAAATACAGGCCTACTTACATATGATTTTTTTTTTTTTTTTTAACAGTACTGAGGACTGAACCCAGAGCCTCTCCCGCTAGGCAAGTGACCCCACTGACCCCAGCCCTTTTAATTTTTTTTGACAGGGTCTCACCAAGTTGCCCAGGCTGACCTAGAACTTGTGATCCTCTTGCCTCAGCCTACCAAGTAGCGGGGATTACAGGCCTATGCCACTGCACCCAGCAACCTAATGATTTCTAATGTCCTTCTTGTCACCTGTATCTCTATTTAGAAGTCTCCTCCTATATCTGGCTTTTTCTGACCTACAATTTGAAGTAGCTCCACCTCCAGTCATCCTTTATCATACAAAGGTGATATACGAATGGAGTTTTGCAGTTTTATTGTATTCTTATATCTTTAATTTTTTTCTTTGTATTCCTCTTCTCACTTGTCTGTTTTCCTGGATTTTCTTTCCACCTTTTCTCCAACCAACAGCCAATTTCTGTTGGTTCCTCTTCCACTCTGCCTGTGAATTTTTGCTTCTAGATTCTCTCTTCCTCCCTTATGAACACCATGTACTATGCTATTTCAGTTTTTCTCATCCACTATTTGAAATTATAAACCATTTTAGCAAATTTTCTGTTTATACTGTAGTCAGTTATCGAACTCATCATTTTGGTTTATTGTGAGAAAGAAGTAGATGCCTTAATGGGAGCTATTAAGTTAAAGCTATATATTATTTATACTGGGTGCAGTTGATATTGGTCTCACCCTTAAAGGCGAGGCACTAGAAACCTTTGGGGACACCATAGATCTGCAGGGTGTAATTTGTGCTGATTTAGATCCATACTGCTCAGTGGGAAAACACATGAACAAAATGAAAAAACAAGGGAATAAAGCACCCCAAACAAACCAAGATGCTCCAACAACAGAATTCACTGACAACACATTAGAAAAAATGTTCAAGAAGGAGTTCATAATGTACATAGGTAAACTGACCCATGAAATAAAGGATAGTATACAGACTGAAATCAAAGAAACAAACACAAGAAGTGGAAGATACTTATAAAGAGTTAGAGATTGTGAAAAAAATAATCAAGCAGAAATGCTTAAAATGAAGGAATCAATAAACCAAATTATAAATTCAATAGACAGCATCACCAACAGACTAGACCACTTGGAAGACAGAACCTCAGGAAATGAAGACAAAATATATTATCTTGAAAATAGAGTTGACCATGCAGAGAAGATGGTATAAAAAAAAAAAACATAAACAGAATATCCAAGAATTATGGGGTAACATGAAAAGACCAAATTTAAGAGCTATTGGAATAGGTGAAGGAGCAGAGATACAAACCAAAGGAATGCACAATGTTTTCAATGATATAATATCAGAAAATCTCCCAAATCTAAAGAATGGAATGGAAAATCAAATACAAGAGGTTTACAGGGCCCCAAATGTACAAAATTACAGCAGACCTACACCAACACACATTATAATGACAATTACTAACACAGAGAATAAAGATAAAATCTTAAAGGCCAGGAGATTAAAAAAATCAAATTACATATAGGGGAAAACAATTTGAATTTCAACTGATTTCTCAACCCAGACCCTCAAAGCTAGGAGGTCCTGGAATAAGATATTTCAAGCTCTGAAAGAAAATGGATGCCAACCAAGAATTTTATATTCAGCAAAATTAAGTTTCAAATTTGAAGATGAAATTAAAACCTTCCATGATAAACAAAAATTAAAAGGATTTACAACTATATCTGACTTTTTTCTGACCTACAGTTTAAAGTAGCTCCACCCCAGTCACCCTTTATCATATGACCTTTTTAATCTTCATAACAGCACAGTATAAACAGTACAAATGACCCAACATATAAGTCTTTACTTATCTATTTATTCTGTGTCTCCAACCTCTAAAATGCAACTTCTGCAGAAAAAGAGGTGATCTGTAGCTCTAGATTTTACATCAGTATTGAATACTATATTGAATACAAAGTAGGTTCTCATTACATGCTTGGTGAATAAATTATTATTTCATGGATCTATCATAATTTATTTAAAATAAATCCCTATTGTGGAACATGTAGGTTGCTTCCAAGTTTTGGTTCAGAGAAACAACTCTGTGACATCTGTACTCATTCAGTTATCATTTCATTAGGATAAATTATTGAAGTGGAACTGTGGATCAAAGGTAAATATATTTTGATATATATTACTAGATTGTCCAGCAGCAAATCTGTACCAATTTATACTTTCAACTGCAAATCCATATTCTTTCCTATAGATAAAAAATAATATCTCATTTTCTTGTGGTTATTAGTGGATTTGAATCTTTTCATTATTTCATTAAAGCTAAATTGCCCAGGTTGGCTTCCAATTTATAATCCTCCTGCCTCAGATTACCTAGTAGCTGGGATTATAGTCAGTCACTGCAATGATGGTGCCTGGCCTTTGCCTATTTTTCTATTTGGCTTTCAGTTTTTCTTATTGATTTTGTCTTGGTCTATTTTCTACTCTGTAACTGAATACCAGAGACTGGGTAATTTATGCATAATAAAAATTTATTCAGCTCACAATTTTGGAGTCTAAGAAATCCAAGGTTATGGGGCCATACACAGTGAAGGCCTTCTTGATCCTGGGAATTCTCTGCAGAATCTTGAGGGCACAAGGCATCATGTAGCCAGAGGGGCACATAAGAGAGACAGAACCAAAGAGGTTATTATAATAGACCCACTCTGGAGATAACTCATTAATCCATGAAATAATTAACCCCTTCATGTGGCACAGCCCTCATGACCTAATCACCTACTAAGGGTCCCCTTTCTTATAATGCAGATTAAGTTTCAACATGAGTTTCCATGGGGACATTCAGACCATAGGAGATTTGAACAAAGGATTTTTTTTTTAAATAGAACAAGTTGAGATTAATAATCAGACATTTTTATTATCTCAATATTCAGAAATCTAGATCATAACTTTCAGATATTCATTTGAAGTTCAAAATCCAGTTGATTTCTGGTCCTTTTCTTGCTGGTGAGCTTATCAGAGGGGGAAACAAGGGGGAGCCTAAGGTGGCAGGGCTGAGAGGCTGCACTTGATGACCAGTGACAAGGCAGACATGGTCACATAGTCAGGCAGCAGAGTGGGTGGTGCTCAAGTTAGACTTTGTGGAGATTTTGGCCTGGGCTAGCTGGTCATGCTGCCCCCCCCCCGAACTGGTACGATGGCTTTCCTTCTAAAATTATTGGATTCTTATAAGCCCAAAAGTTCTAGATTTGGTGAAAAGAAGTCTTATTGGAATTATCAAAATGGAGCGACAGGCCCATATCCGTTTTTAGACTTGAACCAATTCAATCTCAGAGCCCTTTACGGGAGGGGAAGTCTGAGCCCCTGGAGGAAAGAACTTCCTCACCACCAGAAATTACCCCCCACCCCCCCCCCACTGGGCCAATTACTAGGCGACTGTGGATTGGACAACACAGAATAACCAGACTTTGGGGGATTACTGATCACCGGCTTTGACTGGACACTACCTTGTTGAGACATAAAATGCTACTATTGTCTACTAGTTACAGGGGGCCTGTAAAGGTCAGGAGATCACTGAGTTTCAGGTCTATATCACCTTAGCTCTTTAGGTTCCTGAACCCACCTGTGATTATTTCCTCATTTTGGAAATGAATGAGGAACAGAACAGCACAGCAACTGACAGAATCCCCACATCCCCCCATAGTACTATATCTATCTTTATCTATGGACCTGTCTATCTATCCATCCATTCACCCATCTTTCTACTTCACATACTGCTACCACTATAATTAATGATCAGAAAATAATCACTCAAGGCACTCAGGAATAATAGTGACAGTTAACACCTATTGAGCTCTAGGTACCAGACACTGGTCTGAGCTCTTTATATGGTTATATTCACTTGTTCCTCATGACACAAAGATCCCGAGGGACCTCCATCTACTCATTTCTGTGGCCCTGCTAGCCAGGCCCTCAATAAGTGCATGCTACAGGAAGGACCTAGGATTGGTGTGTCCAGTGGATGACATTCTTTTTAAAGGAACTTTCTCCAGGCAAGAGCTTTGGGCTTCTTTCCCTGGAATTTCTCTCCCTTTCTATGCTAATGCATGTTTGTTGACCCTCTCAGACTATTAATTCAAAGTGCCTGATGCCTAATTACAGGGAGAAATCTGTTTCACATAGTTCTTCAAGATGGTCCCCAGCATTTTGGTTTTTAAATGCTGCTATATCCTCACTAGCTTCATAAATAGCAGCTTTGGGTAAGAGGCAACCAGCCTCATCTTGTCCCTCTGGGCCTTCCCACCAGCATCCCACCCTGTCACTTATGCCACTTCAAGGTCACAGTGACCCAGGAGCAGCTTTGCTTTCCACTGACCCCTAAATACCTGGCACATGCAGAGAAAGATGCTCTAATTTGTCCTAAAAGAGCATTTAACCATTAACCATTAACTTGTTTGGTTGTCATTTGTGTTTTGAATCTTCCCTCTCCTGAAATTCTTGATCATTCTACAATGTTTAAAGAATTCAGAAGATAGTAATAGTCAAAATAATGTGTTTCAAGCCTTGAAATATTATGCAAAGTGACAGAAGCCAGACATAAAATATATACACTGTACACTTCCATTTTCCTGAAACATCCAGAATGGGCAAATCTGTAGAGACAGAAGATGGATTAGTGGTTGACAGGAACTGGGGGATGGCGGTCTGGGGAGTAACTGGGTACATTTCCTAACTTAATGGGTGCAGGGCTTCCTTTTGAGGTTATGAAAATGTCACAGAACTATACACAGGTGACGGTTGCCTAATATTGTAAATGTACCAAAT
Organism: Callospermophilus lateralis; assembly: GCF_048772815.1. Lineage (NCBI taxonomy): Eukaryota > Metazoa > Chordata > Mammalia > Rodentia > Sciuridae > Callospermophilus > Callospermophilus lateralis. The sequence continues at coordinate 68,364,201 of NC_135306.1, read as the reverse complement.
GCCATTGAATTATATATTTTAAAATAGGTACTGGCTAACTTTATATTATGAAATTTTTTAGCTCAATTTTTAAATAAGAGATCAGATTTTGCATCTACTTTTTTTTTTTTTTAATCTTGTTTGTTGAGTACCTTCTATGTGCCTGTGCTCTGCTAAGCCTGAACTGTAACATATAATTCTCACAATCAACCTTTTGAGATAGGTGCGGTTTGTAAACAAATAGTTTACAAATGAGAAAATGGAGCGGGTGTGTGATACATGCCTGTAATACCAGCAGCTCTGGAGGCTAAGCCAGGAGGATCATGAGTTCAAAGCCAGGCTCAGCAACTTAGTGAGGCCCTAAGCAACTTAGCAGGACCCTGTCTCAAACTAAAATGTAAAAAGGGCTGGGGTTGTGGCTCAGTGGATAAGCACCCCTGGGTTCAACTCCTAGTACAAAAAAAAAAAAAGGAAAGAAAGAAAGAGATGTGAGGCACAGTTAGATTACATAATTAGGCCCAGGTCACATTAGCAACAGTTTTCAGAGAAGGATTCATGCATGAGCAGTCTGTGGTGGGGCCAGCATTCTGTATCACTGGTCATTTGCTCCATTATGAGGGATTCTGCTCCCTCAGCATCCTCAGAGGATAAAGGAAGCCAGCATATATTGGTGACAGGGCCAGGGCCAATATTTTTATCACTCTGGGACATCTCCTAACTTAGAGTCTTCATTTAATTCTCACTACTATACCTTGTGGAGAGAACTACTGATATTCCTATTTTGCAGATGAAGAGCCTAAGACCCAGAAAGTTTGGTCAACTTACCCCATAGGGCCCTTGAAGAACTGAAGCCAGACTTGCTGAGATGACAGCTCTTGATCTGAGCAAGAATAAAGCTTTGTCTTAGCTTCTCTCACAAAGCTTTTTCTTCTTGTCCATCAACCATCTATGCAGATAATGAGAAAGCAATGAATAGGACAAAGCTCTCGCCTCCCCTCTCGTCCCACAGAAGGAGCGCTGCCATTCTTTGACATGACCCCTTTGCAGGCCTATTAGTCCAAATGCAGAAGACCACACATTGGCTTCCTTCCACCTCTGTCACACACATGTCTATTAACAAAGAAATATGGATTGATTCATCACATGTTAATGAACTGAGGTCTAAAGGGGATTACAGGTATGGGAATAAGTCTGACAGCTGAGCCTAAAACTATTATCTGATTTCCTGTTAATGCATACTACATTATATTTCTTTAGAGAATTTTCAGAATGCATTTCCTTAGACCAAGTCTATAAATTCAACCTCTGCTAACAAAAGTGACAACAAAACCTCAGAAACTCCATTTGGCAAGATCCAATTCCCCAATATTGGTGGGGGGATCTTCTTTGGCCTTTATTTAGCACAGCTTTGGGAAATAATTTTCAAAACCACAAAAATATACACTGTTTCCTTGCTATCTCTGTGAGATTGGTTCTAGGACCCCCTGCAGGTACCCAAACATGCAGATACTCAGGTCCCTTGTGTAAAATTGCATAAAAATTGCAGAGTACCTATGCACATCCTCTCATATATTTTAAATCAGCTCTGGATTGCTTATGATACCTAATATATGTAAGTGCTATGGAAATAGTTGCTATAGTGCATTGGGTTTTTAATTGGTATTGGATTTTATTTTATTTTTTCCTAAATATTTTCCATCATGGTTGGTTGAATCTGAGAATGGAGAGCCTATGGATACAGAGTGATCTGTATCTGCCACCCTCCCCCAAATTTCTTTTTTTGGTGGGGAGAGGAGTGGATACCAGGGATTGAACTCAGGGGCATTTGACCACTGAGCCACATCCCCAGCCCTATTTTGTATTTTATTTAGAGACAGGGTCTCACTGAGTTGCTTAGCACCTCACTTTTGCTGAGGCTGCCTTTGAATTCGTAATCCTTCTGCCTCAGCCTCCCAAGTCACTGGGTACAGGTGTGTGCTGGCCTAAATTTCTATTTCTTTTTTTTTTTAGTTTTATTGATTATATATTTTTTTAAATACACGACAGCGGAATGCATTACAATTCTTATTACACATATTGAGTACAATTTTTCATATCTTTGTAGATACAGTATGTTCATGCCAATTCATGCCTTTATACATGTACTTTGTTTTTAATTTTTAGTTTATTGCATTATAATTCTTACTACACATATATACCACAATTTTTCATATCTCTGTTTGTATATAAAGTATGTTGATACCCAATTCAAGTCTTCATACATGTACTTTGGATAATGATGTCCATCACATTCCACCATCCTTGCTAATCCCCTGCCCCCTCTTTCCCTCCCATCCCTCTTCCTTATCTAGAATTCATCTACTCCTCCCATGTTCCCCCTCCCTACCCCACTATGAGTCAGCCTCCTTATATCCGAGAAAACATTAGGCATTTGTTTTGGGGGGATTGGCTAAATTCACTTAGCATAATCTTCTCCAATGCCATCCATTTACCTGCAAATGTCATGCATTTATTCTCTTTTAATGCTATTTCTTATTCTATTTCTTATTCTACCCCATTTAAACTTCAGTAGCCAGAGAAAACAGGACCTGAAAAGATATAGTCATTGGTTCCCATGAGAGCCAGGAGCAAGTTCTGACCCATCTTGTAAAGTTAGCTGCAAACCTACCCAGGGAGCTGCATACATCTTCCAAAGGCTGACTGCCTATGTGCATAGACACAGCATGGTGCTTGGGACTGCATGGGGAAAGAGGAAGCAAGGTTGCAAACCCGCCACCCTCACAGGTCTACAAAGGTTAGTAAGTGAAGCTGGGCAGGTTATCTGTACAGGGCATCAGCCTCGCAGCTTCAGCTTATGGTTGTCATACAAAGACTTATGCCCAGCATCATCAAATCTGCCATTACAAAACAAAAAAACAAAGTCCCCCCAAATCTGGACTTGATATAAAATCTACTAATTTTTTCTAAAAAATGTATTGTCCCGTGTAGGCCAAATAATACATGTTTATAAGCTAGATACAAAAAAAGGGCTGGGGATGTGGCTCGGTGGTTAAGCGCCCCTGGGTTCAATCCCTGGTACCAAAAAAAAAAAAAAAGAAGAAGAAGAAAAAGAATGTTTTAAGTAGGAAACCATATAAAATGGTCAACAAACTATTTCAGAAGATACTCTGGGAGGGAACTCTAGATAGAGAAAAGGAACATTGAACCCAGAAACAAGAAACTTTGTTTTGAACCCGAACTCATTAGCTGAAGGGTCCTGAGCAAGCTACGGAACAAAGCTGTGAATGACTTATAGAATGGTTATAGTTTCACCAGCCACATGTACTATGCAGGGCTACTTCAAAGAACAAACCAATCAATTCAGGAAATCTCCTATACTCCAAAGAATCATGCAAATAGAAGAATTTACAGTGTAATCTCCTTGAGGCAGTGAGTCGATCACAATCAGAACACAGTGCCTATCTGCACAGAGGCACTCAATAAATATTTTTAATTGACTTAATATGCCTTCCTGTTATAATCCAAATTTAGAGAATGAATGTTTTTTATGACCTACAAAATAGTTTACAAGATTATTAAGCATTCTGACTCACATAATGACTCACATAATAACTATGGATCGAAGTTCCCAGACTCAGTGAAATTACATGTTAATGTGCAGATTTTTGTCTGAGAGAGTTGCACATCATTTCTCTCTGGTGGAAAATATATCTACAAAGATTATAATTTATTATTTTGTAGGATGTTAGCTTAATTTTGTATTTAACTCAGAATTCTTAATATTCCTTAATCAGATTGCTTTTATTACCCTCTTCCTTAAACGTTCTTTAAAACATCTTAAGATCTTCCCAATTCCCTCATTCAATCACAGGCTGAATAAGTCTTTCACATGCATTCATTTTATAGTTGCATGAGAATCATAATTTCACATTTTTGAAGATTACTCTTGAATGCTACCTGTGTTTTCCTCATCAAACATGTAAATACAGATACTCCCTTCTTTGATGGAATATAGAAAGGAGTGGGGAGCCGATTTGATCACTGATAACTGGAATACTAGAGGACACAGGTGAGAGGCTATGAGAAATTAAGGAATGACTTGGTGCTAAATTGGGGGAATCAGAGAAGGCATCAGAAAATGTAGCCTATTAGCTGCACCTGTAAGGGAGAGTAAGGTGTTGGTAGATGAGGAGGACTACTCCCAACACAGAAAAACAGAATTCTAGGAATGTGTTGGGATCAAGTACTTTCATATAATTGGAACATACATGGGTTTTGCAGGAGAAAGTTGCCTGATGCATTATTCAGCTTTTTATCACTGTGACCCAAATACTTGACAATAATAACTTCATGGTTTCAGAGTTTTCAGTCCATGGTCAGTTGACTCCTTTGCTCTGGGCTTGAGGTGAGGCAGAATATCAGAGTGGAAGGGTGTGGTGGAGGACAGCTGCTAGGTTCATGGTGGCCAGGAAGCAGAGACAGGGAAAAGCCAGGGGCAAGACAAAAGGCACCCTCCCCAGTGACCTACCTCCTCTAACCATGCCCACCTACCTATAGTTACCACCCAAGTAGTACGTTCACATTATTCAGCAAATAGATTAACCCACCAATGCAGTTACAGCTCTCATAATCTAATCTTTTCAGCTCCCACTAGTGCTGCATTGCCTAACACATGAGTCTTTCAGGGGACATTCTTAGATCTAAAACATAGCACTTGGAAAAGGATCGGGGTGTCTTTGAGTCCATTGTTACATAAAAAACTACTCTAAAACTCAGTGACTTAAAATGACACTTATTTATTATTTCTCATACATCTGTAGGTAGGCTGATCTAAGCTGGACTCAACTGGAGTATTTCTGCTCTACATTTGCCTCGTCCTACTCTGGTGCCCCAGGCTTGCCTGGGAAATTTTCTCTCAAGGAATGGCATAGGTGCAAGAGAACAAGTCACAGGTGCTGTAGTTCGGATCTTAAATATCCCTTAAAGGCCCAGGAGTAAAAGGCTTGGCCCACTGGGTGGCACTGTTGGGAGGTGGTGGAAACTTTATGTGATGAGGCCTAGTGAGAAGTCTTTGGGTCATTGGGGGGTGTGCCCTGGAAGCAGGTTATAGGACCCCTGCCTACTTCTCACTTTCTTGTGCTCGCAGGCTGAGGTGAGCAGTTTTCCCCTGCCATATGCTCTTGCCATAATGGCTGACTTGCCACTGGCCCAAAAGCAACAGGGCCAAAGGATCATGAACTGGAACCTTGAAAAACAAGAGCCAAAATTAACCTTTCGTCTTTTTAAAATAATCTCTCAGATATTTATTACAGTTGTAGAAAGTTGATTAACAACCACGGCCAATCCAAAGGCAAGTGATGGGGAATTATATTCTGATCTTTTAGTGGGAAAAACTGTAAAGTCACATTGCAAAGGACATAGCACAAAGAGGGGTGAAGAATTGGAACCAATGATGCAATCTACTTAGGGACAGACAGCAGAAGCCTTAATACTATAGTAAAGAATTAAACTTGGGTTCTAGGCAAGAGGAAGCCATCAGTGTTTTTAAGCAGAAGGAAAGCATTCTCAGATCTATGTTAGAAAGATGATTCTGTCTGCTCCCTGGGTGGAGGATTAGGGAGTTTAGAACCACCTGAATTAGAGTAGTGGCTGTGGGAAAAGGGACAGAGGGACAAATTTAAAATAGTTATTAAATAGACTAAAGCGGGCCATCATTTGGAGAAAGAGTAAGAAAATCGAAGACCCCACTCAAGTTTCTAAATTGATATAGTGAAATCATTGACAGTGATAATAACACTAGCTGCTTTTACTGAGCATTTATTTTGAGTCATCTACTATTGCAAGCTTTTTTTTTTTTTTTTTTTACAGTTTCTTTCTTTTTTAATACTACACATGGAAAGGAAAACCAAGTAATTTTTGTTACTTTATTTAGGGGAGGGGGTGAGACAGACAGGGATGGAGGAGGCAGGACAGTACAGAGAGAGGGAAAAAATACTGGTATTGATGGGTCATGGGATTATAGGAAGTCCGCTGAATGTAGCATGTAAGAGGAAAACTAAAATATTCAAAGAAATGAGGACTCCAAGGATTAAAATGAGTTTTCTTTGGTTCCCAGGGACTTGTCTCTGAGCTCTCACTCCAAGGTTGAGTTCCAAAGCTATTCTTTTTGGCTCACAGGGCTCTCTGTGTCATACAAAGACTCTCAATGATTTAAATTCTAGAGCCATCTGTGCCCCGCAAATGGTTAGGTAATCGTTCACATTAGACATGTGAAATTAATTCTACCCAAATATCTAGGCTCAAGGTTCCTCCCCCTGATAAAGCCACGTAGTATACTCAATCCAGGTACTCCCCAGACTAGCTCAGAAAATGACCAAGTCTTCTCTTCTTCTCCCCTTAAAAAGGTTGTTGGTGAATGCAGGCCTCAGAGGAAGTGCTTGGCATCAGTGGGAGATGCCCAGACTGCAACTGGTGAAAGGTAGCCCCCAAGGCCCAGCCCATCTCTGTGTTGTTCACTTTCTTGGTGAGCTGTAAGAGGTCTATCTCACCGGGCGCAGTTGGGCACATCGGTAATCCCAGCAGCTCTGGAGTCTGAGAGTGGGAGGATGGCGAGTTCAAAGTCAGCCACAGCAAAAGCTAGCCCTAACCAACTCAGTGAGACCCTGTCTCTAAATAAAATACAAAATAGGGGTGGGGGTGTGGCTCAGTGGTCGAGTGCCCCTGAGTTCAATCCCAGGTACCTCACCCCCCAAAAAAGAGGGCTCTATCTGCAAAGCCAAGGCCATCTTTAGTAGGGCAGGGATGTAGCTGAGATCCAATACGTAGGAAAGGACGGTCTGAGGTGAAGTTCTCCAAGTTATCTTTACACACTTCCCTGGCTTTTTTTTCCCCCAAACTCTTCAACTTTTAAAACACCCCCCTTTTCATAATTGATCATGTGTGTTTCAATGACTCAGTCATAATAGTAAGAGAAAGCATAGAAGGACCTTCCTTGGATCTCCTCTGGCTGGTGAAGCTTTCCTTGCACCACTGTCAGCACTTCATTGTCACAGGGCTCAAAGCCCTTCCCTTCTCAGTTGCCACCAAACTGCTATTTCACACCCGCAAATATCCAATCTGCTTCCAACCTTCTTCCGACCATCTTGGGCCTCGGGGGCTACCTTTCACCAGTTGCAGTCTCTGGGAAAGTGTATCCCAGAGACAAACTCCGGAAAGTGTGTCCATCAATCCCTTCTGTCAGCAGGGCTCCCAGTGTTGCCAGTCCTGCAGCTTTAATCCAAATCCCAAGTAACTCTGTGTATAGAGCTTAGAAGTGCTATTAAACATCTCAAAGGAAGTTGCCGCAGTCCAACTGGGCAAAATAACTGGGAGGTGACAAGCAACTTGTAGGATGAAGCGGGAACTGCTTTATTGCGGAACAGCAGAGGTATATATATATATATATATATATATATCTGATTACATACAGCTTGACTCAATCAGCATCATCCAATCATAGCATTGCTCCCCTACAGATACAGCAATCAGCCAATAAGGAGTCCCCACCATCTTGATGGCTCGGTGGTGTTGCCTCACAAACCACTCCTCCTGGCAAACTGCCAGGTGCCATCTTGACTTGATGGCGGCCTCCAACAGGAAGTGATGTAGCCCTTAGGGGTTTGTTCCAGGGTTTTCTCAAACTGGGGCAGGAATATGATTTGGATAGAGCACCCCTCACCCCACCCAGGTCCAGAGTTCCCACAGTCTCTCTACATGGCTGTGGCCATGTAGTTAACCTGTTAGGAAATTCACAGTAACCCAAGCCAATATGCCTTCATAGGATCCATCCATGATGCTAACACTGTCATCTGGGACCAGGAAAGGTGGCTTCTTGAAGATCTCCTCCACCTCAAAGAGCAGGGCCTGGGCTTTCTGTTCTGGCAGTAGGCGCAGTCCTGTTGTTGCCTTCAGGACCACTGGGGTCCTTGTGCAGTGACTTCAGGGAATTTCATCTTGGCCACCTCCAAGAGTTCTTCAACACTCTCAGCACCTGCTTAGGTTGATCTACAAAAGCAGAAAGTCCTGGCTTCACAGAATTAAAGATTTTTCCCTTCCAGAACTGGAAGCTGTCCGGGAATGTTCTGCATGAAGACGTAAACATGAATTCGAGTTCCAGTGCTTCCTGCATCAAACATAATTCCATACAAGGTGCTGGCACTGACATTTATGGGACACATGGAAGACAGGAAGACACCCTCAAACCAAGTCTGCTGGTCTCTGTGGAAGACAGTGCTACAAACACAGGCTACCACCAGCATGGAAAAGACTGTGCCCCAGGAAGTGGCCACACTCTACCTAAGGTGTGGTGACTTGAAGTTTTGGTTGTGGAAGGAGTGCTGCTCACAATCCTGTAGTGGCTTATGTCCAGATACCTGGTCTACCTACTAGGACCATAATGATCTTGTTTGCATGAGGATTCAGCCAACATACTCCACATTTCTATGTTGGCCAGGAATGTGTGAACCACCTTTGATGCTCTTCGCCCTATTGTAAACCTTTTGCACCTACCACAAAAGGGTTACAAAAAACAAGACCTCATTTTAGTTACAGATTTCTATCTCTGTTTTATGAACAAGAAAACCAAGGCTTAAAACATTGAGTAATTTGTCCAAGGTTTTACAACTCGTGGCTGACAGAACTGAGGTTGGAACTCATTCACAATCTCTATGGGCAGCCTTGAAGGACAGGGATCAAAAGGACAGGAATCAGCTTGAGAGAGGAACTAACATTGCATTTGGAGTAGTGACCGCCTTTGTGACTTTTATATCCTGGCCCTCTGGTCTATTTTTTTAAGCAATAAAATAGCAGCATATTTATTGGTGTAAAACATCACTTTGAAATTTTTAGTTACCTGAAGTTGGAATCATTTACATATTAGATTTGCCCAGAGAATCATATGTTTCATTTTGACTCAAAGTTACATTCATTTGAAAATCAATCAGAACCCATCCCTCCCTACTCAAAGCCCTCCCAAACTGGCTGTGGTTCCCATTTCTCATCCTTAGGTAAGTGTATCCATCGTTTCTATTGCCCACATATCCTTGGGTGGATCTCTCTTTACGTCCTGTAGTGTCTACCAGAACAGATTTAGGATGGCAAGAGGCTGGAAGCAGGTGATTAAAGTGGGAAATAGAGATCCTGTGTGCAGTGCTGAATTAGGGAAGGGCTGGGGAGAAGGGAAATTTGTTCTAGTTCCAGCCCCTCCACGTCCCTTCTTCCAGGTCCTGATTCTCTCCATTCCTCTTTCTCCTTATCCTCCGAGACAGATCTACTCTCAAAGCTCAATACATCTCTCCCAGGATCATTGATTTCTCCTGGGATCTTCCTTCCCAGTTATCCACCCTGGAGAGACTCAAGCAGAAGGACTGAGGGACCTGGACTCAGGCCTCCTAAGGTGGAGCAGCATCTGAGGACAGTGCAGAAAAATGAAACCACTGCTGACTTTTTTTCTTTTTTTTTAAGAGAGAGAGAGGGAGAGAGAGAGAGAGAGAGAGAGAGAGAGAGAGAGAGAGAGAGAGAGAGAGAATTTTAATATTTATTTTTTAGTTTTCGGCGGACACAACATCTTTGTTTGTATGTGGTGCTGAGGACCGAACCCGGGCCGCACGCATGCCAGGCGAGCGCACTACCGCTTGAGCCACATCCCTAGCCCACCACTGCTGACTTTTAACAATTGGTGCATGAAATAAATATCAAAATACTATTATTGCTAAAGCACCCACTAGTTTGGGAAATGTAAACTGTGCCAACTTTATGTCTATATCTATCTATCTATCTAGTCGGCCCTCCATTTCTGAGGTTTCTTCATTTTCAGATTTAACGAAGGATAGAAAATAGAAAACACATACACACACACACACACACACCTGTATTAAACATTAATATTTATTAATTTAATTATGTATTAAAGCAGAATTTTTTTCTTGTCATTGCCCCATAATCTTACAGGAAAACAACTATTTGCATAGCATTTACAATGTCATAGGTATTGTAATCTAGAGATTATTTAAAGTATATGGGAGGATTGTGGGGTGATATGAAAACACACCACTTAATACAAGGACTTTGCCTTCTTCGGGGGATCCTGGAACCACTCCCCCAGACACAGTGCATGACCCCTGACTGCATATAAATGAGATGTAAAATAAAGGGAGAGCAGGAAATGTTTTATTTCTCTCTCTCCTTCTCTCTATATACACAAACATATTTATTATTTGCCACTCAGCCATTTATTTTACATCTCATTTATTTTGCTGAATATTTTCAAATGTCAAATTTTTTATGGTGGTTTCAACCATCATTTGAATCCTCTTCATTTTTAGCTCTTGAAGGCCTTCTTACTAATTAAAATTAATTTTGCTCTTCTCTAAGCAAAATATAAATATATAATGTATGCCCATGTAGGGCATATAAATAAGTCATAAAATCTATCCATTTGTGAAGACATTTATAAATAATTCTCCATTCTTCTGGCTCATTCCTTCATTCACACTTTAACACTGGACAAGAAGTAAGGCTACAGAGGTGGCCCCCATGGCACCAGGGCTGGTGAATTATGATGATTCATTTTAGGTGCCAACTTGGTTGAACCCACAATACCCAATATATGGTCAAACTTTATTCTGGATGTTTCTTGAAGCCGCCCTCCCACCCCTGTTTTTTTTTTTTTTTAATGAGATTAACTTTTTTTTTTTTTTTTTTTTTTTTTTTTTTTTAGGTTAACATTTAAATTGGTGAACTTTGAGTGCAGAAGATTGCCCTCACAATGTGGCTTCTCACATCCAAGCAGTTGAAGGCCTGAATAGAATAGCAGACCTGGGACTGGGGTTGTAGCTCAGTGGCAGAGCACTTTCCTAACACGTGTGAGGCACTGGGTTCAATTTTCAGCATTGCATATAAAGAAAGATCCATTGACAACAAAAAATATTAAAAAAAAAAAAAATGAATAGCTGACCTGCCCCTCACTAGCAGGAATTCTGCCCGCAGACTGCCTTTGGACCACGAACCTTCCCCTGGGTCTCTGGCCTGCAGGACTATCTGTGGATGTTGGACTGAGCAAACTTACACAATTTTGTACATCCATGCTTCAAAATAAATCTCTTTCTCTCAGTACATCACAACCTGTTGGTTCTGTTTCTCTGGAGAACTCCCCTAGACAGATCTGAAAGCTTTTCCTTCTTCACTCTCTGTAGGGACAGTTCTTCTAATGTCTCTCCTAGCCCATCCAAAGACATTGTACAGAACAGAACAGAAAATCCTCTAGCATATCTTGGGTCCTCTTTTTCCTTGCTGTGGGCACCCTGGTTTCCAGTAATTCTTCCAGACTGTAAACCCCGCAGGCCTTAGTCAGGAGCCTCAGTGTTCTTTAGTTCCAGGTCTTCAGTGGACATAGCTCTTGTATTTTAGAGCCGTTAACAGGATGAACCAATCCAGGCTGTGGGATGCCATCCCTGGGAAAGTGCCCTCTGGTTTCACTATCGGGCTGATGGTGTTAGGAGACTGGGCAATGTGTAACCTTCTCCTGCCAGGGGCCACAGCAGGATTCTGTCACTGTTGGGTACTCCAGACGGTCTCCCATCTACTTGTGGTTTAAGATGGGTCCCCTTCCTTCCCAAAAAAAGCTACGATCCTTTTTGGTGACGGACTCCCTTTCTGCCTGTAGAGTTGACAATGGGAAGGAAGCCCTTCCAGGAAGCTCTTGTACCCAAGAAGTCTTGGTTTCTCCCTAGGAAACCTCTCAGGTTGTCAGGAGGCAGCGGAGGGAGAGTGCCTCACCTCCTTGGCACTGGACCGTCCCTTCACTCTCAGCCTCTGCAGGATGCTGCTCTCTCTGGTGATGGTCCATGGCTGACTCCCCGGTAAGCCCAGCCTAGTCCCCAATGTCTAAAGCCCCTCCATGGACAATTGAGATGGGCCTTATGACAACATGTGACTGGTTTAGCAGATCTCCAACCACAACGGTGGCTTTGGTTGCTCGCATATCTTTCACCCAAGAAGCTTCCTTGGAATGGGACCTGGGCAATTGTTTCCCTAAAACACAGTTCAGCGGGGCCCTAAAGAAAAGCTGTTGTGTCTGCTGGCATTTCTGGGGGTTTAATGAAAAGTTGAAACTTTTAACTCCCATCTTAAAGCTGCCAGGGCTGAGACTTAGAAGCAAAGGAAGATGGGCACACTCCTGTGAACTGGTTTTTATATATTCCTCCCCAAATGCATTATTCATTTGGATACAGAGGTCTCTCTCTGAGGATCCTCCATCTCCATATTCTCTGTATCCTGCAGCAATTAACCCATCTTTAAGGGATAAGAATTTTAATGGATCAGAATGTTAGAACAAATAAAATGACCCCAGCTGGAGAGAGGGAGAAGAGCATGTGTCCCCTTTCTCTCTAGCCAAGGTAATTTCTTGAAGGGACTGTCCCTAAAGAACTTTTTTCAGAATATTAGTGCCAAATGGTGGAACCTGATGTCATTCTGGAAGAGCTGTCACCCATCTACCTACCTGGCTTTTATTTTATTTGGTACCCAGGATTGAACCCAGGGGCACTTAAGCACTAAGCCACATCCGTAGTCCTTTTTTCTTAAATGTTGAGAGACAGGGTCTTCCCAAGTTGCTTAGACCCTCACTAAATTTCTGAGGCTGGCTTTGAACTTGTGATCCTCCTGCCTCAGCCTTGCAAGCTGTTGTGATTACAGGCATACATACTATAACCAACTTAGAAGCATGTTTTAATCCGCTTTTTCATTGCTGTGACTGGAAGACTTGACCAGAACAATTGTAGAGGAGGAAAGGTTTACTGGAGGGCTCACAGTTTCAGAGGTCTTGGTCTATCAAAGGCCAGCTCCATTCCTCAGGGCTCAAAGTGAGGCAAAACATCATGGCAGAAGTGTGTGGCAGAGGGAAGCAGCTCACATGAAGATCAGGAAGCAGAGGGAGGGGTCTCCACTTGCCAGATATAAATATATACCCCAAAGCCAAGCCCCCAATGCCCATCTCCTCCAGCCACACCCCACCTGCTTCCAGTCACCACTCAGTTAATCCCATCAGGGAATTAATTCACTGATTGGGTTATGACTCTCACAACTCAAACATTTCCCCTCTGAATTCTTACATTGTCTCACATGTGAGGTTTTGGGGGATACCTCACATCCAAACCACAACAGAGCAAAATTCTATCACAAATCTCCATGAGGTCAGTACCAGGTCCTCAGAGCCTACCCTTTCACATGACAGTCTCTGCAACCACAACGGTGGCTCTGATCGCTCGGGGGGTGGGGGGGTGGAGTTTGGGGACATCCTGTTCCCCATCAACACACACACAGACACAGTAGTCCTCAGACAAGGTTGGAGGCTATTGATAAAAATAGCCCAGTCCACCCACTTTGTGTGTAGTTATTTTAAACCACCACCAGCTTTTCTTGGTGAGAGTAAGTTCCAGTCTCCAGCTACAGTTTTCTGCACTTCCACAAAAACCACTTATATGCTAAACCTGGTCTTGGGGTTAGTGACCCAAATTACCATCTCTCCCAAACCTCCCCAGCCCATCACGGCTGTGCATTCATCTATCCAAGTCATAGCTGAAAGAACCAGTGGGCTCAGAGATGGACCACAAGCCATGCAGCATGTCTCTTTGGCAGAAGAAGCTGAGCATACTCCTTATGAGGTATATGACAGCTATCTGGAGTGTAGAGAGAAACTAAAGGATGTGACCCAAAGGCAAGAGGATAGTGCAAGATTTCAATTAAGTCTTGTGCTTTATTCCTACAAATGCATTTTAGTTTTGCATTTTCCTCCATGATCTGTGAATGTAAAATGCCCTTCCCCCAAAAGCAAATGCATTTCTCCCAAAAATGAACATGTTTACCTTGGAGCATGTTGCCTGTCACATTCCTATTCTGGAATCATTGTTCCTAGATACTCCAGAATGGATGTCTGCATAAAGCCAGATGGCAGAGTGATGCTTCTACTCTTGTTATTTCTGGTCCTCTCTCCAAAACTTTTACTGTGTGACCCTTGGAATTGTGCTACTGCCCTATATAAAAGAACATGGTAAGACACAGACATCCAAAATTGTCCTGGTAAGTATGCTGTTGCCACATGAGATGCCACAAAATAAAAATGGAGGACAGAAAATTCCTGAAACCTTCCCTGACATTTACGGAAATCGTGTGCTCAGTTATATCTCATGTTCCAAAGAGCTGCAGACCTGAGAGCACACATAGTGACTATCCTCTTGCAAATGGCTTTCTCTTCCCTATTCTGATATTCTTTCCTCCTTGTTTGCCTAGCAGCATCCTTTTTTTTTTTTCCATTTTACTCCAGCATATTTTAGCAGCTTCAAATCCTTCCCAGAACAAAGCAGAATATGAATCTTTAAAAAGGCAGGGGGAGGCACTGGTGGTGATTGGACACACTACTGAATGTTATTGGGACCAGAGGCCCTGTCTGTCTGCATCATTGAACACATCACAAAATTGCTTAAGATGACAGCCAGCTTCTAAGATGTCCCTATCTACCCTTCCTGAGTTTGCAAAGGGCTCATTTCTGTATTTACAGGACGAAAGTAAACTAGATCATCAGATATTTAACCAGTGTACATTTTCTCCTACTCACAGGTGGATTTTACTTATGAAATATGTTAATTTTTTTAGTTAATGCTTTGAGTACTTCTCAGAAATTCAGAAATGGTTTAGGAGTTATAGCACCCAGATTGACAGAGACCCCAAGCAAGGACACGTTGACCATCCAACTCAAATTATGAGTCAACTGAATTTCAAACTCTACCAAAATACAGGATTAAGGACTCTGCATCCGTTCATATCTTAAAAATCCTTAATAGAACCAAGGCTTTTTTCTCAAATTCAATCTATTTTTGATTCGTATAAGCCTAAATTCCTAAAGTGTCTTGTGTAACTTTTAAACTTATTTTAGTATTTCAAGAATGAAAGTAGAAAATGAATGATGTAACTTTTTGAGGAAGCAATTTGGCAATAAATATCAAGAGCCCTAGGCCTCAGCTGGGGCTTGGCTCAGTGGTAGAGAACTTGCCTAGCACATGCAAAGCCCTGGGTGTAATCCCCAATACTGCAAAAAACAAAGCCTTAAAAATGTTCCTAAATTTTCATTCAGTAATTGTACTTCTGAGAATGTACTTGCAGAAAAGGACTAAAATGCCGGTCACTGATATACAAAAATAAGGATTATATACATAGAGGAACATTTCATGTAAAAGAGACAAAAAAAAATGGAAATTATTCAAACAGTCAATAATAGCGGAACTGTTCACTTACTAAGTGATCAAGGGATAGATCATTCTGCAGTTGTTAATCATGTTTACATGGAATATTAAGTATCTGAGAGAAATGTTCTTGAGAGAATATTAAACAGAAAAAGTAGGAAACAACTGCAGATTTAGTACATACTCAAGTGTCACACACAGACATCCACAGACATGAAGGAAAGGCATCAAAAGACCCAGCAGGTGGGATTATGGATAATTTTTCCTTTTTCACAAGTTGTCTTCACATCTCAACATTCTGTAAGGAACAAGTTCTCAATTGTAGGATAAATAATTAAAATAAAAGTTGCCTGGCGCAGTGGCACACACCTCTAATCCCAGCAGCTCAGAAGGCTGAGAAAGAAGAGCACTAGTTCAAATCCAGCTTCAGCAACGGCAAGGTGCTAAGCAACTCAATGAGACTGTTTCTAAATAAAAATACAAAATAGGGCTGGGGATATGGCTCAGTAGTTGGCTGCCCCTGGGTTCAATCCCTACTACCCAAAAAATAAATAGATAGATAGATAGATAGATAAAAGTTATGCTTAAAAGTAGGAAGACTGGAGTGTGGCTTAGTGGTAGAGTATGTGCTTAGCATGTGCAAAACCTGGGTTGGATTCCTAACACTGTAAAAAGAATGAAAGAGAGTAGAAATTCACCACAAAGCAGATTATTGATTGTAATGTATTCCTTTTTATTAAATTATAAAACTGCTGCCAATACACAAACTTGTGGAAATAAAATAATCTTTTCTCAAGTATCTGCTTTTGTGGAACACATGGTTTGAAACAAAATAATTCCAGACCAACTTCTTGGTCTTCAAGCTATTTAGCACTTACAGACATACTACCAAGTACAGCTATTATATGTACAGTCAGAATTTATGAAAAGTATTATAAAGATGAATGCCTTAAAAAGATGACACAGCATAGCAAAAACCAGCTATTAAACTGGTACAAAAATTTAGTGAAAATACAATTTTAGTCCATTATGGCTTTGCATAAAGCTTCAAAAGAGGAAAGTTTAAGACACTTCTTCTCATCAAAGGCACTTAGAGAGTTGTAATAAAATACTTCTTTGAAAGTAGTTTGAGTCCAACAGTATTTTTTATTCCTTTTCCCAGGTCTGCCTCACAGTGAAGCAGTCCTTAAAGGCAGCTATAAATGAGAAAAAATAATTATTGCTTCTTAATATACATATTAAAAATACACAAGACAGGATTAATACAGATGTTGGTCCACTGAAGCAAGTAACAGTATCGTACTGTAATGTTCCTCTTAATTCTGAGCAAAAAGCCATAATAAACTCCTCTGCCCGGTCCCAGACAGCGAACCTGGGTTCGCATGGGAAGCAGGAGCTCCGTTACCAACACACCTCCACGGTGTGTGTTAACTGGAAAAGATTCAACCCAGTGGCCTCGCAGGCGTGCCCTTTTGGTGGCTGCAGGCCCAGAAGAGTCTCTGCTTTGACAGACACCTACAATTCCGTGTCCCGGTACCGGGCAGGCTGGCCATAGTAACCGCGCTTGGAGTGCTCCGCCAGCTGTTGGCGATACTCCTCTTCCTCCTCCGCTTCACTGCCATAACTTCCTCTGGCATCCTGATAGTGTCTGGAGGGACCCTTCTGCGGCTCCGGGGGTCTGGAACTGACAAAGTGAGGGTGTTACATACCTCCCAGGGCACGCCCATGCCCTCTGGCTGCAGGCAGAGGTGAAGCTTGAGTGCAGCCGGCAAGCATCCAAGGCAGATCACTTACTGACCTCTGAGCACTCTGCCCATCAACCAGAGCACTTCTGGCTCCACTCCAGGTCCACAGAGTGGTGAGGGCAGAGAAAGGGTTAGGTCAAGGTCAAGGCCGTGGCCCACTTGGACCGTGAATGGGGAGCATCTGCTGGGTGCTCCCTGACCTAAGTTGCCCCACTGGATAAAGAGAGGGTACCTTCCTCACCCTCCCCAGCTACAGCCTCACCTAGCACAGAGAGTCTCTGTCAATGTCAGGCACCAAGTCCCCTCAGTTACCAGAAGCAACCTGGCCATGTTACCATCTAATTGCTAAAGAAGAAAAGTCCCTCTAGCTTTCTATTGCCATAAAACTAGACTCTAGCTTCCAATCAAAATGGCCACGGAAAATGTGATTTTTTTCCCCCCATCCTTGGAAGTAGGAAATGATCCAGTCTAAAACCTCAACATGAAGACACTGTGGTGATCCCTAGTGCCTGTGAGCATTTTAAATAGGAAGCATCTTAGCAACACTGGTCAATTGCTTGTCACAGTCCCTTCAGACCCAGTTTGGCATAAGTGGCCTGATTTTGCTGCGTGATGCAAAGGAATTAAGGAGCTTGGCTAAGAGGCACAAAACAGTTAAGTGACAGAAAAGGGCGAAGCCCTAGGAATTTTGCTCCTGTGCTATCCTGACACAATTTAACAAAATTGTGCTCCAACGTGTCAAAAGCTACCAGGCACACAAGAAAATTACCATGAATTCTTGACTATAATCTTTATAGTTACAATTGATGGGCAATTATAGGTGTAGGCCTATAATCCCAGAAGGTTGGGAGGTGGAGGCAGGAGGATCGCAAATTCAAAGCCAGCCTCAGCAACTTAGCAAGGCCTTGGGCAACTTAGCAATACCCTGTCTCAAAATAAAACATAAAAAGGGCTGGGGATAGCCAGGCACTGTAGTGCACACCTATATTGTAGCAGCTCGGGAGGCTCATGAGGTCAAAGTTAGACTCAGCAATGGTGAGGCGGCTAAGCAACTCAGTGAGACCCTGTTTCTAAATAAAATACAAAATAGGGCTGGGGATGTAGCTCAGTGGTTGAGTGTCCCTGAGTTCAATCCCTGGTATCAAAAAGGAAAAAAAAAAAAAGGCTGGGAATGCAGCTTAGTAATTAAGCACTCCTGGGTTCAATCCTTGGTACAAAGGAAAAAAAAAATATATGGGCAAGATAAACAGTTGGACAAGGGTTGAAGGGAATCCTCTTGTTTCTGAAATCTGGGTAAAGAAAATTCTTCCTTCAAGTCGAAGGGTTAAGAAGCTCCCTCCTTAAGATCTTTGTTTCTGAGTGAGTGACTCTTACCTTGTGTGCTGAGGCAGGCTGGCATCTGGCTTGTACGTTTTAATTGGAACTGCATAGATATCAGGATGCTTCTGAGCAATTTCAATCTGTGGCAATTAGGAAAAAAGAATAAGAATGAAAAAATGAACCACTGAGCAAATCACCTGCTGGTTTCTTGCTGGCCCCAAGGTTGCCTCATATCCTACTTCTTCACCCACAGAACTCCAGTTTCCATAGTTACGTGTACATGTCAAATAAGAAAGACATTTAAGAGAAATGAAGCCCTATCGACATGCGACAACATGGAGGAAACTCGAGGGCATTAAATAAAATAAGCCAATCACAAATATTTATGATCCACTTATCTGAGGTTCTTAAATTATAAAATTGAGAGACAAAAAGGAGAACGGTGGTTGTCAAGGGCTAGGGGAACAGAGAATGGGGGTCACTGTTTGATAGGTACAGTTTTACTTGGGGAGAATGAACATATTTTGGAGATGCACGGTGGTAATGGTTGTACAATGAATATATTTAATGCCATTGAACTATATGCTTAAAAAGAGTTGAAATGGTAAATTTTATGGTAAGTATATTTTAATCACAATAAGGAAAATAATATGAAAAATGTTTAAATGTTCTTGTGACATATTTCAATGATGAAAACTTCATCTGCTGGGCAGATTACATATTGTGGACTTTTACTAAGTCTTTTTTTTTTTTTTTTTTTTTTCTCTTTTCAGACAGTGTCTCACTGTTGCCCAGGCTGGTCTCAAACTCCTGAGCTCAAGTGATGCCTCAGCCTCCTGAGTGGCTGGGACCACAGGTACGCGACACCACGCCTGGCTCCACTGAAATTCTTCTTTGACATTGCAAGGTCATACATGCAGACAGTACGGAAGTTCAAATGGCTCAGAAAGTACAATCAATAGGCCTTTTCATTTTAGCACCCAGTGTAGAGGTGGGACTGATTCTCTGGAAATCTGGGAGCAAATGCAGACTCAGTTACCCAAAAAACATGACAAACGGTCTAATTAAAGTTACTTCTGGGCGGTCCTGATTCTCTTGTTGTACTCCCCCATTCCAGAACCCAATACAAGGCATGAAGAACAGAAGTATGAAGTTTGAACTGCAGAATCTTATTCACCTAAACTATCAGGCTTCTTGACTGGAAGAAAAAAAAAGGATGTGCCAACAGCTGGCAAACCAGAAGCAACACACATAGCACTGAACATCCCTGTCACGTTCATGGCAGTGGAAAAAGAACTGTGCACCGTTATACTGAAATCAAACCTACTCACAACTTATTGTTGACATACCCGGATCCTCTAGTGGTTTAAAAACTATTAGCACCCTGCCCCCACCAAATTACCCTTGCATTCTGTGCTTCTTGGAGCTCTTGCATTCTCTGCAATCTTGCCTTGTGATCCATCTTCTCAAATATTTTGACTTTGCCCAGGACTGATCTGGGAGTGTTGTCTTGCTCCTCACTGCTCTCCCCAACCTCCTCACCCTCAGGGGGAGGGACAGGAGTGGAGGGCTTCAGGATAGATTTTCCAAAGGCAGGTTTTGCTGCAACAGGGGGAGGACAACCTTTGGTAGATACCCCTGGAATTTCATTACCAGCCACGGTAGAGGGGTTTAACTTGTATTCCTGGTTTTTAGAGAAGTCGTAGGATTCTTCCCTGTTCTGGGTTCTGGCCTGCAAAGAGTTAATGACATGTTTTTACCTGGGGCTTTTAGTTTATTTTCAAATCTATATTAGTGATTTAATACACTCCATTTCCTGATCAGTTTCCAAAGGTGGTCAACAAATACCATTCAAATGAGAGATCAAATATGGCAGGGCAAACAGCCACTGGTTGGGCATCCTGAGCCCTACCTGGTTGTCAGAAAGTGCTGGGAGGATATCCATTGCTACACACAGAATAAACCTTCAATAATTTTGTACCACAGGATACCAGAATGTTGGAGAAGACCTCTGAACAAGTCAACTTTGGGAGTGGGTTTCTGAGGTCAATTTGCACTGTGTGTGCATGCCATGACTGGAAGGCAAGACCTGTGCCAGCCAGGGGTGAAAGAGACTGGGGTGTGGAGCCAGGAGGGCAGCACACCATGCTGACAGCCACTTCTCCTTCATACTTTGCATCTAGCCCTCCTTGCAAATGTTCACTGATACACTGTATGAGGTCACTAATTGCTCTTCTCAGCTCGGACAATCAATTAGCGTTTTCTTCTCATCTATATTTTTGAATTAAATAGAGAAACTTTTATTGCAGGGTAAGGAAAAGCTTTGATTCAACCAGGGGTAAAGAATTATATGATGTATGCTTCTATGCCTCTACGTTGATTCTGTTCTTGATGACAATGTATTAAACAAATAAATTAAGTTGCTCTCATAGTGAGAGGCATTCTAAACAATGGTAATGATTGTTTTTAGCAAATCACCAGGAAGGATTTTCTGATCCATCCAAATCAGATTGTGGGCAGAAAACTTTAATTGGACAGAAAAAAGAAAAACAGAGATTCTGAGACTGGTGATTCTGGGCATGCAGCATTTGTCAAATTTAGTCTTCCTACACAAACAAAAACTTCAAGAGTTCTAGAATTATATACCCTCTTAACGCAGTTTTTCCCTCCTTTTTTTTTTTTGGCCTTTCCCTAATTTTTGGGTTCACCCAATAGCCTATAGAATACTCTCTCTAAAAAAGAACACAGTGAGTCAAAACCATAATCCAACACCATCTCATTGTGTGCTCCTGGCTGGCTATCCAGGGGGTCTGGGAACACCTGCTTCCTCTTGGTCCCCAGCCTGGGCTTTCCAGCCTGGGCTTCCCAGCCACGTACCTTGGGCGGCTCAGGTTTGAATGCCGGGGGCGGGCTACTGTCCCTAAGTTGATCTCTGCTAGCAGCCCTCCTCGTCTGAGCTCGTGGCTCTGGACTGGGTTTCCTTATGCTCTACAAAACATAAACGTTCATTCACAACAAGAACATCCAAGCAGAGAGCAGACAGCACTCGTCTGCTTTGCTGGAGTTCAGAAATAAAAGTGTGAGCCAGAGCTCCTTTACTGAAAAAGCAGATAGATACTGGGTACCCTCCTCCTATGAGCTTAAGACACATTTATGATGCTGGCTGCATCCAGTGTAGACTCTGCCTTTGAAGTATAATTACCAAAAAAAAACCTCCTAACATCTAGTGTGTCATCAATAACTATTAATATTACTAAAGCATTTGTTCATTTATATCTGTAGATATTCAGAAGTTATTCTTTTATTCTTTTTGTAAATTTATTAATTTTTTATTTTGAGACAGGATCTCGCTGAGTTGCTTAGGGCCTAATTAAGTTGCTGAGGCTGGCTTTGAACGTGTGATCCTCCTGCCTCAGCCTCCAAAGCCACTAGGATTATAGGTATGTGCCATTGCACCCAGCCAGAAGTTACTATTTACAACTTGTCTAGCAATATTTACTAATTTTTTATTGTGGTGGTGGTGTGAGTAATTCTATTTCATAAAGAAAAGTTTCATTCATTAGAATGAGTTAAATTGCTAAAGGGAAGTTTATAGCAATAATTATCCAAATATATTTGGGTAACCTTGTCTACAAAGATCATTATTCTGATATTCTCTCAAGTGCAACTAATAATTGCTCTGGTCCTAAATTAATGCCTATGTAATTTCTAGGACCACGTAAGCTGTCAAATCACTGGATACTGGTTGCATGGTACATATAATTAGATGTATAATTGATCATAATTGCAATTAAAAATTGAAATAGAAAAGAGAAGGAAACTGATATGGAAACACTCAGGAGCTCTGACAAGATTAGAAGGTTAAAGGCAGAGTGGAGAAGAAAAGCAAGGGCTCCTAAGAGTACAAAGAGAGAGAGACCTAATCAAAGGTTACAAGTAAGTACAGCAATACCGTATTTTAAAAAGAATGTTCGACTTATAATTTAAACAGCTGGCACATAAAGCCATTCCATTTATCCATCACAACCGAGGGCAGGGGTGTGACAAGCACTGAACACTCAACCTCTGCTGATGGCACTTTTGGGTCCCACTTTCCCAGGGATTGCAGCCACAATGATGCAGGTGCTGACTCTGAGTGAAACTCCCTGGCAGTCTGCTCCAACCCTTAGGAATACCTTCCACAGCCCCTGAGCTAACAG
Organism: Callospermophilus lateralis; assembly: GCF_048772815.1. Taxonomy (NCBI): domain Eukaryota; kingdom Metazoa; phylum Chordata; class Mammalia; order Rodentia; family Sciuridae; genus Callospermophilus; species Callospermophilus lateralis. The sequence continues at coordinate 68,341,683 of NC_135306.1, read as the reverse complement.
GTGTCCAGAAGAATTCAAGTGAGACAATACAAGACTTTCCTTTCCTGCCCGTGGCCTTGGAGCCCGGTGCCAGCCTTGCCTCACCTCCTCGTGCTGCACCGGCTCGGAGGAGCGGGTGATGGAAGACACCAGCGGCTCCTCAGCTGGCTCATCCAGCTCATTGTCAGTGTAGGCACCTCCTTCGCCGTCCGTGTCTTCAAAGTCACTGATGAGGCGGCTGTCGCAACTCAGATAATCCGCGCCCATGGCGGTTAAGTAGGACATGCGGTCTTCAGGGTCATCATCCATCCCTTCCATCTAGAGGAATTTGTTTTGGAGGGTCAGTGGGGTCTGACGTGGCTCTTGGGAGTGTGGACTCAAGGAAACTCCCAGAGACATGGCCATGTGTCTGAAACCTTGACACACCCTAGATGGGGAGGGTTCCTTTATTTTCCTGAAATCACTTGGCTCTGACACAATGTTGTCACGATGTCAAGTGTGGTTCAGGGACTCCACTTAGGAACCCTCCAGCCTATCCTTGCTACCATCCATCCACAACTGAGCCACACTTCCTCTGGTGGTTGTGCTTTTCTTCCGTAATCCAGCTTCACTCAGCCTTTTCTCCTGGTATCTGTCCCTTAGTAATAAATGCACACTGCCCTGTGCTACACACATCTCCACTCATCTACAAGATTCTCAGATCCCTGTGCGACTTATCCTCCCCAGGGAGCCTTGCAGAGTATAAGTACCTGGAAGATGCTTATAGATAGATACCTAGACTAACCATCCAGTTCCCAAAGTGCAAGACTTAATCAGTTCTGCAACAAAATCATCACTAGAAAGGCTCACAAACTACCTCAATTCAGCTGAAGTACAGGACGTTAGCACCAAAGACTCCCAGAATGAAGGGGATCGCAGGTTCTACACTCTCTCTCTGTAGCACAGCCGTGCATAAACTCTGTTTATGGAGGAGATGCTACTCAATTTTAGAGGTCTAGCACTTTAATATCACCTATTCAGACTCCTAGAACTATGGTCCATTCTCTACCAACCTCTTTTCTAAGCAAATAATTCTAATTCCATTAGCTTTTCTTTGGGTATTAATTTTTAATCATGTTCTCCATGGTCCTCAACCTTGCCTCTCATCTCCACTCTAAGTTTCCCATGTCTTAGTAAGCTTTGGAGCTCAGCACAAGATCTTGTAAGCTCTGATTAGTGTACTTGAAATACAATACTAGTTACTACATTAAAAGTAAAAGGGGAGTGAATGTAGGGCCACATACATCACATTCTGCATTAAAAATAAAACAAAACAAAACACCATTTGCATTTGTTACTTTGTTGGAAAGTTTGTAAGATTTCAGACTTGAGGAAAACACATATTGGAATCACTTTGGCCATGGTATTACTACATTCACTGCCCTCTTGAGGAAGATTCAGAACATGAACTCTCACCTCACAGCAGCACATCTAGGCCACATACCTTTCCTTCAGAGACCCAAACTGCTTCTCCTTGCTGATGCTGAATGGTGTCCTTCAAGCTGCCAAACCAGCTATCATTGGCTGAACTGAGGTTGATTATAGCTATATAAATGTAAACAAAAAGATTTACATCAATTTCCAGAGTAATGTTTTTTCAAGAAGCTCTCTAACATAATTCATATGTCTTTCTGTCATATTTGAATATAAAACTCTGGTAAATTCAAAAAGCCTATGTAAATCCTTTTAGTTGAATATAATTTAAGCTATTAACCACCTAGTTGTTACAACTTACATTACAGGCAGGTGTTATAAAACTAATAATGGGTCTATTTCCAGAACATCTATTCTTTAGAAATGCTACCTTTAAAAATTCTATTTTTAAAACAATACATTTTCAGCAGCACAGCAAGTCTAAAACAAATAAAATTATATTTTAAAGACCACTGTGGGACACAGTGGCACACGCCTATAATCGCAGTGACGGGCAGACTGAGGCTGATCAAGGCCAGCCTCAGCAACTTAGTAAGACCTGGACTCAAAAATTTAAAAAGAAGAAATTACATAGATATGAATACGATAAATAAGAACAATAAACACTAATATACTACTGTCTACCTCTAAGAAAATACATTAAGTATTAGGAACACTTTATATCATTTTGAGAGTCGTCAACACTTTAGAATATACAAACAGATAAACCAAGCTTGGCTGGTATATATTCAAAGAATGAATCTTTTTCTATTCAGAACAAAATATACCTCACATAATAGCACTTACTCTGGGTCAGCCAGAAACTATTCTAAGTACATAAACTCTATGAGGGAGGTATTGCTGTCAAGACCATCTTACTGAAGAGAAACCAAGGCACAGTTGTGAAATTAACTCACCCAAGGTTTCACATCAAATAAGAAAGGGGCCTGGACACAGACTTAGAAGTTTGTCCTTGGAGCCTACGGTCTTAGCCAACACACCACACAGCCCATTGGAAGACACAAATTTAGAGCATACCTAAAATGCTAACAAAGTGCAACATATGCAGTTGCTCTTTACCATATGTACTGGAGATAAACCAGACAAGTAAAGCGGTCCAAAATAATAGATTAAATTGTGTCTAAAATTATCAGACTGCAGGGAAATTGGAATTAAAAAAAAAAAAACTGCCATGGCTTTTTATTAGAGGACATAACAATATATATCACTTCTAAAGCCCCAAAGAACCATTAAGCAACTATGTGAGCAACTTTAAGTTTCCTTCAGAGTAACATATAGTTTTCTTTCATTTAAGAAGTTTCAACACTGACCTTGGAAAATCCTGAATGAGCTTACAATTTCCTTGGTTATTAATTATTTACAACATTAGAACAAACCGATCCATCAGGCAACCCAATGAAAATTAACCTTGATGCCATGGATTTTTGTGTCCTTATCATGGTACTTCACTAAGATTAGTGTGCTTATCGCTAAAATATGATGCAATGCACTTATATACAGAAGTGAGACTGTGCACCCCAGAGACAAAATAAGTGACTTGCACTCAGTGTAAAAAGAATGTTAAGCTCTCTGTTGGGGTGATCTGGTTACAAGTACAGTATGTATTTATCATAAAGAAAATCTAAAACTTAACTTCTATATAAAAAAAGGAAAGAAAATCTAAAGTTGATAAGGCCACTTAAGAAATGCAGAAAATATGTTCATGCCCCTTGATAAAATGAATGAAGTCACAAAACCTCTTACTGAGTTCATATTAATAGTCAAATGTACAGAACAAAAAAAGAAGAGCTTCCCAGTAGTGAATTTCCTGGGCCACATACAAAGGTAATACCCATCCAAGTTGATAACATCTAACTTGTTCATTTGACTTCTTACAAGCCTTCATGGCTTTCAGAGTAAGAAAGTAAAATTCTCAAAGCATCCTCACTCAGCCACTCCCTGGGCTGGAAGCACCGGGACTCCAAGAGCATCCATGCCTGCTGTGAGTGTGGTCTGTGCTGTCCCAACCCCAGACAAGGAGGCTGAAAGCACAAAGAGCAGCAGCAAAGGGAACACGGTGCTGGATTGGGGAGAAATCGGGAGTGATTACTAATTGGGCACAAATGATCCTTTTGAGGTTATGAAAACACTCTAAAAGTGATTGTGCTGGTGGCTGCACAACTCTGAATATATATAAAAAACCATGAAGTGGATACTGTAAATGGGGACACTGATATGTAAGTCATATCTCAATAAAGCTATCCCGTGGCCATGTCAACCCTGAAGTGCTAGGTGGACAAGCAATAGCAAAGTGCTTGCTAGGAGCACAACTTCTCATCCTTGTCTGCTTCCTGTGGTCAACAGACTCTACACTCCCTGGGGAAACTGACAATCATCTACTGCAGTTGGCATTTTCTCGGCTGGTACAAGATTCACTTTTCTCCCAAGCTTTTTTAAAGACAAAATAAAGGTATAGAGATTTGTTCTCTACAATATGATGAAAGATAAATAAGTGTAAAGTAATATACGTCACTCATAATAATCAGTCGTATTTGTTCAGCACCTCCCAAGTCCCAGGACTAAACTATTCAAATTCACCTTACTGAAGCCTAGAAAGCTGACCAAACAGCTAGACTATCCCACAGTGCTTCACAAGGCCACAACTTAACATGAAGGGTGGGTTTTTAAGTCCATAATTCCACTCCAGTGGTCTTCCAACTATGAACTCAGCACTTTGAAGACCCTAAGAACACATGTAATTCAAACTTCATTTTTTAAAAAATAATTCTTGTAACATGTACATGTAAATGCATTTTATCTCAAATATTATTAGAGGACCTAACAATATACATCACTTCTAAATATATAAATTAAGAAGGGAAGGCAAGTGTAACAACTTACTATGACACGTCAACTTAGTTTTGGGCAAATCTCAGAACAAAGTGTTTCTTGTTTAACTGGGACTATCTTGAGATTATAAGGAAAGACATTTAATATTGCCATTACTAAATACTTATATTTAGAAAAGAGGGTTTTCTAGTTACTACGAAGAAAGGGGGAAAATAGGATATTGAACTTAATGAGACTACATGAAACATAAAGCTTGACTTCAAAGTGCTGGGTTCTTCACAGCAACCTTTATTATTCTCATTTATTAATTCATAAAAAAACCCTAAATTTAAAATCATTAAAAAACCACAAATATTAATTCTGCCTAAGATTCTGCTGTTTAGGTTTGAAAACCAGTATTTCTGGTCATGGCACATACCAGTAAGTCCCAAGATGTCAGACTGATTAGGGGGTGGGGTAGGAACACAGGGCTTGGTGAGGACATTGTTCGGCTTTGAGGAGTCAAACTTGGAAGTCTGGAAGAAAATTATCAAAGACAACTGGACAGAAAATGGGGCTTGCTGGCCAAAAGTTGTGCAGCAGCACGCTGCAGCACTTAAGATGATTCTATGTAACAGATTGGCAATTCATATTGGGATTAGGTCCCTTCAAAGTTCTAGAAGAAACTCAATGCCTGGTGTTTACACTTCAACCTCTGTCTCTCAACTTCTTGTCTAGCTTACACAAGAAATGATCTGGTGTGCCAGGGGGGTTCTTTGGGGTTTTTGTTGTTGTTGTTTGGTTGATTAGTTTGGTTTGGTTTGGGTGGGTTTGCTAGCGATTGAAATCAGGGGGACTCAACCACTGAGCAACATCCCTAGCCCTATTTTGTATTTTATTAGAGATAGGGTCTCGCTGAGTTGCTTAGTACCTTGCTTTTGCTGAGGTTGGCTTTGAACTCACGATCCTCCTGCCTAAGCCTCCCAAGCCACTGGGAATACAGGCACGCTCTACTATACCCAGCCCAGAAGGGGTTCTAACCTATGTTACACACATTTGTACTCTGCCTGTTTGCTAGGCCTGATGCTGGTCTCAGACACATGGAAGTGGATAATGTATACTCTCTGCCTTTAAACATCTTGTCATAGAGCTAAATGAGGGGTTGCTAAATGCTCTACCCACAGAGGCCCCCCAAATCTTCAATCAGAAGTTGATTGTGACCTGTGCTTCAAAGAGAAAACAAAGCTGACCCAAAGCTAAGAAAAGAGAGTGCCTACAGTCCCTGGCTACTTCCTTTGGCCTGCTCTCCTTTTCATCCAGCCTTCATCAGCCTGGATCTTCTATAACCCATTATTACCCTTCCTCATTTCTCAGATCCTCACATGAACCCAGAATTAGAATGTCTGAGGGAAGCTTCTAGCCATTCAGTGGACTTCAAGGCAGGATTAAAAATGAAGTGGGAGCGGGTTTTAATCACTCATGAGGACATAGGCTTCAGTTTTCTTATCTGTTAAAATAAAGAGTTGCATTACTGGCTGTTCTAAACATCGAAAACGTGAAATGCTCCAAAATCTGAAACTTTTAGAAAGCCCAAACCATGTCACAAGTAGAAAACTCCACACCATGAAATTCTGTTTCGTGGAAAAAGTATTTAAAATATTGTTATAAAATTCCCTTCAGACTATATGTCTACAGTATACATAAAACATAAATTAATTCTGTGTTTAGACTTGGGTCTCGTCCCTAAGATACCTCATTATGTATAAGAAAATACTCCAAAATCCCAAATCCAGAACATTTCTGATCATAGACATTTTAGATAAGGAATAATCAACCTGTATATGATCCGTTTTTTTGCATTAGAATAGTATGTCTGTACTATAAGGTACATGTGGTATTAACACAGCATCACAGATACTAGAGAGTACAGTTTTTGAGACAGGATCTCTCTAAGTTGTCCAAGCTGTCCTCGAATACAGGATTGCATGACCAAAAAAATTATGTAACTCTTTTAAACTTTTAATTGCTAAACAAGTCTCCTGCCTCAGTCTCCTGAATAGTTGGGACTACATGCGTTACTGTGCTTGGCTTCTACATTAGGATCTTTGTGCAGACATCACTGGGTCTGTCTTCTAGCCTAAAAAGAGAATATTTGAAAGGCCGGACCACTGTTCCCTGCTGCTATGGAAACAGTAATAATAATAACTACTACTAGTGGTTGTAAAATGACAGAAAAGATATGCATGCTCATGCTAACAGCACAACCTCAACAAAGCCCAGAAATCTAGCTTATGATGGATCATTTCCTCCTGTGCATTTCATTGAACTGTCAGTTTTCACCAGAGTGAAAGTGATGCATCTTTAACAAGCAGCCAAGTGATAATAAAACAAGGTTTATGTGCACACGCGCATGCGTGCGCACGTGCACACACACACACACACACACACACTCACTCACTTACAAACCCACTTCCTCCTCAGTATCAGAGAAATGCCAAATATGACAAAGGTTGATGATAACTGGCACTGAATCCTAAAGAGCTATCATTATTGAATGGGTATTACATCTGTGCAGTATCCTCATTGCTCCCAGAAAATACAGCACTTGCATGACCAAAAATTTTATGTAACTCATTTAAACTCTTAATTATACCATATTCACAGAACTAGTCATTTATATAGACAAACATATATTCAGTTACTAAAATATGCCATATTTTTAGACCATTTTAGTTTCATGAGTAACAGCTGCAATGGGTCTTTATTTCAGGGACTTAAAAAAATCCTGTTATGGAAAATTCTAAACATGCACAAAAGCAAAGGACAGTTTAATGATCTCATATACACAACAAGCAACTTCACGACTACCAATTCCTAGCCAGTCTGGTCTTATCTATATACCATCTTCTCCCCTCCCTGAAGATTACAGAAGCAAATTCTAGACATTCTACTACATCAAGTATTTTGTTTAGTATGTATCTCTAAAAGACAAGCATTCTTTTGTTTTTTTAAAATACAATCACAGGCTGGGGTTGTGGCTCAGAGGTAGAGCACTCACCCAGCATGTATGAGGCACTGGGTTTGATCCTCAGCACCATATAAAAATAAAATACAGATATTGTGTCCACCTATAACTAAAAAATAAATACTAAAAAAATACAAACACACATTATCATCACACATAAAAAAAGAAAAATAATAAATCCTTAAAATCATCCAATATCCAAATTCTTCAAGTTTCTTCTGGGGGGACGTTTTTAAATAATTAAGACAAGTTCTTCTCACTTTGTAAGTTATGCATTGATGGTCAGCAGAGAACAATCACACAAAATCTAGAGCTGTGGGTGCTGGGCAGTGAGGTAAGTTCAATAACTAACCTTATATTCCCCCATGAAAGTCTGAACCTCTTCAAAATGATCACTGACAACCAAATCATGGATCATTTTGATCATCTAAGTAGTCAAAATTATAAAGTTCGTATTATAAATATATGAATATCATGGCCTAGTATACCTGATATTATTAACTACTTTTGAAGGAGTCACAAGCACAATTTCAAACTTTACATTCAGATTATTTTCTTACTTCTTTCATTTTTTTAATTCTCTTTCTCACTTTTGAACATAGATGAGTTTAAACTTCACTTACCTGTAAAAAGATGTGCACAAGTTTTCTTGAGCTTATTGGCCTGATCAAATAACTTCCGAGAACTTTTGTTGGATGCTGGACTCAACCTCTGTCTCATGGCTTTGACGCCCTGTCTAGAGTCTGGATTGAAGAATATCACAATTGGGAACCACTGGGTATAATTCAACAGGTCCACCGCTTTAGGAGTCACATCCAGCAGTGCATGCTTATCCTGTTACAGGTGGGGGAAGTTACATATAAATGGTTATGTCAAGTAACACAGCATCAGAGAGTTTGTTTTAATAAGTAAAAGCTATTTCAGGTAAAAAGTGCAAAATGGAATCAAAAGGCAGAAAATATTTCCTCTCACAGTGTGTCCATTTTAATATTATCAATTGTTTATAACTTTTAGTAAAAAAAATTATAGTAGTCTTCCCACCCCTTATTTGGGTTTCACTTTCTGCAGTTTCAATTACCCCAGGTCAAGAGCAAGTAAAAACAAGGGTGAGTATAGTATAATAAGGCATTGAAAGAGAGAGAGAGAGAGACACTCCACATTCAGGTAACTTTATTACAGTATATTGTTATAATTGTTCAAATTTTTGTTACATTATTGTTATCAATCTCTTGCTGTACCCTGTTCTTTCTTCTTTTGGTGGTACTGGGGAATGAACTCAGGGGCACTCTACCACTGAGCTACATCCCTGGTCCTTTTTATTTTGAGACAGAGTCTCGCTAAATTGCCTGGGCTGGCCTTGAACTTATGATCCTCCTGCCTCAGGTTCCCAAGTAGCTGGGATTATGGGCATGTGCCACCTGACCAGGTCATGTCCTTCCTTCCTTCCTATCTCTCTATCTATCTAATATCAAGGATTGAACCTAAGGGTACTTAACCACATCCCCAGTCCTCTTTTTCACTTTGAGAGAGTCTCACTAAGTTGCTGAAGCTGGCTTTGAACTAGGATCCTCCTAACTCAGTCTCCTGAGCCACTGGGATTATAGATGTACCATCATACCCAGCCTGTGCCTGATTTATAAATTAAAATTATTATAGATATGTATGTATAGAAAAAAAAAAGCATTTATAAAGTTTGACACTATCCATGGTTTCAGGTGCCCACTAGGAACCCTCGAAGGCATCTCTCTTGGATAAAGGGGGACTACTCTTCCCAGGTTATTTGGTATAATGCTGAGAAGTCTGAAGAGACAAATCATTATTGCCACAAAACAGTGACTGGTTTCCTCACAGTGAAACAGCTTGCATGTACATTAACTTTTACCATTAATGTTTAATAATTATTAAGTTAGATTTTTATCCTAAAAAAGATTGCAGCAACCCATGATCCCATTCTTTCTCATAACATGCCATTCCAGTGAATTTTCTCACCTGCTCAATAATTTGCCTCACAGTATTTAACCGAACCACTCCACTGGATTTCTCAGATCCTGCATCTTTGGGTTCTGTTTCTGCAAAAGCAAAGTGGAGCTAATTTTAGAAATAAGTGACAATCAATGTTCCAATCTAGCATCAACAACAATGGGACACCGGATGTGATGCAGTGGGAAGGATCCTAATATTTGTTTATCAGAAAGATAACCATGGGGAAATGGTTAGGCCAATCTGATAGGGAATGCTCTATGAGACAATTGGTTTGGACTCTTCAAACTGTCAATGTTCCGAGTAAGGTTAAAAAAAAAGAAGAAGAAACATAAGAAAAACCACACAAAAAAAATTAAAATTAAAATCAAATGTAATGCATGATTCTTGGAAGTGGGACATAATTGGGACAACTGAGGAAATATGAAAAATTGACTATATATAACATACAGGTTGAGTTTTGCTTATCAGAAATGTTTGGAACTAGAAGGGCTTGGGTTTTTAAATATTTGCATATATATAATAAAAATATTTAGGAAATGGAATACAGGTATAAAACCAAAATTCATTTGTTTCATCTTTTACACATAAACTGAAGGTAATTTTGTGCGGTATTTTTAGTAATTTGTCACAGGAGGTCAGATGTAAGATCTTCAACTTGTGACACCATGTTCGTGTTCAATAAGCTGCACATTTTGGAGTATTTGGGATCTTAGACTTTCAACTAGGGATTCTCAACCTGTATCAGTGTTCAGTTTCTTGGTCACTGATATGGTAATGGTATTTTGACTGTGTAAAAGAATGTGCTTGTTCTTAGGAGATTCATGCATATAATTTAGGAATAAAGTGTTATGATGTTCTCAATTTCTAAATGGTTCAGAAAAGATAAGTATGGGAGTGAGTGTGTGTGTGTGTGGGGGGTATGTGTATTTGCATGGAAGTTATAGAGGAAAGAAAGTGGATATGGCAAAATGTTAATAACAACCAGTGGTCAGGTGAAAGATATGAGAATGTTCATTATTCTTTTGATTTTAATGTATGTTAGAAATTTTTCAAAATAAAAATTCTGGAAAACAACACTGACAGACTTACTAGCAGTTTGGAACAAGTCGGGTAACTCGCTGGCCAACTTTTCCATTGCTATGTCTGCTATGGGGCCGAATAAAACCACAGGTCTCTTGAAACCAGCTGAAATAAAACAAGACAGGCCATTAAAATAACCCATGTGCCTCACTGTTCAGGTAAGAAGCAAAGGGATTACATAGGCTTTTGAAAATAACCTAATTAAATGAGAGAAATTGTGTTCTCCCACCCACAATTGAACCCAGTTCTTTTCTAAAGGACATGCCTTCACTATCCCCACCATTTTTAAAGATAAACATTGCTATGGGTAATATATAAAAACTTTTGTGGTGGTATTAAAAGTTTTTTTTAATTTTTTGGTCGTGCAAACTTGCCTCCACTGAGGAATCTGAACAGTAATATTTTGGAAGTCAGGCTCCATGTTAGTGTATGATTCCAACTGCACACCCTGCCTTTGGTGTAAGTGATGTAGCTAAGTTAGGACCTCACCACTGCAGCCTGGAAGTGAAGGAGAACAAGCACAGAGCCCAGGTGGATCACTTCTTGGCCCCACGGGGCCTCCTCACCTTCTCGCAGCAAGACCCTCTCGTAAGCTGGGAACTTGGTGCTAACAGACACAGCAGCTGTCAAGTCTTCCCGACTCTTCCTTAGATTCTTCTTCACCCCAGATCTCTGGCCACGCATTCTCCAAAAATCTGCCCTATCCCCAGCATTGTCTCTCTGGGCATTCTGGACACTGGCCATCTGTTCAGCTCTGAGAGAAGAGAGCATGGGAAATGAATCTCTAGAGCCAGGACACGTGGCACACGTGCACGTCATGAACCAGATCTAGTCAGTTTTGCTTAATAACTTGGATTAGAGAAGATTCAGCTTGACAGTGAAGATGTTACTAAGGGGGAGGATAGGACATGGGGACCTTCATTTCTCAGCAGAGGCCAAAAAAAGGCAGGGTTCTCAATGAAAACCACCAGAAGGAGCTCAGTGATAAAAACACTAAATTTGGCTCACCTGGTATGTAAGTAAATGCACAGTAAATACAACTGGAACGCCTACTAAAATACAGGTATCTTTCCTAGATCCCTGAACCAACTAACAGGCATTGGCTGGGGTGTATAGCCTCTCCCAAGGAAGGAGACCAGAGACAGTACAACCACTCAGTCCCTCCTGCGCACGTTGTGCAAGGCGGTGGACATTCCTTGGGAAACTGTCAAACTCAGTCAAGCCCAACAACCAAGCACGTGATGCAAGACACTCATTGCAAATGGGCTGGTGGCTATTTCCAGTTCCAGGCCACATTCTCAAAACAAGTAGATGATGACAAGTAGATGAGGTCATGTGGGAGAGGTCATTTGAGGGGTTTACAGTTTGGACCTGGAAAGTCCCCTACAGGCTCATGTGCTGAAGGGTTGGTCACAAGCTGGTGGCACTACTGGGAAGTGGGGAAAACTTTAGGAAGTGTTAGAGAAAGTAGGTCACTGGGGCACGTTCTTAAAGGGTCGTATCTTGTCCCTAATCCCATCCTTTTTCCCAACTGCCCAGAGGTGGACAGCTTTACTCCACCATGTGCTCCCCTCCATGATGTTGTGTCTCACTTCAAGGCCACTGTGATGGGGCCAATTGAATGACTAAAACTTCTGAAATCATGAGCCAAAATAAATCTTTCCTCCTTGAAGTTGTTTTTCTCGGGCATTTTTGTCACAGTGACAGAAAGCTGACTAACACAGGAAGGGAGGGATTCTATGGGCTTCTGCGGGGGGGGGGGGGGGGGGTATTAAAGGAGTGTGTAGAAATGTGCAACGTGAGGTACCTGCTTCTGTTGGGGATCAAGCCTTTTTCCAATTCATTTCCGATCCTCACGGCCAGCCAATGGCCCAGCTTGCCGTCATACAGAGTATCTACCACTCGAAAGACCTCCCCTCTGGTAAAGGCCAGGCTCTGTGGAGTTTCCTTCTCACATTCAAAGTGGCTTCTTATAAAAAATGAATCGCCTCTGCCACAAGCCAGGATGTCTCTATAGACTGAAAGGCAAAAGCATTGTTTGCTGCATTTGGTTTAAAGATCTTTCCGGCATTCTGATTTCTCCCATCTCTGATTACCCACTTCACCTTCCTGCATCCAGTGAACCCAGTGCATGGGCCTACAGGAATCACAGCTCTAACAGGAAGAAGGATGTATAATCAACTACATGAGCTGCTGAGATGGTTAATGTTATGTCTCAAATAACCTGGACTATGGATGCCCAGACATTTGGTCAAAACATTATTCCAAAATGTTTCTAGAGGGTGTTTCTACATGTTTCTAGAGGGAAGGAATTTTGGGATGAGAGTAATTATTTAAATGGATAGACTGAGTAAAGCATATTGTCCTCACTAATGTGGGTGGGCCTCATCCAATCAGCTGAAGCCCTGAATAGAGCAAAAAATGAGACCCACCCTCAAGTTAAGTTAAGAGGGCACTGCTCTTCTCTCTTGGTGGCCTTCAAACTGAGAACTCAGCTCTCCCCTGCCTCTGTCATGGAACCATACTGTCCTGGTTAAACCTTCCAGTTGGCTCTGCTGGGTCTCTGTCTTTAATTCACCCTGCAGATCTTGGGAAATGCCAGCCTCCATGATCCTAAGAGCCAATTTCTTATAATAAATCCTACTGGTTCCAACGTCTCCCAGGAGTTGTTTCTCTAGAAAACCCTGACTAACACAGTTGTCAATCATCCCTCTGAAATGGGCAGGGAAGAGACTATGGTGGCCCCCCACTTTACAGATGACAACAAGGCCCGAGAAGACAAAGCAACTTGTTACCTTGGTCAAGGTGGGAGCCAACAGCTGGTGTGGCTCTGGTTACCCGTTACATGGAAAATTAGTAATAACTCCAGGCAAAAACTTAATGGCCTATCACTGTTCAGAAAAGCAGTTTAATTCCAAACTGACATACCAATGAAATTATTTCAGTAGATGGGGAGGAAACAAAGTTAAGCAGCACTCAAATTTTCTCCATATATACCTATGACTCTGGGATTAGAGATCCCAGAGTCAAGATCCATTTCAATTTTTTAACTCCTGTATTTTCCTATTCTGGCTCCAAGACACCTCTTTCATCCTCCCCACCTCCCCCAAGTAAACTAAATGACCAAACATGCTCACCATCAGCTCGGCTCTGAGCTAAAATGACCACCATTTCACCTTTGGGGATTTCTAACAGGTAGAGTACAGCATCTTCCCGGACCAGCCCTCTGAAGTCCTGTGAGTTCACCTGATACAAAGGAAAACCAGGAGGAGAGAGATTTCATAGTTAGGTGTCAAGTGACCTAGTCTGTCTGTTTTCGTCAGTCTTCCAAAGCAAAACAAGGACGTACCAAGGTCCTCAGAGTCTCTACTCATACCCTCCCCGGCACCTCCATGTGGGCCTGAGCTGCTGGGCACCACTAACTTTCTTGACTCCCCAAATTGCCAATCCAATTAGAAATAAACCACTAGACCAAGGATTTGTCACTGGATCAGCCTGGACCATCTTTTGGCTATGTCTGCCTCCTCCTCTCCTGTAGTTTCCCATAGAGATGGCCAGGAAGGTAATGTGTAATAGGGAGCAGTGGGGTCTGTGGTAAAGGAGCTTGGTGATCCATTCAAATAAAATCCACAAGTAAGGATTCTGATCAAATCCATCCTTCTCCTATAGATCCTATCCCTGAAAGACATCTAACCTGTGTTTATGAAATCAAAGGACGTTTATGAATTGAAGAGCATCAGTCTTATGAAAGACCATTAGTCTAATACATGGCCTTATATAATATAAGCTTCTGGCTCACACCTATTTCTGGCAAAGAGCTCCCATTTATTTCACAGTGATTGAATAGGGATCACTATAAATGGTGTTTGGAAAATAAATTAGAGAGAAAATAAAATTGAAATGTAATAACAAGAAAAAATATTTTGAAACCAGAATTTTGTATCCTTAAAATTATCTTGAAGTGTTGGATGTTTTAATAATATTTTATAGAAATGAAAAGATACAGAATACAGAATTCCTATGAAATATTTTCTTCAGTTATTGAGAGCTACAAAATCCTTTCAATCACAAAAGAAATGCTTTATTACTTTTAAACTATCATTGATTTAGGGCCTTAATTAAGGCCAAATGTGTGATTAAGTGAAAGTAGGCATTAGACTGAAACTAATTTGGTGCTTTAAAAAAGAAAAAAATAAATAAAAATGTGATTTGCTAGAGCAACCAAGCTAACTTTTCTTTTGTAACAATATTTATTATTTAAAATACTGTCATTCACAGCTCTCTGTCCCTAAATAGGGATCATTGAACTTTGGTGCTAATCTTTCCTCATGTGGTTTCTGTATTTCTGTACGGCTACATATATGATTTTATATGAGCTGTAGATGCTTATATTTATTTACTTAAATAAACCAGGGCCACGGGGTCAGGGGGAGGACATCAGAAGTCCCTCTGCCCATCTCTATGGCCACATGAGGCTAAACATCAATCAGGTAAAAAACCCCAAAGGTCAAAATGAAATCACGTGAGATAGCTTCATTGGTTTAAAACCAAACAAAAATTTTTTCCCCTCTCTTCCATCCCATAAAGGTTTCTGAAAGATAAATGACAACCATACCAGATAAATAATAAGCAATGAGATGGGTCAAGCCAAGCAGGAAAAAATAAATATATTTATATTTCTGATTTGGGTAAGACATTATACGGTAGCACAGCCCACTCTTGCTTTCATTCCACACATCAATCTGTCACCTTTACAAAACAGAACAGAGCCACACTTAGAAACCCTCCAACTGAAAAATGCCATCAGTCTATGGACACGGTTCACCTCCCAGATTCAGTTTGGGCATGAAAAGCTGCACGGAAACAAATGAAAGTGAAAAGAGCCAGGGCAGCACTTTTGCGCTTTGAGGGTTAGACCACACCGTCCTTTCCGATAAATATCCTCTTTCATGAGCTATTTAGTAGTCCACAGCGTCCAGTCCGGTTTGCTGTGAGCCTAGAGGATCCTGTATCAGCTACAGCACACCATTGTGCAGCAGCTTCTCCGCCCTGATAGGCAAACACAATCTTTTTCACCCTTTTGCAGAGCTCAGGGCTCCTTTTGTAGTCCATAGAAAATTTATTCCCACCCTTGAAAGAGACCACCTCACCACCTGACCTCCCCATACAAGATTACTGCAAAAGAAGCCAGTTCCCACAGTTTCTTCCTTGTCACCAGGGTGAGATCAGGAAACAAACATTTCTTAAACATAAATGCTGAGTAATATGACTTTTTACCCATTAAGTGATACTCCCTGTCTTAATAATGACAAAGAGGGAGGTGGGACTATCAAATCCCTTATGAGCTCACTAGAAAATTTAGAAAACACTGCTTCCCCCCCCTCCACCAACTCCCCAACACAAAGAGGACAGATTTATTTTATCCTTGAACTTTAAAGAGCAAAAGCTCCAAATCTCCAGCAGACACCCGATGGCTTCACAGCAGTTAGGAAATATGCTTCTTCTTCATTAGCATATTTACTGAGCGTAAAGTGGTATGCGCTGGCACCTGGACAGGATTTTTATCAGCAGCATTTGGTGGTGCATGTTTCCTAGGATCATGTGCTACACTCAAGTAGCGAGTTCACTCAAGTCGCAAGTCTTCTAGGAGCCCAACTGGAGCCAAGGAGGGTCTAGAGTTTCACTGGAAAGCTTTAGCAAAGCTCATGATCAAGGTCTGCCCTTCCCCTACTCCAGAAATCTGAACTATTGCCATGGAGCCAAGTGCTGAGAAGGAAGCAGCCATCTGCTTTTGTACTTTGCTATTTTCTCTAGGGTTCTGTGAATTTCTCTCTCCTCTCCTTTGAGCCTAGAAGCACTCACCAGACCCTCAGTAAATGACATATGGGCTTTCCACTAAAATTAACAAGGAAAAAGCAAACAAACAAACAAAAAACAGAAATGGAAAGAAATTCCAAAATTTCAATGAAGACAGTTCTCTAGCATGCTGTATGTCTATAGCAACGGCGTACTTGGCATTAAATATCAAAATTGAGTTATTTTTTAATTGTTTAACACCAACAGATTATACAAACATACAGCAATTTTAATAAAACGACCAATATGTTGGGCTAGGGACTACTCTACTCTACTCAGGGGTAGAGTGCTTGCAAAGCAGGCCCAAGGCTCTGGGTTTAATCCCTAGTACTGCAAAAAGAATAAAGAAAAACAGAAAAAAACTACTGAAATGTTATGAACCAGGAATTCTTTTCCTGGATGGTTTTAGAAGTGAACAACATACTGAGTGGCAGCTGTGTGTCATCTGCCAGGAACTGTGCTCTGGGCCTTAGAAGTACTCTCTTTTAATCTTGCCAGGGTTCCTGAGAGATAGGTATTCTCATCTCCACTCAAGAGACCTGGAAACCACATCTCAGGGTGAGCCAGGGGCACAGAATTACTGAGAGGTTGGAGCAGGGCTCAGATAACAGGGTCTGATGTTAATAGTCATGCCTATTCAATTAGGTCACAAGACCCATTGAAATTTCTTTCTGGCAGGTTCTTAATTAGACTCTTGACTTTTTTCATTAATCAAACTACTAAATTCATAGTGTCTTAAACATTATAAATTCTTGCGAACCAAGGGATGAGTTTTGGATTCTAGGACAGATGAGACAGGGCCTATGTGAGACAAGACCTCAGGGCTGGACATCAACACACTTGTCACTGACTGTTTTCACAAGATGACCACCTCCTTGTGAAAGAACACCCAGAAAGGCCCACTTAGCAAGAGACTTCTGGAAACAGGGCTGCGCTTCCCTCACCTTCAGAATCTGGTCTCCCTCCTGAAGGCCTTCCTGCTCTGCAGATGTGCCCTCTTGAATGCCAGCAACAAATATCCCAACATCATTGCCACCAGCCAACCGGAGGCCCACGCTGTCACCCTTCTTGAACTTCACCATTTTGGTGTTAGGGCTGCAACAAGTTTGGTTCCAGAAAAAAAGAGATGAGAGATCATTTTTCAAAGGGGAGGGGAGAGGGCACACTAGCAGATGAGAGATTTAATTTTGTCTATCTACAGAGCAATTTATAGGTGATATTCATCTCATTTTTCTCATCTATTCTATGGTTTTATCCTCCTTGGGACAGTTAGGGGAATACCAGCAGGCTCACATTACTGAAGAAGGTGAAATATAAAATGTTTGCACCAGCTTATTTAAGATGAGAAAGCAAACAAAGGGGAGATTTAGAGCCAAAATTAAGCTACCCAAGACTCAGTTTAGGATTCTTTCAAAAGAAAACCTGCAGGTATCCTCAGCTTTTGTCAAATGAAGACATAGAAGCTGGTCCATGGAAGGTGGTCCTAATACAGCTGCTGCTCCTGACACCATTGAATCAGAGGCTCATTATCAAGTGCAGAGCCCCGGTTACCTCCGTTCCCTTCCCCACAATGGGATCATCATGTCACTGCAGCCACTACTGAGGCACCACAGTTTAACAATGCTTCACCTGTTTGGGGCTATGCCTCTGCCAAAAGCAAATATTCAAAATAATATTCTGGAGAAGCAGGCAGGCAAGCAGGGAACATCATCATCACCGAGTTCACTTACTTCCACAAGTTGCTTTTCAAAAAAAATGATTCCACTCTCATAAATATCAGCAGTACAGATTGGTTAAGGTAGCTGGTTATATGCAATCTATAGATAAAGAAACCTACTCTTCTGGATTTCAGTTAAGGAGATGAGTAGTGTGGAAAGAAAACTGGAGAAAAAAGAAAGAGAAAGAGGAGCTGGGGTTGTAGCTCAGCTGTGGAGCACTTGCCTAGCATTTGTGAGGCACTGGGTTTGATCCCTAGCACCACACAAAAATAAACAAATAAAACAAAGGTATAGTGTCCATCCACAAAGGGGCGGGGGGGATATATACCCATATATTGCTTCATCTTCAGGACTAGGACGAAGAAAAGTTCTTGGAGCTGGTTTGGGTTGAGGAACTGTGGAATACAAAACATCCATTGTTACTGATGTGATGAGCAAGAGACAGTTTCTAAATTTCAATTGTGCAAACATAACAAATATTCAAATATTATTTCAAAGTTACCATAAATGGTATTTTTGCTGCTTAAGCTTTTATAGGTACCCACATAGGTACCCACATCTGGAATGGTGGGACATAATGGGTTATGGTGAAACTTAATTTTGAAGCATTAGCAGGTCCTAATACTTTCTCAAAATTGTAAGAAGAGAAACAAACCACCAAAATGCAATGTGCACATGTACAAGATGACAATATTTTCTAGAACTAAAAGATCATATAATGAGACTACGTATTTCCCAGGTATAAATATTTATGCACACAAAACAGGATGATAACTGCAGGGTGGCAGAGTTAGGGTGAAGAGTTTGGGATCATGGATGAAAGAAGAGGACTATCACCCATCAAATATGTCAAATATGATCAATTTTGATGGCATAAAAAGAGGATGGACTCAACCATTTTAAGAATGAGGGTTTTTTTTATAATTTCTCACTCCCTTTCAAACCACTCTCTGAATCTCATGATTCTAAACTCAAGTGTTGACAATGAATGTCTCAAGTTGGGGGTCTAGCTCAGTGGTGCAGGATGCACTTTGCATTACAATATCCTGGATTCAAACCATAGGCTCCCCCAAAATGAGTGGTCTTAAAGCCTCACCTGGTTCCTCTTGGTATCTGGGTTCCTTATTGGTTTCTGTGACAACTGCAGCTGCAATGTCCCCAGAGGACTTGAATGGAGTGGGTGTGGCGCCCATTTTGGACAATCTGTTGGGCGTGTCCTCCCTTGAACTAAAGCATAGGTTATGTTAACGTCTCAGAGGTAACAGATTCACAAACATGCATGTGTGTAGCTCCCCAGTGTGCAAGGGAAATACATGTCATCTCACCTTGGCCTTTCCTTCAGCTTCTCATTGGAGGAATGATAATCATAATCAGAATACTGCTGGCGTCTCTCTTCCGGAGAAAATGATCGGTTTGACTCTATTTCTGAGATATCTGTTTAAAAAAAAAAAAAAAAGACTTTTATAGTAAAATATTTAAGATATGTATCAGAAATTATGCTATTTCCTCAGTAGGAGATATGGGAAATGCAAGAGACGCAGGAAAAAAAGAAGTTAACCTTAAGGGAAGGGCATTAAAAA
Source organism: Callospermophilus lateralis (assembly GCF_048772815.1). NCBI lineage: Eukaryota > Metazoa > Chordata > Mammalia > Rodentia > Sciuridae > Callospermophilus > Callospermophilus lateralis. The sequence goes on along the minus strand of NC_135306.1, from coordinate 68,322,181 downwards.
TTAATATAGAGGAAGTCAGATTCAGAACTGTACATTCCTCTTTTCATCCCACATTCCTTTATAACTGCTTCTGAAGGATGAAAATTCAGTTATAGTCAATTCTCAACATCTGCAGGACAACAGTTTCAGGCTCACTACAGCCAAAATCTGCAGATGCTTAAGCCCTTTATGTAAAATGGCATAGTATTTGCAAGTAACCTACACACATCTTTCTGTATACTCTAAAGATACATCTAAAGATGACTTATAATGCCTGATACAATATAAAACGCTAGGTAAATAGCAAAATAACAAGAAAAAGAGGTATTAAGCAATGAGAGATTAAATATGTGAAATGGCAAGAGGCTTTGGCAGAGTGCGCCCAAATATTACTACATTTATGTAGATTCAGCACAGTGCTCAGTATGAGACAATTCAAGTTTTGTTTCTTGGAACCTGATGGAATTGTTTTTTTCACATATATTCAATCTGTGATTGACTGAATCTGAGGATACAGAACCAAGGACCTGGAAGACCAGCTGTACTGGATTACATATTTGCTCATTCCCAAATAGATGAGTGCTTCTCAAACCTTAATGTGTATTCAGATCACCGAGGGATCTTTCTGAGGCATAGTTGTTCTGGGATAGGGCTTGAGATTCTGCAGTTTTATCAGTCTCCCAGATGACACTAATGCTGCTGAGGTGCTGGGGACCACACTCTGAGTAGCATGGTAATAAACTGCAAACTCCTAGGATACTGGGATTAATCCTCACAATCCTTTTGCTTTCCTGAACTGCACTCTTGGCAGTGACCACATGACCAGACTTTTGATATGCTGGAGATCAAATTAAGTTTTAAATTTTTAATTATTTTTTATAATATATTTTTAGTTGTCGATGGACCTTTATTTTATTCATTTATTTCTGTGTGGTGCTGAGAATTGAATTTAGTGCCTCATATGTACTAGGCAAGTGCTCTACGACTGAGCCACAACTCCAGCCCCAAGTTTTTATGTTTTAAAAAGAAATTCTTTTTTAAAAACCGAAAGCTTGTTTGAAACCTTAGAAACTTAACATTTTCTCAACTTTTCTGCACAAAAATAATAGCGAATGGTCAAGCAGGAAAGAATATGACTCCTTATGGCGTATGTATAATTCATATCAGAGAAATGAATATAACTTTTAAAAAGAGAAAAGGTGACCTGGATTGAACACCACAATATCGAGCTATCTGGACTGATTCTTTATTATAGTATGCACATCTGTTAGTTACACTCCAGATTGCCTTCTCTATTGGAAATACTAACAGCCACTTTTAAAAAAACACACAAGCAAACGCAGGAAAAGAGCAATGAGCAAATTGATACATTATACAGGTTAGTTCTCCGAACTGCTCAGACATGTATTTCTTTTCTTGAATCAGGGTGTATGTTGCCCAGGCTCCTGGGCTCAAGTGATCCTCCCACCTCACACTCCAAGGTGGCTGGGACTACAGGTGCATGCCACCTTCCCGCTAGCTTGCATTTTTTTTTTTTTTTACTAACAGGTTTTGAGTTCAGTGGTTTAATTAAGAGTCCTCTGGGAGTTTACAAGTGCACCAGAATTTCATACTGGAAACCTAATTTCAGTAGACAACTTTAATAAACAAATAACAACTGAACACTTAACTTTTGGAATTAAAGTTTGAAAGAGAACACTTCACTGGAAATTCAACTTCTGACTGGCTGGCTTTGCTAACCGGATGAGAATGCAAGTCCAATGGTCCTACTGACTTCTGGCTAAGCTCCCCCCCATCCTCTTTCCTTACCTTCTATTTCAGAGTCACTGTCATTTAGCGAGGGGATGTTGATGAGGGTCTGCTTGCTATCTCTCAACACGACGAGCTGGAGTTTTCCTCTGGACTTCTCTATCAATTTTCGTGCATCCATTAAAGACATGTTCTCAGTGACAGTTCCATTGATCTGTATTTATGAAAAATAATAATGCTATATACAATAGAATTTTAACAGCTAAGCATGCAATTTATATGTTTTCCTTCTACAAACATAAAGGCTTTGCTCAGATACTCAGACTTGGACTTAGGATCATTGAATAAAAAAACAAAATCTTTTTTTTTTTTTTTAACCTTAGGCAATGAATATTTTTGTTTATTATGTTGCAGGTATATTATGCATAAAAAAGTTAATCTGCACGTCCTGTGTAGAGAATCCATAATTCTTACTCTCCAGAATTTCACATTCCATTACAGACATAGCAAACTTAAAAACCAAAACTGTTAATAAGAAAAATGAAAATTAATCCTCTAAGAAAATAATACTTAAAAAAATTAATGCACTGGTTATACATAATAATGGGTTTGGGATTGGGGTTATGACTCAGCGGTAGAGCGCTCGTGTCTGGGTTCCATCCTCAGCACCACATAAAATAAAGTTATTAAAAAAATGGGTTCATGCTGACATATTCATAAATGCATATAACATAATTTTCTCCATTTCAATACTAGTACTATTTCCTTCCCTTCCCTCCTCCCTTCCCTGAGCCCCTTCCCCTATTCTACTGGTCTTCAACAATGCATTCCAATTTTATATATAACTATAATGCATTGAGTAAAAATAAATAAACAATAACTATCTTTTAAATTAAACGTAATCCTGAATACCTGGCTCCCAAATGCAACCATGTAAAAGCTGCAGTATACTCTGCTAATTTATTTAACTTGCAAGCTTAAGACAATTGTTTGGTTTACTACTGGAACATGTTTCCTCACTGGAGAGGTTTACGATAACTATTAAATTTAACCAGCATTCATATACTACCGCTCTCCCTTTCATCTTTCCTTATTTTAAGGAGTAAAAACCTCAACTTTAAGTCAACAGGAAAAGAGACAGTATTTTTTGAGGTTTCTTTTAAATAGTGACATTAGGGCTGGGGATGTGGCTCAAGCGGTAGCGCCCTCGCCTGGCATGCGTGCGGCCCGGGTTCGATCCTCAGCACCACATACAAACAAAGATGTTGTGCCCGCCGATAACTAAAAAATAAATATTAAAAAAAACTTTTTCTCTCTCTCTACCTCTCTATACCTCTCTCTCTCTTTAAAAAATAAAAAAAAATAAAAAGTGACATTAAAGGGGCTGGGGCTGTAGCTTAGTGGCAGAGCGCTTGCCTAGCACAGGTGAGGCATGGGTTTGATCCTCAGCACCACATAAAAATAAACAAATAAAATAAGGGCATTCTGTCTATCTACAACTAGGGGGAAATAAATAAATAAAGTAAGTAAGTAAAGTAAGTAAGTGACATTAAAGAAGTTCAAAAGAGCAATGAGCAAATGGATGCATTACATAGGTTAGTTCTCTGGTTTTTCTTCTTTTCCTTTCTTCCCCCCAGTGCTGGGGATGGGACTCAGGGCCTGGCATGTGCTCTACCGTAGTACTATACCTACAGTCCCAAGTCTGGTTTCTCTGATAAAATCATCTTGCTGTGCTGCTCTTCCTATTGATTCCCAACACAGCCAAGTTTTTCTTTATTGGCATTTGAACATGGAGTTGCATACTAGGAATGCATTTAGGAACACAGCTGTTCTCTGTCCTCATCCACCCACCTTGAGAATTATGTCCCCTTCATGAAGATTGCCATCTTTAGTTGCCAGACCTGTTCTGGTCATCTCCTTGATGAAGATCTGACTCCCCAGCCGGAGACCATACTCTAGAAACAAAAACAAAAATTCACACATATGTCAGCCTAGCTACGATTTAAAAAATTACAAAAAATTAATATCATGTGGAATGTTCTATTGTTGTGAGCCTAGATTCTTATTTAAAAAAAAAAAATCAAGGTCGTTAAAAAAAAAAGAGAGAGAGAGAGGCAGAGGAATTATTCCACATTTAAAAAGAGACATAAAAGCTGAAGGCAGTGCATGAACTCCACAGATCCTTGATCCAGCACAGGGGAGGGGATGGGTCACAATATTTTGGACTAATTCCAAAATGAGCTATATTATAATATATGATGGGCTATTAATGTTTATTTTCTTAAGTGTGACAGTGGCATTGTGATATGAGAATGTTCTTATTCTTGAGAGATTTCACCTGCTGGAATATTTACTGGTAATGAGTGAAGCTGCTTATAACTTACTTTCAAGGGGATTCAAAGAAAAAAGGGAGGAAAAGGACATAGAAAGCAAATGTAGCAAAATGTTAACAATTGGTAGAACAGGGTGAAGGCTATAGGTGTAAGCTACAAAATTAATACTTTTCCAAAAAAATGTTGGAAACAAAAAAGCAACTCAGCACATCTTAATAAGACCTTCTGCTGACAATGAGGCTGCCCCCACAAAGGAAAAAGGGGAAATACTCCCTTCTGTAACAATGTAGCCGATACAGGGTCAGGCGCTGAAAGTTCAGTGTGCGAAGAAAAGCAGTAAGACAGGCAAGGCAATTCTGAAAGAATTCAACTAAAGCCAGCAGAGCTCTGGGTGTTCATGCACTTGGCATTACCATCAAATGAAAATAACACATTAACTAAGGATGTGTATTTTTAAATATTTTAAATGTTCTTCAAACTATTCTGATTTTCCTTATTAAACCTGTAAAAACATGCATTTTAAGGATGAATTTTGGTTACTTTAAGAAGCTATCACAATCTAGAAGTCTGAAAACAAATACATTATTTTTTTTTAAATTATCACCACTGATAAAATCTTATTATAATAACAGTAACTTTCTCTAATTCAGGAAAGTTATGAAGTAAATTTAAAAATTAAGTTTTTGATGGTTTACAGTAAACCTGAATCCCTCACATACACAAGGAGCTGATAAGAATACCAAACAGGAAAGGTGAGGACTCCTCTACCTTCATGGGTGATGACCCTCTACTGGTCAAACAGTATCGCAGCCCCGGACACAAGGCTGACAAGTCTGACTGAATAATTTCTTTCTTATATATCAATACCCCCTCTATCCTCTTAAAAATTGCACTTCTGTTATACCTTTGCAAATAGATTTGTTAATGTATGTGTGGGCATTTCTTAAATGAAGAAATCAGCTGACCAGCTTCTAAGACCTTGATAGGCAAGGTGATACGGTGCCCAATGAAATGAGCCTATGAATTAATGGTATTTTTCCTTAATCAAATGTATGTCTGACCTATTGTTGAACTTCTTATGCACACTATTCTTATGCACACTAGACAGTGAAAGCTAAGTTATTACATAATCTTAGCAAAGGAAGAAAAAAATTCTTTTAAAGTGGAGGGCTGAGGCTGTAGTTCAGTAGGAGAGCACTTTCCTAGCACATGTGAGGCCCTGGGTCCAGTCCCCAGCAAATGCTCCCCCCACAAAACACACACACACACACACACACACACACACAGAGAGAGAGAGAGAGAGAGAGAGAGAGAGAGAGAAGTGGAATTGTTTATATAGTGATTTCCTGATTTGGGGAACAAAATGGCCAAGAAAGAGCAAAACACTGTATGAACACAGAGGCATAATCCCCTTTTTTCCCCTTGATTTACTAAGACTGGTCATGATGGGGGCAGTCTCTTAGGATAATGTGTTTCTAAATTGTGGGGTTTGAGATCAACTTAGAGGGCTGCAACCAGTATTTTAAAAATTTAATGTAATGGAATTCTCAGGTACACCACACTGAAAACGTAATGTTCCACCAAACTTCTGTTAAAGTTTTTGACATGGAGGTGCTTCTATGATTGTTTACAAGACATAGTTATTTTCATGACAGGAGCTAGGGAAAGAGGGAAGAAGGTGGAGGAAGAGCAAAAGGAGAAAGAAAGGAGAAGTTTGAAAAGCAGTGCATTCAGGAACTTAAGATCCTGGGTGCATGCCCCAAAGCATAGGGTCAGACTCTTAAAGAGGTGTCTCTTATCATATTCTCACTCTCAAAACTTCTCTACATCCCATCTGTCAATCTAGATACAGGGTGGTTCTTATTCTGCTTGAGGGTTCTTGAATGATCACCTCCTCACAAGAGTTATAAAAATTCTGTGAAATCATTATACCCAAGATGCACCTTCCTCAGGATGATGTGTTCTCAGCTTTCAGCTTTATTTTCTTACCCTGAACCCCACTCAGCCCATCACATTATTCTTCAGTTATTTCAATAGGCACCTGGTTATATGACTCAACCCTTTATGAAAAATTAAGAGAAAACAAGCCCTCTCATCTGGCAGGCTATTTAATGCAAATCCCCAAACTGAAAAGCAAGAGGCCTTTCACTTTCACTCTGCATGGGGGTGGGGGCACTTTTCATCTTTTTTTTCTCTAGAAATAACCATTGGAGAGCAAAAGGAGATAAGATATATTAGAAGAAATTTTAAGTCAGAAGACAAGTACTGATGCTAGGACTAGCTCAACAATGGGCTCTCAAGCCCTGTTCACTCCCGTACTGATCTCCTATCAGCTACTCCCAAGGGATGGAGTTTGAGTTCTAGCTCCATCATCTACATACTGGCTTCAAGATGGGCAAGTTGCTTCCCCATCTGAGTCTCAGAATCTTCACCTATGAACTCCAGGCGTTAACTGCTTCTCTAGCTGCAATATAGAGTTTTGATGCCTCTTGGATGTGATGATATGGGTGTGGCAGAGACCACCTCCACCACAGATCTACCCAAACACCTCCCTGTATCATGGTATTCCTGACCTACAGCACTAGAATAAAACCTCCTTCCACACAGGGTTCTTATAAGGATTAAATAAGAGAATATTTATCCAGCATAGCTCCTGGCATAGAACAGAAAATCAAGAAGCACTGGAGTATTGTCTTCTCTCTTGGTATCTCTAGCTTGAGAAGCCCACTACCTGCAGGCCCCAGGGCCACTCCGTGTTTCTGATTCCATGGGGCTGGGGTGAGACCTAAGAATCTGCATTGTAACAAGTGTCCAGGTGATATGCTACTTAGAGAACCACTGGCCTGGTAATGCAAAGCCAAAGTTGGAGAGCCTGGTTTTGCCATAGTGAAACTATTACACGGGGCAATGTACTCTTCTATGCCTGTCTCTTTGTCTACAAAATAATGGTGCTCCCTCAGGGTGCAGTTTGTAAGAATTAAATGAGCCAACAGGTGACCAGCACTGAGGTCAAAGCTGGGCACCTAGGAGGTGCCATGGAAGAGCTGGTTATAACTAGTAGCACAGTGCTTGTTTTCGACCTACCTTCGTTCGGTTTGCTTTTCATAAGAAGGACCCCAATGGGCCTGTCCGAGTCTGACTGGCCGGTGTGCTCTGGCCGAGCCCTGGGCTGGGGGCTGGGGCTGCGGGAATGCAGGTGCTCTCGGCTCCTGGCGCCCTGGTAGCGGGCATCGGGCTGCGCCCTGCGGCGGTGCTCGGTGGGAGGGCTGTAGGTGCGATCTTCGGGCTCGTAGGCCTGGTGATAGGCCCGCTCGTAGTCCCGGTCAATGCTCCGGCCACCGCTGCGGTCCCGGGGTGGTCCAAAGCCGTGGTCCAGGCCGCGCTCCAGGCTCCGGCCACGACTGCGGTCTCGGGCGCGTCCATAGTCCTGGTCCAGGCCGCGCTCCAGGCTCCGGCCGCGGCTGCGGTCCCGCTCCCGGCTGTGTGCCCGCTGGTAGGGACGGCCCCTTTCGTCCTCCCAGCTGTGGCTCAGCCTGTCGTGGCTGCTATGCCGGCTCCTCTCGCTGTACCCGCTGCGGAAACTTCCACCATCAAAGTCGTCCATCGCCTCAAAAGCCCGGTCATCCTGACTGAGGGGTGGGCTGCCCTGCAGCGGCGCCACCTGCACCTTCCGGGGCCTCTTGACTACCTGTCAACAAGACAGACACTGTTGGATGCAGGACAGCCGCAATTCAACACAGAGAAGGAGGTGGTCAGGGTGCTGGTTCTAGTTTCAATAAAACGGGTCCCTCTTCATCCACAGCATCAGAAAATGAAGAAAAACAAAGCCCCCCCCCCCCCCAGCAAACAAACAAACAAAAACAACCCTCGGTCTCTTAAACAAACAGCTATGACCCTGTCTTGGGTTTTTCATCAGGAACCAGGGTCAGGGAGTTAAAATAAGACAACAACTGTGAAGGCTCTGCATTCCCTGCCTCAAATGGAGAACAATTTTTTGCTCCTGATGGACCTGCTTCCATCAAGAGCAAAAAAGCCTCAGAGGCCAGAACTCTCTACATTATGAAGATTCAGAAAGAGGGACATTCTATATGCAACTGCCTAGACTCTTCCAAAATTTAATACCACTAAAAAGAAGGGGTGCCAGGCACATGCTTATAATCCCAGTGACTCATGAGGCTGAGGCAAGAGGATAACAACTTTGTGACCAGCCTGGGCAACTTAGAGAGATCCTGTCTCAAAATCAAAAATAAAAAGGGCTGGAATTATAGCTCAATGGAAGTTCAATTCCCAGTAAACCCCATCCCCCCCCCCACACACACACACACACAGTGAAAGGAGGGAGAGAGGCAAGGGAAAAAAGGTACCCTTCTAGATTAAAAGAGAGTAAAGAAATAATTAGATGATTAAACATGGATCCTGGAAGAAGAAAAGACTATTAAAGACATCCCGAGATATGCACTGAATATCAGGTCATACTGCAGAAATACAAATTGTCTGAACTATGTTAATAGCATTATGGTACTTAGAAGAATGTCCTTATTCTTAGATTCCTGCTGAAGTAAGAACTGTCATGACATCGTGATGCTGCCTGGATAGGAGAACTGCTGGCCTTAGAAGAAGGATGAGGAAAAGGCCGGGAGGATGGCTTATGCACATCTTCACATCACCCATAACATCACCCTCCAAAAGCACTAAGGACACAAGAAGCTAGTGGGCTCTAGGTTACGTAATTCTGTCAAATGCTCAGAAGCAAGCGGTAATTTTCTTCTGGGCATAAAAACAAAATGCTCTTGAGGCAAGTCGAAAACCAAGCCAGTACTTACAATGGCAGCAATCTTCCCACTTTTTCTCAGCTGCTGAACTGCAAATGAATGGAGCACATCCTCCATGGGGGTGCCATTAACCATGACCACCCTGTCATTTTCTCTGTAAATGAGAAATAAAAACAGGTTATGAAAAACTCCCATCTACTCGATGGAAATCATTTATTTAGATAGAATATAAGTAGCAAATTGACCCAAGATGCTTATTAAAGGGCTCCCAAAGATCAGTCAACTTGGTCAGAATTTGTCTGAGGAAAGAAATTGAGCCACAGAGCTCAATTATTTTTCCCAAAATGTTAAGATTTTATTTACAAAGCTTTTTTTGTTGTACAGAAAGTAAAAATGCTGTTACAATCTCAGTGTGACTGGTAGCCATGGACAGTTGACTCACCAATCACAACTATCCATGCTACAGCAAGAGTCTTACACAAAAAACCTAACAATGCTTACAATTTTGTTGGGGCAAAGTCCCCAAGCTTGGTGGTGGATTACCAAGAGGAACTAAAAGGAGGAAGGCGGAATGTCACAGGAACTATTCTTTGGCTCTTTGGGTGGGTGGATGTCCTAGGATTTGTATCACAGCTCCTTTTTTTTTTTTTTCTTTTTTAAACAACTATCAAATCCATGAGCAGTCCAACCAATACTGAACAGTTCTGTTTTGCAGTGTATCTGGGGTCTTAATCATCTTCTCCTTCATCATCTGTTTCTCTCTTCCTCTTTTCACCTTTCCCGATTTCTTCCTCCTCTTCATCCTCATCCTCATTGTCTTCATCTTCATCTACTTCTCCATCTACATCTTCTTCTTCATCTTCATCTTCTTCATCAAACTCTTCCTCCTCACCATCCTCATCGTCCTCATCCTCCTCTTCTTCATCCACACCATCCACCTCTGCATCTGAGTCAGGGGCTTCCCCACCTTCTCCATCATAGCCGTCCAGGTAGTCAGCTGGGCCAGGAGCCTGAACACACTCTAATCATTCAGATCAGTGACTTCACAGTTCAACAGATCCAGGCTCTTCAGACAATCCAACTTCTTCTAAGGTTCCAAGGTGCTGATGTCTTTCAGTTTATTTCCACTTCAGTTTAGATGGGTGAGATTTGGAAGTTTTTCTGCTAAACATATCCAGACCTCCATAGATTCTACTCTCACTGAGCTCAAGCTTTTTCAATTTAGGGAGCTTGGGGAAATTTGAAACTGAAATCAAGCCTACATTTATTAAACTGAGGAACTCCAAGTTCACAAATTCAGCAGTTAAGCCCTCAATTTTTCCATCATTTGATTTGCAATTGTCCAAGACAAGTTCTCCAACCTTTTACTTTCCAACAAATAGTCACAGGGCTCTGGCCTATTTTGGGCAAGACCTAAGGAGCTGCTGGGGTCCTGTTCCTCAGCTCCAGGTGGATCCTCCTCTTCATGTCCATGTTTCCCTCCTCCCTGCTCTTCAAACTTAACTTTCCGCGGCGGGGCGGAGAGGGGAGAGGCGTCCCAGCCTGCGCGGCAAGGGCCGTCGGAGGGTCTGCTGGCGGCAGCGGAGCAGCGCGGTCCCGTGTGACGGGCGAGCAGAGGCCCCACCCCACCCCAGCCAAGTTACTCGGGAGCGGAGAGAAACCATGGAGGGAAAAGGGGGCTGGAGCGCAGCGTTGGCCTCACTGCCACCGCCCCCCACAGAGCTCGATTTTGAGTGTCTACTGAAACCACTTAGGAAGACAGAGGGCTGCCCCCAGACGACTGGGCCACTCCAGCAGCACCTAGTAACGGTGAGATCTGTACTCAAAGAAATTTCTGTATCTGTCTTCTGTTAGTGAGGTGCATGGAGGGCTTCAGAAGAATCTACAAACACTCTCCCAAAATAAGTATATACCCATTTGTGCTTGTTTGGAGGGAAGCAGGTCAAGAGCCTACATCAGATTCCTAAAGAAATTTTAAAGGTTGGGGATATAGTTCAGTGGTAGAGCACGCAAACAAGCCCCAAGTTCAACCCCAGCACAGCCAAAAAAAAAAAAAAAAAAGAAAAAAAAGAAATTTTAATACAGAATTGTATTCCTTTAACTGACCCAAAAAAATATTTCAAAATTTCACATTGCTCATATCAAAGACTACAAACTTTGAAGGACCATATGGACTTTAAACAGAACCTCAATGTTTGACCTACCTGGCCAACGCAGCCACCTAGCTAACTTTAGATTCTGTCCTGAGAAGTTATCCGGAGAGAATTCAGACATGCATCTTTTAAATTGGCATTATCTCTTCAGGCCACAAGGCTGGCAAACTTGTGCTTTATTGCAGTATCTTTTCCCAATTTCTGCATCCCTCTTATAAATAAAGGTCATTATTTAACCAAAGTCTACTCAGTAATTTCTTTTTCTTTTTCTTTTGGATAGTACTGGAGATTAAACCCAGGGGACCAAATGCAGGGCCTCAGGCTAGCAATGTAGCCCAGTGGTGGAATGCTTGCCTAACATGTACCAGGCCCTGGGTTCAACACCAGGACTGCAAAAAGAAAGCCAAAATCAAAACAAAAACAAAAACGAGGAACTCACACATTAGGCATAAGCTCAACCACTGAGCTATCACCCCAGCCATCCTGATTAAAAACTTTATTTTTTTTTAAATGTTTATTCTTAAGTTTTAGGTGGACTCAATATCTTTATTTTACATTTATATGGTGCTGAGGATCGAACCCAGTGCCTTGTGCATGCTAGGTGAGCACTCGACCACTGAGCCACAACCCCAGCCCCATGATTAAAAATTTAAAAAAAATATTTTTAGCTGTAGATGGACACAATACTTTTATTTTATTTATTTGTTTTTATGTGGTGCTGAAGATCGAACTCAGTACCTCACACATGCTAGGCAAGTGCTCTACCACTGAGCTACAACCCCAGCACTCATTAAAAAATTTAAACAATATAAAATAAAATCAATGTAAACAGTCTGTGATAGGTATTAACAGTGTGGTGGGGAGAAGCATGCCAACTTTAGGCTCCATGTTCAGAAATGATTCCTAAACCGAGAAGTGATGTTTGCAACTACCATCTTAAAGGGTAAAAAATAACTGCCCTCCTCTCCACAGAGTTTAAATGTCCCCCAACGTTTTGGGGACTGTTAAAACATGGTGTGCTAGTTATGACCTCGATTACTGCTTGAAGACTTTCAAATGTTATATAAAACTGTTTTGGTTTTTTCCTAAGAAGTGCACACCAACCAAAGTACCCTGTCTAGTGACAACTGGTACAGTTGGCAGGAACCAGGGGTGGGGTGGGGGGGTGGGGGGAGGAGACTCACTGAAGCAGGCCATCAGCTGGTCCTCCCGGGAGCACATCAGAAATGACTATGGATGTTTCTCCATTTTCAAAGTGGGGGTTGTCTCTGCCTCCAGATACTGCAATTCCAAATCCTCTTTTGGAATCCTGTTCATTAGGGTTAGGAGAAAAATGTTAAAATCCTTCCACAAGTGGCTTTCGGGATTTATTACAAGTGCTTAATAAAATAAAGGTCAAATCAATGACCAGAGATAGCTCAGGAACAGATGGGCTTACAGAAATAAATAAAAAAACAAAATAAAGTGTCATTGTAGTAATCGGACAGGTTTATAAAGGGAAATTCCTTATCTAAAAGAAACAGCCTTGTGAAAAATGTAAAAAATGGATATGTACAGACTGGAGTTATCCCGAGAAGCTGGCAGGAGAAAGAAATAATGTCTTCTGTCCACATGGGTGTGTGCTGTTCAAAGCACCAATCACACCTGCTTGCATCATGCTGGCCCAAGCTGGCACAATTCAACTTCAGTAAAAGCTGAGTTTGTGCATATTTTTTTTTTTTAATTTTTTTAAAGTCTGGGACTAAACCCCCAGGTGCTCTACCACTGAACCATATCCACCCCTAGCCCTTTTTATTTTTATTCTGCAATCCTTCTGCCTCAGCCTCCTAAGTTTCTGGGATTATAGGTATGCACCATTACACTTGACTCTAAAACTGCATTTTCGAAAAGTATATCTTTAACTCCAAGTTAAATGGGCTGCTGGTTTCATTTTTAATATAGGGTGAAAAGTACATGTATTTAAAGATCAAATCCAAAAATAAAATTAGTATTGAGATCTTATAAGTGAGCAAAGCATTAAACTTTTTTCCTACATGCCCAGAAGAATGGAAATTAATATATATCCAAGGGTAGTCCAGCAATGCACAATGAATCCAGGTAAAAAAATAATCCTAACTCTTTTCAGTGTTAAAAAAGCTAAGCCCAGTTTCTAAACATAAGAGGTGGCAGTATAATTCTAAATCTGGGTTAGTGATTTAAAAAAAAAAAAAATCTAATCAGAGAATAAAAGAAAATCTCTAGCCCCAAGGAAAAGTTCTGGTTTGGGGCCCACTATGCTGACATTTCAAACCCCAAACAGGCTGGGTCATTGTCTATTAAACATATGGCTATGAATCTGGCAGCATCAGACACCTGGTTTTAGATAGAGGCAGTACCATCCTCTATACCGATCCTAAAAAGTTCCTCACTTCAGCTAATTTGGGGGCCTACAACTCAAAAGCCACATGAAATTCTAGTAGAATGGGCACAGAAAAGAACCAAGATGACTAAAACTGAAAATAAAGACCTGGGTGGGCAAAGTTCTCCAACTAAAGAATCTGCAATGACTGATACAGAAGTTTGGGGACCCGGGCACTGACCCACTGACAACTTTTTCTACCTGGATTCTCACTGAACATTTAATGTGGGAATGAAATTTTCACAGAAGACAGGGCTGGAGGCTCAGGGTGGTGCTAAGGGTCAAAGGAAATCTTTAACTTTGAGGAATTCCCAGTCCCCTCTAGGAGGTGACAGAGGGAAGAGTCCTGTGGGGAAGAAGATCACTGCTGGGCTCAGTGGTGCTGACAGGAAGGCAGCTGGATGGAATGAGAACCAGGGATGGTGGGCTGGGGATGCGGGCCAGCCACTGCCTACCAGGTGTGAGGCCTTGGGTTTGAGTCCCAGCAGTTCAATAACATAAATAAGTAAAAAATAATTGAGGATCACACAGGTAGTTCTAGACCAGCTCAGCCTCACACAAAAGATTTAAAGACTCTTGGTTGCTATGCTTGGCTAGAGCAGGGCTAACACCTATTATGTCTACCTAAAACTTGGCTATCAAATAAAAAGGGAGCTAACATGTGCGTACGGAGTGCCAATCTCCATGGATTGGAAGCTCTATGAATCCCCTCATTCAATAAAGAAGGGTAATACCTGTGAGATGACTTTAAAAGTAAGTAAAATATACTAATATATGGAATTAATTCTTTCAATACCATGGGGAGGTGGGTTTTTAACTTGATTAACTCAACCATTCTTATCACAATCAGAGAGCAAGAGGAGAAGAACCCATAACCTGATTCCTAAGTCAACCTTTTCTAATTTAGACTGTGTTTAAAACTCACTTGACAGTTATAAGGTTTATGGATTATAGTGAAAAATATCCACCCTCAAACAGTACATAGGTTATTTTCATTCTTCCCTTACTTTTCTCTTTGTTTCATAACCGGCACTGTCTAGAAATAAGCGATAGCACTCAATATTCTACGAAAGGTTCCACAGTGTACAGAACTTAACCATAAAACCTAACAGCAGGCAAATCTTTGTTATCGCTGTGGTTACTGCCAGCTAGTACAGATGATGCATGATCTATCTCAAGAACGGAAACACAAGTGGGTGGACAAAAATAAATAAGATCAAGACCTTGACTGTATAACACAGGACATGTGCAGAACTCACCTTCTGTAGGGTCACAGTGTACTGTTCCCATATCAGCTCCTCCATGCCTGGGGCCTGTTTTAAAATAAGCAAAAACAACTTGATTAAAGCTGCAAATCTCTCAGTGCCAGAAATAAAACTGTAACTGTAATTCAGGATGTCTCAATTTAAAGTCCAACTCCCAATTTCTATGTATCAGAAAGTCAAAATGTGCTCAGAATGTCATGCTACCTATTTTCATACTCTCTTTCCATGAAATGGTTTCCTTAATACAGTACTAGAAAAATTAGAGAAATACACAGTGAGAGCCCCTAAAAAAAAAAAAAAAAAAGGATAAAATGTTAAGGGCTGAGCCCTTTTATCATTCACCACTCACACTGTCAACATAAAAACCTTAAAAAAAAAAAGTAATTAAACTATGACAGTGGCCCACCTCCATAATCCTAGCTACTCAGGAATATCTCAAATTCGAGGCCAACCTGGGCAAATTTAGCAAGACCTTGCCTTGGGGAAAAAGAAAAAACAAACAAAAAGTTTTCAAAAGATTTTCCCATTTTTTAAAGCATTCTCGAACCAACTTCCCTCAAAGGTAAAGTCAGGCAAATTTTCTGCATATTTAAGTCAAAAAAAATTCTCGACCTTATTGACAAGGGTTCCTTATAGGTCATCTGTGGGATCTTTTGGCTTTTTCTGTATCAGTGACACTGGATGCAAAATGGCAATGCCTGTATAAATAGGGCATAGGGGCTTCCATTTCAAACATTATTCCAAATAGATGTCTAGAAGACCTTAAAAATAATGGTGTCATTTTAAGAACAATAATATTCCATTATGTCCAGGCTGCCTTTGAGAAGGACAGAAATGCCAAGAAAGCTGAATGCTAGGATAAGATAGCACAGAAGCAGGAATTTAAACAAGAGGGTGTAGAAAAAGGGTGGGAGATAAGATCAGATATATTGGGGGGAGGTGGGGGACAGGGGACAGGTCCATGCAAATGGAGCACTAAAAATATCTCCTGGAGAATTCCTATCAACAGACCTATATTCAGGTTTGAAACTCAGAGTCATATTATGGAGGTGACCATACCGCCCCAAGAAATGTGCCCAACCAAAGTGGTTCTGCATTGGTAGTTCTACCAATTTTCTTGTGCTAGGCAAATCCTCTCCAAGGAACACTTTTGTTAAACACAGGCTTTGAAGAATCCCTCAAATAAGTATCTAAGGAACATGAGCTCACAATTTAAATGCACACACACACATAAACTGAAGAATCAAAGACTGTAAATATTGGAAACGTCCCTCACAGATCAAAAAAGTGTATATAATATGGATCACATGTTTTAGAATTCGAAAGGGTGGGAAGTATGCATGAGAAGTTAAGAGTAACAGGTTCTAGGAGGAGATAAGAGTAAAGGAGAAATCCAGTATCCAAGGAGGTGATGCCTTCTCCTGGACTGAAGGTTTCTTCTCTTCAGGGAGTTTCAATACATCATAAGCAAGTTAAATTAAAAAATTTAAGGAAGAAAAAAGAAGGAAGAGAACCACACTTAAATGCATTGCGGTCTCATTGCGTTTAAGGACAAATATACCTTGAGAGGAGCTCAGCAGAAGAAAGATCATAAAAGAAAAACAAAAGGACAGACAACTTCTCAACAGCAATAATGGAAGAAGACAATAATGAAAGACAGTAGAATAGCATCTTTAATACAGTATCTGTCAATTTAAAAGATAGAAAAGACTTTAAAAAAAAAAAAAAAGGTCAGATTATTACCAGAGACCAGAAATAAAATAATTGTCAAAGGAAAAATTTAAGAAAGGAAAATAACCAGGCATGGTGGCGCACACCTGTAATCCCAGTAACTTGGGAGGCTGCAGCAGGAGGACTGTGAGTTGGAGGCCAGCCTCAGCCTCTTAGTGAGACCCTCAGCAATTTAGCGAGACCCTGTCTCAAAATAAAAAATAAAAAGGGTTGGGGATGGAACTCAGTGGTTAAGCATCCCTGGGTTCAATCTCTAGTACCAAAAAAAAAAAAAAAAGGAAAATAATGCCACAAGGAAAACCTAAAATGCAAGGGGTGCAAGTGAACCTGCATGCACGGTGACTATAGGAAGTTACAGTCACAGTGTGTGATTTGTGAAAGTTAAGAAAAATAAGGCAGAACCAGAGCACTGGGCAAGAATGTGTAAACCAAGAGGAGCAGGTCGTGACGAAATTATTCTCACTTACTCGGGTGCAGTGTAAAGCTACTGATTGATTTTTGAACTTCATCAAGTTAAATTTTCTAGGGTAACCTCTATGAGAATAATTAGAGTACGTAACTTCCAAAATAACAGAGGGGAAATTAAATGAAAAAACAACACTTAAAAAGAAAGCAAAGAAGGACAAGAGGGGGAATGGTGAAAAATCATGGCAAATATAAAACTCCAACTCCAACTGCAGAAAGGAATAAAGGAGAATATACACAATCACAGTAAGTATACAAAAAAGCAGGTTGTCAGATGGATTAAAGTCAAGAAGAGCCAGATATAGGGTTTTTGATAGACACAGGACACACAGTAATCTCATCACATGAATTTAAAAAGTCTTGCTGAATTTATATACAAATTAAAATAATTTATGAAGAAGTATCTGGTTCCACATTTAGAACAAATTCTTAAAATCAAATGGGCCAATCCTGCACTGATACTAACAGGAAAGAGATGGTCAAGAGTTCAAACATAGCCAGATAATATGCTTTTTATTCCCCCAGTTAACGAACTAACTACAAGAGGCATTACATCAACTAATATATTTGAGCAGATAATTTATTCCCCTTGGTAGGTTAGGAAAAGGCAATTTTGTTTGCACAGAAGAAAAGTAAACTAGCCTCCACCTGAGTGATTGCAACGGATTACTCATATTGAGAGGAATTTATAATCCTCTCTTTCCTCCTCCTCTAAGTACTCACTTCTAGGACATTCTCAGGGCTAATACCATCTGGCTCCAAGATAAGAATTCTCAGAGATTAAAAAATATAATCAAATCACCTCTATGGTTAAAAAGGAAATCCAGGGGGAGGGGCGGACATGACATGTGAACCCAAAGGTCAGATGTCGAGGTTGAAGGAAGGCCCACGGGAATGCAATATGCACAGGACCAGACGATCACTGTGTTATGTAAGACTCTCTGGTTATTTAAGTTTGTCCATTATGACCAGTTTTTCGGTTTTACAAAATGACCGTGTCCCCACAATTTAGATGACAGTGAATTTTCAAGTGAGATTTTTATCTCTCTCTCACCTCTGTCCCATTATGTCCTAGAAGATGGTGTCTGACATACAGAATAGGCCAAGGTTTGTCTGTTTGTTTTTCCCCAGTACCTGTGATTGAACCCAGGGGTGCTTTAACCACCACGGCACATTCCCAGCCCTTTTTTATACTTTATTTAGAAACAGGGTCTCCCTAAGTTGCTGAGGTTGGCTTTGAACTCGCAAATCCTCCTGCCTCAGCCTCCTGAACTGCTGGGATTACAGATATTCACCACTGGGCCCGCAGGCCAAGGTTTCCTTTGCAATAAATCAAGAGGTGGGTACACCTCTGTTCATCATTCAATTAACCAAGGCACTGATTTCTACTGTTTAAATTTTCTTAAAGGAATTTTCTATTTTATTCAGAGGCTCTGCTTTTTGTGGTCCTTGTTTGTGTGGTGCTGGGGATCATCCCAGGAAAATGCTCTGCCACCGAGCTACCTCCGCAGCCCTCTTGTGTCTTGAACAGCACACTTAAGGAGGTTGACTAGGAATTCAAGCACCTACAGTTTGGTTTTCTAGAGGTGCTTTAAATTCCTAAATTTCTTAAATTCCTCCCTGGAATTTTATTCCGTGTACCCCCAAGAAAAAGCTAAAAATGGAACAGTTCTTGAGTGACAATTAACTGGGGGCTGCCAGTTAATTGTTTTGGGGTATTTAGGCATTGTTATCAAATTGTTATGAAATTTATATAAGTTATAAACATTTATAAAAGTTATAAAATTATAATGTAGGGTTTTATAAGTGAGAGAGTCACGTGTGGCTCCACTAGTTATCCACTGAAGCAGAATAAAGTGTGTATGTGCACAAAAAATGCTAAGTAATATTAACTCCAGGGTTCAGGGCCTTTTAGATGTTCCCCTTTCAATAAAGTCTTCAAATTCTTACATGCATATTATATATATGATGTAAAGGCATAGAAATATATGTATAATACACATATTTTCCCAGGGATACCTGATAGCTCTATATTTTATTATGGAAGTTGAAAGAAAAAAAGGACTTTACCTCAGAAGTTAAAATTTTTTTTTAAAGTACTTTAAAAGTTAAAAGAAAAAGACTTTCTGAACTAAGCTGCAAGGAAAGATCAAATTGAACTTTGTGAGTGACAGGATCTATCTCCTACCACTACCTCCATCAATAGAACTCAATCAATTTTTAATCAATAGCACCTTGTCATGAACTTGCTTGGAGCTTAAAGACTTCATCAACTTGGTATGACACTTAGACTTCCAGAAGCTGCTTTTTATCTACACTTAACTGCCAAACACATACTGAGGGCATATATGTTCTGCTAGACTAAGTGATAAATACAAAATCTTAATTTTCAAGGCAGGGAAATCAGGGTAGAAATATGTTTTAAGAGGCTGGGGGTGTCCCACCCCCCAAAAGGTGTTAAAGTCCTAGCCCCCAGACCCTGTAACTGTGACTTTATTTGGAAATAGAATCTTGGCAGATGATGGAGTTAAGGCAAGGGTCACTAGGGAGAGCCCCAATCCAATTTGACTTGTGTCCTTATAAAGGGGGGAAATTTTGACATTCAGGAAGACAGACAGAGTAAAGAGACGAAGAACACTGACTCTATGCCAAGGAATTGGAACAGAGCCTTCCTTTACAGCCCTGGGAAAGAACCAACTTTGCCCCTAATAACACCTTGATTTCAGACTTCTATCCTCCAGACATGAGACAATAAATTTCTGGCATCTAAAAAAGGGGCTGGGGGTACAGCTCAGTGATGGAGGACATGCTTTGTGTGTGCAAGGTCCTGGGTTCAATCCCCAGCAACAAAAAATTAAATTTTAATAGCTCCTGGAAGTACTGAATACACCATAATTATGTTCATTTAGCCCACAGAGCTGTGACTTTCAGCAAATCTCAGAGCAAAGCCTTAAGTCATTCATTCAAGAATATCTACTGAGCATCCACTATGTGCCAACATGTTGTTTTGGGGCCCTTGAGATACATCATTGAGTAACATAGCTAAAGCCATTGAGTTGTACCAACTACCCATGGGTGCATCCCACAAGCAAACCACTGAGTGTCTTCCCACCTCGTTTGTATATTTTATCTACTTAGAATCACAGAGCACCCCACATAATCACATTTATTTCTCAGAGTTATCAGCTCGGGTACATCCCCAGGGACAAGCTGTCAGCATGCACTGGCTTAGCAGAGACAGCTCATGCAGTTCAAATGGGGCCACCAGGCTCTGGCCCCACACAACCTGCTCATCTGTGTGCAGAACAGACTGGCTGTCACTACTGGGTCTTTCTTTGCTGGAATGCCAGAAGACAGCTGCTTAGCACTGCGGAGCTTTCCATGCAGGGCCATAGGAAGAGCACACATGTATCAGGGTTAAAGGGACAAATGTTCCACAAAGGAGTGATTCCTTTCCTGGGTGGAGGCCCTAGAGAAATGCATGAAAAAGTGCATGAGGGCAGACAGATAAGAGTATTCACAGCAGCAATGTCCTCATCAGCTAAACCCTGGAAACAACCCAAGCATCTATCAAGAGTAGAACAGAAAAATACACTGTGATATAGTTCTAAAATACAATGTTATGCTGCAAGGAAAGCAAACAAACCCCAATCACACATACCACCACAACACAGGCACATCTCAGGCACTCCCCTGAAGGATGTGTAGAGTGAGGCATTATTTCTAGGTGTATAAAAAAAAAAAAAGGCAACAAAACTAATCTTTTGTTTAGGGACATATGTGCATGTGTGTATGGAGTAAAACAATACAGAAAAGGACAGGGAATGAAATATACAAAATTCAGGATGAAGCAGTCTGGAAAGGAGGCGTAAGATGAGGTGGGAAAATACACAAGGATCTTGGGTTTCATTCCGGTGAGGGTTTATGGATGTGTGCGGTGGGTTCATGGTATTTAATTTTGCGTTGTTTTGTATGTGTTTGGGGAAAATTTTAATTGCTTTGCTGGCAAAGGAGAAGCACAGGGGATTCCTGTCCCAGAGGCTGTGATTCTGCCCATCAAGGGGAGCAGGGGCTTTTAAAGAGGTGATTCAAAGGCTATATTCCAGGTGTTCTCCGTTGGAGTGTAATTCAACTGTTAATTTGGGAGAGAGTCATTTCTGAGATCTCTGGTGCCATCATTCCCAAGTCTGAATTATTTCCTTCCTACGATGGGTGTGTACTCAGAGACAGATAACTGTGCCTAGGATGGGGAAAAACAGCAATCCTGTTTCCCCTGAGATTAGGGAGGGAAGAGATTAGGGAGGAGCAGGGACAGAGGAAGAGAAATGTGTCCTTTTAAAAAATAAGTCACAGTGGCAGAGCAGCAAGGGCTATATTCAAAGCATAAAATGGACCACAGTGACATTTCCCCACTGGCGATTTTTGCATTCCATTTCTATGGAAAATGGACAACAACATGTCCAAGCAGCTTCCTGCTGAAAGAGGGGAGATGGGAGAAGTGACCAAAAGTCTCTGTTCTGTATCAG
Organism: Callospermophilus lateralis; assembly: GCF_048772815.1. Classification (NCBI taxonomy): domain Eukaryota; kingdom Metazoa; phylum Chordata; class Mammalia; order Rodentia; family Sciuridae; genus Callospermophilus; species Callospermophilus lateralis. The sequence continues at coordinate 68,300,810 of NC_135306.1, read as the reverse complement.
GTGGGGCATGGACGGTTCAGCGTATTCAGCATCAGGACAGTCCAGAGGTCCAATGGTACAGATGGCAGGTGACTGGAGAAGGCATACACAGGGTAGGGATCATGCTAAGATCATTACTCTTTTGTTTATTCCAGCCAGTCTCTGAACCATTATGAAGACAGCAACTCACAAATATATCAATGAAAAACAGATCTTTGTAGGAGGTCAGGAAGATTTGTAGGTCTTCGAGATCAGGCTCAAAGTGACTCAGGACAAACTTTTGACTCTAGAGTCCTTTGTGATTATTATTAGGCATTCCCACACAAGAAACCTCCCCTTACAGTTTCCAACTTTACTTACTTTCAGTAGGGCTGACACAGAACATACCCTAAGTTATATTAAAAAAATATATATATTCCTCTTAAATGTCTATGTCGGACTGTGCTTTGGCTATACTTTCCTGCCAAGTATTTAAGACCAAGTCGGTCAAAACTGACCTTGTCCCTATTTATGTTAAGAGTCAGCTGAGATTCCTCGGAATCTCTTGAGAACATGGGAGAAGCCTCTTGGCTCCTTTAGCTTTCCTCTACCAGTGGTGCCATTTGCCAGGATGGGTCAGGGTCTTTCTGAACATATGTGGCTTCTCTTGGGAGCGTGATGGTATTTAATTTTTATGCTTTATACTTTAGATACTTAATTCTTTTACAGTTACCAATCATTTCATAAATTAAAAAAAAAAAAAAAGAATTAACATCAAGGGATACCCAATTCCTAGCCAATGAGTGAATACCCAATGACATACCTAATGCCAAATTTTTAAAGAAATCCTAATTTTGCAAAGTGAAAGAGCAGAAGAGAGTGCAGTCATTTCTACTGGAGGTGGGGCAGGTAGGGTGTGGTACCAGTGACTGGGGAGAAGAAGGAGGCAGACAAAGGCAGGGGTGCTGGGCATGTGTGGAGATGCAGGTCAAACCTGGGGAGCTACAGGGAGCAAGACGGTCCACGTCACCTCTTCAACTTAAGAGCCATGATTCTATCCAGCAGGAGGATCTCCAAAGTGTTTTTTATCACTTTTCCTGATCACTTTTACTTTCCCTATAACGAGTGTTAACAACAACCTCCTCCATTTATAACAAATTGTTCCTAGAGGCCAGGGAAAGATAAAAGTGGGCTAATTTTTCTACCATAAATAAAAAGCTTTGTGCTAACAGTAAGGTATTTGTGCAAAGAAGGAATAGAAAGGAAACTAAAGCAAAAAGGTATTTGATCTATTGTTTTATTTTTAAAATCCTCTACTTTTTATAAAGCATATTTCCTTTGGAAACTTTGACCAAAGAGAGAAAAACATAATACATGTTCCATAAAGAATTAAGAAACATTTTAAAAAATAACACAAAGCTGATACCAAAGCTTCACAAAGTTCCTCTAATCAGGCAACTTTTAGACTCTGTGTCTACAAACTGCTGTTTCCTACTGAGAAAGACCATAGCAAAAAGCAAAGACTAATCAAAGCTGCCCTTTATGGACATGATTAACCAAAGTCCCAAACCATAATATAAATACACATGTGACAGCACTACATATACCCAAACTTATATAAAAGGGAAAAAACACTTGGAAAACATTTTTCCTATATGTCTAGATGTAAGACTAGACATAAGAATAAGAATATAGACTTCTGCAGAATAACAAAATGTTTTCTCTTCAAACAAGAAACTCTCTCTCTCTCTCTCTCTCTCTCTCTCTCTCTCTCTCTCACACACACACACACACACACACACACAGAGAGAGAGAACAGTATGTTAACCTATACCTAGGAAGCAAAACCATGCTAAGAGATTCCCATCACATAGAAAACAGCAGCCTTTGATTCATAAATCCATCAAGAAGCTATCAATTTCACTTTAGGTCTGCTAAAAATAAGACAAGTATTTAAAAACCCACCATTGACTACAGTCCACAATGTGCGATCTTACAATTTGTTACTGAAGGCTGCCAGGGCACAAATAAATCCCAGGATAAAGGAGACACTGTGAGATGGGGTTTGTTCCCCCTCCCTTCCCGCAAAGAAATGTTGGGAAAGAAAGGGGGAGAGCTTGTAGGGGACTCACATGGCCTTTCAATCTCCCCAACTTTTTAACAGCCTGGATCCACATCCTCTGGAGGACTTGAGCAGTCTTCATGCCTCTGGAGATTAAGGGGCCCGGCCACTGCCTACCTCCCAGGCTGTTCGCCCATTTCCATCACTCCACGTGGTTACGTAAGGCGGACACAATAGTGGCCCACATTCCCAGCAATCCGTTGTCATCTCGCACAGTGACACATCCATACAGCAGGGACGCCAAAGGCTTTGAAAAGCACCACTTGTGAGGCAAAAAGAAAGCAGGCTGGAATTGGGCCACTTTAGCGGCTTTATTTTTCCCTCCCTCTCTCCCACGTGAGGGAACTGGGGCACTGGAGTAGATATTTCTTGAGGGCATATAAAATGATTTGGAACTTCAAAGGAACTTATTAAATACAGTCAGCCCTCCATATCCACTGGTCCTGCATCCAACCAAGTATAGATCAAAAATACTTTAAAAATATTTTGTCTCTACAAAACATGTAGCGACTTTGTCAGTGTTCCCTGAAAGATACAGTATAACAACTACTCACGTAGTATTTACATTATTTTAACTATTGTAGGTAACCTAGAGCTGATTCAAAAGATATGGGAGGATACCTGCAGGTGATGTACAAAAACTATACCATTTTGTATAAAGACTTGCACATCTGCACATTGGTATCCACGGTGTCCTAGAACCAATCCCCCCAGGATAGTGAGACACGACTGTAAACAGGGCATTTTAGGGCAACACTACAGAGAGGAAAATTTTGACATTGATTTTCATAGATCCATATATAACATACAAAGTCCAAAACAGCTAGAAGTAAATCAGTAGTGTTTCAAATAAACTGAACCAGTGGTGTTACACAGAAATTAAAAGCCATGAAGACAAAATGTTTCACAATCTTGGAGATAACTAGGAGAAGATACCGGAAATCCGGGCAGTTCAGAGCCCACTCAGGAGACAGGGTGCTTGGTCAGCAAAGTTCTCTCCTCTTGTTAAACTTTCTGTGAGCTTAGCAGATAAGAAAATAACAAAAGAGTTTAAGTGGAGGACAGGGAGGAGTAGAAGTACAAAGTTTCAGATTCTGAACAGCTAGCTAAGGCTGCATGGGACATGCCTGCGCTTGAGAGCTAGGCCTAGGATTTCAGAAGCATGGTCCTGGGGAGCCCCGGGCATTCCTGCCCCCATAATGTATGTGACATTCCCCCCAGGGCTGGGCCGCATGGTGTGCAGATGAAGAGCACACCTTCGGATTTGAGACTGGGATGCATATCAACTTGAACTGTAAAGTAGAAACTATGTAGAAAACAACTTGAAGCAGTGGCAGGAAAGTTTTAAAATGACAAGATCTGGGATGCAACCTTGTCCTGCGGCTTAGGTGTGGGGTTTTGGATATATTGTATCCTTTATAAAACCCAAAGAAAACCACCTACACCTCACACAGTCAACAAGAAAGGAGGCAATCTATACAGCACCTGTGCTAAACAGGCACCTGGAAATGTTGGTGCCCTTCCCAGGATCCCACCAGGAAGTTTTGACACAGTTCTTCCTAGGTTATAACAGCTGAACAGGACAGAAAGGGAAGGGACGTTTACATTTCAAATCTTACAAGGAAGAGGGTGAGAGGTACAAAGGGGGACCCTCGGAAGCCGGGACAGCCAGGGGCTGGTTCACTGGGCCTCAGAGACAGAGAAGTTTGAGGATCCAAGCATCTGTGGGAGGCTCAGGCCAGCCCACTCCTTCACTCACAGTCCTTAGGAAGCCTCCCGACCTCACCCTGAGGAGGAAACAGATAATTCTTTCCAATAAAAGTTCATGTATACTGTCCAGAAGTCAGGTATCCTGGAATATAAGATTCTTTTACACTGGTTTCCCAAAGTGTGCGTGCGTGTGTGTGTGTGTGTGTGTGTGTGTGTGTGTCTATACTGATGTTTTTAATTGTACTAAAAAACACAAAACCAAATTTATCATCTGAGCCATTTCTAAGGATACAGTTCGGCAACTGGTTTGAATGCATGCGCATCCCTTAAAATTCATACGCCGGAACCAAAGGCTCAGTATAAAAGCATTAAGAGGTAAATCCTTCAGGAGGTAACTAAGTCAAGACGGCTCCAGAGAACTAGCTGGGCCCTTATAAAACCCATCTGTCTTCTATTATGTAAAGATGCAACATTCGCCTCTTCCACCTCTTCTGTCACTTGAGGATCCAGCAATAAAGTGCTATCTTGGAAACAGAAAGCAGCCCTAATTGGACACTGCTGGCACCTTGATCTTGCACTTCTCAGCCTCCAAATCTGTGAGGAAATATATTTCTGTTCTTCATAACCGATTCAGATTTAGGTATTTTGTTATAGCAGCAGGAATGGACTAAGACAGTCATGTATTCACACATTTGTGCAGCGAATCTTTTGCAAACTTTTTACCTTGCAAAACTGAAATTCTGTACCCATTCAACAACTCCTGGCAACTACCATTCTACTTTTTGATTCTATGAATTTACTACATTAGATACCTCACTTAATTGGAATCACAGAGTATTTGTCCTTCTGTTAACTGGCTTACTTCACTTAGTATAACAATCTCAAGATTCATCCAAGTTGAAGATGAATCAGAATTTCCTTCCTTTTAAAGGCTGAATAATATTCCACTGCATGCATATGACACATCTTGTTTATTCATTCACCCAACAATGAAACTTGGATTGTTTCCACTCCTTGGCTACCATGAATAATGCTGCTATGAACAAGGATATGCAAATATGCCACCACTAATTCTTTACTCATTCAACCAATGTTTACCAAATGCAACGTGTTAAAAGATCTAATGAAAATCAAAATGTACAATGATGCCCTCAGGAAGCTCCCCAAGAGGCAGCACTTGATATAGTCAGGTGGCCAAGGGAGGCTTTGGGTGAGGAAGGGGCATTGAGATGAGGTTTAAAGTAATGAGTAGGATTGGGACAAAACAGCACAGTGCAAAGACTCTGTAGTAGGAAACAAATTTTAGTACCTACTTGAAAGAAAACAGGCCATGTGGGCTGGAGCAGGATGAGTGATGGGTGACTAGCAAGTATATAAAATATCGCAACTGCAAAGGCGTGAGTTATTAACTGGGCATGGGAGGTCTGGGGAGGAGGGACGTGCGCACCACCGCAGGGAGGTATCTTCTCCCTTGTGTCCTATGTGAGTTCCATGCTGAAGGATGATTAATGTGAAGGTGGGTGGACACTGAACATGGAGAGAATGGCACCCTCACAGCCAGGAGCAACAATCTACAAGGTGGGTGCAGGTACTGCAAGTACCTGGTGGGGCTGGGGAGTGAGCCACTTAGAAACACAAGCAGGGCCACATTCTCGGTGTGGCTGGACATGCTGAAACACCTTGGTCTACAGCTTGGGGGCACTAAAACTCATGCCCACCCAGGTCACGGCAACGCAATAGTTATGTGATGGGAAGGGAACAAGTCAGTTTCATTCAGCAGGGCATCACACCTGAGCTCCTGTGATTTTACAGTGAATGACACACCCCTGTGGTTAGCTATGACTGTCCCCATTTTACAGACAGGAAATTTACACAAGTCACCGCATCAGAATATGACATGTGCTTTCCCTACACTAAGCACTTAACAAATGTTCCTTTCAGTGCATCACTAGAAGAAAGGAAGAAAACAAGAAAAGGAAGGAGGGAGGAGAAAAGCAAGAAAGACAGAAGACGGCTGGAAGTGCAGCTCAGTGGTGGAAGGCCCTGGGTTCCATTCCAGCTCCAAAAAAAAAAAAAAAAAAAAAAAAAAAACCAGCACAACTGTAATCCAACAACAAAGGAGGCTGAGGCAGGAGGACTGCACATTCAAGGCTAGCCTCAACAACTTAGCAAGCCCTTGTCTCAAAATTAAATAAAAATAAGGGCCGGGAATATAGATCAGTGGTAGTGTGCTTGCCTAACATGTGCAAAGCCCTGTGGTTGATCCCAAATGCTGAAGGAAAAAAAGGAAAGCCAGAGAGAGGAGAATTAATTGAAATCACTGAGGTTCCCAGCAGGCTCCAACCTGTACATGGGAATCCTTGGGAGGACGTCATCCAACAAGTGGCCGGCGGTTTTCTGCGTGAAGTTTCACTCTGGTGTTTTTCTATATGTCTGGTTTATCGTTTTAGAAACCAACTAAAATCCTTAGAAGAGTGTAAATAAACAGCAAGCCTAGGGTGGGTGGGCAAGCCGCATCCCACTTGCCTCTAGCTGGTCCGCCCCCCACACACCAAGAAATCAGTCTTGTGATTTAGTCAAAAATCTGCTCACTGAGCTGGAGTTGTGGCTCCAGTGTTAGAGCATTTGCCTGGCTTGCGTGAGGTCCTGGGTTCAATCCTCAGAGTCACCAAATAAATAAATAAATAGTTCACTGACAGCTAAAAAAAATATTTTTAAAAAAATCTGCTCACTGGATACAATTTTAAAATACCTGTCAAATAAAAAAGCAGGAACTTCTTTTTCCCACAGAAGGCAGAAAATGAGCTCAACTATTTTTCTTCCTAAAACACCTAATTTTTAACATTATAAAACAAGTCCTTGGTTTCAGGGTGCTTACCCAGTCTCTGGAAAGTTGAACCCTTCCTGAAAGCAATAGATTTGTTGCCAGAGAACTAAACAACCACTTACACAATGTTTGGTTTAGAAATCAAGCCCTGTCAAGGTTCACTCCACATCCCACAAGTGCTTCACCTCCAAATGTGATCAGGAGGTTGTCAGGGATCCTTACGCTGCTATCACAACCCACTCTGCTGAGTCTTGACCACGTGAACAGTTAAAACTGGTAAACAGTGTGCCTGCAGCACACACCTCACAATGGACACAGCCTGGGCACAATCAAGTTTAAAGGAAAAAAAAGATATATAGAGAATTTTACAGAGGGGTTTCTGGACTCGAGTGAGGCTAGAACCCGGATGGAGGGCTGAGAGTGCCAGAATTACTTAATTTTTGTTTTTTGGATCCCATTGCCCTATATTTATCTAGGGTAAATTTTCAGCAAACATTTAAGCGAATAATAAATTGGGAGAAGATGACAACAGAGTGGCAGGGGGTGGGGGGGTTACAATGTGTAATTTTAAAAGCAAGTGTTCTAAAATAAAATTCAAAGAACAAGAGACTCCAAGAACAAGCTTCCAGACAAGACTGTTCCTTATTGTATGCTGGCACAAATATGTAACAACAAATCCCACTGTCATGCACAATTATAATGCACCAATTTTCAAAAAAGACTGTGCTCCTCAACCTTGCCATGAGCTAGAGGCCCACTCAATTCCATTGCCACAGGTAATCAAGAATATCATCAGTCATTTCGCAAAGTGAAAGGAGGACATTACCATGAAAGCATTTTGTAAAATCCAGCCTGGTACACCTTCAAGTGGGAGGTGGGGAGGTCAAAAATCCCCCTATAATGCTAGCCATAAACATGGTGCTATGAGCTTGTAGGCCAGCACACATCCCTGGCTCTAAGCTTAGCTCCCTACATGCCCTCCAAGCTCTGGAACCTGGAGCAGTACACTTACTGAAGCTCAGCTACCTCCTATGTCAGATGGGGCTCGAGTTCCCTGCCCTATTAAAAAGGGGAGGAAAAAATAAAGAGCTGTTGCCCTGAGCCCCACTCTACGCCCACCACAGGAGTGTTGATAAAGATTTCCATCATGAATATTGCAACAGCCAGGTAAGGTCCACTCCCAAATAAGAATGGTCTGTTTGCACTAGAGCACTAAGAACACATTGTGGAACCCACGAGAAGGGAAAATATGTGTTCACACAAAAATTTGTACACAAATGACATTCTTGGTGGCATTATTTATAATAACAAAACAGTGGAAACATCCCAAATGTTCATTAATTGATGACAGGGTAAACAAAATGTGAATTATCCACACAACAGATTATTATTCAATCACACACACACAAAAATGAAGTACTGGGGCTGGAGTTGTGGCTCAGTGGTAGAACGCTTCCTAGCACATGTGAGGCACTGGGTTTGATCCTTAACATCACATAAAAACAAATAAGATAAAGGTATTGTGTCCATCTATGACTAAGAAAAATATTTTTTTTAAAAAAAATGAAGTACTAATACACTCTACAATATGGTTGGATTCTGAATTGTAAGTAAAAGAAGTCATATGCAAAAGGATAAACATAGCATGATTTGATGGATGTGAAATGTCCAGAAGAGACAAATCCAACAGACTGAAAAGAGTGGTTGCCCAGAGCTGCAGAGACTTGTGAGGCAAATGGGGAATGACTGATGGGTGTGGGCTTCCTTGTGTGGGACAGCTGAGCAACTCAGTGGGAAATCAATGAAAACCACTAAGTGGGGCTGGGGATACAGCACTCAATTGGTAGGGTGCTTGCCTCACATGTACACAGCCATGGGTTCAATCCCTAGCACCAAAAAAGAAAACAACAACAACAAAAAACCAACACTGATTGCACACTTGATGTGAATTATATCTCAATAAATCTACTTATGCAGTTCTAAGAATCAAATCTAGAGCCTCACACATGCTATGCAAGCGCTCTGCCACTGAGCCCCAGCCCCTAAAGCCACTTTTTAAAAGAATGTATCATAGATGCTGTAGTCAGAAAGTAGGGATTCAATTCCGTGCTCTACCATTTACTTTGAGCAAGTTATTTAACTTCTCCTTCCCTCAGTTTCCTGAATCCGTAAAGCATGGGCGGTAATAAGGCCCCCCTTTTTAGGGTTTTTATGAGAATTTAATCATATTAATGCATGCACAGAATTTGAGTTGTGCCTGGCACAGAGTAAATGCTCAATCAATTTTGGCCTTTATCAATATCATAATTATTAGACTTGTTTTACGGAAAAGAGACTTAAGTCAGAGAGGTAAAGGAATTTGATGGAGATCAGACAAGTAAAAGGAAGCTGAGGACACATTCTAACCCGGGAGTCTCTTTCCTTTCCTTTCCTTTGAACTTGCTTCTTCCACTACACACCTACAGTGCCCTTCGAAATCCAATGGTGACAGGTCACTGGCCTTCAAACCAAAAAAATACCACGGTTGTTGGTGCTTATGGACAAGAGCAGCCATGGATTCCAACACTCTGACGACTCAGAACTTCTTAACCAGCATGATGGCTATTTCTAAGCAGCCAGCTTAGGTCCAATAACCCAGCTCAGTAATTCTTATACAGTGGCTTAGTAAAGAAAGGGTACAGGGAGTCAGGCCAGATTTTATTTCTGGCTGTTTCAACAGCCAGTTTTAGGTACACAGTCCCAAGTTCCCCAATTGATGGGCCTTTGTGAACATACATGTAAAACAAGAAGGCCTGAGACACATCATCACTTACTTGAACAACATGCCAGATGCTGTGCCAACTGTTTCATGGCTATTGCCTGCTAATCTTCTAAAATCCCTATAAGATTCCTCCCTTTTTTTCACATATAAAGGCTTGGAGCTAGGAATGTAGCTCAGTGGTCAAACACAAACCTAGCACACACTTGGTTTGGACCCACAGCCCTAAAAATGAAAACTAAAATTTAAAAAATGTGGGGTAGAGAAAAAGAGGAGATAAGCACAGGGCAAGGCCCCCTAGTTCAAAAGGAACTGGTCACAATTTGGATTCTGATGGGTTTGAGTCTGATTTTAGCAAGATGTGAGGCACATAAACATAATTAGCAGGTAATGACACTTAAGACCTCTATGTTCACAGTCCTGGCACACTAAGCTCTAGGTATAATTTAAACAGACCATTCTTAATTGTAATTATAAAGAAGCCATTAATAAAGCCAACAACTAAGGTGCTAATTTGGCAACAAAGACAGAGCCCTGTTTACCCTGTGATTTTATAACTGACTCAGCCCATATTACACTAAAACATAGTTTCACTTGGGGAGGAAGGGGGACATGTATACAAACCATCACCCAATAATTGGTACCAAGATAAAGAAAATTATAAACTGCTTTGTCAAAAGGCAGGTTAGAAAGCCAATTATTAGCAAGGCGTGGTGGTGGTGTACGCCTGTAATCCCAGCAACTCTGGAGGCTGAGGCAGGAAGATGACAAGTTCAAAGCCAGCCTCAGCAACTTAGCAAGGCTGTAAGCAACTTAGCAAGATCTTGTCTCAAAATAAAAATAAAAAGGTCCAGGGGTGTGGCTCAGTAGTAAAGTGCCCAGGGGGTTCAATACCCAAAAGAAAAGAAAAACAATTATTAGAGTTGCTCCGTTGAATGCTGAAAGCATGTGACATACACAAAGTCAACTTTGACCTCCCACACTTACAACTCCATCAGAAGATGCTCACACAGAAAAGAGAAAGATGTTTCTGCTGCATCCCAGTGAGCCCAGTTAATCCCTCAAAGCCATTGAGACTAAGTACAGAGGCCTGAGCCCCAAAGACAGGCCTTTCCTTTTGGAACTGAGGAGGAAATGCTGGAACCAAAAGAAATTCCCCCTTAGGTACCACATCACCCACAGCTGGGAGCTTGTTAGACACACAGAATCTCATGTTGAACTAGAGCCCATGTGTAGAATATGCACATTAATGTTTGAGAAGCACCCGGCTGGCAATCCTCTCCCACAAAACTTCTGCCCCAACAATATCCTATAATGTGTCGTCCCACACACAAACCACATATGGCCACTGAGCATTTGACATGTGGCTACTGCAACTGAAGAATCAAATGTTTGACATCATTTAATTTTAATTAAATTTGTAAATAGGCATATTTAAAATGTAACTTATTCGCCATATCCCTAGCATTATTTAAGCAGTTCTGAATTTTTAAAAAACATTTATTTATTTACTTTAGTTTTAGATAGACACAATATCTTCATTTTATTTTTATGTGGTGCTGAGGATCGAACCCAATGCCTCACACATGCTAGGCGAGTGCTTTACCTCTGAACACAACCACAGCCCAGTTCTGAATTTTTTTTAATTATTTTTAGTTGTAGATGGACATAATTCCTTTATTTATTTATTTTTACATGGCACTGAGGATCAAACCCAGTGCCTCACATGTGCTAGGCAAGTGATCTACCACTGAGCCAAATCCCAGCCCAGCAATTCCTAATTTTTTGCTAACACAATGCAAACTATGGCAAACACTGCTGGCATATAGCGCATTTAGTTAAATCTGGATCAAAGAGTATAAACATTTCTTTACATCTTTTATAACCCTTTATATCTTTTAAAAGATGTCCTGTTTTCTTACGGGGGAGGTGGTGTTACTGAGGATTGAACCCAGGAGCACTTTACCACTGAGCTACAACCCAGTTCTGTTTATTTTGAGACAGGGTCTTGCTAAGTTACTGAGGTTGGCCATGAACTTTGAATCATCCTGCCTCAGCCTCCTGAGTTGCTGGGATTACAGGCTATGTGCTACCTCACCCAGTAAGACATCCCTACTTTTAAAGAGAGGTTCTAGCAATTTAGATCATGGCAGCCATAAGCCAAATGCCATTGTTTCATGCTATTTTGAAAATGAAAAAAGACTACTTGTTTACAGAAACAGTACTTATTTTATACTTTAAGAATCCTTTGAGGGGCTGGGGTTGTGGCTCAGCAGTAGAGAGCTCGCCTAGCACATTCGAGGCCCTGGATTTGATACTTAGCACCACATAAAAATAAATAAACAAAGAATATTGTGTCCAATTACAATTAAAAACAAATAAATAAATATTTAAAATTTTTAAATTTAAAAAAAAGAATCCTTTGAGTAATCTTAAATTTTTTTGCTGCAAGAAAACAATAAAGATTGTAAACTTCTCATGCACGAATGTTAATAAAACTTAGCAAATGATGCTTTGAAAACACAAATTTAAACAATTTTAAGTAAGAGAAAATAATTTTAAACCATTCATCTGGCCAGGTGCACTAGTGCATGCCCGTAATCCCAGTGGCTTGGGAGGCTGACACAGGAGAATCACAAATTTAAGGCCAGCCTCAGCAACTTAGTAAGGCCCTAAGCAACTTAGTAAGATGCTGTCTCAAACCAAACTATAAAAACAGGGGAGGCTGGGGGTGTAGCTCAGTGGTTAAGTGCCCTGGGGTTTAATCTCTGGTATCAAAATCAACAACAACTATTTGTCTATGGGTAAGATTAAAAGAGAGGCAGATTTCAACTGTATTTCTTATATATTTAAACTATCACTTAATGTGGTGTTTGTTCTGTGGGATGCACTGTACAAGAATGAGTCCCTATGAACACCTATTAGAAAATCAAGAGAGAAAAACAAAGACCACTGGTCATTTTGGAACACAATCCAATAAAGGGAGAGGGCAGCAAAGACCAGAGACAGGAAGAGGAAAGGTGAGGTTTCCTGTTAACCTTCCCTATGCATGAAATGTGGGAGCCAGAGCCAAGCTACTCAAAGTAACAAAACTTTGGATATCAACCCAGTAGTGGAAATGCTGTATAATACTTGCTAATGATCATGACTTAAGAAGACACAGTAAATGAAAATGAAGCAAGTTATATAAAAAGTTAGGCTTCTCAATTTTTTCTTCTCATGACAAAACTTAAAGAAATAAAAAATTCAGATGTTTGAAACAGCTTTGTTTAGAAAAAGACCTCATTCTCTGATCTAGTCTCATGTATGCCATTATTACATAAGCTGAGTTAAATTGATGGTCTGCATTATTTTCCAACATGGGAAATTTCAGATAGGGACAGACATTTTTAAAAATTTTTGAATTACACAGTACTGAACTCCTCTTAAAAACATCGTCTGTGCCCAGTAAGAAAAATCATGGACCGAAAGAGTACATGAAGCTGGGCACGGTGGTGCACACGCCTGTAATCCCAGTGACTCGGGAGGCTGAGGCAAGATAGTGCAAGTTCAAAGCCAGCCTCAGCAACTTAATGAGACCCTGTTTCAAAATTTTAAAAAAGGCTGTAGCAGAGAGAGAGAGAGAGAGAGAGAGAGAGAGAAGAAAAAAAAGAAGAGAGCCCGTGATCTTAAAGCATGAAAAGGCTTTTCTCCCTTTTGCGGAATTTGTGGTTCACAGGAAATCAGCCGACTGATGGTTGTAACAAGTATAATCCACAAGGTGGTGCAGTGGTGCAAAAATTAAAAGGGAGAGATGGCACTTCCCCTCAAATTTAAAATTTCAAAATGTAATTTAGAAAAAATGAAAAATGGACTTTAATAACTACAATAAAACCCTCCACTGTAGCTTTTACACTAGCCAAGGTGAATTTACAAATAGTGAGGAAAAAATAAAAGCTGAAAATTATACTTTAAGTTTTTGTTATGAACATAAACACAAAATGCTCATTAACAAAACACAAACATATACAATCAATCAACACCCTAGCAAGCTTCTGCTCTCCTTGGAATATTAGATAGTCCCAAATTAAGGATCTTTCAGCTTTAAAATAGGGAAAGTCTGAGCAAACCCTTGAGTTTCACTTGATTCTGGTCACCTTCTTTCGTCACTGATTTCATTTTAATTAATTAATTAATTTATTTATTTTAAAGAGAGAGAGAATTTTTTAATATTTATTTTTTAGTTTTTGGTGGACACAACATCTTTGTTTGTATGTGGTGCTGAGGATCGAACTCGGGTCGCACACATGCCAGGCGAGCGCGCTACCACTTGAGCCACATCCCCAGCCCTCGTCACTGATTTTAGAAGTTGCTTATTAAACAATAAATAGACCCCTTTAGCTTTCTCACAGACAGTACCTCTGAGGAATGCATGGTCAGTATGGTTTCATTTGTTTTGCAGGATTCTAGAAAGAGCCTGGTCTGTACAGGTGTCTGATAGGTGACCTTTTGACATCAGAGGACCAAAATTACACCCTTGGGTCACACTGATGCTGCCCTTTTGTGGACACACATCCTACGAGGAGCCATGTAGTTTTTGCTCCAGTTCCTTCCCTTTTCCTTGACTCTCCTCACCTCTTCCACACTTCAGCACTCTTGCTTCTTTAACCCTCAACCCTATCACCAGGGAGGCAGATTTGAGGCTTCTCTCTTAACAACTGGTGCCTTGTGAATAAACTTTTCTTTCTTTGCAAAACTCATGGCTTCAGTGATCGGCACACTGTGTGCAAGGTATGGTGATGCAAAAGCAATAAGCATTCACAGAAACCACACTGGTGATCTTTCCCCAGGGCATCGAGGTGTAGGATAGTAACTCCCAGTCAGCCAGGTGATCTCAAGGACCCACAAAGGTACTCTACAGTATGTTGGGTTGCTAAGCTACAATGCTCAGGAGATTACACGCATTATGTGCTTTTTTTTTTTTTTTTTTTTTTTGATTCAGGGTATTTTCAACTTAGAATGAGTTTATGCAGATGTGACCCCTGTCATCTGAGGAACATCTGTAATAAAACATGGGCCCTACCTTCATAGAGCTCACAGGCCAATGGAGATCAGTGGTAAAATAAGGAGCCAACCCAACCAATCAGCAACTGTCAAACTAAAACTTGGATACAGGCTTGGAAGGGAAAGCACAGAACAATCTAAAATAAGAGGAATTGGCCTCATCAGGGAGATGGTGGATGTTTTCATATTTAGGGCCCCTGTGGAAGCAAAAAATGTGGCCCCTGAGGTAAGACAGGCAAAGACCGCCCTAGCTGGGCAGATGTGATGCCCTAGTAGACTGAGTGGGGCTGGATCTCAGGAAGGATCCTGGTCTCCTCCATCTGTGAGCAAAATAAACTGGAGGTAGGTCAAAGGCACAAGAGGATTTGTTACTTTTATATTTTTGAGTCACAATTCCTCATTCTGCTGAAAACCAGGGAAGAAACATAAGTCTAGGTTGACAGCAGGTTACTGGACACAAAGAGGTAGGAAAGGTGCAAAGGGAGGCCCTGGCCTGGAATCCCAAGGGCAGTGATGGCTTTCTCAAGGCCACTGAGGCCAACAGGCCTGTCCATGGGTTTAAGCACCAGCCAAGATCCCCTAGTTACTATAGGGAAAGACTAATGTGAGCCACAATTGCTGCACCAAGTTCCAAAGTCCCTTGCTATGCTATTGCGGAGTGGACATAAAAGTACATCAGACTATGCAAGAGCAACATCTACTAGCTATTCTGAGATACAGATGCACACACCGGAGTAAGACATAGTACTGAGGAAATGAACTACATTATCAAGGGCCGCTCAGCTGAAGGAGGCTGACAACCACCAATACCCTTCTGCTGAAAGAAAACTCAGGTAAGGACTTCTGCACTCACCATGATGACAGGCTTCTGCTTCCTCTTAGGTGCAGCGGGGGACAAAGGATGGATAACAATGGCACATCAAGCTTTCTCCAGCTTCTCATAGGAAAGTAGTTCTAGTCCAGAGTTTGACACTAACCACTGTTTGATCAAGCAGTTCTCTAGCCTGACACAGTGTCAGACACCTGAAATCCCAGCAGCTCGGGAGGCTAAGGCAGGAGAATAGTGAGTTCAAAGCCAGCTTTAGCAAAAGCGAGGCACCAAGCAACTCAGTGAGACCCTGTCTCTAAATAAAATACAAAAGAGGGCTGGGGATATAGCTCAGTGGTCAAGTGCTCCTGAATCCAATTCCTGCTACCAAAAAAAAAAAAAAAAATCTCTGGGCATCCCAGTGACAATACCCATCTCACAGGATTCTTACAAGGATCAAGCAAGAATCTTACATGGAGCTTTTGTAAACCCTTAGTACCACACAGATGAGCGTTGTTTCCACTATTTATACAAGCCTCACTCTAAAAAGGACAATCAATAGTGACACAAGTTTAATATAAGATTTTAAAAACAGATTACCTACATTTAATGTTCACCTACCTACTACACAACGGGCTTTGAAAATAAAGACCCAATGACATGACAAAGCCCCTACCTTCAAATGAGGTTTGCTGTTAGGATGTACAGAGAATCATGACAGTTCATAGGGCCGGTACCTGCCCTGTGTCAGCCCAAAGCCCTCCCCAGTCTGCTGAGTGGGAGAAACATCGCTAAGTCTTCCTCTGCTCTACATTTCTTTAAGAGAAGGAACCCACCCCAGTGCTTTATTGTTACTCTGAAGTTTCCTCTGACAGGAAATAATAAAATGTTTAGAAATGAACAGCCAACAACTTAGAAATGCAACATAGCATAAGCCCCAAAGCTGACATCCAGAGAAACAAGAACATCCGAAACCTAATGATCATCAGGGGACATTTCAGTTTTTAAGGCCTTTCTATATCCTAAAAACAAAATGTGTTTTGAGGTAGACTTTCACCACATTTTCTAATACAACCCTGAGGACTCTCCATGCTCTCAAGGAGCCCCTGTTTGTTACCTGATCGCTTTTCTGCCCCCAAATACATAAGCTGCAGCACTCAGGCCCAATGCCTCTCCACAGCCAAGAGGGGCCTCAGACAGGAGTATCCACAGGCAACAGGCATCTCCTCTCAGCCAGTGTCCTGGCCCACTCTGCCCAGGTCACAAAGGAGCAGGTGAGAAACCAAGCACCCTGCTGTTGAAAACTCCGCTGGGGGCCAGCCAACACCTCCTCAGGCACCAGAGGGTGAAGATTCTAGGCTGTGTGAGCCAAAGAGGAAAACTGAGGATAACTGTATACAGCAGTCCCTCTTAGCCCTCAGGAAAAACATTTCAAGACACCTAGTGGATGCCTGAAACCACAGTTAGTATCAAACCCCTATATACACTAGGATTTTTCCTATATAGACATACCTATGATAAAGTTTAATTTATAAATTAGGCATGGGAAGAGATAAAACACAATAACTAATAAAACAGAAAAAATTTAAGAATATACAATAACAATTATAACAGTATAATAAATGTTATTTAAAACTTATGAAATGTTTAAAACCAATTAAATTTTTCATTTAATATTTTTAGACTTCACTTGACAGGTAACTGAAATCACAGAAGGCAAAATGTGGATAAGGGAAGCCTAACATAGGTTCTTATGTAGCCATTAAAATGTAACTATTTAGCCAGGTATGGAGGCATATGCCTGTAATCCCAGCAATAAAGGAACCTGAGGCAGGAGGACTGCAAGTCCAAGGCCAGGTTCAGCAAGACCCTGGCTCAGAATAAAAAATAAAAAGGACTGAGGTTGCAGCTCAGTGGTAAAGCATCTCTGGGTTCAATTCCCAGTACCTGTCACCTATTTGAAAATACTATTTGAACTATTTGAAAATACAAGAATGGTCCTTTAACTAGTGGACAGGGGGAAAAGAAATAAATAAACAAACAATACAGTCTTCTTAGTTTGCCAAGCCCTAAACTGTGTTTATGCAAAACCAGTAATGAAGGACAGACTGCAGGTGTCCATTCACCGAGACATGGCTCCTTATCTGCAAGGTGCTCATGGAGGCACTGAAAGAGACTTGCCCTTCTCCATTTCTGATTTCCTTTGCCTCTTTTCCATTTCTATCCTCAAGAACTATCACATCTGTTCTTGGCATCCAGTCATTATTTGGGGATAATCCTGCTGTGTTTTCATTTGCCTGTTTGTCTTTGATTTATAAGAGAAAATCTTGGTACATAATCCAAAAGTCAGGTCAACTCAAAGTGAACTATACTTGGTTTTGATAGCAATGAAACTTCTCTGGTTACATTTTTACCTAAACTAAAATCTGAACATGTTCACAGCTCCTGATCTCATAATGCATGGGAAGCTAGACTGAGACCAAAATCTTGCTTCTGGTCATCCTCAAAGCAGATAAATAACAACATTTGTTAGTAGTATCAACACAGGTATTAGGAAAGACACTGTGTATTAAGAACTATGTCAGACACAGAACTAAAAGCATTGACTGAGCAACTATTCCAAGCCTAGCCTAGGAATGCAAACCACCAGATGTGCCCTTGGGAGTCCACAATCTACACCCCCATGTTAAAAGCCATGCCTCACCCAACACTAGGCAGAACTCAATCTGCAGGTTTAGACCCTCTCTGAAAACACCCTGCTCTTCTGAAAGTTTAAACATGTGCACTGAAGTTTTTATCTAACTGAGGGCATTTTTGCAGTTCACTCTTTCCAAGCATCCATTAGGATTAAGCTCTTTCCAATCAAAACATTTCTGCTGCTTATATTGTTCGAAGACAATGTAGCAGACTCCTCTTATGTCACCAATATATTCAAGTTGAAACAGATGAGACCAAGAGACAGAATGACAGTAACCCAGTTTCTGGGTCCCTTTACTGCATAAATCATTATCCTAAATATGAAGCCCAAAGAGTAAATCTGGTAACTAGGGTAATAGATAGTGTGGGGGTTTTTTTGTTTGCCTTGTTTTTTGGAGAGTTCAGCGCTGGGATATAATCCAGTCAGGTCACCATTTATATTTAATCATCCAATTGCTCTCAAATATGATTCAGAACAACAAATGCAATTGTTACTTAGGGCTTACTAGCAAGCCAAACACAATTTGCCTCTCATAGACATATGTATGCTCCTTTGCTCAGGTTCTATTAACAGGCAAGAAGGACTCTTCCAAGCAGTGCACACTGACCACAGAGATTCTCGCTGTAGTTAACAATAAGCAGCAAAAGTATGATCTGGACAAAGTAAACCATGAACATGATATTTTGAAATTTAGCAATGCCCAAATCAATTTCTTTTACTTGTTATCTTTTTGTTTTTAGTTTATATTTTTGAATTTTCTAATTTGTTCTAATTAGTCATACATGACAGTATAATGTATTTTGACACATTGCACACAAATGGAGCACAACTTCTCATTCCTCTGGCTGTACATGGTGCAGAGTAACACCAGTAGTGTAATCATACATGTATATAGGGCAACAGTGTCTGTCTCCTTCTACCTTCAGTTTCTACATATATATTTTGAGATGAGGATCTCACCAGGCTGGCTTTGATCTCTTAGGCTCGACGAATCCTTCTGCCTCAGCCTCCCCAAGACTGAGGCAAACACTAATATGCTCCCCACCTAATTTCATTTTTTTAAATATTTATTTTTCAGTTTTCAGTGGACACAACATCTTCATTTTATTTTTTTATGTGGTGCTGAGGATTGATCCCAGCGCCCCGCACGGGCCACGAGCGAGCACATTACCTCTTGAGCCACATCCCCAGCCCCCACCTAATTTCATTTTTAACCCAATACTGTTTCACTACATTTTTCAGGAGAAAGCCTACACAGAAATTTATCTTTAAAAAGTAGGAGATTAGGGGCTGAGGTTGTGGCTCAGCGGTAGAGCAGTCGCCTAGCACATGCGAGGCCCTGGGTTCAATCCTCAGCACCGCAGAGAAAGAAATAAATAAAATAAAGGTATTGTGTCCAACTACAACTAAAAAATAAATATTAAAAAAAAAAAAAAGATAATGGTTTAAAAGTAAGTGGGAGATTAACCAATTCCCAGCACTGGAAAAGTTCCAGGGACCCAGGAGAAGAAAGATGCAATATCAGCTGCCTTCCTTAAGTCCCCAGCCAGAACTTTTTAATTTAAAGGTTATTATAAAATATAAAGTTTGTACCGTACATAAAATATATACAAAACAACATCCGAAGGCTTCCTCAAGCTGTAACATTACTAGCTAAAATATTTATAGACATCTGGGTCAGAAATATAGATATTATAGTTAGGGCTGGGAGTGTAGCTCAGTGGTAGAACACTTGCCTAGCAAGCACAGGGCCCTTGTCACACAAATATATATAATTGGCTGTTACGTACATACTTAAGACCAAAGATTTTTGCTGAGGAAGTGAATTAGGTCACTACCCAGAAGAAGCTCCCCTCCAGCTCTATTTTCTACTCGCCAAACACTGAAACCCTTTGTTCATTGTATCAGACACTGTAAACTGTTTGGACATCCATTGTTAGCCCTGGCAGACTCCAAGTCTGGAGAAAAAGAGATAAAAAAAGGATTCTGTCAATATATTTCTAGCACATTCAAAAATCTAAGCAAGCTCTGCAAATAACCACTAACCACTAACCCAGTGGCTGAAATAAAATCTCTGGTCAGACATATCTTTGCACTTAGAAATCTGCCCTCCTTATCAATTCAAATTTCCCTACAAGAAGTATTCAGAAGTAATTCTGTAGATGTCTAAAGTGTTAATCTATGAATCACACGGCCAGATTCTCACTCCCTTTAAAGAAGTTACAAATACAGGGTTAAAGTAGGTCAGAGTTATAGGTAAAATTATTTGAATGAAAGAAGATTCACTGTTTTGTTTGTTTGTTTGTTTGTTTGTTTGTTTTGCAAGGTTAGGATTGCTGACTTTAAAGTAAAGTTCAGTTCTTTCCACATGTGACAGGACAATGCCAAAACTGATAAGATTTTTAAATGTCTTTAAAGCAATACATTATGGCTCATCCTTTGTAAAACAAACTCAAAATATTTAGGACAGAGACTATTGATAAATGTTTCAGTAGACCAGAGCATTCTGTCAGCATGAGATCTGAGGCACAAACTAGGATAAAAACCTAATCTCTTTCCATTTCATTGGTCAAAGACAAAAGAAGTTAAAGATATGGGGAGTTATCAACCAGACTTACTTACTATCATTCATTTTATTAAAAAAAAAAAAAAACTACCAAATTAGAATGACTTCAAAAAGAAAGAATTCATTAGGTTCCATAAAGTCATCCATCAAAGCAGTTCTTAAAATTAAGTTGCCTTCATTTTTATTTTTACATTCAATTGTAGGCTTGAAATTTGTGATTTCCTTTTTTCTTCTCTCTCTCTTTTTTTTTTTTTTTTTTTTTTTTTTTTTTGCAGTGCTGGCTGATCAAACCCAGGGCCTCCTGCAGGCTAAGCAAATGCTCTACCACTGAGACTCAACCCCAGCCCAAAAACTGTAACTTCTCAAGCTTGCTTCTATAGGAAAGTACTTAGATCACAGAGTGCAGATGCAGAAAGTGAGGACCTTCCAGAAAAACACCCGACATGCAGGCAGCTCTGCCAGCTACCACCTTTACTACAACTGGTGACTACAACATCACAGGATGGATTCTGAGCATGCCTTGCAGAGGTCACTCTGGTGACTGCAGCAACATTGTGTTCTTCAGAAATAATGATGAAAATAATACATTAAATTGACTATGCACCTCTCAGGAGGCTTCGGCCATTTACGGCTTGCTGGTACTTCTAAAAGAAATGCCTCCAACTTCTTCATCAACAATGTGCATAAGTTTAAGATCTGGAAGGATGAAGTCAATCAAAAGCAAAAACCCTTTGTTTTTCTTTATCCTACAGTGGCAGCAAGGTGGATTTCTAAGCAGTCTGAGCCATCTCCAAGATCCCTGCTAATACACCTGCCTCAGGGCTGTGGAAGCTGAGAAGACGGAAGGTCTTGGCTCCTGGGGGCAGCAGCTTCCTCTCTGTGGGACAGATTCTAAAGCCAGCATTGGGCCCTTGGTTTTTAATCCGACAGCCTTTCCACAGTTCAGGAGTCACCTAATCCTCCACACTGAGTCTTTCTCGCCTAGAAATAACTAGAATGATGTGGGTTTTCTTGACTAAACCCTAGGTATGCGATGCCCATTTTACAGCTGGGAAAACTGAATGAGAAAAAAGTAAATCGCCTAACTTCAAGAAAGTAAGCATCAGGACCCAAGGATTCACACCCAGGGCTGAATTCAAAATTATAGAAAGAGAGTTAAGCACATCCCCACAGATGACAGAGAAATTCTACTCCTTGGAATTTACACAAAAGCAATGGGTACATAAGTTCCCAAAACCACCTGTAGGCAATTTTCATTAGCAGCTTTACTCAGAATAGCAAAAAAATTGAAAACAACCAAATATCCACCAATAGAAGAATAGATAAACTGTGGTAAATGTATATCCAAGGAACAAAAAAGAACTACTGAATCTCATGTAACAACATGGATGGATTTCACAGAGGTTTGGTTGAGCAAAAGAAGCCAGACATCAAATGGTGATTTGATTTCCATGGACCCTCCCGAGGTCAGGCAAAACTATTCCCCGGTGAGTGGTCAGAAGAGAGGTTCCCTTGAAGGTAGGGGTTATAACAGTCATAGAAGTGACAAGTCAGAACCTTCTAGAATGATGGAAAGTTTTAGTTTTTGATGTAGATGGTAATCACACAGGGGAACAAACAGTTATATAAAATATCATCCAACTCTGGAACGGGGGATAGAGGTGGTGGTTGCACAACACAGTGAATGTACTAATGTGTCATTGAATGACATGCTTAAAAAGGGTTAAAACGGTGGCTTTACCATTATGTGTATTTTACCACTGAAGGAAATGGAGACTCACAAAACCCTCAGGGAAAAAGGGAGCTCAGGAATCTGACCTGTTGCAATCTCCCTGAACTGCCCAAATTCCCCTGCCCACCAAAAGTAACTGATCAACTCCTCCCATGACCTGGCCCTGCTAAACCCTATAAAACTCAGACCCTTGTTGTAGCCTGTCATCATTTTCCCCTTGAAAACATGCCCCTCCCCTGTTTAATAAAGCATCGCTGAGCTGTTGAGGTCTGTCCCCATTTCTTTTTCTTTCTGTATTCACTTTCATTTGCTTCCATTTGGTATCAAAACCAGGGACAGGGTTGGGGCTCTCTACCCTTCCCTGTCCTAACAAAACTCTACTGTCCTTTCTCTTATCTCCCTTCCATCACTTTCCTTCTTTTCTCCTGATAGAAGGAGGCTCTTCACACTCTTCAAGTCTACTATAGCTCAACAGTGGCCAGTATGTAACCCGAAATCGACCCCAATTCTGGGCTAGATTTTTGCTATCTTTCTGCCACATGAATGGAGCAAAGACCTGCATTGGGTCCTTTATTGGTATTGGAGGTGTCCTCCTTCCAACCGCATGCTCTCCGATTCCTTCCTTCTCTTATGTACTCAGACCTGCAGATCAGAGGCCACTTTCTGCCATTTTGTTCCCACATGCAACACCAGCCTTCTCATTCTTCCGAGAGGTAAGAGCCTTTTCAGTCTCTCACAGAGGCACCCTGCCTGAGACCTTGCCTTTTGGGTCATCTGGAACCAGGGGGTCCTCCACCACTGAGATTGCAGGAGGGGATGCCCTCTCATTCTCCAGTAGAACTCTGTCCGGTGATGGGCGACATTAGGGGATGCTTTGATCAAATCTCTCCAACATGAGGGATAACCAGTCCATCCCACAGGACTCCCCATTAGGTCATCTCATTAAAAATCACAAAATTTTCCACCTCAAATCTGACCTCAAAAACAAATGCCTTATTAGGCTGAGTACCCAGATCTAGCCACAATCTAAATCAGATAACCTAAGTCAGTGGCCCAAATTCAGAATTAGGGAACTTTGACCCCCAAATCCTCCAAGACTTAGACAATTTCCTCCAATAAAATGGCAAACGGCCTAAGGTTCCTTACCGCCAAGCTATCTTTTACCTCCGCTCAAGGACCTCATTATGTCAACCTTGCTCTGTTCTCTAATTAATTTTCATTGATTCCCAACCTCATAAGCCCCTTAGATGAGGTCCTGACCCAAAGCCCTCTTCTTCATTCACTGCCCTCAAAATAGCAGATGAACCCCTACCAAAAGTAAGTAAAGCTGGAGGCTCTAAAGGAAAGTTTCACAGACAGGAATGTTTGATAACTATCAAAAGAGACTGTCAGAGTCACAAGCTTTTTTCTGAGTCATTTTGAGACCTACAAATCTTCTAACCTCCTACACAGGCAGGCTTGATCTGTGTTTCTGTGTTTGCTAGTATGATTGTCTAGCCCCAGTATTTATCCCTCATGTTGGTCTAAAAGATGTAATGTTGTACTTAAAAGTTCTGACTAATTTTACCAAGAAAGCCCTAACTGACACAGATAAAGGGATCTCTACGAAACACAGAGGTAATGCCAAAAGAAAGGTATTTCACAA
This sequence comes from Callospermophilus lateralis, assembly GCF_048772815.1. NCBI lineage: Eukaryota > Metazoa > Chordata > Mammalia > Rodentia > Sciuridae > Callospermophilus > Callospermophilus lateralis. The sequence continues at coordinate 68,276,943 of NC_135306.1, read as the reverse complement.
AAATCAAATGGCATTAGACTTCTTTTTTTTTTTTTTTAAGAGAGAGAGAGAGAATTTTTTTTTTAATATTTATTTTTTAGTTTTCGGCAGAGACAACATCTTTGTTTGTATGTGGTGCTGAGGATCGAACCCGGGCTGCACGCATGCCAGGCGAGCGCGCTACCGCTTGAGCCACCTCCCCAGCCCTGGCATTAGACTTCTTAACTGCAGCTCATGAGGACCTCTGTGACATTATAAAAACTAAATGTTGCATCTAGTAATTCTATCAAATGGGCAACCTGTGCTGACCCCCACATGCTTTCTTTTCCAAGAAGCAATTTACCTACAGCCCTGCCTGGCCTCTGTGGACAGGATACGTCACATTCCTTAGAAAATTACCTGTTTCCTGCAGGAGAAATGCAGGCCCTTATAAATAATGTGGATAAGAGAAACACAAGTTTCCTGGAAGGAGGAGACTTTTGTGACCAGATTCTGAAACTCTGGGAGATAACGATAGTTCCTCCTAGCCATACAAATCTGTAAGAATGTACGGTTAGGAATCCAATTAGAACTGGGCAGCATGGGCCAAGGTCAACTAGAGCTCCCATGACAGTGGGGACTTGAAAGACTGATATCACCCTAATGTCAGTCAAAAGTCAAGAGGTGAGTGGGTTAGATCCTCCTCCAACCCAGTGTGGGGAATGTCGGTCCTGATTTGCTCAGTTTCTTTTCTGTGGGAGAAATTTGGGGTGTAGGACAGAGGAAGGCTTGAGACAACTGAAGGCGCTGGCCAGGGCCACCTCCTGGTGCTGCACAAAGGTCTCATGACCCAAATCTGACCCTGACAGCCCTCAGGAGTACCAAATATCCACCATTATCTGTATCTCTTTTTCTGGCTGATTTGGCCCCAATAGTGGAGGGCACCCTCACCTAATGGATCTTGGATCCTGAGACGAAATCTCAGTCTGATCTGAGGTCTTTAGGAAAGAGGTGAATCATTAATCCCCCGAGAGTGAGCCAAGCAATCTCTCCCTCTTCAGCAATGCTTCCATCCCAGTTCTGTCCATATTGTCTGTCTCTTAAACAGGGACCCATTATGAGAGATTCTCAAGATAGAGCACCCCTAGCTTAAAAATTAGACTATCTTCTCTAGACTCTCATAAAACATATTTTCTTCTGTACTCCCCTCATCTGATAGGAAAAAAAAAAAAAAAACCAGAAAATCTGTCTCAGTCAATTAGAGTAAAACTACCCTGCATTTGTCCTAGCTCAGGAATCCAAATTATTCATTTTCTCTAGTGGAGATATCGCCCAGAGCACTAACAGGCTACCTCCCACTTGAAATTGAGGAGCATAATATGAAATCATGGTCCTGTGAGTATGAGGCCTCAAAAGGACAAAGGGAACATGTAAGAAATTTTAAGGGCACAACTAGCTGGCAAATGTCCTCCTTTAAATTAAAAAACAGTTATCAAGAAGTTAGTATCCTCCATTCTGAGTGAGGTCCCAGCCACAGGTCATGAAGGAAAGGCAGAAACTGTTGACCCCTAGAAGCTGTGAGATTGGGGAGATATCCCCTAGCCAAAGAGAAACTGTTCTCAACACGGATGCCATGTTATGTTCTGGTTTGTTGTTGTTGTTGTTGTTGAGAGAGGAGCCTTGTCCTCAAAAGTAGGGGATGACCAAATCACAGTTGAGATAAAGGAGATGCCTAATAATTTTCCACATCCAACCTAACCCGATTACCACTAGAGAAGAAACATAAACTATAGAATACACCTTATGAAACTGATTTTATAAAACATAAAATGGTTAAAATGCCCTATGTATGAAGTTTTGCTTCTCAAACTGAAAACAGAGCTTCCCTGACTTTTTTTTTTTTAAGAGAGAGGCAGAGAGAGGTAGAGAGAGAGAGGGAATTTTTTAATATTTATTTTTTTAGTTTTTTCGGCGGGCACAACATCTTTGTTTGTATGTGGTGCTGAGGATCGAACCCGGGCCGCACGCATGCCAGGCGAGCGCGCTACCGCTTGAGCCACATCCCCAGCCCTTCCCTGACTTCTTAAATTCTCTATCTCCAAGATCTCTATCTCTAAGGCTTGCAGAACTTGCAAGTCTTACAAGGCTTACAGAGGTGATTGCCCAAAACTGATTTGAGACCAAAAGGAAAAAAAAAAAAAAAATGTCACTTTTACATTCAAGCTGCTTGTGAGACCTAGATGGCTGGCTATCTTATCTCCTCTTAGCAGTCTATCATGCTACTTTCTTAACAAGTCCTCCCTAAACACTACAACACAGGGAGGGAAGATGGAATGATTTCATATATACAAGTCTTCTTTACCTGAGAATCTTTACCTAAGAATTTCAGGGCTTTCTCATTCTTTCAATATCCAAACTGTCTCTAATCTGAGCCAAAAGTACACTGTGATCTGATAAAGATGTTCTGCATGCTCCTTTAATTATGGCCATGTCATTTTATTTAGAACTCTTAGAACTCTGTTTTTCTTCTTTTTTTTTTTTAATTCTGTTTTTGAGCTTATGATTTTATGGTGAATTCAATTTGATTCTGTCTGCCTACCTTAAAAATATTTTTCTGATCAGTCTATTTTATCTAACTTTAGAGGTTTTGATACTCTGTTATTATTCAGAGGCCAAATTTTTAAGTTAGCTCTCAAATACATTGGAGAATCTCCTTTTACAAAAATTCTAAAAAAAAAAAAAGGACATAGACACAGTGATGTTGGGAATAAATCTGACAGCCATTGAGGACAAGTGGACACCTGAATCTCAGTGTCTACCATGGCTGTTACACTTTACACCTAGCATTTCCAACTATACAAGAATCTGTATAAGTCATAATATAAAAGTCTGATAAGCTCTATTTTAATTTCTAACAATTTAAATCTAAGAGAGGCTTTAATAAACCTCTGTAGCTTTGCCTCCTACCTGTGGAGATCTACCTACAAACAGCTACAAGATCTTGGTTTCCTTTCTTTTTTATGTATGAATGCACACCAGCGTATTGTGTTTTTGTGACTACATATGTGCTTGCGTCCACATACCATGTGCATGGTTATCAAAATTGGCGTATAGATAAATGAGCACTCATAAATTAAAATCTAAAAGATAAAAGGCTCCAAATACCTTTTAGTTACTTTAAAAGATCAACTTAAATAAGGTAAACAGATGAGAGTAAAGATGCCTTTAAAATTACTAACACAAGGTTTTCTAGGTGGTCAGACAATTAACAGAGTGTTGGTTTCTACAAAATGTCTAGAATGCCATACCAATTATTTCTAAGATTTTTCTTCAGGAAACTTGTCTGATATCTTGGATTTTACAGTTAAAAATTAGTAAATTAGATTTAACACCACATCAAATTTCTTGTTTCTGTTAAGTTTTACTATTTACATAGAAACTAGTCTTAAAGGAATTAGGGTGTGTACAACTCTAGTTAAAAAAAAAAAACAACTGTTCTTTTAGAGTATTAAGCTACATTACAGATTCTAAACTTTGAAAGCTAAAGATGTTTAATATAAGAACATCAGTGTAAACATGGAACTGCTGGCTTCTTTGTCATATCTTCCAAGTATATAAGTCTTTATAAAGTTTAAAAGAACATTTTACCAAGCTGTATTCTTCAAACTAAAGTTTGAAGTAAAGGTTTGGGGTTACAAAAATTATGTTTCTTGGTTAATAGTTATTACACAAACTAAATATGTTTCTACTCTTGTTAATTTCAGTTTGTATTTTCCCTATAAACCTTAACTGTTCTCTTTCTTTTAGTGCCTAACAGAAGTACAACTTCTAATATAACAATCTAAGTTAATTTGAGATAATAGGCCATCACCTACAGGACAGACAGGATGATGTAAGGCTAATTTCCAGTACTAATACTGACCCCAATTAAACAGAAGTGGTAAATAACTATAAAGTTATAGACTTTAAAGGTAAAACCCAGTAATCTTACTTTAACACTGAAACTGACTTGCTGCATGTTTAAGAACAAAGCTTACAGACTAAAGTCAAGGAAATAAAAGGGCCAAAAAAGAGGAAATAGCCAACATTTGGCTCTTGGCCTCTGAGTCAACTCAAACCCAGGGAACAAGAGGAGTTCTCTAAGGGCTTTGTGAATCTGGGCCACATGACCTCCCAATCAGGGACATCAATGAGACCCTGGAGAACAGAAAGCCAACCAGTGCCACGAGGAGGGTCATTGGAGATGACCAAGAGAAGCCACATGGTCAAGGAGACCCTGATCCACCTTGGCAGATGTCACTAAAGGAGCTAAGAGGCTGCTCTCAAGTTCCCAAGAGTGACCCCCTGAGGCAACAAGGTCAATTTGACCAGCTTAGTCTTAAACGAGTAGCAAAAACAGTTATAGCTAAAGTACAGCCATAGCTGGGCATGTAAAAGATAAGACTATAGTTCTTTTAATGGAACTTAAGACATACACTGTGTCAGCCCCACAGCCCTGATGCCCCTACCCCCAATTCTGAGACATTTTTCCTTTGTGAGACTCAGATTTACCCCTGCCTACCAAAGATAAGACTGGCATCTGTACCTTGGTCTTGTTTATTCCTCAAATTGATGTTTTTTACCTAACAATCAAAGTTTGCCTATCCTGATAACAGTGTCCACCAGACACAAGGGAGCCCTTCAGTTCATTCCCTTACTCACAGGGCTAGAGATATTGGCACAGGGGCAGTGAGATTAGGAACCTCTATTCGCTACTATAAAAAGTTGCACAACCACCTATTGAAGGATATCCAACAGTTCTCTGATTCTGTGCTGGCTTTACAAAATCAGATTCCCTGGCATCTGTTATCCCACAAAATCATCGGGTCCTAGATCTCCTTAGTACAGACTGAGGTGGCCTCTGTCTCTTCCTCCGGGAAGAAGGTTGATACTATGTTAATAAGTCAGGAATAGTAAAGGATAAGATGAGAAAGCTAAAGGAACAAGCTGCTAACCTAGCAAATATCTCCTCCTCCCCTTGGTAGTGGGGAGGACTTCCGACCTGGTTTGGCCCATTATGACCCCCATTCCCCTGATTATCTATTTCTCTCCCTTCTTTCATGTTTCATTAATCTTTTCCAGAGGTTTCCAACAGAACGTGCCTCTACCATCTTCAGGGCCACCATCCAAGAACACGTGAATGCTATGTTCCTCCTTCAGACTCTAGAAGATGTCCCAGTGATACCTCTACTCAGCAGGAAATACCCAGATATGATGATGTCACCCCAACTCATTATACCTCTTTTAGAGCCTAGAATAAAGGAAATGGAAGATCTCCAAAACCCTTGGGGGGAAAAGGAGCTAAGGAGTCTTACTTGTTGCAGTCTCCCTGATCTGCCCAAATCCCCCTGCCCACCAAAAGTGAGCCCGCCAAAAGTAACTGACCAACCCCTCCCATGACCTGGCCCTGCTAAACCCTATAGAACTCAGATACTTGTTGTAGCCTGTTGCCATTTTCCCCTTGTAAATGTATCTCTCCAACAGATCAGTGATGCTGATCTGTTGAGGACTGTCTCTGCTTCCTTTCTTTTTGTATTCACTTTCATTTGCTTTCAAACACACACACACAAAAATAATTCATGAGTTTTGGCACCAAAACGCAGAACGCAAAACAACAACAAAAAAATTCATCCAGCTCTCCACTTGATATAGAAATATAAATTTAAATAAATTTGTATTTAAACTATACTATAATAAAATACCATAAAATTTATAACAGAAAATGTGTCACTCTGAGTAAAGATGAGAAGACAGACCAGAAGTACTACTGTTTCTCTGAGAAAAAACTCTCAATGGAGACATTTCAGATGCATTTTTTTTAATAACAGCTGATGGTGAATTCCGTCTACTTCTTTTGCTCTTTCCTGACCCTCCACTTCCCAGAGTCATCTGCCAAAATGTGCATTTAACTAGTGTAAGTAAACTGAAAATATATATCTCCTGAACCTTTGACTAAAATTTGCATTTAGGGCTAGGCATGTTAACTCAGTAGCATTATATAGGATGTATAAAACCCTGGATTTCCATCCCCAGAACCAAAAAAAATAAGTAAATAAACAAACGAGGCAAGGTGTTTCATATCTGTAATTCCAGCTACTTGGGAAGCTAAGATAAATGAATTGAAAGTTGCGGGCCACCTTGGGTAACTTAGCTCAAGATAAAGTTTAAGCCAGTACCAGGCGCAGTGGTGTACACCTGAAATTCCAGCAACTTGGGAGGCTAAGGCAGGAGGATCTTGAGTTGAAAGTTAGCCTCAGCAACCTAGTGAGGCTCTGAGAAACTCAAAATAAAAAAATAAAAAGGACTGGAATGTGACTCAGTGGTTATGTGCTCCTGGGTTCAGTCCCCAATACAAATAAATAAAAAAATAAAATAAAAGGGACCAGTCAGAATGGCAATGATCAACAATACTAATAATAGTCAGGCATGATGGTGCAACCCTATAATCCCAGCAACTTGGGAGGCTGAGGCAAGAGGATAAGGAGTTCAAAGCTAGCCTCAACAACTTGGTGAGGCCCTAAGCAACTCAGTGAGACCCTGTCTCTAAATAAAATATAAAAAGGGCTGGGGATGTGGCTCAGTGGTTAAGCACTTCTGGGTTCAATCCTCCGGTACTAATAAATAAGAATATAAATAATAATCAGTTCTGGAGAGGATATGGAAAAAGAGGAACACTTTTACACTGTCGGTACGATTGTAAATCAGTACAACCACTATGGAAATCAGTATAGCGGTTCCTCAAAAGACTAAATATGGAATAATCACTCTATGACCCAGCTACACCACTCCTCTATATTTATCCTGAAGAATTAAAGTCACCTTACTACAGTGATACGTGCATACCCATGTTTATAGCAGCACAATTCACAATAGCCAAACTATGGAACAGGTCTAGGAGTCCATCAATGGATGAATGGATAAAGAAAATGTGACATATATACACAATGGAGTTTTATTCAGCCACAAAGAAAAATGAAATTATATAATTTACAGGAAAATGGATGGAACTAGAGGCCATTCTGCTAAGCAAAATAAGTCAAACTCAGAAGGGCAAGAGTTGTATGGTTTTCTCTCAAATTCAGTAGCTAGAAAGGAAAAAGGAAATGAAAGGTATATGGGGGAGGCAGATTTCTCATGAAAATCAAAAGGAACAAAGAGACCAAGAGGTATGAGGGAGGGAGCAGGGAAGTGCTATGGAGTAATAGTGGTAAAAATCTATTGTTATAATGTATGCAGGTGTGGATATTTAACAACAAATCCCTCCATTATGTACAACTATAATGCACCAATAAAAAATATGAGAAAAAAAAACTTAAAGAGGTGGGTGGGTGGGTGTTAGGAATGTAACTCAGAGATAGAGCACTTGGCTGACATGTGAAGCTCTGGGTTTAATCCCCAGTACTACAAAAAAAATTTTTTTTTTAATTTTTTAAATTTACATTTAGGCTCTGCTAGGAAGGTAGCCACAAAAGTGTTCAAGAGCAACTCAGGGCCTCTTCATTTCAATATGTCACCACTTGCCTGTTTTTAGACTCTAACAATAACACCAGAATGAAAAGCACAAATGTTTTTCAGTTCCATTTCTGGAAAATTTCAATGGATGTCTGAGAAGCCACAAATCTCTCTCCCCTCTTAAAACTCACCCTGACACTAAACAGAGCAGCTCAAGAAGGCAAAGTGGCTCAGCCTGAAGTTGTACTGAAAAGTTTGCATGTGCCTGATAAGTAAGGCTGAAACTCAGTGACAGCAAGTGCTCTCCCAGGAGTCCAGGAACAGAGTTTGAGGATGGTGAACAGGAGGCTGAACTTCAGCCTGTCTGTGAAGATCCTGAAAGAGCTCCCAATTCCAGGCCCGCCTCCCCTTCCATGCTCACGCTAAGAAAATGTGGTCCCTGGGGGAGAATTCTGTGGGCAAAAGAAAGGGCTGTGAGAAGCCCCCAGTATGCAGCTTTTACTAGGGAGAATAGAAAGGAAGAAAATGAAGAAAGTTTCTCAAGAAGCTGTGCAAGATTGTTGTGGTGCTGGCCTGGGCTGCGCGGTAAGGAAGATAATCCAGCTGAGCTTCAATAGTACATTATTTAAGCTGCAACTAAATAATAGATGTTTCCATCACCTTTTTTTTTTATACTGTTCTTTTTATTTATACATGATAGTAGAGTCCATTCTGATGTAATTATACAAGCATGAAATATATCTTATTCTAATTAGAACCCAGTCTTGTGGATATACACAATGGTAAGATTCACTGTGTTGTATTCCATCACTTCTTGAGTTAAACAACTATCATTTTGGGGTTCCCAGTTTTGTTTTGTTTTGTTTGTTTTTTCTAATGCCTCTCAGAAAGAATCCACTGAACCTCTTTTTTAAAGAAAAAAAAAATAAAAGGAAACAAACTTAAAATTGTTGAAGGAGCAAGGAAGCACTCTTAGAGCCAACAGAAAATTTTCAGAATGTTCTCTAGGCTTTACACTAAGCACTCAGAACGCTCAGAATAAAGAATTTAGAGACCATCATCAGCTGGGCCTAGTGGTGCACATCTGTAATTCCAGCAACTGGGGAGGCTGAGGCAGGAAGATCACAAGTTTGAGGCCAGCGTCAGGAACTTAGTGAGGCCTCTATGCAACTTAGTGAGACCCTTTCTCAAATAAATAAATAAATAAATAAAAAGGACTGGAGATGTGGCTCAGTGGTTAAGTACCCCTTGGTTCAATCCCCAGTATCTAAATAAATTAAACTAAATTAAAAATAGAAAGGGCTGGAGATGTGGCTTAGTGGTTAAACACCCCTGGTTCAATCCCCAGTACCCAATAAAATAAAACTTAAAAAAAAAAATAAAAGCATCAAATAGGGGCTGGGGCTGGGGCTCAGAGGCAGAGCGCTTGCCTCACATGTTTGAGGCACTTGGTTCAATCCTCAGCACCACATGAAAAAAATAAATAAAATAAAGGTATAAAAAACCACAAAATCTTTAAAAAAAAAAAAACATCAAATATAACTAAGAAACTATAAAGAGTTTAAGCAGAGACTTTGATAAAGTCACCCAGCTAATTAATGGTGTAGCTGATACTGTCTCTATACCATTACAAAAATGTTACCTAAAGTAAACATTTTTTGGTAGGAATTTTGCTCACAAACTATCATCTACTCACTACATAAATGTAAGGAATTCACTCTTCTAAACTCTCAATTAGTCTTTGACTCATCCTAGTTGATGCTACAAGCTTTCCCAAATCAAGTCAATGTCTTTAAGTACTTAGTGGATTTGTTTGGGCTCTGACAGCCTCTAGGCTTACCAAGATGACTCAGACCTGGGAGGGGCTCACCACTAATGGGAAGTGACTTGTGGCATGAAGCCGACTTGATAAGAGCTAGAATAAACACTGGGAGGTGCACACTAACCAATCCCCAGGCAAGAAAGTAACTGGCTCCGCCTTTCTGAAGAAGGGTAAGGGAGGAAGCAGGCTCCTGAAACTCAGCTCTCCAGGAAGTTCCTTCTCCATGATTCATTTTTTTTCCAAAACCAGAAATGCTAGTTTTGCTCATTCATTCCCTCAAATAATTTTATCCTGCTTTGTAGATATATTTAGAAACAGATTGTAAGGTTTGAAAGAGGGGCACTAGCCAGGAGCCACGTGTTATTGACTCCTCCTTTCCCGGGTGAAACTCCACCCACCCAGGTTCTCAGGTACAGCTATCCATGTAAGGTAAAAGGTCAGGCACTTAACCTGCAGAACTCCACAGCACTTCCTTTAATAATGTCATAAGAAATGGCTGTCAGCAAGTGGAAACAAATAGCTACATCTGGAACATTATTTCCTCCGGGGAAGAACAATGCTGCTAAAAGGCACTCATTCTGGAGTGGTTCACTAATTCCTACAGAGGACTAGAAAGCATTATTTCCCTGTTCACTTTCAACTCCAGGGACAAATTTAAAGTACTGGCAATGTTCTCCAATTCTATCAAAGCTCTTCTGAACCACAATGGCAAAAATGTAAATGGTTTTTAATCATTATTTACTACCAAAGGAACAACTATCCCAATAATTCTCTCCCACAAGGCATTACAAACATTCCCTCCAAAGGCCTCTGATTTTTCACCAACTCATAAATTTAGGCCCAAAGGAATACAGGGTGTCCATGAAATGAGGCATAGAAAACTAAAATTTCCATAGTTCATGCCATTTGTTCCCGCATAAGCATAATACATATATTTTGTATGGTTGATTAAAGTCTACAATAGAAATAATAATGACCATATTAATTAATTCTGAAGTCTGTATTCACATACGCATATGAGTAAAATTTAGAAAACATTATATTCAAGGATGTGACAGAGACCTTGGCCATGATTAATGGTATGATTTGAAATAATCTGGTCAGTCAGTCACGCTTCCAAAACCACAAATATTTGATTCACAGGGCAAGGAGTTCAGCTCAGTAGTAGGGCCCATGCTTAGCACATTCCCAGCGCTGGCTTCAATCCCAGCACTGCCCCCGCCCAAAAAAAGAAAATTTATTCACAGAGGATCTATCAGGACTATTTTTACCAGTGCTAACATCACTACTGCCTCCATCCAAAACAGTATGGGAGGAGAGACACCTAAGTAGAAACCATATCCATGGATATTCTAGTTAGGCTTATTTTTTCTTCTCAAAGTTAAAATAAACATTCATTATTACACAATGTATCTTTTTCGGCCAGCAAGTCTCTAATACACAATGGCATGCAAGTGTTGAGGAAAGCTTCATTATGTTTTTAGGGTTAAACATCTGATAAAGCTTTAACCATCATGCAAGAGCACTAAACAAATTTATCTATACTGATTTAAAATGACTCAAGCTGAGTGTGTTTGCACATATCTATAATCCCAGCAGCTCTGGAGGCTGAGACAGGAGGATCACAAGTTCAAAGCCAGCCTCAGCAATTTAGCAACTTACTGAGATCCTGTCTCTAAATAAAATATAAAAAAGGATGGAGATGTGGCTCAGTGGTAATTGCCCCTGGGTCCAAGCCCCAATATCAAAATAAATAAATAAATACATAAAATGACTCAAGTATAAGTTACCAGCTGAAGGCTCAGAATTTCTCATAAAGGGCATGTACAGGCACACCATTAGAGATTTTGGTGATTAAAATAGTGTTATCTTGTTTTATGCACCCAACATCAGCGTACATCTCAACTGGTCTTTTTTTTTCCCCCAGGTCAAATCAGAATCGTTTTTACATCAGGATTTCCAGTTCTAGAACAATCTTTGCTAAAGTCTCTTTTATAGATCAACATTAGCTCCATAAAAAAATAAAAACTAACTCGGGGACTGGGGATGTGGCTCAAGCGGTAGCGCACTCGCCTGGCATGCGTGCGGCCCGGGTTCAATTCTCAGCACCACATACAAAGATGTTGTGTTCGCCGAAAAACTAAAAAAAAAAATAAAATAAAAATAAAAATAAAAAAACTAACTCGGGCATGGTGGTATACACTTATAATCCCAGTTACTGAGGAAATAGGAGAATCGCAGGTTCAAGATCAGCCTAAGTAATTTACCAAGACCTGGCCTCAAAATAAAAAATAAAAAGGATTAAGGATGTAGCTCAGTGGTACAGCACCCCTGGGTTTAATCCCCAGCACCCCAGGAAATAAACAAAAATTGGCTGGGTGTGTCTCCTGGTGGTGAAGCACTCTTCTAGCATGAACTGAAAAAAAATTTTTTAAATAAAAGAAATAAAAATCCCTGAAACCAGCACACTTTTTAATATACACGTTTAAGACCAAGTCCATCACCTTCAAATTTCCTGGCTTTTCTGAACCATTATGTCTGACATTACTGAAGGTGTGGTCAAGGTATACTTAGAGCTCTCCAGAACTAAATGCCACACCCCTATCTTAATTAGCATTACCCAAGTTGCAGATGTCAAGCATCATCTTTACAATTTTGTTTTATACTTCATACCATTCATCCCCACAGTTTACAGTTTTTCTTAAAACAAACTCAACTGTTCTACTTAATACTTATTTTTAGCTCATTCTAAGCAACCTAGGAATCTAGCCATAAAATGAATGGGTTTGGTACCTGGCTTCATGTTTTCACTCCTGACATACAATATTCATGCCTAAGCAGTGAAAAATAGAATATGTCCCCTCAGTACCACCTGCAAGCCTGTGTGTACCACACTTCATAAAACACTGCTTAGAGGACAGTAAAAAAGGGAGAGAAAATGCTTAATTAAATGGTCAGGTATTTGGGGAGGTTGACAGTCTTTAGTCTCTCTTCTGAGTTCACAGGTTATCCATGATGAGGCTTAGATGCAATAGAGAGTATGCTAGAGACCCTAGTAGCTTTAAAAAAAAATAAATAAATAGAGGCCTGCAAATGTGACTTACTTGCACAGTGCAACATCCCCATGCAACAAGGAGTTTGAGGCCCTGGGTTCAATCCCCAGCACTCCAAAAACAAAAAGTCCAGTATGGGCTGCCATTCATTGCCCAAGCCTAGGCAGGACCTCCAAGGACTCTAGCAGTCATTGTGCATCTCTTAATCAAGTAGAAAAAAATGGAAACAGGCACTTGCCAACTCAGAACTTTGCCTTTTACCCAGCAATGCAGGCAGCCTACAAGCTCAAGTGACTGCTTTCCAAGGTAACATGCAAAACTGGAACTAGCTATTGCAATATTAGAAAATGGGATTTTGTGCTTGAAAACTTCTTCCCATTGCTATTATATAGTATTATTTAAAAGTTAAATGGTCATACCACCTTAGACCCCTATAAATATGTTAGCTATATGGGCTTCTGCTAAAAACACATCATCACAAAAATTCCTTTAGGGGTGAAATGGACCCTATATAGTTTTTATAACCTTAACACACCTCAAGCAAACATTGCCGCGTTTAGCCTACCCAATGGGGGTTAAATCTGAACTTTGAGTCTGTTGCTGGCCTTGATCCTTGAATTTAGGATTGACAGACTAACTCAATAAATTCTCAGATAATTTTGCTTCCCTCCACTCATGACTTGTGTGACATACCTCAGAGATTACCATACTTCAAACCACCTTAGCCTCCCAACACCAAAGCTGGCTGATTCCAGGCCACCCTGGCCAGCAGTTTTCAGACTGCTGACTATTCTTTTAATCAATGATGCATTTTACTGAGAGTCAGCTCTCAACCTGTAGACACAACTGCTTAATGGGATTTGTTTTCAGCATCAGGAAAGGAATTCCCTAATGGGTCATATTCTTGGTAGAAGTATGTTGAAAGTTTGGTGATTACTAACCCTACCTAACTCTTCACTCACATCTCCTGCCACTCCCCAACCAAATCTGCATGGACTTTTCAAAGGACAGAACTACTATTGTATGCAGGACTCAAGTGCACAAATTAGGCCCCACCTAATTTCAGGATATCTGTCTCCTAAAAAGAAAGCCTTCTAAGGAGAGAAATCCTTGCTAAGCTCAAAAGCTAATGGTGGGGATTTCACTGGCTCCCTTGCATTCAGATATATTCCAAAAGTTCTCACACTCACACTGAAGATAAATGATTGGCTGGGACCTTGTCCATGTGCAAAAAACTAGATCAAAAGTTAAACAAATATTGGCAGAAGTCACTGCAAATGGAATTCCCCAGAGGATGATGTAAAAATTCATTTAGTCTTAAGCCTATGCATCCTTTAAAAATAGTGATGTTTACTAGTAGAGGGTGGGGTGGAATGTTTACTGGGAAACTAACTCGTTCACTTGTTTGTGGGGACTGTCAAGCCATTAGGAATTTCTATGACTACGCCTCCCAAAGTTTTGTTTGGCATTCAAAACAGTGTGAAACTCCTTGTTTTTTTCTTTGGCAACTACTTCTGTACTTGTAGATCTCATCTCCCTTATCAACCCAAAACCCTGCACTTAACACCTGCACTTAAAAGGTTTTTAGCACCTATTTTGGTTCCTATGACTAACTACCCTTTACTTAGCATCCACTCTGTGCCAGCACACTCTGCGTCATTTCATTCAGTCCTTACTCGGTCTGAGGTGGAGGCATTACTAACTCCATTTTCTATAGTTGCTTACATTGGGAGTTGTCTGTTCCAATGCCCTTTCCTCCCAGCAAGAATCCCTGAAAGGTGTGCACAGAGGACAATCCCACCCTTTGTTGTATTCCTGAAATGCAGAGTATGCATCTGTATCTTACATATTCCCTCCCTCACCCTCAGGAATCCTAATAGAGACAGAGAGATCAGAGTCTAAAACAGTCTAAAATGTTCAGGTCCACAGACCTGGAAGGCAAAACTCAAGTCTTATTCAACTTTGAATCCCCTTCCAGTAACCAGCAGTAAGTAGATACTCATTAAGAATTAACAGAATGGGGGCTGGGGTTGTGGCTCAGTGGTAGAGCACTTGCCTAGCATGCGTGAGGCACTGGGTTCATAATTCAGCACCACATAAAAATAAATAAATAAATAAATAAATAAATAAAGGTATGTGTTCACCTACAACTAAAAAATAATTAAAAAAAAAAATTAGCAGAATGGTATTGAAAAAGTTGTTTGGGTGGGGATGTAGCTCAAAAGTGTACTTGAAGCTTGGTGCATTTGGGCTCATCTATAATCTCAGCTACCGTGGAGACTGAGGCAGGAGGATTCCAAGTTCACAGCCAGTCTGGGGAATTTCAGGAGACCCTGTCTCAGAATAAAAGATAAAACAAACTGGGAATGCAGCTCAGTGGTGGAGTACCTCTGGATTCAATTCCCAGTACCAGAAGGAAAAGAAAAAAAGTTGCAGGAGCATATCAGGGATAAGAAAAAGATCATGCATGGTGGCACACATACATCTGTAATCCCAGTGTCTTGGGAGGCTGAGGAAGGAGGATTGTGAGTTCAAAGCCAGCCTCAGCAACTTAGTGAGGCCCTAAGCAACTCTATGAACCCCTGTCTCTAAATAAAATATAAAAAGAACTGGTGATGTGGCTCAGTGGGTTTGATCCTGGATAAGTGCCCCTGGGTTCAATCCCTGGTAAAAAAACAACAACCAAAAAAAACCTTTATCAATCTTTGCCAGTAGCTCTGAAAATTCTCAAGAAACGCCTCAAAAGCCACTTTTGCCTTGGTAAAGAGTACTTACCTTCTCCTGTCTCCCCTACAAAGGGTATCACTTTTCTAAATGGCACTCATTGAACTTCACTATCTGCTTGCATCCCCAACAAGTCTGTGTGGTACAGGCATGTGCCTCTGACCCATTTTGTCTTCACCACACTCAAGTGGAGCAGTGTGTGAAAACTTACCGAATAAGCTAATGTCATTCTTAGGCAGTATTCTAATAACATTTCACTATAAATGCAATTATTACTACTAACTTCTCACTTTTAACTATATCCTTCCCAGGTGTGATTGACTTACAGTCTACCCCAGGAATAACTTGAACCTCGGTGAACCAGTTCTCCCTAAGATATTGGCGGCACCCCCAGCTCAGACCACCTAGAGAGCTAAGGCCCGGGCCTCTCTCCTCCCACTGGGATTCCCTGGCAGAGGGAAGGAGTGTACAGGGCAGTTTCTATGAGGGAATGACTCTCCACTGGGAACTTCAGGGAAACCACAACCATTATTACTCAGCTGCCAGGGAAGCAGCTCTGTCTGAGAACTGAAGCGAAAATAGAGGTGGGAGGCTGTATTCCATTACTAAGCGCTGGAGTATTCACTTCCAAGTTCGTCCACATTTCACAAATGTTAAATCTCGTAGTTGAAATCCCTGATTATTTATAGCTTAAAATAAACTACTGTGTGGAAGGGGAAACTTGACAAATAAAGACATAAAATAAAGGAACTGGTGACAGGTAAGATAATACAAGAGTACAAAGCATTCATCACTCCCTTGTTGTGGCTTCTTCCAAAACCCCATATTCATTCCCATTGAAAGTAACTTTTATTTGTAACGCGCAGGCAGCTGGTTAAAAAGGAAAATGAGGAGTTTGGTCCCCAGCGAGTTGTCAGTTCCTCTCAAGGACCCATACGTGCCACTTTGCATTAAGTACAGTGTGCCTTGAAACAGACCAGGAAACACAGGAAAAGAGCAGGAGACGACAGGCACGAGCTGCCTGGGTTCAAGCCATTTCCTCTAGCTGCGACTTAATCTCAATCCAAGTGACTTCAGAGAAAAAGATCCCGGATTCCTGGAGACCACGAGTCACAATGGGTCCGGCAAAATCTACCCTTCCCTGCGCTCCGCGTCCGGGTGGGAGAATGCCAGCTTTCTCCAGCGAAAAGGGAACAACTTCAGAGCAACCCTTGAGCCGAGCCCACCACGCGCTCCCCGGCTCACGCTCCCGACCCCTCTCCCGAATGCGCAAGCTCAAGAGAGGACTTACTCGCAGCCAACCTGACAGCTCCCGCCGGGGTGGAAACCCGCGGTCTCCCCGCACCGGCATCTCGGCGCAGGTCCAGCGTGGGCGCAGTTCTGGGTCCCGCTTCTCCTCCTCGCCGCGGGTCAGTTCTCCGACCTGCAGCCCTGGCCGCCTGAGTGCAGAACGCGGGGACCCACCCCTTTGTCCCTCCTCCCGCGGCGGCCCGCCCCCAGCCAGAGCGCTACGCTTTTGCGCCTGCCGCCGGCCCGGGAAACCCTCAAATGGGCCGCTACCACCCTGACAGCGAGCAGAGGGGTAGCTCTCCTACGCAGCGTGCCCGAAGCCCCTAGGGCAGGCCTGGTCACTCATAACGCCTGGCTAGGGTCGGGAGGAAGCGGCAGCGGCGGATAAGAGTTCCGAGGCCTGAGCATCCCGCCGCACCTCCGCTTGCACCCCCTCGGGGCTGGCCCGATGGTTCGCTCCGCGGCGAGCACTGGAGCCGGCAGGTCCGGTCTGAGCGCGCGCCCGGGAAGCGCTACAAGTTTGGCGAGATTGGGATGAGCCTGCGGCGCTGGCCTGTGCGTCCGCAGGTTTCTCCCGGTGAGGTCACATGGCCGTCCTATAGAAACACTTTTTGGAGACGACTGGCCTCAGAAAGGCCAGGAGGTGGAAAGGCGAGGAGGAGGTGGAAAACCCCGTAAGTTTTCCGTCTCGTCTCCAGGCCTGCCAGGCCAGCGATACACAGTCTCGTTCCCCAAGTTTGTCAGCTCAACTGCTTACCCAAATCCTGAGGTATGCGAGGCTCATATTAAATATTAAAACGGGACTCTTCGGGACAATGTACGCCAGGTTACCGCTTTGGAACATAGCCAACAACTCGAATAAGGAGATTGAAATCTCTCCTCCATCGTCATCAGCTTATAAAAAACTACTGTAGTAAGTCACAAAGCCTCATCCAGCAGGATTCCTCGAATCCAACAGGGTATATTTATTCGTTTCAGAGTCCCCTTTGTGCAATTTAAATAAAAGTATTTTAGGTGCATATAAATGATTTGGAGAATCAAAACTACACCGATTGAACATAGATAATAGTGTGCGTGTGTGCGCGCGCGCGCAAAATTTAGGATTTGAAAGGTAAAAGAACAAGTTGGAAATGTGTTGCCTATACTACTCTTAACTTAAACTGGAAAACAAAATACAACTTAAACTCACAAGTAGAAGGTAGAAGGTAAAAGGTTTGGTCGGATCCCCCGCCCTCTGATGAGATCCAGATGCTGGGATCCCTCTCTGAAAAGTTGCTTCACTTCCTGTCTAATCAAAACAAGTTTGGCAATTTATGCAGAAAAACAAGTCCAGCAGATGCCTCTGAAAGTGTTATGCTTCTGGCCTCCTTTGGAGTAGCTAACCAAGTGCATGCCTTTGGATAAAATGCACTGTGAGTAACATTTCCTACTTTAACTCAGTCTCCCTACTGAGACATTTTGGTCATATTCCTGATGTGAAATGTTACTCTCCTGATCTAAGCATGTATGTGTGTGTGTGTGTGTATGTATATGTATATATATATATATATATATATATATATATATATATATATATATATATTTTTTTTTTTTTTTTTTTTTTTAAATGGTTTCCAAAATAGGTGGTGCAGACTTACTAGAATAATGATAGCACTTGTGAACTGGTCACACCTTAAGTAATGTGGGTTTATACCACTGGCATTTAAAACGTAGACAAGATCCAGAATGTAGCAATTATATCTGCTGAATGAATCCCTCTTTCTCTCTAAAGTTGGATTGTCCATTATGATGAGCACTTGCCACCTGCCAATATTTACATTTCAGTTTAAATTAACTAAAATTAAAGGAAATGAAAAATTCAGCTTCTGAGTCACATCAGTCACATTTCAAGTGCTCAATAGCCCACATGGGGTGGGGATGTAGCCCAGTGGTACAGCATTTGCCTACCATGCTCAAGCCCCTGGGTTTGAGCAGCAGCATTGGGGAAAAAAAAAATCAATAGCCACAGTGTGGCCAATGGCTACATATTGGACAGTGCAGATTCAGAATATTTCCATCACCACAGACAATACTACTCCAAATGATGGCATATTTGTATACTTGAATACTATCACATGACAGCAAGCATTCGGAAAAAAAAAAAAAAAAAACAGTTGTTGGAAAACTTGTTTGAATTGATAACACTGGTTTTGCCAATGGCAGTATGAATCTATGCAGCTCTTTGGAAAACCAATTTATTAGTCCATAGTACTACAATGTGGGATTACACATTTTTTTTAAATATAGGATAACATTTTTTTAAAGGAAGGAATTTTTTTAATACCTTTATTCTATTTATTCATTTGTATGTGGTGCTAAGGATCGAACCCAGGGCCTCTCATGTGCTAGGCAAGCACTCTACCACTGAGCTATCGCCCCAGCCCCAGATTACACATTTTAAAACTCACTCCTGTAATTTGTTTATCCAAAGAACTTCTACCCAACAAGGCTCTACTAGCACTACTGTCAACCCTATGTCTCAGGGGGTCTACTGCAGTAGAGAAATCAGCAAGTAAATAAGTGCTGAGATTGCTAGTTGGCTCCGGGTGATCTAAAAGCTCTCAGGAGGGGGCTCCTCAACCCTACTGAGATGGGAAAATGGGGTTGAGGGAAGGGTTTCAAGAGATAGTTTTGCTTATAATTCTAAAGGAGAGGTGGGTACGAGTTTGTGAGACAATAATGGATACAGCTCTCCAAGTGAGAGCAATAAACAAAACGTGGAGAAATGAGGAATGAAGATACTTTCTTCTGAGGTGCCAGGAGGTGAGGCTGCCCAGGCAAGCAGAGGCTGTTGTTCCTATCAAAGTGGGATTAAATTGGCATTTTATACTGAGCTCTCTGTCAGCTTCTTGGAAGATGGATTTCACAGTTGGGGGTAATGGGTGTCAGTAAGAATACCGATCAGCAAAAACTGCATTCTTGTGGGAATGCATGTAAGAGATGATGTGGCTATGAGGTCAGGCAGCAATAGACAAAAGCAAGCCAGACTCAAGAGAAACCAAGGAAGTGGATCAGCAGGCTGGATGCCTGCCTGATTAGATACTGGGAGACAAGAGGGAAGTGAGCCTAGGGTGACTCTCAGGTTTCTACTGGCTTACTTAAGTAGATGACAGTGCCTTAGACCAAAATAGAGAACACAGAATGGGAAGAGATCTTGGGAGGGGCTTAAAGAAGGGATATAGGTAATCCAGGTGGAGGTGTTTAGTAATTTAACAAATATTTATAAAGTGTCTACTACATGAGGTATTAAGGAGTATTTGAGTAGAGAAATATGGAACTCATGATGCACCAGCAAAGTGATGTCATGAGAGGTGATGTCATGGGAGGTGATGAGCCTATTCAGAGAATCAGTGTAGTTTGAGGCATGAGAGGATCAGGACAGGTCCTATCCATGGAATGACAATATTCAGAGTGTAATTTAGGGAGTCTCCAGAACAGAGGCCCCAAAGGCACTGCTAAAAGGTGAGGGGAAAAAAAAAAATCTTCTCTAGAAGAGTGTTCAAAAAGCGCAGGGAAGAATATATGTCAGGAAGAGGAGAATAGCCAACAACATGGAACTCTGAGGAAGTAGATTAAGAATTGAAAATATTCATTAAGTAGAGGACCATTGCTTATCTTGGCCAGAGCCCTTTCAATGGAAAGATGGGACTGGAGGTTAGATTACTGTGGGTGACCCGTATCAGGCAACACTCCACTGTATGCCAGTCCTAGTAATGAAAGACTCGAATCATCAATGTCCAATGATAGAGGGCTATTAAGTTGTAGTTAATTGACTTAATTGGCATAGCAAAACCACCATTTAAAATTATAATAAAGACTATATACAACAAGGAGAATTATAATGATATGATCACCAGTGAAAAAGAATACAGATTTTATCTAACCTATGATAATAATGATGAAATTATTAAAAAGTTTTAGAAAGTATATGGGAAAAATGACTTAATGGTGAAATTGTGCCTACATTTTTTCTTTTTTCTTTTTCTTTATCTTGCTCTTTTATTTTCTTTCTTTTTCTTTTTTTGGTGCTGGGGATGGAGCTCAGAGGTTGGCATATGCTAAGCTGTGACAAGTTAATGCTGCCTCTGAGATATATCTCCATATCCCCAACCCCATATTTTTCTTTTTAAATTATAGTTACTGTTTTTGCAGTAGACAATTTTATTTCAATGCTTTCAGGTTGTATTACAATATATAAGTTCTCTGAAGCAGTTGGTCTGAAGATCTCAAATATATGTGATAAATTATGCCTTTTAGTTAGTTAAGATTTGGAGTATGCATGTATGTGTTATGTGTTTGCAAAATGATTATGTGGTCTTATCAGCTGAGAGCAATAGAAACTAACATAGAGAGAAGTTTTTACAGGCTGAGTCACTGAGTTGTCTTGCACACTGAAGGCCAGACTGGAATCATATAAAGACATGTCCCTTCGACAAACATTTCTTAAATGCCTCTGCTGTTCCCTGGGGTAGGTGTAGAGAGATAAGGAGTACATAACAAGAAGCCCACTCAGTGTGATGAAGACAGAGATGTGAAAATAAACACTGACAGGTCAAGAGAATTGCTGGGGTCCAGAGATGTGGAAAGTGCTGATGTAACCATTAAAATCCTCCCTCTCTGAGGACCTGGCATTGGAGGAGTAAAAACCTGGTGAACCCCCACTCCCATCCTGCTTCCCAGGGCCACATTCTCTCTCTGGTCCCTCCCCTCTTCCTTATTCCACACATCAGTACCAATAACACATTCCCTGCAGGACTCCTAGCCTGAGTAATGGCCCTACTCCACAGCCCCTCAAGTGACACCCAAGAGGTGGCATCTCCAGTTCTGCTTCACCTCTCCTGCCTTCGCTTTTAATTCTTACACATTATTCCCTTCACTTTCAACGTTTGTTAAAGGACTTTTCTTTTGCTCTTTTTTGGGAGTGGGGGAGTGGTGACTGGCTACCTAGCCCAAACTTCTAATTGGAAGATTATTTATTTGGATATGGAACTTCTATCACACATTCTTGCCCAGCTCCCACCCAGGGTAAAGCAGTGTGCTTTCTTTTCCTCAGTGCTGGGCCTCAAACCAGGGCCACACTCATGAACATGTGCTCTCCCACTGAGATAAGTCCCCAGCCCCTAATAATAGACTTCTGAATTGAGATGCTTCTCATTCAAATCTAGGATAGTTCTAGAAATGTGATACAATGGAACATTTAATTGTAACAGTCAGAGGTTTGTAAGATTGCAAACAGAGTGATTTATTTTCAGGCACTTAGAAGCATATAAACTAAAAAATGAACACTTTATAAACCTCTAGCAAAGCTCTCAGGCCTGCTTCCATCTTTTCGGCAACTACATATTCTTGCTTTAACTTTGGAAGCTTTACCTCTGCAATTCACTGAAAAACAATTGGCAGCTGCTTGCCTTCAAGACTGTTCCTACATTTTAATATTATGTGTAAAGAGCAGAAAGTTGCTCTAGGTTACCTCTTTTCAAATATGTCCTAGTTCAATGTCTCAAAAAACGGTGCCTTAGACATTCTTCTATTTAGTAAAGTAGATAACCTAAGACTGTTTACTTTATTCCTAAAGTTACTGAAGACTAGTTCCATTTTTTAAGTTTTTAAACCAGTAATATTTGCATGAACGATAACGTGTTCATTATAAAGCATTTAAGCTGCTTAGAAAAGCATAAAGAAGTTTTTAAATTATCTAAACTTCTAATAAGCAAATTCAACATCAGGCAAACATTCCAGACATATGCATATACACAGACAGAAAAGAATAATTTTAACAAAAAATGAGTATTTTGTTGAACATGGTGGTGGATATCTGTAATCCCAGCTACTCTGGAGGCTGAGGCAGGAGGATTGTAAGATCCAGACCAGCCTCAGCAATTTAGCAAGACCTTTTCTCAAAATAAAAAATGAAGAGCTGGTAAACCACTCCTGCAAGCAATCTCAGTATTTAAAAAAAAAAAAAAAAAAAAAAAAAAAAAAGTTTTTACTTTCAACAATAGTAAATAAAATTCTTTTTGGCAGTAATAGAAGGAAAAAAAAATTTTTATTAGGGCTATAGGTGTAGCTCAGTGGTTTAAAAAAAAAAACTTGACTAGCATGCACAAGGCCCTGGATTCCACCCCTGGCACCACAAAAAATGACAACAAAAAAGTCGAAACAGAAAAAATTAATAAATTCAAGATAAATATTTCTTTAACATATTTGTCCTCAAAAAAAGATCATCTAGGGCTGGGGATGTGGCTCAAGTGGTATCGCGCTCGCCTGGCATGCGTGCGGCCCGGGTTTGATCCTCAGCACCACATACAAACAAAGATGTTGTGTCTGCCAAAAACTTAAAAATAAATAAATAAATATTGAAATTCTAAAAAAAAAAAAAAAAAGATCATCTAAAAAGGAAAGACCAAAAAGTTTAAATAGTGAGCTTTCAAAGATATTTCTAAAGAAAACCAAATGTGAAAAACAATAAGAGATTAGATTTGTTTAAATTACATGGTTTTAATTTTAGAAAGTTTCTCCTCTCCTGGATCTAGCCTCACCATCTCTTTCCCTCCCACCCAGCTACCCAGACTTTTTACAAGGTAAATCAGACAGTGTCTCTTTAAAAAGAGACAATAATGCTTAAACCCTTAAGAGCTCTCTGATTGCTTCAAAAGATCACCAATCCTAAAATAAAAAATAAAAAGGCACTAATCCACAATTCTTGCAAGGTCTCTAGTATGGGCTGAAAGTTAGTGCCCTGCCATTCATCCCCAAATTCTTAGGTAAAAGCCTTAATTCCCCAATGCAATGATATTTGGAGGTATTAAAAGGTTAAAAAAAAAAAAAAAACATTTAGTTAGAACTAAAGGGTGGGCCCCTCAAGATGGGATTTCTATATCTTTTTTCATGATTAGATAGATAGATAGATAGATAGATAGATAGATAGATAGATAGATAGAATGAATGAATATATCCCTAAGAAAGGCCACACATTAAGAAGTCAGGCACCTAAAAGCCAGCAAGGGGGAACAGAACCAGCCAGCACCTTGATTTTGGACTTGCCAGGCTTCAGAATTGTGAGAAACAATGGGCTGGGGTTTAAGTGCCCCCTAAGCCTGCTGTATTTTGCCACAGAAGCCTGCGCTAAGAGGGTCTGAGAGGCCTGCATAAGCTGCACTGGATACATGGGCCTTTCTTTGTAGAGGTGGCTCCTGAGATCTTGTCTAGCTCATTCCTGCTCCAGAGTCTTTTTTGGACGTCTCTACCTGAACCACAAAGCCAACTCCTACTTGGATTTCAAGGGAGCATCCCCTTGAAAGCCTACAGGAAGCAATGCAAGGAGGTGGAATCCAATTGGGTGTTCTGGTTCCCATGAACCACACCTTTTAAAGGTATAACACAGAGGTTAAAAAAAAGTGAGGGGCAGGAAGGGAATGGGAAGTCCAGAGAAGCATTACAATAGGAAGAGAGAGTAACTGAAGAAAGCAAAGGAGCCTACTATCATTTATCTTTTTAACTTCATTACTATTATCATTGGTAATTGACTGCCATGGATGTTATAACTACAATAAAAAGATGTTATTTTAAGTGCCGAAGTAGTCAGACTTAGGGGAACAATAACTTCTTAGTGGTTGGTGCCTTTCTAGTCACCCTCTCCTTCACCTGCTGATGGCAGAAATCCCAAACCCCAGCATCCTCTCCCTGGTGTAAGAACCCAGAAGTGTTTCTGAGCATAATGGGTTTAGCTGGCCTCAAAGTTGACAAAAAATTAGTTGGGCAATTCAGGGTCGGCTGTGGCCTGGATGGATTAAGAGTCAGGATACCCTAAAAAATGTTCTTGGGAGAACTCTGAATTGTTCAGAAGGTGGTTAGAGCTAGGCTGACCATGTGCAGGTTTTTAGGTCACTGTCAGGGCTGGTTTGGGTGTGCTCAGGATGGACACCCAAAGTGGTACTCAGTCCCATCAACATGGGTGAGGCAGAGTATAATTCAACTCTAGTCCTGGGGAGCCAAGAAGCACTTTTTAAAGCATGGTTTGGATTACACAATGCCCTGGATCCTCCCCAGAGCATTGTGTTCTGAAGCATTGTGTTCTGCCTTACCACAGGTTTTATTATCTTACTACTGTTTACACTGAAGAGTATATGAAAACCACCTTTTCTTTTCAGGAATAGATGCCAACTGTAAACCTTCTTTTAAAACAGCAACCCATTGCTGGGTATGGTGGCGCATGCCTATAATCCCAGCAGCTCACGAGGCTGAGGCAAGAGGTTTGCAAGTTCAAAGCCAGCCTCAGCCACTTAGCAAGACCCTGTGTCAAAATAAAATAACAAAAAGGGCTGGAGATATGACTCAGTGGTAAAACACCCTGAGTTCAATCTCTAGTTGTGTGTGTATGTGTGTGTGTGTGGGGGGGGGGACGACAACAACAACCAAAAAAGAAAAAACCCACACAAATAGAAACCCAGATAAACAATGATTGATTAAATGCACAGTATATGCCCGGAAACTTTCGTGCATTCCGTTAACTTAGTAAATGTAAGTCCTCAGTGACCTTCTATATTAGGTATCATGACCTCTGCTTTAAGGTAAAGAAGCAGCTTCATGGAGGGAAAGCAGCTTGGGAAGATCATCCTCAAGTACACAGATGGCGCACACAGAATCCACACCCAGGTCTCACAAGGTCTCACTAGGTTGCCTTTCTTTAATGGCTCTAAGGGCCCTCAGTCACTGTATTCAATGCCTCTACTACAATTAGTGCATGGAAGGAGAGGAGAGGTAGGATTTGGGGGTTACTAATGTTGTTATTTTTCTCCTACCTTCTTTTAATAGAACTCAAGAAGTTTTTTTGCTGAAAATAAGCAAATTGAGTTTTATCCAAACAACATCGGAAAATCAAGTTTGTGAAACTTTTCTTTTTTTATATATTTATTTTTTAGTTGTAGGTGAACACAATACATTTATTTTATTTATTTATATGTGGTGCTGAGAATCAAACCCAGGGCCTCATACGTGCTAGGCGAGAGCTCTACCACTGAGCCACCACCCCAGCCCAAGTTTGTGAAACTTTTCCTATGTAATATTTTAAAAAGGCAAAAACGCAGGGGGGCGGGGTGGTTGGGGCTGTAGCTCAGTGGTGTTGGCCTAGCATGTGTGAGGCACTGGGTTTGATCCTCAGCACCACATACAAATAAACAAAAAGGCAAAAATTCCACAAATGCAATTAGATTCCAGCCAATGAACTAGTTAATATGAAGACCTAGATTTGAACATGATTCTGGTGTCTAAGTCAAGTTCAGAGCTCCCTTTCCCTAAAAAACACTTTAGTAAATAAAAAAAATTTCCACTAGTTATAAAGGTCTTCCTCTCCCTGAGGAAGGAGAGAATCTAAGGTGAAAAGGACCCCTGGGGACTGTCCTCTCCAGCGAAACAAGGATACCTGAGGAGCCCTATAACACCTGAATTGCTTTTTAAAAAAATTATCACTGAATCCACCAGCCCTAAGAGTTCAGTATCCCTGATTGACACAGATAAAAGTTGTTGAAGAGTCTTCTCAAATAATCTTCAGACCTGAAGGTGCCCTTAGAGTTGCAGATAAACAGCTTTCCAGGACAGCTGTGCAAATGAGCATAAAGGACGCTGGGGCTGGGGAAGGTGCTTCAGGACACATTCAATCAGATGAAAAATGGGGCTTGTAACATTTATGTTCTATAGCACAGTGTCCTAAATTTCTCTATGATAGTGATCACCTGAGGCACTTGCTAAAAATAACAACTTCCCCACCCAAACCAACCAAAACACCACCAACAAAACAGTATCCCAGGCTCCTCCCAAAGATTGGGTAGGACCAAGAAGAGATTTAGGGAGTTGGTATTTTTAAGCATGCACCCCCAGGTGATTCTTCTCATTCTTGCCAAGGTTTGGTGAATTCTGCTAAATGGACATTGTTAAAATTCTCTGACACAATATTCTTGTCAAAAGATTGCAACTTTGAAGGCCGGTAAAACTTGTTCGCTTTTTGCTTTTGTTCTCAGAAGGCAGGTCTCACTAAATTATCCAGGCTTAGTGAGAAGAACTCCTACACCCAAGTGGTCTTCCAGCTTCAGCCTCCAGAGTAACTGGGACTATAGGTGCATACCACCAGCAGTTGTTGAGTAAAACATTTTCAAAGTTAGAAAGAAAAAAAAAATATTTGTGGGGATGTGGCTCAAGCGGTAGAATGCTCGCCTGGCATGCGTGCGGCCCGGGTTCGATCCTCAGCACCACATACAAACAAAGATGTTGTGTCTGCCAAAAACTAAAAAATTAATATTAAAATTCTAAAAAAAAAAAAAAACAAGAATCAACAAATGGGACGAATTCAAACTAAAAAGTTTTTTCTCAGCAAGAGAAATAATATGTGAGGTGAATAGGGAGCCTACATCCTGGGAACAAATTTTTACCTCTCAAACATCAGATAGAGCTCTAAACTCTAGAGTATACAAAGAACTCAAAAAGTTGAACAATAAAAAAGCAAATAACCCAATCAACAAATGGGCCAAAGACTTGAACTTCTCAGAAGAGGATATACAATCAATCAACAAATACACGAAAAAATGCTCACCATCTCTAACAATCAGAGAAATGCAAATTAAAACTACTCTAAGATACCATCTCACTCCAATAAGAATGGCAACCATTATGAAGTCAAACAACAACAAGTGCTGGCGAGATGGGGGGGGGAGGTACACTCATACATTGCTGGTGGGACTGCAAATTGGTGCGGCCAATTTGGAAAGCAGTATGGAGATTCCTTGGAAAGCTGCGAATGGAACCACCATTTGACCCAGCTATTCCCCTTCTTGGACTATACCCAAATGACCTAAAAAGAGCATAACTACAGGGACACAGCCACATCAATGTTTACAGCAGCACAATTCACAAAATCTAGAACGTGGAACCAACCTAGATGCCCTTCAATAAATGAATGGATTAAAAAAAATGTGTCATTTATACACAATGGAATATTACTCAGCACT